>NC_085141.1:216169782-217369782 GCF_024139115.2 Armigeres subalbatus | reverse complement strand
ACCGTATGTACACAATAATGGATGGAACACATTCTTGCATGTTTGGAATATTATTCAAGATTTTGTTTGAGTAATGTTTTAATTCACAAGAATCAAATTATTAAAAGATAAAATTAAAAAGCACTTTTATTTGCATTTTCCTACCTTCGAACTGATGGTTTGATGCACTGCTCGATTGCTACTAGCAGATTCATCTGTTTTCACGCCGTTGTTTTCCACTCAATTTCGGGCTAAAACAATTTTATCCCTTCAAAATTCACTTCACAGCACATAAAGCACATCACATTTTCACTATGAATATAATTATATTTAAAAAACCAACGAGATTTCCTATAGTTTGATATAGGTTTCTTTCGAACAACGTCTCAATTATCCTTGTCCGTATTCCAAACTGTTTTCATGGCTGGCAGTATCTGCAAGGGTTGCCGACCAACATATCGAAAAGATAAATTATGACAAACACAAAATTGAACTGATAAGATGGAAAACTGCAACAAAAACAGCAATTTTGTAATTATATTTCAACTCAAATACAAAATATTGAAGAATTCGGCATCACTGCAATCATATCGTTACGTGTACACACATGTAATAGTGTGCGTGTTTTATGTTGGAAACAGTATTATTGATATAGGTACAGGCATAGGATTAACTGTTTTTGAATGTTATTGGAATAGATGCATGGCGGTTATGATGTTTTTTAGCTAAATACTTCTATAATGTGATGAAAATTTCATTTAGTTACCAAATTGTTTTCAACTACCTAAAAATTACATGAGCCGAGCATAATTATTCACATGTTTCTTGATTATTGGGTGAGAAATCAATGCGTTTCATATGCGCATTGCCTTATTGTTATTGATATAGGAACAGATACCCTAAATGATTTGCTCATACCAAACTATTTTTTTTCACCCATTTTTAGTTAATAAAGGTATACATATATGAAACTCAATAAGTTAAAAAAAAAATTACATGGGATATACCCCGTTATACATAAGTACGTTAGGCATAGCACGTTAGGCATAAAGACGTAAATCATAAGGACGATAGGTATAATGGACGTCAGAATTATACCTAACGTCCATTATGCCTAACGCATTTATGCGTATTACGTACTTATGCTTAATGTCGTGGGACCGCATTGTGATGGATTGTACCCCGTTTGGAATAATGTCGTTTGGCATAAAGTCGTTTGGCATAATGTCAGTTTGACATAACGGCCGTTTGGCATAAGGTCATTTGGCATAATTGTTATTTGATCTGTAACGGATAGGTTAGATTTGTTGCCATTCAGTTAAGTGGTTTCCTTTGTATGGAAAATACAGGATAATTGGAAACGGGATTGTACATCGTGACAAATTAAGAATAAAGAAGCTTCCTGTCAAAACGGGACCATTTCAAATGTTGACGCACCTACCAGCAAGATAGATCAGCATTAAATTAAATTGACATTGGTGGCTTGTTTTGTTTTTCATGTAAGGGCAAGCCAGAAAACTTGCCCATTTCTCCCTTTTATTAGCAAACGGTTTGTAAGAAAGGATCATATCTCCCCTTGCATTGAACCGAGCGAACCAAATGCTTGAATCGAAAGTAGAAGTTATATCATCTCTGGCTTCTGCTGGGCAAATGCATCCTTTGCAAGAAGGGAAATTATCGTAGATCCGTACTTATTTTTTGATTCGATAGTCCTTTTACAAGGTTCTCCGTGTTGGACTCGCGATTCGTTTCATCAAACTAGAACTGTTTGAATAATTTTCGTTCCAAAAAATCCCATTACATATCATGTGCTACCTTTGAAAACTGTTAAAGCTAAGGTGAGAATTTCGCAGCACGTTCTCATGCTCAATGCAGGGAGCTGGAGAAAATTTCAGCCCACGTCGACTGGGCTTGATACGGCTCGCGAACATCTATTTAAGCAGAATAAAGGGGTAGAAAAGTTACTTCTGAAGTTTGCCGCCGATACACCTTCATTTCTTTTATTCAGATTCAGACTAAGGCCGAAGTGGCCTGTGCGGTATATAAGAGTCTTCTCCATTCGGCTCGGTCCATGGCTACACGTCGCCAACCACGCAGTCTACGGAAGGTCCGCAAGTCATCTTCCACCTGATCGATCCACCTTGCCCACTGCGCACCTCGCCTTCTTGTACCCGTCGGATCGTTGTCGAGAACCATTTTCACCGGGTTATTGTCCGACATTCTGGCTACGTGCCCGGCCCACCGCAGTCGTCCGATTTTCGCGGTGTGAACGATGGAAGGTTCTCCCAGCAGCTCTTGCAACTCGTGGTTCATTCGCCTCCTCCACGTACCGTCCGCCATCTGCACCCCACCATAGATGGTACGCAGCACTTTCCTTTCGAAAACTCCGAGTGCTCGTTGGTCCTCCACAAGCATCGTCCAGGTCTCGTGTCCGTAGAGGACTACCGATCTAATGAGCGTTTTGTAGATTGTCAGTTTAGTACGGCGGCGAACTCTATTCGATCGGAGCGTCTTGCGGAGTCCAAAGTATGTACGATTTCCAGCCACTATACGTCTCCGAATTTCTCTGCTGGTATCGTTATCGGCGGTCACCAGTGAGCCCAAGTACACGAATTCTTCAACCACCTCGATTTCGTCACCACCGATGCCAACTCGCGGTGGGTGGCTCACATTGTCTTCTCTTGAACCTCTTCCTATCATGTACTTCGTCTTCGACGTATTGATGACTAGTCCGATCCGCTTGGCTTCCCTCTTCAGTCTGATGTAGGCTTCCTCCATCTTCTCAAAGTTACGTGCCATAATATCTATGTCGCCAAAGCCAAATAGCTATTAAGCCAAATAGCTGGACGGACTTCTTGAAAATTGTACCACTCGTGTTAATCCCTGATCTTCGTATTACCCCTTCCAAAGCGATGTTGAATAGCAGACACGAAAGACCATCACCTTGCCGTAACCCTCTACGGGTTTCGAAGGGACTCGAGAATGCCCCTGAAACTCGAACTACGCACATCACCCGATCCATCGTCGCTTTGATCAACCGTGTCAGTTTATCCGGAAATCCGTGTTCGTGCATTAGCTGCCATAGCTGGTCCCGATCGATTGTATCATATGCGGCTTTGAAGTCGATGAATAGATGATGTGTGGGCACGTTGTATTCGCGGCACTTCTGCAGTACTTGGCGAATGGCGAACACCTGGTCCGTGGTGGAGCGTTCGCCCATAAAACCCGCCTGGTACTGCCCCACATACTCCCTTGCAATTGGTGCTAGTCGACGGCATAAAATTTGGTAGAGTACCTTGTAGGCGGCGTTCAGCAATGTGATTGCGCGGTAGTTGCTACAATCCAGCTTATCGCCCTTTTTGTAGATGGGACACATGACACCTTCCATCCACTCCTGCGGCAAAACTTCCTCCTCCCAAATCTTGGTAATGACCCAGTGCAGCGCTTTAGCCAGTGCCTCACCACCGTGTTTAAATAGCTCTCCTGGTAGTTGGTCAACCCCAGGGGCTTTGTTGTTCTTCAGCCGGCCGATCTCCTCCTGGATTTCTTGGAGATCCGGAGCCGGTAGAATTATGTCCTGCGCGCGTTCCCCCAAGTCCATCACCATACCGCCATCTTCGTCTGCCACATCGCCATTCAGGTGCTCTTCGTAGTGCTGCCGCCTCCTTTGGATCACCTCACGCTCGTTCGTAAGAAGGATCCCGTTTATGTCCTTACACATATCAGGCTGTGGCACGTGGCCCTTACGTGAACGGTTCAACTTCTCATAGAACTTTCGTGTGTTATTAGCGCGGTACAGTTGCTCCGTCTCTTAACGGTCTCGATCTTCCTGCTGACGCTTTTTCCTCCGGAAAATCGAGTTTTGTCTGTTCCGCGCCTGTTTATTTCGTGCCTCGTTCGCCCTCGTGCGGTGTTGCAGCAATCTCGCCCATGCTGCATTCTTCTCTTCTACTAACTGCTCACATTCGCCGTCATACCAGTCGTTTCTCTGATCCGGGGCACCATGCCAAGTGCAGCGGTTGCGGTGCTACCAATGGCGGATCGAATATCTCTCCAGCCATCTTCAAGAGACGCTGCGCCTAGCTGCTCTTCCGTTGGGAGTGCCACTTCCAGCTGCTGCGCGTATTCTTGGGCTAGTCTACCGTCTTGTAGCCGCCCAATATTAAGCCGCGGCGTCCGACTTCGACGCGTGTTGTACACCGTCGAGAGTTTTGAGCGCAGGCATACTGCAACGAGGTAGTGGTCGGATCCAATATTCGCACTGCGGTAAGTGCGGACGTTCGTGATGTCGGAGAAGATAAACCTTACTGTGACAAGAAAGGCATGGCGAAAAGAACCTAGAATGAGAGGATCTATTCTGTTCGACGAATATGCGTATCAACTCTATTCGCCTTAAACCATTATCCTCTGTTAGCCTTATATTGCACAAATGCGTTCATTAAAAGAAGGCATTTTCATGTCTGTTCGCCTTAAGCCGGGTAAATGCGTTCATTTGAAAAACAGACATTACTTCCTTTGTTTTCATTATACCGGACAAATGCATTCATCTAAAGAAGACATTATCTCTTATGTTTGCCTTATACCGGGCAAATGCGTTAATTTAAATAAGATATTATTTCCACTGTACAGCTTTTTTTATGTCTTTTTTAGAGAGACTTTCAGCCCAATGCTGGCTCGTCTCGAACACTGAACAGCTTATGTTAAAAGAAAAGTATTATCTCCTCGCTTACACCATTTCGTAGGGTATAACTTTTTCAGATAGGGGAAGTGGGGGTAACACGCCCATAGGGGTTAAAACGCGCCACCCCTGAATAAGGTTAAATATCCCCATTTTGATTATTTTCAATAGTCTATACGATAAAGCAATGAAAAATATTGCCATTGGATACATATATTTCATGATTTTTCTCTAGTTATACATGAAAAACTTGAAAAACGATTTTTGCGTGTTTTGATGCAATTCTAGCTCAGTGGAATTTAGTCTTTCTGTCGCTGTTATACATTGATAAATTAATAATTGAGCCATGAGCCATGCTGCTTACTCGTGTTCTTTATGTTCCACACGAAATCGTCGTCAAAAATGGTTTTAAAACGATTTTATGGGCCTTCAAACTTCTGAGGTCGGTGTGGGGCATTACGCCCATGCTCATTTCGTATGACCGAAACAGCTGAAACATTCGGTTAATTGCCTTAATGTAGGCAATTAAAATGAAAATCAGTACGATAAGCACATGCGCGTTTTAACCCATTCACTGGCGCATCTCACCCCGCATGGTTTCAAAATCATTTTTTTTCGGGTGCTTTTTAAAATCAAATTTCTGTGCAATAAAATGGACAATTAGATATCTGTTATCGGTAGTCAGTCGCAGATATGCTGTTCTTCAGTATGCGCTGATGAAAACTGGCTGAAATGGTGGTTTTCATTGATAAAAATGGCATTTTCCTTAACGTGGGCGTCCTACCCCCAGTTCCCCTAATAATGGCGTAGAATGATAATTTAAATTCTTTTCAAAGATGGTCATTTTACGATCCATCGGTATCTGTGGGTGGTAAAAATAGTGATAGTGGAAAACTAGAGATTCGAAATGTATTCGGGGTAATGGACTTTTGGGGTAGTGTCCCATTCGGGGTATTGTCCCATTCGGGGTCGTAGCATTCGGGATACAGGGGTGGAGCCGTGCCTTAAACCGAGAAAACGCCTGAATTTAACAAAGGAACTATGTCATCTTTAATTGAAAGAAGGAACCATATATATTATCTTTTGCCTTTTACTGGACCTTCTGCCATCCTCTGAAAGAAGGGATCATATCTTACCTAGCATTAAACCAAATGTCACATTAGCCATGAACCAATACTTCATCATAGTTATAATACGACTTCTAAAACTTTTTGCATATTTATTATGCTTATCATCCATAAGTATTTTATGAAAATGACAGTTGGTATGACAATTGTTTTATGTCATAATAAATAATCTTCTCTCTTTATTTTTTTCCAGGTAAGTTCACCACTGAGCGTACGGTGAATATTCGTAAGTTTCAACAAAAAACATACCATTCGAAAATCTTTCGGAAAGTGTAATGCACTTATGCAGTAATATTATTATACATCATTGAACATATGTAACGGTTACAATAATTACCCAAGTCTTTGTATTAACTTCACGTGCTGCGCTACGTAATTAAACCTACCCTAAACTGAAAACATTCTATTTCAAAGCTCATGTCAAAATGTGAGTGGTACCACATCTCACACTGGGGATTGAAGGATCATATGGGCAAAACTCGCCATAGAACGGTTTTTCAACATCTTCTTCTTCTTCTTATTGGCATTACATCCCTACACTGGGACAGAGCCGCCTCACAGCTTAGTGTTCATTAAGTACTTCCACAGTTGATAATTGCGAGGTTTCTAAGCCAAGTTACCATTTTATGCCCAGGGAAGTCGAAACAATTTCCAATCCGAAAATTGCGTAGACCGGCACCGGGAATAAAACCCAGCCACCCTCAGCATGGTCTTGCTTCGTAGCCGGGCGCGTCTTACGGCACGGCTAAAGAGGGCCCCAACAGAAGGGTTTTTCAACATCTTTCTTTTGATTCTGATGTCCCTGCACTTTACTCCACTAGGGTGCTGCAGATGTGTAACATCCCAAAAATATCGCATTCCCCTCGTTATGTATGCGTCCGCGACTCTTATCTGCCCATACCGCAGCATCGATGACGTGACACTCCAACAGACGCCTCGGGTTGCTTCTTATGTAGCGTACACACTCTCAGACACGTTGGACCAACATTAACTTCGCCCCCAAGAAAACGATTCGGTTGCTGCTTTGTTTGACCGTGTGTGAAGTTGTTCCAACAACCATTTGACAGTTGACGTTTCGGTTGGAAAGCGGTTTGATCTGTCGAGGGCGGAGTCAAAGTTCGCTAAACTTGTTTGAGGGTTTGTAGTGAACTCGCACAGAGGGGTGAACGGTCCAAAATGCACCCCTTAAGCATTTTCTATGTTTTCACCTATCTATATAAGAATTCCAATCCATTTCAACATGTAGATGCAAATTTTACAAAACCAGCTACATTTCACAATGATATCCTATTCAAAACAATGAGGTTTTCATGACATTCTGAAGCATTTATAAAATGCCAGAAACATAGGCCTGGGACAAAACTCCCCAATGGTGGTGTAAAATGACTCAATTGCATGTAAAATAATGGTGAACGCATGGTAGTTTGTTTTTCTTAATGTATTGAACAGCAATCTCACCGGTAGGTGAAAAATCGCAAATCGTTAAATTTGAGTGAGTATGAAGGGATTTTCCTCACTTTTTCCAATGGAGCTCAATAATGGATAACTAATTATGAATTGTAATGGTAATATCCGTTCATAAATGTCCTACAACAGATTATAGGAGTGATTTTGTGAGTGAGGCCATTTTGCCCCAGAAGTGCATTATGTACTGTTCTCCCCTATATATTTTCGATGCTTCATGTTCAAGTTGGCCCGTCGGTCGTTCGTGTGTGATATTGTTGGTCGAATAAATTGAGCGTTCTTGTCGCGGTTTGTAGAACATGGTCGATGCTAGACTAAACGAGGGGTGGAGTCAATGTTGGTCAAACTGCTTGACTGTGTGTACACTGCATTATGTCGAATTCGTTTTTAAAAAGTTTCAACCTAGGTGCTGTCAAACGTTTTTTTTAGTTTCACACTAGTTCCAACCCTAAAGCTGACGGGTTTGTACTGTGTACCCGATCAAGAATGCATAACAAAATTATAACAAGGGGAGTTATTTATTTCAGAAAAAATATTGTAACAAAATGTGTTATAAATTTTGCTGGTTAGTTGTTAAAATAACAAAAATTATATCAAAAATACCTCTAGCCGTAACATAATTAAAACAGAGGTTGATACCTTCATACCAACATTATAACAAAGTTTGATATAATTTTTCTGTACAAAAATCTACTTTCAAGGTAATTGTCTACATCACGGATTTCCATTTCCATCCATAATGTAGGCAATTAACTTTGTTCCAGCTATGTATTAATATCGAGCGGGTTCAAGTTATATTGAAGGTAATTACCTTCAATTTTTTTCCAATGTCCACAAAAAATGTAGGCAATTATTTTGTGAAAATATTCATAAAATATGCATAATTTTGATATGAAATAAAACTAGCCGAAGACACATTTTTATCGAATCATCTAATTATAACACACGTTGTTTTAAATAACAACAATTAATAGAATTGAGTTATAATTTTGTTATGCATTCCTGATTGGGTAGTTCTACAGTTTCATACCAGATTCACCAATACAACTGAAGTTCAACTGTGAAAACCATATGGCGAACGGGCAGAATAAACAAGCAGAAGGGTAAATAAAAACGAAATTTTCTTCTGAAATTTCTCCAGGAATCACTCTGAAAGTTCCATCAGGAATTCCTGCGAAAGTCCCTCAGAAACTCCTCCGGAAGTTTCTCCAGAAATTCATTCGGAAGTTCCTCCAAATCCCTCCAAGGAAATTCCTAAAGGAACTTACGAAAGAATTCCTGGAGGAACAATCGGAGTAACTCTTGAACTAACTTCAGCAGGAACTCCTGAAGGAACTTCTGGATGAACTTCTTATAGAACTTCCAAAGGAATTCTTAAAGGAACTTTCGGAAAAAATATTCAAGCAACTCCCTGAAAAATTTATGAAGAAGCTTCTGAAAGACTGCCCGAAGGAACTTCTGGAGAAATTCTTGAAGGAACTTCTAAAGGAAATCCTGAACGAACTTCGGGAGAAATTCCTGAACGAACTTCTGGAGGAATTCCTCGAGGAACTTTCGGAGGAATGCCTAAAGGAATTTCCGGAGGCAATTATATATGATACTTGCGGAGGAATTCCTGAAGGGAACATCGAGCGAATTTATGAAGAAAACTTCGAGCAGATTGCTGAACAAACTTCCCGAGGAATTCCCGAAGAAACCTCCGGCTGAAATCTTGTAATGAAGAGAAAAACTCTAGATGAATTACTGCATGCATGAAAGGATTTTCTGTAGGACATTCTGTAGGATTTTCTGGACAAATTCTATGCAGAACCGAAGAAACTTCATTTAGAACTCTTGATGAATCTTCAGGGAAAATTTAGGAAGATTTTCCTTGTGAATTGAGGTTGACACTTTCTTAAGTTTTCTTCCTTTGCCCTTCTTCATTCTCCCACTTCCTTCTTTCTTCTCCTTTTTCCAAATTTAGTTGAAATCGGTCCACGGGCTCAGAAGCTACACCCAATTGTTCGTTTTATGAACAGTATCCCTCCTTTCACACCCTCCCTCTTTTTCTAACCCCCTTTATAATCTTCCCATCAGGATAATGAATGTGTGTGCCAAATTTGGTTGAAACCATTTTCTAAACCCGCCCTCCATGCCTTTGCCCTTTCCAAAGTTACAATTTTGGAGGAGGAGAGGAGAGAGAGGAGGAGGAGAGATTTCTAACAAATTTCAAAAAGTAGTGAACGTCATATTTGATAATAATATGGATAATAATTATAATAGTGTCTCACGTTTAGGCGAACTTCATCACACTTTTATTGTATATCACTATCTAGTTTGATAGAATATTATATGCTTCAACAATGAACCTTTACAAAATACTTAAATCTTTACAATTTAGGTTAAGGTCAGATCAGTATGTAGCTTAACAAGTCTAGAAAATAATTACAGTTAATGACAATTTAGATTCCGATTCATGTGCTTGTTTTTCATGTGTTATATTATCATAAGTAACTAGGAAAACAATCTATTTTATTCAAAGGAATTCACAATTTCAATCATCAAATTATTAATGGCGTAGTATAACACAGTGGTGATTTATTGGACATCTACCCTATATTTGCTAATAGGGAGAGGCCTGATCAAGTCTCAGGCTGCCCCTAATAATGGTAATTTAGTTACCATTATGGTATCTGTCATTCTATAAACATTATATTCAGGAAGGAAAAATAAATTATTTTGAACACATAGTTTTTAATGAAATATCAGTATAAGCATTCTACACATGTTTTAAATTTTACGTAATATTAGGTAACGTTTTCCTACTCAACAAAGCTTACCATCATCATGAAGTAAGAATAAATGGATTTCATGATCTGAAAGAAAACATCACATTGTTTGACGTATCTCTTTTTAGTTCCTGTACTTACTTCTACGAATGTCTCGATGTTTAACGGTTTCAAACCTCCTATAGTCATCTCAACAAAATTATGACTTCTGAGTAGCATTAACGCAAAACTTTTCTTTTCCGATTTTTCCAGTAAGTACCAATGTGTATCATAAATTGCTCTTGTGATCTCCTCGTTCTGTAATGAAGTTTGTGTGAACGCAATCACATATTTATTATCGTTGTATATCATACCTGGACTGTCAACACCGTACCCAGTAGACACATTTCCAATAATTGACCGAACAAAGGCAAGAGCAATGCATATCCAGGAATATAGTTCGCTCCATAGATTAGAAATAGAGTAACACTAATCCCCATAATGACAGCAATCATTTGAATGAAGTATGATACAAAATATCGCTCATCTAAGTCCGTCTCATATCTGAAATCGAAAATAAACTAACAACTCTAAAATATAAAACAACACACTTACTCAATAATTTCCAGCTGATACAGATAGGCTTCCCGAACCTTCTTGCGTATCAAGTACACATTGCGAGGATTTTCATTTAACAAGACATTGATTTCTCCTAAACTGTACGTAAATACGTCTACAATAGCTATCAAGCTGAAAACAAACAGTAGAATGACGGAATCAGCTGCCGTGAAACCCAACACACTAAGTAACAGTAAGGCTGCCTGGAAGCATACTGTGATAAGATAGCCTTCCAGCTCATCGGTGTCTACCCAAGGTATTCTAAAGCAAACCAGGAGCTCTCTTCTACCTTCGATCACATAAGTTACCACCGGATATATCGAAAATGTGCAACCAGTAACAATATACAGTGCAAAGAATATTTTGGTAGTGAAATGTATTCGCTCCATCACAACCATCAGTTGGGCGGCGTTCTGATGATTACGGTATTTGTAATGAAAGTCCCTCAGACGGTCGTACATGACCGTGTAGAAATGGCGATGAATGAAGGCGACATATATTTTTACACTAGCCTACAATACAATAAATACCAGTGAATTAATTGCTATGGATACATCCTTTGATTCGCTTGCATAATGGCCACATACCTGCATCATCAAAGAAACGATGATAACCAATTCCAATATTTTGTACCAATTATGGAAATAAAATATGAAACTGTGTATCACACTGCAAATAGCCATCAGCAGCAAGCAGATGCATACTAGAAAACGCATGTTAAAGCTGTAATTTTTCGCCATTACATCCAAACCGCATACGTCTGCCAGCCTTCGAATGAAAAGCAGATTGTAATCGTACAGCTCGTAAGATTTCTGGAACTTTCGCATTATGCTTTTTATGATTTTGATATGGCACACTAATCCGCTTAATTCACAAATGACGAATAAATCTAATGCGACGAAACTCAAAGGAGGAATGCAAAAATAAGACTATGAAAAACGATTCCTTATCAATTAAATAAAACTTATATGCATTATTGATGAATCAAATTGTGGTTTAATGAGCAAATGAATATTCATGTTGAATGGACATTAAATATTGACACATTATTAAATATATAATAATCTGAAACTCATAGTAATGGTACTCTCTAGAATGTTCGTCTCGCTTAGCTTCACACTTGTTGCATATTTGAGATACCTATTCATTATGTTCTGCATTCTGTAGTAGACAAGATCAAGTCTATAAAATATCAAAAGAGGTTTGGATAGCCCTTTGATTTGATTGGAATTAAAAATGTATTGTGGTTTGATTGAATTTGAAATAGATTCGGATTGTATAGAATTTGGATTGGGTTTGAATTGAATTTGAATTGAATTTGAATTGAATTTAGATTGGATTTGGATTGGATTTGGATTGGATTTAGATTGGATTTGGATTGGATTTGGATTGGATTTGGATTGGATTTGGATTGGATTTGGATTGGATTTGGATTGGATTTGGATTGGATTTGGATTGGATTTGGATTGGTTGGATTGGTTTGGATTGGTTTGGATTGGTTGGATTGGTTTGGATTGGTTTGGATTGGTTTGGATTGGTTTGGATTGGTTTGGATTGGTTTGGATTGGTTTGGATTGGATTTGGATTGGTTTGGATTGGTTTGGATTGGTTTGGATTGGTTTGATTGGTTTGGTTGGTTTGGATTGGTTTGGATTGGTTTGGATTGGTTTGGATTGGATTTGGATTGGTTTGGATTGGTTTGGATTGGTTTGGATTGGTTTGGTTGGTTTGGATTGGTTTGGTTGGTTTGGATTGGTTTGGATTGGTTTGGATTGGTTTGGATTGGTTTGGTTGGTTTGGATTGGTTTGGATTGGTTTGGATTGGTTTGGATTGGTTTGGTTGGTTTGGATTGGTTTGGATTGGTTTGGATTGGTTTGGATTGGTTTGGATTGGTTTGGATTGGTTTGGATTGGTTTGGATTGGTTTGGTTGGTTTGGATTGGTTTGGATTGGTTTGGTTGGTTTGGATTGGTTTGGATTGGTTTGGATTGGTTTGGATTGGTTTGGTTGGTTTGGATTGGTTTGGATTGGTTTGGTTGGTTTGGATTGGTTGGATTGGTTTGGATTGGTTTGGATTGGTTTGGATTGGTTTGGATTGGTTTGGATTGGTTTGGATTGGTTTGGATTGGTTTGGATTGGTTTGGATTGGTTTGGATTGGTTTGGTTGGTTTGGTTGGTTTGGATTGGTTTGGTTGGTTTGGATTGGTTTGGATTGGTTTGGTTGGTTTGGATTGGTTTGGATTGGTTTGGATTGGTTTGGTTGGTTTGGATTGGTTTGGTTGGTTTGGATTGGTTTGGATTGGTTTGGTTGGTTTGGATTGGTTTGGATTGGTTTGGTTGGTTTGGATTGGTTTGGATTGGTTTGGATTGGTTTGGTTGGTTTGGATTGGTTTGGTTGGTTTGGATTGGTTTGGATTGGTTTGGATTGGTTTGGATTGGTTTGGATTGGTTTGGTTTGGTTTGGATTGGTTTGGATTGGTTTGGATTGGTTTGGATTGGTTGGATTGGTTTGGATTGGTTTGGTTTGGTTGGTTTGGATTGGTTTGGATTGGTTTGGATTGGTTTGGATTGGTTTGGATTGGTTTGGATTGGTTTGGATTGGTTTGGATTGGTTGGATTGGATTTGGATTGGTTTGGATTGGTTTGGATTGGTTTGGATTGGTTGGATTGGTTTGGATTGGTTTGGATTGGTTTGGATTGGTTTGGATTGGTTTGGATTGGTTTGGATTGGTTTGGATTGGTTTGGTTGGTTTGGATTGGTTTGGATTGGTTTGGATTGGTTTGGATTGGTTTGGTTGGTTTGGATTGGTTTGGATTGGTTTGGATTGGTTTGGATTGGTTTGGATTGGTTGGTTTGGTTGGATTTGGATTGGTTTGGTTGGTTTGGTTGGTTGGATTGGTTTGGATTGGTTTGGATTGGTTTGGATTGGATTTGGATTGGTTTGGATTGGATTTGGATTGGTTTGGATTGGTTTGGATTGGTTTGGTTGGTTTGGATTGGTTGGTTGGATTGGTTTGGATTGGTTTGGATTGGTTTGGTTTGGATTTGGTTTGATTTGGATTGGTTTGGATTGGTTTGGATTGGTTTGGATTGGTTGGATTGGTTTGGATTGGTTTGGATTGGTTTGGATTGGTTTGGTTGGTTTGGATTGGTTTGGATTGGTTTGGATTGGTTTGGATTGGTTTGGATTGGTTTGGATTGGTTTGGATTGGTTTGGATTGGTTTGGATTGGTTTGGATTGGTTTGGTTGGATTTGGATTGGTTTGGATTGGTTTGGATTGGTTGGATTGGTTTGGATTGGTTTGGATTGGTTTGGATTGGTTGGATTGGTTTGGTTGGTTTGGATTGGTTTGGATTGGTTTGGATTGGATTTGGATTGGTTTGGATTGGTTTGGATTGGTTTGGATTGGTTTGGATTGGTTTGGATTGGTTTGGATTGGTTTGGATTGGTTTGGATTGGTTTGGATTGGTTTGGTTGGTTTGGATTGGTTTGGATTGGTTTGGATTGGTTTGGTTGGTTTGGATTGGTTTGGATTGGTTTGGATTGGTTTGGATTGGTTTGGTTGGTTGGATTGGTTTGGATTGGTTTGGATTGGTTTGGATTGGTTTGGATTGGTTGGATTGGTTTGGATTGGTTGGATTGGTTTGGATTGGTTTGGATTGGTTTGGATTGGTTTGGTTGGTTTGGATTGGTTTGGATTGGTTTGGTTGGTTTGGATTGGTTTGGATTGGTTTGGATTGGTTTGGATTGGTTTGGTTGGATTTGGATTGGTTTGGATTGGTTTGGATTGGTTTGGATTGGTTTGGATTGGTTGGATTGGTTTGGATTGGTTTGGATTGGTTTGGATTGGTTTGGATTGGATTGGATTGGTTTGGATTGGATTTGGATTGGATTTGGATTGGATTTGGATTGGATTTGGATTGGATTTGGATTGGATTTGGATTGGATTTGGATTGGATTTGGATTGGATTTGGATTGGATTTGGATTGGATTTGGATTGGATTTGGATTGGATTTGTATTGGGGGGAAGGGTCATTTGGCCGAAACCCATTCGGCCGAAAGCTTTTGGCTTTTGGCCGAAATGGTCGTTTTGCCGAAATGGTCATTTGGCCGAAAGGGTCATAGGCCGAAAGGGTCATTTGGCCAAAAAAATCGTTTGGCCGAAAGGGTCGTTTGCCCAAACGGGTCGTTTGGTCGAAAGAGTCGTTTGGCCAAATGAGTCATATGGCCGAAAGGGTCATTAGGCCGAAAGGGTCAATAGGCCGAAAGGGTCATTTGGCTAGAAGGGTCGTTTGGCAGAAATTATCGTTTGGCCGATAGGGTCGTTTGGTCGAGAAGGGTCATTTGGCCGAAAGGGTCGTTTGGCCGAATGGGTCATTCAGCCGAAAGGTTCATTTGGCCGACAGGGTCGTTTGGCCGAAAGGGTCTTTTTCCCGAAAGGGTCGTTTGGCCGACAGGGTCGTTTGGCCGACAGGGTCGTTTGGCCGATAGGGTCTTTTTCCCGAAAGGGCCGAAAGGGTCGTTTGGCTGAATAGGGCATTTGGCCCAATAGGTCATTCAGGGGTCTCCAGTAGCCTTGCGAGCAAAGGCGTAGGATTGCCAATCCGGAGATGGCGAGTTCGATTCTCGGTCCGGTCTAGGATGTTTTCGGGTTGGAAACTTTCTCGACACCCTGGGCACAGTGTATCCAAATGTTGTACTTGCCACTCAAGATACGTACTCATGCAATGGCGGGCATAGAAAAGCTTTCAATTAATAACTGAGGAAATGCTAATAGAATACTAAGTTGAAAAGCAGGCCAAGTTCCAGTTGGAATGTAGAGCCATTTAAGAAGAAGAAGAAGAAGAAGAAGGTCATTCAGCCGAAAAGTTTATCGAAAAGTGTGAAATTAGGAATGAGAAGAGAGACGTCTCACTACTTACTTTGCGCTCCTATTTTTTTACAGTGAGAAGTGAGAAATGAGGAGTGAGAAGTGAGACGTCTCACTTCTCTTTCCTCATTTTTCACTGTGAAAAGTGAGTAGTGCGAAGTGGGTAGGGAGATGTCTCTATTCTCATTCCTAATTTCTCACTTTTCAATAAAATATTCGGCTAAAGGACCTATTCGGCCAAATGTCCTATTCGGCTAAATGACCTATTCGGCCAATTGACCCATTCGTCCAAACGACCCTTTCGGTCAAACGATCTTTTTGGTCAAACGACCCTTTCGCTCACATGACCCTTTCGGCTAAATGACCTCTTCGGCCAAATGACCCATTCGGCCAAACGACCCTTTCAGCCAAATGACCCTTTCGGCCAAACGACCCTTTCGGCCAAATGACTCTTTCGGCCAACCAACTTTTCCGGCCAATCAACCCTTTCGGCCAAACAACCTTTCCGGCCAAACGACCCTTTCGGCCAAATGACACTTTCGGCCTAAAGACCCATTCGGCCAAATGACCCATTTTTTCAAACGCCCTTTTCGGCCGAATGACCCTTTCGGTCAAAAGAACCCACTCAGCCAAATGACTTTCGGCCTAATGGTCAGTTCGGCCAAATGGTATATTCGGCCAAACAACTTTCGACCTAGTGGCATTCGGCCAAATGGCTTCTGGCCGAATGGGTTTCGGCCAAATGACCCTTCCCCGCAATAAAATGAATCACCTTTTTCGATATTTTAAAGAAGTGATCTTATTTCTGCATTGTGATACTGCAATCAGTCAATTTCTAATTAGAATATACTCTTTTGTAGTGTACTTCTTTCAAATGTGTAGCAAACTACCATAGATTGTAAAATATTTGGATCCAATCCACCATGAAAACAATTTGGAATGATCGTATCGAAGCGACGATCGGGCGAGCCTAGAAACCTCGCCTGGATCACGACACATTCCTTTCTCTATTCTGCTTTGGTTAGTACCCATAGTCAATACATTTAGTGAGAATCATAGAATCGGTGTCCTATCAGTACACAGCCTCCAAATCAACATCCGCTTCACCTCTTATGTTCAATTGTTTAAAGTTTAATGTGCCATGAAATAGGGAAACATATGATCCTCATAAAAAGGCTAGTTTCTACAGTTGCTATCATTGAAGTGCCGAAGGAAAACATTCAACATGTGAAGTTATCGGTACAACTAATCCTTAACCGAGTAAGCAGAGCCTGAAAGCAATAAAAGTTTAATTTCAAAGTTGTTTTCTCCAGATTAGTAATATCTGGCGCGCTGGTTATCTCCCCCGAGTGCCATGTGTACAACGCCGTGGTTCGAATATTTCCGGCTTTGCGTTCCTAGACAAAACTGAAGTCTCTGTGTGATATGGACCTCGTGCACTTTCTAGCGACACCTTCCGAACACACACACACAAAAGTGTGAGTAGGGTGGACGGGTAGGCGTCGTAATTACATTAAAGCTCGCTCTACCGTCCTGTCGCGAATAATGGGGTTGAAAGCTGCTGCTTGGTACGATGTCATAACGGTGCGCCGGTAATTAGTTTTATAAGAGCTTCGGGACGGCGGCGATGGAATGTTTTGCGAGATAATATCTCCCTTACGAACTGCAAACTTGCAAATGGCGCCAATCCGACAAACAATGGGTCTCCGTCTCTCGGGGGTGTGTTGTTTTAAATAGTTTGTGCCATTAATTTCATTAGCGATGCTTGACAGGAAAACGAGAAATTGTTAGAAGCATTTATACATATGTATCTAGACAATGCCCTCTCTCAACGTTAGTATTAAATTTTGTGATAACTAACTTTAGTTGGTTCGTTGAAAATATGATTGGAGCAAACGAATGACGCCCAATAGCATCAATATCGTTGAAAGATAAATTACGCTGCATAACAATTTAAATTTCCATTTTCCATTGTGCATCGTTTTCCTTAAATTCATGCTCGAGTTTACGTTGCTCATGCGATTATACAAATACCCAATATTGTGATACGGCGTGGAAAAGAAATTTACCGCCTTTGAGAAGCCGGAGACTTATTCGACGGAACCTCAAGCACTTAAGCCCCGAATCTCGATCGTTCAGGCAAATCCACCGGCTTTTGTTGCTACCAGCTGCTTACACATAAGCAACTTCCACATTCCCTATCTCAAAGAAGAACCGCAAGGCATGAATGGTGACGATTTCCATTACGATCCGTTATTGTCAGCAGTTATCAATAGAAGCATTCGTTGGACCGAGTGACATGCAGCACTCCACGCATGGCATGGCGAAGCCAAAAAGTAGATACTGTGATAGAGAAAGCCAAGCAGCCGGCATCTCGTCCCGCAGTCGTCACCGGTTAACAATATTGTTTATGGAAGATGAGCCTCGTTTTCTCGCCTCGTCGGATCCAATTTGGGTTGCGTTTCATTAGCCAGAGGACAGTACCTCCCATATCGAGTAAGGGTGTTCGTGTTTGCGCTCACTGACTACTGGCTGTGGCGTGGCTGTCATCTATCCGGGCAAGAACATGATACCTTCTTCTGCGGTTAGGTGCCAGCTTATGTGGGAGGACATTCGCACAGACAAGAAAATGATGGAAAAAGTCTATGTGTTTTTTATGTCCACATGCTTGAATGAATGACGATAGATGTTACTTGTCGATATCGACATGGGCATACGGTCAAGAAAACGATAGTCAAGACTGATGTGGTTGGGACTAACATCCAGGGTAGGATACCGCAATGCTTCGGCATTGTAACTTTACAAACAAACATTCAATCTAAAAATTCCAATATAGAGCAAAACATCATGTATATTAGACCTCTTCATGTTTTTAAAAAGAAACAAAAATTCTATTGGTCAGTCCAGAATCACAATTCTTATGCTAAAATAAGCTTCCTGATAAATTTTCAGCTAATTCGGATAAAATTTCGGGGTAGCTCAAGTCGATTTAGTGTTTTTGGGCTACATTCAATTTTGAAAAAAAATCTAACAAGAGATATAAACGCCGAAAACTATCGCAAATACCTCTATACGGAAGCTTTTGGTGTGCTCCACAAGTCTTGTGAACATTGCGATTCGTTGCGTTCACCTTTTGACCATGTTAAAGGGATTTTCGAACACTGTTTCCCCTAAAAGCCGTTGTTCCACAAAATTCTTGAATTTATAACAAATTATTTCTTATTTATATTTTGAGTAACATAATTGCCCATGTGCGATTTACCGTTAAATTCCTAAAAATCAGTAGCTGAACATTTGTCATAAATTTGCACGTTGGGATGTCTTCAAACAAGTTATTCGAACAAAACATAAATCAAATCATACGATATTTGATGCTTACAACAATTTCATTATATGTCTGTATGCTTTTACCATGGAGTGCTTCGTAGTAACAAATGAAATCAAGATTGTACGACAATTCCCCGAATGCAATTTCCCCGAATATCAATTCCCCGAATGTTTATTTTTTTGAGTGCAGCACAAGCCGATGGGTAGCAAGGATGGTGGCGAGCAAAGGCGTATGATTGTCGATCCAGAGGTTGTGAGTTCGATTCTCGATTCGGCCCAGGATGCTTCCAGGCGGGAAGCATATTCGGCTCCTTATACTTGCCACACAAGACGTTCATGCAATTGGCAGGCACTGGAAAGCTTTCAATAGTTGTGGAAATGCTAATAGAACACTAAGTTGAAGAACAGTACAAGTTTCAGATAAAACGTAGAGCCATTGAAAATTAAGACAATGCGCTGAAAGAAGGCAATGTTTTTTTAATGATCGCATTTGGTTGCTATAAATTGAAGTTAGGAGATAATCCTTTATTTAAATGGATAACTTTGCTCGGTAGGTAGACGAGCCAGCCTCGGGCTGAAAGTCTCCTAAATAAAGGCAAAAAAAAAACTGCTCGGTATGATGAACGCATCTGCTCTGTTTAAGGACACTCCTCACGGAATCCAAGTTTCAGATTACTGCTTCTGCCCGGTATAAGACGACGGTAGGAGATAATGCCTTCTTTAGATAATAGCATCGCCCGATATTAGCGGAAAGGAAGTGATAATGCCTTCCTCAAATGAACACATTTGCCCGGTACAAGGCAAAGAGGAAAGATTGTCCCTTCTTTAAATGAACTCGTTTGTCTGGAATAAAGTGAAAGAATGAGACAATGCCTTCTTTCAATGATCGCGTCTGCCCGGTTAATGCAAATGGAGGAGATAATGTCTTCTTTAAATAATGCGTCTCCCGAGAGAGATAGATTTTTTTTAAACTTTATTAGAGTGATTTTTCTTATTGGCGTCGCCACCGTCAAACTATCGTCCAATCGAAACTCGTACAATTACGGTAGGATTGGACCGCATAATCCCGCGAACCCGCTGAAAGGTCCCAGAAATCGGCCATCGGACAAACAGCATCCACGCTACCTGCCTCCCGCTACCGAAGTGCATCTGGATTTCAACAATCATCAATAAGAACCGCAATGCTTTCATATCGTACTAACGAAAATCGTGATATCACGAAGGAAAAATGTCTTAAAAATCAGAATGCAAAGAAAACTTTGAAAAAAGAGGTACCTATTTTCAACTTTAAAATTTAACACTTTTTTCCAGCGCATTACCCCGCGGAAATACTTAGTTGGGGATCATATTTGGGACGTGTACTTTCACATTCACAAGGAAAATCTTGCGCAAACTAGCACCATTCTGAGAAAACGCGATTGGAAAAAAGCGTATGCCCCAAAACTTGCCTTTTTTCCTTAGTGTGCATTATAACAACACAAATATTACTAATAAAATTAATATTAAACTTTCTTCCCTATTTGTTCTTGATATATTAATAACAGTTCCCTGTTATGACAACATCAAAAACATATTATAAGCACGAAAAAAGAAAGGAAATATATTTGTCTGCCTGTTTGTATACAGTGATCCTAACCCGGATTTAGATTAAAAGCTTTGGCAAGACATGTTGACAAAATTGACCACCCTGAGGATGTTTGGATGGACGAGGATGTAAAAATTTCCCAAGAAATTTCTAATATGTCAGATAATTTATGATTGCGGTGAAATGTGTGCTTTTCCATATTTTTTAAAACTTAATCTTTCCTTATGTCACTAATCTAAGAAAGTGATGAAGTGGCACGAGGTCAAACATCATGAATTTGTCTACTGTTTGATCTGCGGATCATTGGAAATCAGATTGTCGGTGTGTCAACGAGCTTATTAACCGGATTGTACAGGAAGGTCTGCACCTGTTTGTTTTATTGAGAAGGTTTGAAAGGGATCTGGACGATCCGCATGCAATACTGGCTGTGTACGTTGGACTCGTTAGGTCGAAACTGGAATACGCCAGTGTTGTCTGGAGTAGACCCGTACGCCGATTGAAAATTTTCCGACGGCGGCGTGATAAATCATTTTCAGCCAGCGGCGCCGGCGTGGCGGCGTCACGCCGTTGATGATCGGCGGCGGCGTGGGGTTGGTGTGAATTAATTTCAAACGTCGAAAATTCTCCGTAAGTTCCTCCAGGAAAAGTTTCTCCTCCTAAAGTTTCTCCAGGATTTCGTCCGAAAGTTTCTCTGGAAGTTCATCCAGGAATTCCTCCGAAAGTTTCTCCAGGATTTCGTCCGAAAGTTTCTCTGGAGGTTCTTCCAGGAATTCCTCCGGAAGTTCCCCCAGGATTTCGACCGGAAGTTCCTCCACGAGTTCGTCCGGAAGTTCCTCCGGCATTTCGTGTGAAAGATCCTCCAGGATGTCGTCCGGAAGTTCCTCCAGGATATAGTCCTCCACGCCTCCAGAGTTTTGTCCGGAAGTTCCTCCAGGATGTTGTCCAGAAGTTCCTCCAGAATGTCGTCCGGAAGTTTCTTAAGTATTTCGTACAGAAGTTCTTCCAGGATGTCCTCCGGAAGTTCCTCCAGGATTTCTTCCAAAAGTTCCTCAAGGATTTCGTCCGAAAGTTCCTCCAGGATAAATCATTCGGAAGTTCCTCCAGGATTTCATTCGGAAGTTTCTCCAAGATTTCGTACGAAGTTTCTTCCAGGATTTCGTCCGAAAATTCCTCCGAAATTCGCCCGGAAGTTCCTCCAGGTTATCGTCCTCCTTGCTTTCAAGATTTTGTTCAAAAGCTCCTCCAGGATTTCGTCCGGACGATCCTCCGGAAGTTCCTCCAGAATGTCGTCCGGACGATCCTCCAGGATTTCGGCCGAAAGTTTTTCCAAGATTTCGTCCGGAAGTTTCTCCAGGATGACGTCCGGAAGTTTTTCCAGCATTTCGTCAGAAAGTGCCTCACGGATTCGGAGGTTTCTCTGGATTTCGTCCGAAAGTTCATCCAGGAATTCGTCCGGAAGTTTCTCCAGGATTCCATCTAAATATTCCCCCACAATTTTGTCCGGAAGCTCCTGAAGAATTTCGTCCTGAAGTTCCTTCAGGATTTCATCCGTAAATTCCTCCAATATTGCATGCGGAAATTCCTCCAGGATTCCGTGCGGAAGTTCCTTTATGATGTCGTTCGAAAGTTCCTCAAGGATTTTGTCCAAATGTTCCTCCAGGATTTCGTCTGGAAGTTCATAAAAATTTACGTCCGGAAGTTCCTTCAGGATCTCATCCAGAAGAGCCTCCAGTATGTCGTTCGGAAGTTCCCCCAGGATTTTACCCGGAAGTTCCCTCAGTGTTTTGCCCGGGATCTCGTCCGAAAATTTCTCCAGGATGTCATTCGGAAGCTCCTCCAGAATTTCGTTCTTCCAGCATTTTGTCCGAAAGTTGCTCCAAAAATTCTGCTGAATGTTCTTCCAGGACTTCATCTGGAAGCTTCTCCAGGAATTTCTCCGGAATATAATTTTAAAAAATTCTTGGAAGTTTCTCTAGAAATTCCTTCACGAGTTCTTCAAGGAGTTCGTCCGGAAGCTCCTCAGATTTTTCCTCCGTAGATTCCTGCAGGATTTATTCCGGAAGATTCCGAAGTAATCGTCCCAAAATCTCTTTGAAAATTTCTCATGAGTTCAGATATGCCCTAGGAGCTTTCAAATTTCACCGTGAATTCCTTCACAAACTTAGCTGCGAATTATTCAAATGTTTAACGGATATAACTCTAGAATGTCCACCAGTTTTGACGTAAGACTTACGTCTTTTTTTACTATACTGGGTGTCATTTAGATTTTTGGAAATCTAAAGCGTTACGCTGGAAGGGAAGATTTCGAACGTTACTAGCGCCTTTATCTTTCGATGGATTTTTAAGATTTATATATCAATCGACTCGGACGCTCTCCAGCAATTTGCCAATTTCATTGAAACTTAATATTTTTAACGATAAGCTATTGAAAATTTCAATTCTTGTCAAGGCCAATAAAAATTTCATATATCATTAATTCCGTCCATTCCTAACACGGACATCAGAATGCACTGCCATGTGTCTTCGGTTCCACCGCAAGATATTATTTGTGTATAAAAGAACCTCTGCCTCCCGTGTGCGAGTCATTTCAGTTTGTGACAACAGCGCGTAATGACGTGCTTTTTGCGTAAACGTAAACAGCATGCAGTCGCCAGTGGGAGAGCTGCCAGTGGGTTTGCGAGTATGTATGAAAGAAGAGGACGCATTTTTCGTCATTCTATGCTTGATGCAGTGGTGTCGGTTGCGATCGATGCAATAGCCCATCGCATCACACGGAGCTCACGGCTAAAGGCCGTGTGTAGCAGCTCTGGTGGATGAACAAGAATGAAATTAGCCCAGAGAGATTCGGTCTGTTCATCCAGGGAAAATCATTAGTTTCATAATCCAAATCATCTCGGGATGGGAACGAATCATGACATGTGACTGACCTTATGTTAAGTTGCGGTTGGTAATAAACCACACGTATGTACATTCAAACAGGGTTATACTATAACAGTTCTGATTCCCCACCAAAAAATTCAACTACACTGATGAAAATTGATTAAATTTTTTTTTTATTCATTCGCAGAAGCCATTGGCATTCAAATGATGCATAATCAGCAATGGTGCTGATATCCATTTGAGATTAGAAAATGTCGCCGTAATTACATGTAAATTTAAAAAAAAAGTCCTCAAAACAAATTCCCTGAAGAATTATTCGTTGATGTATTAGCAGAACCTCCTCTATTTTAGTAGGGTTACTTTTATATATACATATTTTGAATTTTTTTATTAAATTATAAGTCCATCACGTAGTAGGGTTACTGCTCCTTGACTTGTTTCTTATTTTTGTGTTTTTTCAGCAGTAAGCACGCATGTTAGCAATAAGAAGCAAAGAAATTGGTGCTGTATTTCTTTGTTTGGCGATAAGATGAATATATGTTCAATGAGATGGAAAACGGGACAGTTCCCATAAAATAGTACATTTTGCCCAAATCTGAAAATTTTAATAACAGAATTTTTGAACTTTAAATACTATCATCAATGAGAAATCTATAAATGCCCTACATTTGCTTGTGCAAATAAGGGTTTAATAGTTAGAAACAAAGCAATTCTAATTATGTATTTAATTGGGTATTGGTTTTATTTCCAGAAGTTTTGAATAAACAAATTGCTAATAATTTTACACAGACAACTTCCATGCTGTTCCAATATCAATACCTATAATCAAACCCCATAGATTCAAAAGTTAAATGGAAATACGTTACGTTTATACAAGTCCTACGTCTTCTCGCGGTTATGTTTAAAACATTACCCATCGCTCGTTTTTCCTCAAGGAATTTCTCCTGAAATTTTCCCTGGATGTCCTCCAGAAATTCCTTCAAGAACTCTTCATAAATTACTACGAGATCTCTCCCGAAATTTCCATTGAACTCCTTTCCAATCTCATATAGAATTTCTAACGCAACTTCTACCCACCCTAGGAATTCTTCTGGAAATATCTTTGGAAGTTTTTTAGATATACTTATGGAAATTCAATTGCAAATTCAGGTATTTCCTAAAACATTTCTTTAAGAAGTCCCTGGAGAAAAGTTTTGGAATTCTTCGGTAATTCCTTCAGAAATTTCTCTGGAATGCAAACAAAAAAATCTTTGAAAATTGTATGTTTGAAGTTCTCCCAACAATCCCGACTAAAACATTTACAGAAAATCCTTCCGAAAGTTCCCTAATTTTTTCCTTGTAATTCCACTCAAATGTCGCCCCCCGGAATTCTTCCACAAATATTTTGCCTTCACTTCCTTAAGTTCCTCCAGGAGTTTCTATGGAAATTACTTCAAGAATACTTCTATAATTTTCTCTATTGATTCTCCAATAAATTGCTTCGGAAATTTGTTTTGAAATTCCCTCAGAAATTCCTTAAGGTATACTACAAAAAATCCTCCAGGAGCTGTTTCAGTATGTACCGCCAGACAGAATTCACGATGATTGTAAAGTGACAGATGACCAGGAGTCCGCTACATTTTCGATGGTCTCTTGAAAATGCAAATACATCTGTTTTCGCTTTCACACGAAGATCACAAAAACTACCAGTACTAACTGTAGTATTTTTTGGATGATTTCATGAAAAAAAATCGGGTGGACTTGACTATGGGCTTCCAAAAGATATTCTCGAAGGAATTACTAACATTCTTAGGGAAATTTAAGAAGTTTATTTTCAAAGGAAGTTTATAACAAACTTGTTGATCCAGCAGACGTTGTTGTGCATAGTAGGCGAAAATGTGTGTAGTGAGATACCTATAGGGCACTGCACGGAAGAATCGCTTTCTCTTTCGGGCACTTATAGGGCACTGCACGGACTGCTTTGTCTCTTTTTCGCTGCAAAGAAATTAGAAAACAACAAGGCCAGTAAACGTCAAAATGTATAAAGAACGAAAGAGAAGGAGATTTTTTCGTGCAGTACCCTATAGGGCACTGCACGGAAACATCTCTTTCTCTTTCGTCCCTCATAAATTTTGACGTTTACTGGCCTTGTTGTTCTAAATCTTGCAGCGAGAAGAGAAGTCCGTGCAGTGCCATCTATAGGGCACTGCACGGACTGCTTTGTCTCTTTTTCACTGCAAAGAAATAAGAAACAACAAGGCCAGTAAACGTCAAATTTCATGAAAAAACTAAAGAGAAAGTGATTCGTCCGTGCAGTGCCCTATACAAAATTTCCATACGAATCTTAATTCTAGCTTTCCATGATTTACTCAACTTGACTCATGATTTCCACATGAGGAAAAATCACGAATAAAGAAAATTCGTCCAGCCGTTTTCGAGTAATGTGGATCCGCATGTAGACCATTTCATTTTTATATATACATATATATATAGAAATAAAATCTGTTTGTTTTTTTTTATTAATTAAATTAATCGAAGTTTTAAATGAAATTCTAAAGCAATTTCGGACCAAAGCAGTTCGAAAATCAAAAATCACCCGGTCATAAAAATCGCAGGTGCTTTCCAATATGACCGACAAGGCATCTGTCAAAACAATTCGATATCTGTCAAAAGTTATCTTGTGTGAGCAGCGTTATTCGGAGTTTATTCAACTGTAAATTATTAATTTAATTTGAGTTTTATTCGGGAAATGAGACGCAGCCTTAGAAAAAATATTTCTGTACTTGCCCGGGCATACTTGCGCAAAATCAACTTAATGCTAGTTACAGTTGTGAGTAGGTTGCCGTCCAATAATTTCTGCATAATTGGAAGTAGATAAATGCAATATGAACTCAACTTAAAATATGTATGTCCGATAGGACGAGCTTACCAGCAAAAATCACTTTAAACAAAATGTACGAATTTAATAATCTTTCAATAGCCATCGGCGTGGCAAAAAAATATTTGGCATGATGGCGCGGCGGCGCACAGGTCTAGTCTGGAGACCACAATACGCTGGCAAATTCAGCGACCGGAAGGTTCGCTCTTCAGAATCTTCCGTAGACAGGAGAAGAAATGCCATGCTATTAAGACCTCTGTGGCTTGGTCAATCTGGATACGATATTTACGCGTCACAAGATAGCAGATATTGTGTTCTTCACTAACATCATGATAGGTCGTACCGAGAGTAGACATGAGCGCCGCCGACGATTTTCTCACGCCGCCGCCGCCGTATGAAAAATGACCACGCCGTCGCATATTTTTTACCACGCCGATGGCATTTTTACAGTTAAGTCTACATTTATCTAGATCCTGTCGGTCGGAGATACATATTTTCAGCCAAGTTCATATGACAATTATCTTTTTTACAATTATGCTCCATTTATTCTCATTTCTAATAAAGTCTAGACCCAACAAAAATAAAAGTTGATGAAGGACTTATTCAATTAAAAACAGGCTATTTCAGCTTAAATAGATGCTTATTCAGTCTGAATTGTTTGCTGGGGAACCACCAGATCCCTTGTTGTACAACGTATGCTCGGTCAAACAAAACAATATTTGTTCAAACAAAATGCACCTGACATTTAATTATTCAGAAAATAAGGGAATAGCTCCTAGAACTTCTTCGGCAACACGTACTAGAATAATTCAGTATGAAAATATTTCAGAAATTAATTTAAAACTTGTTTGGAAACTCGAGAATCTTTTTTGAAACTCTTCATGAACTAAAACGTCTATTTCTAGAATTTTCACAGCAACTCTTTTAGGAATTCCTTCGAAAATTTCTCCTGTAAACCTATCGGGGATTCCACACAAGTGGTGGTATCTCATTGGTGCACTGCCCGAATTTAATTAAAAATTCTTTTTAATTTCAAATCAGGACCTGCTTTGCGAATTTTTTCAAGAAATACTGCATGTATTGATCATCAAAGTTTTTTATGAACTCCTTTGGTTATTCCCACAAAAATTCTGTCGTGAATTCTTCATGAAAAAGGAATTTCCGGAGCAGTTTCTTGGAGAATTCTCTAGAGTAATTTCCAAACGAACATAGAGATAAGGGTATGCGATAACACATTTTTTCCTGACGAAACGAAACGAAACGAAATTTGAAATGCTATTGTTGGTTCGGAACGAAATGAAACGAAATTCAGATTTACTTCCGATACTTCGAAACGAAACGAAATTGAGTTCCATTTGATTCGAAACTTTTTTAACGAAATTAAAAAAAAATTCCGCGGAATTTTTATTGAATAGTTTTTTTTGCATTATATACATAATGCAAAAAACTAATAAAAAGAATACGAATAAAAGAAAATTAATTTTGTTCAAAATTGTTAAAGAAAAATATTGTTACCCAAATTTCATAAGTAGAATCTAGCTTAATTTTACAAAAGAACATAAGTAACCGATCAGTTTTGTACATTTTTACCATTTTCAAAAGTATGGGGGCCCTACTTAGCCGTGCGGTAAGACGCGCGGCTACAAAGCAAGACCATGCTGAGGGTGGCTGGGTTCGATTCCCGGTGCCGGTCTAGGCAATTTTTGGATTGGAAATTGTCTCGACTTCCTGGGCATACAAGTATCAGCGTGCTAGCCTCATGATATACGAATGCAAAAATGGTAACCTGGCTTAGAAACCTCGCAGTTAATAACTGTGGAGTGCTTAATGAACACTAAGCTGCGAGACGGCTATGTCCCAGTGTGGGGATGTAATGCCAATAAGAAGAAGATTTCCAAAAGTATGCCTCTTTACCATAAACAACGTAAACATATTCATCGCTTAATATTTCCAACAGGCATCAGTAAAAATAAATTAAAGCTGATTTTTTAACTGCAATCAACAGATTTCATATTTATTGGATCTGTTCATCATTTTGAAAAGTATTACAGATTCAAAGTGCCACCCTTCCATTTCAATCGACATCTTGAATAAAGTCTCCAGGCAAATTTTCAACCAAATTCATGAAGATTCATTGAATCTGTGAGACTTTCCAAACAGCTGGTCAAGCAAAATGGTCAACTTTTACCGAGATTCGCATAGCCGTGCCCCAGCAAACATGTTTTTTGCCGAAATTTCTTTCAAAATTGCTGGAAATCAGCAAATAATTTGCCGAAAATCAGCTAACAAACAACATTTTTGCCGGAACATCAGTTATTTATTTTGCTGGCGCACGGCTATGCGGATTTTTACCGAGCTGCAGACATAAAAACTAAGTGTGTAGGGGAAGAGGCCAAAAACGCCCCCGATGCAAAACGCCTTTTGTGCTTTCCCTCATATTCACCGTCATTAAGAAGTCCGTAACAAAACTAGATCTAAAATTATGTAGGATAGGCGAAGAAAGTTTCAAAAAAGTGCATGGGAAGGTCGGAAAAACCGAAAATTTCCACATTTTGAAGAAACATCTAACATTTTGACGAGGCAAAACGCCCTAGTGGCAATAACCTACACACGGTGTGTTTGTCCGAAGAGGCTTATTTTCAAAAAATCAGTATTTCTAAAACACTCACTACACGAAAGTACAGGTTTTCCTCTTTCACGTAGGTGCATTTTTTAAATGTTCTATCGGGGGTCATTTTTTCATACATTTTTGGGGGGGTTAAATCGGCTATCATTTGAGATTTCTATGGAATTTGCACCAAAAATAGTGAAAAAAATAAAAATTGTTCAGGATCCCCCGATAGAACATTTTAGTTTACCCTCTATATGAAAGAGGAGAGCATCTACTTTCACGTGGTGGGTGTTTCAGAGATACTGATTTTTGAAAAATAATGCTTCCCCATAGACACACCGTGACAAAGTACTTGCGTCTCCACGGACTATCCATACTAGAATGCTGATTCGCCGACGCGTGGTACTTTGTTCCCTAGGAGCTGCCAGCTAAAAGGCGTTTTGCCTCATGAGTTTTCCGGCAACAGAATATCACCACTTTTTTGAAATGTGAATATTATCAATATGATTGAGATTTTTGACAATTTTTGAATGGCATCAACTAGCTATCTTGTTTAACTGATGCATAATGTAAAAATACCTATGAATAGCGTTACAAATAAGACAATAGAGCAGTGTTTGCTTAGCTAGGGCATATTGCCCCCCCTTCCCCTAAACTCGACTTTTTCTATTTTTTTACTGAGGTCTGATGGAAATATTAAGCGAGCATTTTTTTGGTTATGGTGAGGGGCATTTATTTTTCCATCATTTTTTCTCGGCCTTTGAAGATAAACGAAAATCGTGACTGCTAGACGAAAATCTTTTTCGTTTAATCACTTCACCTCTCATTCACTTTTTGTGAGAACGATTATAAAAATTCTATGGTGCGCTGATGGGAGTCGGACCTAAACAATAATAGCTATGAGATGCTTTTACTCTAGCAACACCATTACGCTATCTGCATGTAGGCATTAGGTTAGAAACGTCCCGGATTATGCGGGACAGTTCCGGGTTCAGCCTACTTGCCTCACATTGCCTGGCGCCTCGGAAAACGTTGTCCATTCCATGATGAATCTGTAAAGCCTGGAAATTCAAACCATTGGAAATAGAATGTAAAAAAAGGGAACTTGAACCTGCTGAAGTTGAGGGTCTTGAGGGTCTACTGAAGTTACAGGATGAAGGTAATGTTGAGTATCCAAACAATTTTCGCAATATTAAAAATACACAATCAGTTTTTATTTCTGCAGCTCAGCATAATAAAGAACAGACTTCCGTACAAAATACGGTTATTTGCTGATTTCCAATAAACTATTTGCTGTGTTTTAGCAATAAAAAAATAGGCATACGTGTTTGCTGAAAGCTAGGACATGATGTGATAATTCAATCGTGTCTGCCTTGTTACTATTCAGTCGGTAGCTCTGATGAGGTGGTCGCCAGTGTAACCAAATTAATTTGGTACAGAACCTTCCATACAATATGCTTAAAAAATCGATAGAAACTATCTAAACTCGATAGAAATATCCATTATTTATGTAAGAGAAGCGAAAGTTACAAGCACAAAAGATTTCACTTGAAAAAATATAACTGCTAGATGGAAAAAAATGAATATAATGCTTAAAATCAACAGTTATAAATCTTTTCAGACCTTGAGAACAATGTATAAGCCTTTAGCTATTAAATGTAAACTAATTTTATGCCATCAAACTAGAACGCAGACATTTACGTTTATTGCTAAATATTAGGAAGAGTGCTAGTAATGGACCCCGTGCGTATAATGGACCCCCTGAACAAAAACCAAAAGTTAACGCTGGAATCAACGATTTCCTGCAAATTTCCATTGGATAAAGTTGCTTCCATATCATTGTAGTTGTTTTGGCGTGCCAATGAAACAAGCCTCAAAATGGTGTTTGTAAGAGTTTTTTTTTCATAAAATTTTCACGGTAGGTAATTATCCAATCTATATACATAAAAATGAACTTCTGTCTGTCTGAACCTTATAGATTTCGAAACTACTGAACGGATCGGCGTTAAAATTTGTATGCAGAAGTTTTTGGGGCCGGGAAAAAGGGGTCTCCCATACAAATGAAACATCAATTTCTTCATAACTCAAGAATTATTCAGGAAACCAATTGGTTTTAGGCGAAACGAAGTCGGGTCTGCTAGTGTCGAATAAGCATAATGATTATAAAAAATCTATGAAAAACCCTGGAAATTTTCGTATTTTTGTCGTTTGAAATTGCTCCGCATTTTCAACCCATCGGGCAAAAAGAAATCTCGCTTAACTTTTCAAAAGGACCTAAGTAACATTTTTTTCATGAATTAATTTGAATAGCGCAATCAACAGAACAACATGAAAGCTTTTGAATGCAGTACTCAACTTAATTCATGAAAAAAATGTTACTTAGGTCCTTTTGAAAAGTTAAGCGAGAAATGCGTGGTGCGGGGCAAGTTGAAACAACGGTTCAAAACGCCACCCTCGCAATTAAAAAGAAATTTTTTTTTCTTCAGAATTCACATTGGTCCGTGAATACATTCGGATAATATAAATTTATAAAAAGGTCCAAGCTTTTGAAAATAAATTTAATAAATTTTCGCCCATCCCGTCATGAATGCAACCCACCTGCAATTTCCACTCAAGAATAGAATTAAAAAGGGTCATGTTCAAACTGCATGGTCTTGTTTTGAGATTCTTAATCTACACGTAAAAAAATTTAATGTTATTTATTATTAATATTTCTAATACTTTTTTGCCAAAGCAGGCGCTTAATGATATGTATAAGAAAAAACTTATACATCGCATTAGTCACATACATTTCGAAACTTTCCATTAACTTATGAATGTTATTAGCTTTTTGATATTGGATCATTCATTAGGTGGCATGATGAAGAGTACAAGTATTTTCGAATGTTTTTTTGCCATAACATATAAGGTTATTTTTTTACGTGTACTTGTCCTCATAGTGAGCACTGGCTTTCAAAAAAATAAAATAGAGCATGTCACCATTTTGTTAACTCCACCTTTCACTTCCCTAGTCCCCTATATCTTCAATCGAGGGGTTTGTGAGTAATATGCTGGTTAATTAATGTGAATTTACGAAGAAGCCACAAACGAATTGATCAAGCGCACCATTCAAGCGAACCAAATAATTGATCACCTTGAAAAGTAATCCGAGTAAATATCAAGATGGACAATACAAGAAGGATTTGATTTTCAAATTCTAGAACAAAGCCTACTATTGTATCCCTTTTTCTTAACAGGAGACAATTTTGAGATAACGTCTGAAAGATATTCAAAATCATCAGAAGTTTACATCAACATTTACATGGGACTCTTATGAGTGTCCTGGCAGTACAGTAACCAAACCAACCTTGTGCATCTTGAGTTTCACTGAGTACTATATTTTGTTTTTGATACGGTAAAATTGTCTAATGTCTGTATATAGCGCAGTGTTTCAACTTGCCCCGATACGTGGGGAAGTTGAAACGATGCATATAAAATAGTAGTTTGTGCAACTAGTTGCAAAAAGATGATTTTTTCAGCACGAGTTGTACGTTTATCCAACGAGGCTTGCCGAGTTGGATAAATAATACGAGTGCTGAAAAAATCGAGTTTTGCAACGAGTTGCACGCGCTATTTTTTGCAATGACGAAAAATGGGCTTTGATATGATAAATCTATCTCAAAATTGTACAATCGAATTTACTCCACATGATCACTCATGCCAATAAATTATGCTGCGGCAGAGAACAATAAGATTCCATCTTATCGTGCCAAATTGCATAGCTTGAAAGCTATTAAGCGATGAATGCAATTGCCTTAGGAAAATTGTGATGTTATGTCCAACAAACCATTTCATTTATTACGAGACGCTTAGAGTACACTATTTAAACACTCACCCAAACTAATTCAGCTGAATGTAGTCAAGTAACTACTGTCCCAATGTAGGTTTTCATTATAGCACCCAAATGAGTGCTATAATGAATATTATGCATCCCATTTGAGTTGCATAATGGTCATTAAAGCACCCATTTGGTAAGTATGGAAAAGTTTTATCACTCAAATGACAACTGTAAACCAGGTATTATGATCAGGAATTGCAAAAATATAATTTTAGTATACTAACTATTTATAAGAAAGTTTGGTAAGGTTGCTAATTTTTTATGTATAATCTTTGTCCCGAACTAGCAAATGCCGCAAACGAACTCAAAATTTATCAAAGAATGATTTTTTATAGCACTACAAAGTTCAATTTTGAAAAAACCGTTTCAATTTGCCCCGATGTACCTTATGAAATTTAAAATAGAGTTTAAATGGCTTTATTCAGCGGCGCAGCCAAATTTTTTTACGATATGAAAATTTGAAATATTAAAAATTTATTTCGAAATTCCGCGAAATTCCGTTTAATTTCGTTAAAAGCATGATTTTTCCGTCGAAATTTTTGAAATTAATCCATACGAAACGAAATCAGAAAATCAGATTTCGTCATACTAAAATTCCGCGAAATTCCGCGGAATTTCGTTTCGAATGCACTAAGACGAAATTTTTCGAAATACCGCATATGCTTACATAGAGATATTTCTGGAAGAGCTTTTGAAGGAATTTTGGAGGATTTCTAAAAAGTATGAAGAAAAGCGGGATAATTTTCGGATTATTTTCCTAATTATAAGATAAGTTTTCAAGGGTATTCCCGGAAAAACCCTGCAAGGTTTCCTGGGCGAAATTTTAGAATTTTTTTGATGAAGTTTACGTGGGAATTGCCTGAGAGATTCTTGAAAGAATTTGTAAGGGAGTTCTTGGAAAAATTTGTGTAAGAATTTCGAAATAAATTTCACGGAGACTTAATTTCCATAATAATTTATTTGTGAACGTGAGAATCCCAGGGGGAACTTTGGGGTAAAAATATCCGGAAGAGTTTCCAGAGGAATGCGCGTAAGAGTTTTTAGATCTAGTTTTCGCAATTTAATTTCCATAAGTTCTTCAAGAACCATACGAAAGATGCTCCTCGTCGAACCATTACTCGAGCACGACGACACACCACATCATCCCTGACGCCAAATGCCCGGATGAGAAGCTGAAATTCACTGATCCCAAATCCTTTGCCCCGTCCATCCTTAAACATTGTAAACTAACCTCGAGTCACCACGAGTACGCTGGCTTCTACCCCTCCTTTACAAATTGAAAAATTAAATGATACCCAAGTAACCAGCAAGCATTAATAAATGCATGTAATCAATCACAGATCAGCATATTAAATGCTAATTGCATTAGATCAGTTTTACCGATGTAAAGATGCATTCATTCATCGCCTGTCAAGCAACGATACACTAGTTCAGCGTTTCGAATGCAGCGATGCATTAAATATGTTTTATTTCAACATGTCAAAGAAATAAGGCAATATTTCGGTCGTAAAAGGGTCTTTTTCCACTTTAAGTCAACTTTAATGGCTGTATTATTTGCAAGCATATATAGCTCCATGGTTACTTGGGTATTAATTGTATATATCACAAAGAACCATGGTTCCGTAAAGTGTTATACACGCCCGAGCCTACCAAATAAACGAACTTGGAAAAACAGTTCTTCAAGAGATCCTGAACAATTTTCCGGAAGAATTTCCGGGAGGTGGGTTTAGTTGAATTCCATGTGAATTACAGAAGAAATATCTGAAGAGACCTCGTGGTAATTTCTGCAGAGTTTGCGATGAAATTTATTATGTGTTTTTGGAGGAGTTTCTGAAGGAACTCCAGAAAGAATTTCAAGAGAATCCTATGAGTAATTATTTAAGGAGTTACAGGAATTCGTGCAGGAATTTCCGAAAAAAAATCCTGGAGGACCTTTGGAAAGAATTCCTGGAGGAACTTCCGGAAGAATTCCTGGAGGAAATTCTGGAGGAAATTCTAGAGGAATTCCTGGAGGAACTTCCGGATGAATTCCTGAAGGAACTTCGAATTCCTGGAGGAACTTCCGGATGAATTCTCATAGGAACTTTCCGATGAATTCGTAGAGGAACTTCCGGAGGAATTCCTAGAGGAACTTCAGGAAGAATTCCTGGAGGAACTTCCGAAGGAATTCCTGGAGGAACTTGCAGAGGATTTCCTAAAGGAACTTGAAATTCCTGGAGGAACTTCCGAAGGAATTCCTAGAGTAGCTTCTGGAGGAATTCGTAGAGGAACTTCCGGAGGAATTCTTGGAAGAACTTCAGGAGGAATTCCTGAAGGAACTTCCGGAGAAATTCCTGGAGCAGCATTCAGAGCACTCCCTGGTGAAATTAACGGAGGAATTTGTGAAAAAAAATTCGGAAAATTTCTATTGCTTGAAACAAACTCACGCCAACTACCAACGCCGATTACCAACGGCGTGACACCGCCACGCCGCCGCCGCTGGCTGAAAATGATCTATCACGCCGCCGCCGACAATTTTTTAATCGGCGCACAGGTCTAACCTCCGAGGAAAAATTCAGGTGAACCAGAACGAGACTAATCTACGATAACGGAGAGTATTTAACCCCTCCACTACGTAATCGTAACTACCTGATGCACGAGCCTGCGATTAGATTTATGAGGGAGTTTGACCGTTTACAAAATGTCATTTCTTTAGATATGGCGTCCGAGATGATTCATTTTATATTGATATTATAAATTTTAAGATAGACTTGGTTTAGGATGGACAAACCTACATTCCAATAAATAAATAAATAGATGCTTTTCATTTTATATGCGGTCAAAAAAAACAGTACGTTGTAGTCTATTTCCGAACCGGCGATCATTCGCTTCTGAAGTTATGAAGATTTAGAGTACTCAGTATCGAACAAAAATAAGCCACAATGCCCTAGCTCGAACCGTGTCACCATCTTTTTCCACTGTTGTCAACGCTCCATTTTTGGGATTCACTAGTTCAATTCGGCGGACAGCTGCTACACCCACGATGAACAAATGGAGAACGATGCCGCGACAACACACGTGGTGAAGAATGAAAGCTGCCCTTACTGAGTGACGTCGAGAATCACATTGGACACATTGTGGATGTTCGTTATTTATCATTTTCTTGGCACCAGTTTATGTATGTCGTTCTGAAACGGTGTACCTTCGATACCGTCATCGTGAGCATTCCAGCGGGTATATTTACCAAGTGGATGAAGATGTGTGCTCTATTTTGGAACGCCGAGCGTCACTGGTTCACAGCGAATCAATCTCAACAAACTTCGCATGGCATTAAATGATTTATGATTATCCACACGACAATTGATGGTAATGTGGGGAAGACTGCAAACATATTTCAAGTGCTGAAGGATAACGAGTGATTCATACGCTCGATGTACAATACGTGACTCCTTGTGGAATTCGAAAGCAATAATGTCTGCGTTTTACTCGTGAAATCTATTCATCAGGCTTTCACAACTTATAAATTATTCCACCCTAAATTCTAATCGCAAGCTTGTTCCTCTCCCCAAAAATTTCACTGCTGCTTAATTTATTGCTGATCCAAAAATACCGATAATCACCATTTGTTTCATCGCGCCCACTTTCCCGTCGTGTAAAAATGCCAATTTCATTGTCTGTCGATTCAACGGCCCCTAATTTGAACAAATCGTTGTTTAAGGAACCGTAAATTATGTCCTCCCGATAGTCGCACTTAATTTTGGAAATCTTTGTTCCCAGCATCCTGGCCACCAATATTAGCTTCCCCACAAGGGGAGAAATCGCGACGAAACGGGAAGAATTACCGACGCGTTGTCTTCTGCCCGACGCACAAAAAAGAATTTATAATCAAATTTTATGTTAATTGGAACCATTTTTCCTCGGAAGCGACCGGGGAGGGCTGGGTGGTGTGTGAAAAATTGAATTCCAAGTCGACACCAAAAGTAGAACATTATGGTAAACCAAAATTCTGCTTCCTCTCCAGCACTCGGAACAAAGGAAACAATTTCCAATTACCCACCTACCATGAAGCGGGAGCACGTCCGCCGCTTGATTAAGCCAACCATCGGATCAACCGTGAGGTAAGCGGGGTGTGAATTCGTGTCCGCGTAGATTGCGATTTGATTATCATTTTTATTCGGACCGGGAAACATACTTCCTGTTATTTAAATTGCAAGAGGGTGAATTCCTTAATTCGAAACTGGGAGACAATGGACGGGCAGTTAGCTAGGGGGAAGTGAAATAATACGCAACGTTCGAATTGTACAACTTTTTTTGCAATTCGTGGATTGCGACGTGGCATGTTTGCTCTGTAAATCTAATATAGAACTGCGAAAGAAGCTATATTGTATTTGGGGATAAAAACTATACATATTTAATTTTTAGCCGTCCAAATAAACGAAAGATTAAAAAAACATTTAATTTTTAGTTTTGAAAAAGCGATTCAATTAATAACAGGAAGACAGTTCTGCAAATATTTCGTACATGGCAATGTAAGATACCTATGAGATTATTTACCGGAGAGAATATTTTAGGTGAGCTTCCACCGCTCTTCTCTATGGTTTCCACAATATGTATATGTGACTACTCGGTTCTGTTGGAATGGGTCCCTATATTATAAATTCAATCATGGAACCAACATTATTTTGATTATATATGGCGTTGATCCTGCATTTAAAACAACTACCCAAGTACGGCTTCTCTAACCAGAATTATCGAATGAGATATAGCAAGCGATAAAGGACAAGCCAATCATTATACATACTTTATAGTTGTATCAGCTTTGAAAAATAATGACAAGTGTTCCGAACGTCGCGAAACCAGCACCCCGGTGCGAAAGGGTCACTCGATCCACAATCTGCAAGAAGCTACATTAGGGGCGATCTGTCATCGTTCTGATGTATTGTTATATTCTAGCCATGCAAATTGAATTGTAAACACCTACCTATAGAACTGTACAGATAGAACAAGTTAAAACTTTCAAAAACTAGGACGTACAACATTGAATTAAAGCTAATTACGTTGAAACTGGTTATCCTATTTAAAATTGTTGGACAGTTCACAAAAATACGAGAAAAACTAGAAATGTAAGTAATATTAAAAAACACACAGCTGAATTTGATTTTTTTTTTTTTAATTAGCGTTTATTTGAAGGCTCAAGCGCTCGAAGGCATAACGGAGCCGAAAGTCAATTGAAATTTTATTACAATTTCATCTTTTGCTTCTTATGTTCTTATGTTAGTTTTGGGGAGCCGAAAAACTCGCGCCTTGGTCGAGGTTAAGGAGCACATATACAAAAAAAAAATATCAGGCTTTCCCAACACATCTCTAATGTCCTCATTTTCTGGTTTTCCTCGGGCCCGGAGGGATGCATATAAATCGGACCTGGCAATACCGTATTCGGGACAGTTCCAGACAACGTGATTGATAGCCTGCCCCACAACCGCATCGATTGCTGTCTGCGAGCCCTACTCGATAGAAATGCGCGTTTAGTGAGTAGTGGATGGACATTAGACGACACATTACCTTAATAAAGTCTCGGCTAAGGTCCAACCCCTTGAACCAAGGTCTTTTCGAGACCTGCGGGAGAATGGAATGTAACCACCTACCCAAATTTCCTTCATCCCATTTTCGTTGCTAACTGAGCAAGGCCTGTTGACGAGAAATTGAAAAAAATCGTTAAAGGTGATTTGACGCTCGTATATATCACCTTCCATAGCGCCCACCTTGGCAAGTGAGTCCGCTCTCTCATTACCCGGGATCGAGCAATGTGAAGGTTCCCATACCAAAGTGATAGTGTAAAAGCGATTCGATAGAGCACTCAATATGGACCGTATTTCGCTCAGGAAATACGGTGAGTGCTGTACCGGCCTCATTGAACGTATAGCCTCTATTAAGCTGAGACTATCCGTAAAAATGAAGTATTGATCAGAGGGAAGAGAGGAAATTCGTTCTAATGCGTAGTGTATAGCTGCTAATTCTGCAACATATACGGAACAAGGGTTTTGAAGTTTTCGAGCGGTGCTATGCAATTCGTTGAAGACACCAAATCCAGTGGATTCATTTATTTTTGACCCGTCGGTGAAAAACTTTTTGACGTAACTGACATGGCTGTATTTAATTGTGAAAATTGGTGGTATACACTCCATTCGGAGAGGATCTGGAATTCCATGGATCTCTTCTCTCATGGTCAGATCAAAAACTACAGAAGAACTGGAGGAGTCTAAGAAGCATCCACGATGGGGAACATTCAAAGAAGGGCCAATCTCCAGGCTCATGTACCAGTAGTACAGTGTCATAAATTTTGATTGGAAGTTTCGTTCGATTAGCTTCTCAAAATTCTCAATTACCAATGGATTTAAAACCTCACACCGAATGAGGAGTCTAAACGATATTTCCGCGATGCGATCTGATAAAGGAAGTACTCTCGCGAGTACCTCCAAACTCATTGTATGAGCCGAGTTCATACAGCCTAGCGCGATGCGGAGGCAACGATATTGAATGCGTTCGAGCTTCAATATATGAGTTTTCGCGGCGGCTTGAAAACAAAAATTACCGTATTCGATAACGGACAAGATCGTTGTACGATATAGCTTTATCAGATCTTCCGGGTGGGCTCCCCACCACGTACCGGTAACTGTCCGTATGAAATTAATTCTTTGTTGGCATATCTGATACAGATGTCTAATGTGCATTCCCCAGGTGCCTTTCGAGTCGAACCAGACCCCTAAGTATTTATGTGAAATTCCTTGAGAGATTTTCTTACCCCTAAGATGAAGCTTTAATTTTGCTGGCGTATGCTTCCTAGAAAAGACAATCAGCTCAGTTTTCTCCGGAGAGAATTCGATACCCAGCTTCAAAGCCCAAGTAGACAAATTGTCCAGAGTATCTTGCAATGGTCCTCGCAGATCGCTCGCCCCTGTTCCTGTAAAGGAGACAACAGCGTCATCCGCAAGCTGTCTTAACGAGCAATTTTCCACAAGACATCCATCGATGTCTTTAACATAAAAATTGTAAAGAAGGGGACTTAAACATGAGCCCTGGGGGAGACCCATGTAACTAATTCTTGAAGTTGTTGAGTTTCCATGAGAAAAACTCCTATGTTTCTCAGACAACAAGTTGTACAAATAGTTATTTAGTATTGGTGAAAGCCCACACTCGTGGAGTTTGTCTGAAAGGACGTCAACGCAAACTGAGTCAAAAGCCCCCTTAATGTCCAAGAAAACTGAACCCATTTGTTCTTTTTGAGAGTAGGCTAGTTGGATGTCTGTAGTAAGCAACGCAAGACAGTCGTTCGTTCCCTTGCCTCTGCGGAATCCAAATTGAGAATTTGATAGAAAGCCATTTGATCTGTCGAGCCGATTGAGAATCATCTTGTCTAACAGCTTCCGTGTACACGACAACCGCGATTGGACGGTACGAGTTATGATCCGAAGCGGGTTTATCGGGTTTTTTGATAGCGATCACCCTCACTTGTCTCCATTCATCCGGAACAATGTTGCTTTCCACGAATTGATTAAATAAACTCAGCATGCGCCTCTTCGCGACGTCTGGGAGGTTTTTAAGCAAGTTGAATTTAATTCTATCAATTCCTGGAGCGGTATTATTACATGAAAGGAGAGCAAGTGAGAAATCAACCATCGAAAATTGGGCGTCCATCTCGTGTCGACCGGAGGTTGCTTCGCGTGCAAACCGTTGAATTGGGACGGGATCCGGACACACTTTTCTGGCGAAAGCAAAGATCCATCGAGGGGAACTTTCCCTATCTTCGTTAATCGATGACGCGTTACGCATTCTTCTCCCGACGGCCCAAAGTGTTTCCATCGACGTTTCGCGCGAAAGACCATCAACAAAATGGCGCCAATAACCGCGTTTCTTAGCATTCGCAAGACTCTTAAACTTACGTTCAAGAGAGGCATAACGATCGTAATTATCTCGAGTACCACGCTTTCGATAGTCCTTGAACGCGTCGGACTTTTCCCGATAGACTTTGGTACACTCTTCATCCCACCAAAGAGGAGAAGGCGGACGGCGACGTATTTGAGATCTCGGTATAGATCGACGCTGTGATTGAACTGCACTGTCCAGGATTAGCCCGGAGAGAAACTGGTATTCTTCCAGCGGAGGAAGAATATCGACCGAATGCTCACCGACGATGATCGCCTCGGTGTATCTTCCCCAGTCAATGTGTTTCGTGAGGTCGTACGCAACGTCAATCTGGCGAGACTGATACGATCCATTGGTGATTGAGATTTCGATAGGCAAGTGATCACTACCATGGGGATCTTGAATTACTTTCCACGTACAATCCAATGTTAGTGAAATCGAGAGGATTGAGAGGTCAATTCTACTTACGGGTCCTGAAGGTGCCACACGTGTGGCTTCTCCGTTATTTAAATATGTCATGTTGAAGTAGTCGCAGATGTCGTAAATCAACGAAGAACGGTTGTCACGAGTTAAAGTCTCCTAGAATCAACCGTGGCTCAGGCATAGCGGAGCAGATTTCGTTAAGATCTCTGCGACGCATAGAAGCATTCGGCGGTATATACACAGAGGCTATGCTGAGGCTTTTCCCTCGTATGGTGACATGACATGCGACTACCTCAGTGCCTGTCAACGAGGGAAGATCTATTCTGTAAAAGGAGTGGAGCTTGTTGATCCCCAAGAGCACCCTCCATATCCATCTTCTCGATCTAGGCGAATAATGTTGAAATCGTGGAAAGAGAGTCTGGAGAAAGCCATGTTTCACTAAGAGCAAATGCGTCACAGCATGAGCTGTGAACTAAAAACTTAAACGGATCCAGGTTTTTTTTAAATACTCCTACAGTTCCACCGCAGGATTACGATCTTATCCCCGACCTCGTTGGTTAAATTAGTCATCGAGGGATAAGATTGAATCAAGAACAGGCCATTTTGAAATCAATTGCTTCAATAAGGGTTTCATCAGTGAGATTATCATGATGATAATGTTTCTCACTGCGGGAGAGATTTCTAGAGTATTGAAGATGAAATCCACAATCCCAGAAAGAGTCATTTTATCGGGTACCTCAACATGGTTATGTTGAACCGCCTGATGATTTTGTTGCTGATGTAAGCTTTTTGGGCAAAAAACTGGAACAGCTGGGGTTTTAGATGTTCCCGGAAGTGGCGGGAAATTGCCAGCCGCAAACTTGAACCCCATAAGATATTTTTTTGGGGTTTCCCACCACTTGCTAATTTTCCAGGGGAGGGTCGAGTACTCCGGTCAACGACAGGAACATCTTGAAAAGCGTGCTGGCGTTTTGGCCTGCACCTTGCTCGCTTTCTTTTTGTCCCTGTTTCGATGACAGTGTATTCTTCACCGTCCCCAGAGTCTGAGCCTTGATCATCTAAGGGCAGGGAAGAGAAGACATTTGAGCTGGCGATAGAACGGGTTGATGGAACAGCGGCTGGGGCAAGCGTCTTCAGCATTTCTGCATAGGATCGCCTCGACCGCTGTTTCATTGAGCGCCCTCTCTTTATACCGAGCACACGCAGTGAGTTCATGCGGAGCTTCGCCACAGCAGGTACACTTCGGCTGTTTACTGCAGAGACCCTCGGCATGCTGCTCACCGCATTTGCTACACCGTGGTTTATTGCAGCAGTAGGTCTCTGTGTGACCAATCTGCTGGCACTTTTTACAGTGCATTACGGTCGGTATATAGAGGCGCACTGGTAATCGAAGTTTCCCTAGAACAAGGTGGTCAGGAAGGGCAGACCCAGAAAAGGTCACACGATACGAATCAGTCGGTTTTTTTTGGTGCCATCTTCTGACACGTAATTCATTTGTCTGAATCTGAACTGTTGGGACCGCTCGATTTTTAAACCCCCCAGTACCAGTCTTGATGTCAGCACATGTTAGAAACGGCTCGGTGACCACTCCTGCAATCTCGACTTCACTGCTTGCGATGTATACGTGATATTCCCATCGAAAGAGCTCGCAGGCAGCAATTCTGTTGGCCTGTTCACGATCACTTACAGTGATTCGTAACTTATTACGACTTGGGGCATTCACTTCAATAATGCCCTGAAACGATTTTGCCAGATCTCTTTCGATTCGCAATTTGTTTAGCGGTTTACCTTTGGGCGAAAGAAAACCAGAAATGGGCCCTTAGATCCGGGCGGTACGCTTTTAGACGGGGGGTCGCCGGGGGTGTTGATCCACTTACCTGGTTAGTATCCATAGGATCAGGAGAAGGCAGGTTAAAATTTCCAGGAGAATTTGAGTTGTTGACCTGTTTGTGCAAAACAGCTTCAGCAGCAGTTGAGCCGGTTTCGGTGCTATGTTCGCTTTGTGGTGGAAAACTTCGCTCATTAAATTGCTCGTATTCCGGGGATGGAATGTAATCATCGTCCGAAATTTCGAATTGTGAATCACCCCCGCCTTTGTCATCAGTTTCCATTGCGGAGAATAATCACCGCAACGAAAAATAAAACGATTTCAATATCGAAACAAAGAGCACGCAGAATATTGCGGTTATTTCCTCGCCAGAAAGTATGAAATCCTTCAGGCCCAGCTTGAGGATGGAGAAGGTAGCAGTAGCGGCAAAACTCGTCGATCTTCCCATGGCAGTTCGCAGAGGACTCACGAGTGGGTGCAGAGCCAGTTAGTCCCGACTACCAGTACCACCACCGGACCACCAGTGATTCCCGTGGTTACTCAGTCCCGGACCGGCACAACTCCCAAGGATGTGACTCCAGCGATTCCAGATACAACTAGTGCCATGATCACGGATGTATCGAGTGTGCCCTGACATGCAATCGCTATCAATCAACACGAACCCAGTGGATCAAGTCACATCGAAGATACCGCATGCTACTGGCTCATCGTTTGTCCCAACTCGTCGTTGGCTCGCACATTTGCTAGCTAAGAACAACAAACAAACGACTGCTGTAAACAGCACAACCGATTGTGAGGGAGCCGTAGGTGGCTTCATAACGCTACCGACGGATCATCATCCGTTGCCGACTGTAGTGAATTTTTCCATCTCGCCAACACATACACCGGAGGGCTTAATGGAGCAGCTGAGCGAGCTGCAAAAACGGGCGGACAGTATCCAGGAAGCGGCTGATGACCAAGACACCCCATCAAAGTCAGGATCCAGATCAAATTCCGGACGAAGCTCGGCGATTCCAGCCGACGCAATCATCAACGGTGAATGTTCCTCGGCTAGCGCGCAACGTTGCCTACGATTTTCCGACCACCGACGGTAACACCAGGGTCACCAGCTCGGTAAGTCAAACGTGCTCCAATACTACTACCACATTCGCACCGCAACTGAATGTTGCAAGCTCGGTCGATGTATATCTTTCGACCCGAGCAAATGAATGAAACAAATGAATAAAACACTCCCTCCGGCCACCGGACCATGCTTACTTCCCCCCATTCTACCATTTGTTCCTGCGCATATGAGTACACCTCAAGCTCAATCTACTCCCCCTCCGAGTATACAGTTTCATCTCGATTGTCTCCAATTAAGTCATCGATGGTTCCCACATCTGTTCCCAACGTCGCTAATCTGTCCGTCGCCCACGGTGTTCCCCGCCGACAACTATTCGGTGGCCCAACCTCACAGCAACTCGCCGCTAGACACGTCGTGCCCAGAGAGCTTCCTGTGGCCGTTGTTCCTGAGCTGCTATCAAAATACGACCGACATGTGTGGCTATTCCGATGGCGGAAACCTTATGCGGTTGCAGCGGTGCCTCAAAGGAAACGCGTTGGAGGCTGTTCGAAGCCATCTGATGCATCCTACATCCGTGCCGCTGATAATCGACACGTTAAGAACTCTATACGTACATCCAGAGCAGGTCATCAACTCGCTACTCTCCAAGCTACGTGCAACGCCAACCCCCAAGCCTGAACACCTGGAAAGCCTGATCGGTTTTGGTTTGGCGTGCAAAAACTTTTGTAGCCACCTCCAAGCAGCGGGTTTTCACGATCAGCTTTCGAATCCCTTGTTGCTTTAGGAGTTGGTGAGTAAATTTCCAGCCACACTCAAGCTAAACTGGTCACTCTTCAAGCGCCAACATGTGTACGCCGATCTTACTACGTTTGGACCTACATGGACCTACAACGACATGGACCAGATTGCGACAGCCGCCAGTGAGGTGACGTTTCTTTGTGAAGCAGATGAACATGGCAAGCAAGAAAAACCGAAGACGAAGGAGAAGATGTTTATACAGACTTCTGAGGAGAAGGCAGTGGAACCTTGTGCAGCAACCAATCACAAGGAGAACAAGTCGAAGCCGAGTGTAGCCTGCCAGAAGGACGGTCACAAAATCAAGGATTGCTACAGCTTCTGCAAAATGACTCTCGAAGATTGCTGGAAATTAGTTCAGGAGCGGTTCCTCTGTTGTCGTTGTTTGGATTCTCATGGCAGATTCCCATGCAAGACAAGCAAACTCGAGCAACCGAAAGCCCAGCAACTACAAGCACAGTTACCGTTCATCGTCAGCCAAAGCAAACCGTCCTGTTCCGGATTCTCCCGTTGTCGCTACACGGGAATGGCAAAACAATCACGCCGTGCGCCGACGACGGCTCATCTAGAACTCTGGTGGAAGCGAAGGTAGCTGCAGAACTTGGCGTGACCGGCAACGTACATCCCCTCTGCTTGCAGTGGACCAGTGGAGTTGAGCGGGTGGAAGACGAATCACATCTGATAAAGTTGCAGATTTCGGGTAAGTACATACCGTGAAGAGTCTCAACCTTCCAGCCCAGTCATTGGACTTCAGTGAACTTTCCAAGCAATTTCCCCATCTGCAAGGACTACCTGTCCAAAGCTACGCGACCGCCTTTCCCACGATCCTGATCAGCTTTGATAATTCGTTTGTGATGGCAGCACGGAAAAAAGGGAAGGAATTAGAGGCAGTCCGATCGCAGCCAAAACCAGGCTGGGCTGGCAGTCTATGGAAGCACGTGCGGCGGAGTGGTCCAGTCCACCCATCAGCTGTTTCACATTACCGTTCGTTCGCCCGATCAAGAGCTCCACGACCTAGTGAAGGGGTTCTTTGCTTTGGAAAGTGCGGGTGCTGTAACTTCCACGAAAGAGAGCGACGATGATCGACGTGCCCGTCAAATTCTGGAAGAGACTACAATCAATCAATCAATCAGGGAGGTTCCAGACCGGCTTGCTGTGGAAGTGCGACCACGTGGAATTCCCGAATAGTCGGCCCATGGCGGAAAAGCGGTTCCGCTGTCTCGAGCGCCGCCTAGCATCAAGGCCCGACCTATACGACAACGTGAAGATCCAGATTACACAATACCAAGCCAAGGGATACGCACATAAAGCTAGTCCGGAGGAATTTGCCAGTTTCGACCCCAAGCGGACCTGGTTTCTGCCGTTGAACGTCGTTACAAACCCAAGGAAGCCGAACAAGGTTCGATTAGTGTGGGATGCGGCCGCTAAAGTCCAAGGGCACTCGTTCAATTCTGCTCTTCTTGCTGGTCCGGACTTGCTCGTACCGCTTCCGGCAGTTCTGTCTTCGTTTTGCTAGTTTGAGGTGGCCATCAGCGCTGACATCTGTGAGATGTTCCACCAGATCTTGATTCGGTCTGAGGACAGATCGGCACAGCTGTTCCTGTGGCGGGACGATCCCTCCTAGCCCTTCGAGGTGTTCGTCATGGACGTAGCAACGTTCGGCTCCACCTGCTCACCTTCTGCAGCTTAATTCTTCAAAAATCGGAACGCCGAAGAGTTTTCCGAAGAGTTTCTGTGGGCAGCGGAGGCAATCACGAAACGCCATTATGTGGACGATCTTCTGTGCAGCGTGGACTCCGAGCAGGAAGCAGTTGAGCTAGCTGAACAGGTCATGTTATTGCACTCCAAGGCCGGATTCCTTATTCGAAATTGGCTGTCGAACTCCAGTTACGTTCTCACACAGGTCGAGGAACAGCCAGTGGTGGAAAAAGTTTAGATTGACAGGTCGGACGCTTACGAACGCGTTCTCGGAATGGTCTGGAAGCCTGAAGCGGATGTCTTTGTTTTCCAAGGTGTGTTCCGAGAAGAAATCCAGGCTCTCCTTTCGAATGCACTGTTCCAACCAAACGAGAAGTTCTGCGCACTGTGATGAGCATCTTCGACCCCATCGGACTGGTAGCCATCTTCGTTTTCCATGGCAAAATGTTTGTGCAGCATATATGGCGCTCTGAAACTGCTGTCGATTCTCAGGCTGGAGTTGTCAGCTGCCGTTCTCGGTGCCCGAAATCCGTATTTGAGTACCACACACTTCCAATCAGTCGCAAAACGTTCTGGAGTGATTCCTGCACCTTTCTCTCTTGGTTGCGGGCAGATCCCAGGAAATATTGGCAATTTGTCGCATTCAAGTTGACAGAAATCCACGATCTCACGCAGGTCGATGAATGGCGATGGGTGCCATCGCATATGAATGTCGCTGACGAAGCCACAAAGTGGGGCAAAGGTCCCGATATCACCTCCAGCAGTCGCTGATTCCAAGTTCCAAAATTTCTATACGAGCATCCGAATTCGTGGCCACAGCAAACAACGAAAGAAGAGCAGTCTGTGCAGAGTAACCTGTGGAAGATCCTTGATAAATTCCGGGAGCACTACTTGCAGATTCACCATCTGTTCACTGATTTCAAAGCAGCGTACAATTCAGTGAAAAGGAATGAGCTGTGGCAGATAATGTCTGAACATGGTTCTCCGGCGAAACTGATTAGGCTGATACGTGAAACGCTTGACTACTCGAAACTAAGTATTCAGATTGCAAACGAAGTGTCAACTTCATTTATGACCTTAGACGGATTGAAGCTGAGTGATGCACTTTCGAATTTATTGTGTATTTAATTTATAGATTTTCATATAATGTATTAATCACTTCAGAGTGGAAGACAATGCTTTGGTTTCTCATATTGATTAGGAGAGATAGGCGAGATTTTTTTAAACCAAAACTACATTCTCGACACCAGCTGAAAGACCAGCATTGGTTGCGAAGTAAAACCCTACAAACATCGCTTGTTTCGAAATTTCCCCAAAAACATCAATGGCAAAATGAGCATTTTTTCATCCTTGCTATCTCAGTATCTTTCACTTTGGCTTGTCAGTAGCTCCGCTCCAGTTGCCTAACCGGTGCTGGAAATTCAATAACATCGTGCCAAGCCATTTGTTCGCCACTTCTGACATAGGCCTGCCCGAACGCATGCATGTACTACAGTCTGGTTCAACCCCTGCTGCATCGATGCCAACAGCGTCGGTATTAAACACGTGTTAGGTTGCTCTCGATAGAACAAGCCACCCGTTTATTCCGATGGGACTGTGGAAATTGAAGACAATCTCGACTCATGTCGGCTTAGGAGGTTTCCCCGTCTTCCACTGAAGCTGTCGGAATGAGATTAAGTGCGATGAATCCGATTTTGGGAGCATTTTCCACTTGAGCTCATCACATCACGAGCTATCGCAAAACGCCACCAAAGAACATCGTTGTCTTTTGTTTCATGTTGAGTTTGTGCCAAATCTACTACTAACCAAAGAAAGGGAAGAATGCAAACTTTATCCGGGCAGCATTTACGCAGTTCCATGTATGATTTTCCTGACTCTGTAGCTCACAGAAACTTTCAACTTTGAACATTTTCATAATTAATAAGTAGAAGCTTTCCAAATGCCTTTGCATGAATTTGAATCAATGCTTCATTTGCTACTCTAATTGAAAATTTCTTTCATATATGCAATTAGCTCAAAGTAATGCTGAAAATATTTCAGTCAATTATCTTCAGCTTTATTGCATTCCAATATACGCTGATTATAAGCATATGGAACCGAATAATATATCAGACCACATCGAAATACATGTCAATTAAATGACAAATTTGTCCCAATCAGAGCGGGATAATCGGAATTCGCATGCCAAGCAAAGTGCTGGTTATAAATTTCGACAAATTTGAATTCCACTCCAATTTGAATTTAAAAATATTTTTAATTTACCATTGAAGTAGAGAACTTATCCTCCATTTGGGTTATGTTACTTTGAGGTCCAATGTTATTTTGATTGAAATATTTAAATAAATATTTGAAATATAATTTCCAAAAAAAATACCAGGATAACATCTAGATGTTTCATGCTTTTAAAAATTATTTGGTATCGAAAAAAAAATCGATCCAAATGAGGAAAAAATAAAAACTTTGATCTATTAGAAGCACCTCTAAACCATGTCTAATTAAGTCTAAATTTTGCATGAAAGTTGTGAAAAATTTCGATTTCATGTACACTGTACATCTGCACTGAACTTCATAACAGGTTTTTCTTTTTCGAATCATTCAGATTTTCAGCGCTACTACATAATGAATAACACATTTCTCTTGAATGTCACATGCCGAAAACAGCGTCAGATTTTGATAAATGGTGTTAATAAAAAAAATCCCTTCTTCTCGTTCTCTTCCACAGCTCCGAAAGCCCGTATCCACGCTGTCGATTCCTGGATCGATGAAAACACCGTGCGCCGGAAATCGGGAAACAGTATCGGCTGCATGCACAGAAGAAGCCGGTATCGCGCTGGTGGGCGTACACTCAGAGTATCCCAGGTAATTATCCCAGTCCGTGTGTGTGTTCCCACCTGTGTATCCTTCCGTAAATAGTGTTGTCCTTCCGTGTGAATCCCAAATGAACCTACCAATAAACCCCGCAACGTGCCCCCTCCACCGACGCGAAGCAACCTCACGCTGATGGTGCTACAAAATATCATGCTCAACATGACGAGGTGGAACGGCGCGGCTGAATACTAATCTCTCGGCAACGTGAGCCAAACCCTGAACCAAAACCAACCAACCAAAAAAAAAATCACAACATAAACACTTTTCCCCAACCAAGGAGCAATAACAACATTAATGAATGTTATCATCAAGGTACATGGAGGAGCGAGGCCTGGGTGGCGGCGTCTGTAAAGGTCCCGGCTCAGTGCAAGGTGGTCCAGGTCAAAAGCACAAACCCAATGTCGGATACCGGCTCGGGCGGCGGAAAGCTCTGTTCGAGAAGCGGAAACGAATCAGTGATTACGCCCTCGTCATGGGTATGTTCGGAATTATTGTGATGGTGATAGAAAATGAATTAAGTAGCGCTGGTGTATATACTAAGGTGAGTCTAATTCCATTTTGATTTCGTGGGATGTTGAATTTCATAACGGGTGGGGGTCGATTTCTGATATCCACAAATACTTGTATGGTGAAGGATGCATGCGATGAGTGAAACGTGGCTCCCGTCCGGAGTTCCATTTATGATGAGCGAGTTTCGTGCCAACGGAGGTCGATGCGATATAAATTTGGCACGTCAGGACTGACAGACCATCGCTTATCCATTCGGCAGGTACCTAGATACAATTGGCACAGTAACACAGTTAAGCATATGCGGTATTTCGAAAAATTTCGTTTCAGGTGGTCCGAAACGAAATTCCGCGTTAATTTACATAAATTTCGCCATAAAAAAGTAGCTTTTGACGGAATTCCGCGGAATTTCTAAACTAAATTGAACTAATATAATACTTCAAATTACTAAAAACTTCGGCTGCGCCGCAGAAAAAAATCATAGACGTTATTTTCAAATTTTATTACCTTTAAAATCTTGTCATAAGACGAGTTAGTACTACAGTCGCCCCTCCACATCTCGATATTGAAGGGACCATCGAGATAGGGAGAGATCGAGGAATGGAAGGAAAATTTAAATGGGATCTAGGTAGATCCAAAAAAGCTCGCTGCTATGAAAAACGATAACAAAACAAATGTCGTTTCCTGTTGTTTATGTGTTTGTTATTGTCCAAAGATGGTCTAGTAGTCTAAAAATTTGAACACATGGACTTAAGGAGAGTGAATCCTGAAAATATGATCAAAACACCTCGATATAGAGACATATCGAGATAGATCGAGATGTAGAAAGCCCAAATATATGTACATTGAAGGGACTGAGGATACCATCGACATAGAGAGAGATCGAGATATAGAACATCAAGATGTAGAGAGTCGACTGTATTCCATTTAATTCCACTACTTTATTGTACCTTTGACAGAATGATCCTAAGCGAGAGATATACAAATTTCAGATGGTTAGCCACCTCTGAAGTGGATCGGTCGATGATCGGATTCGCTATCGAACCTTTGATAGCTCGTGCTGATTGTTTTTGAAGAAGAATTGCAAACTGATATAAACTGATCATATTCAGCTTCACGATAAATTCCTTTGAAACCGCTTCCATAACCTGCTTCTTCTATTACTACATAAACAATTCAACAAAAATTCCGTGGAAAAAAAATAAAATTTCGTTTCGTTTCGTAAAATTTCGAATTAAATGGACCCAGATTTCGTTTCGTTTCGAATTAACATAGATATTTTAAATTTCGTTCCGTTTCGTTTCGCATGGAGAAAATGTATTATCGCATACCCTTAAACACAGTCCAAAGTGATTTTCAATAGATAAGACAAAAGAGAATCTATGGCAAAGCTATGTTTTTGTCTAAGAATAATGACTAAGACCCGAAAAATGTCGTAGTTTCTGCTAATATAGAGAAAAGAGAATCAACGGCAAAGCTTTGATTTTGTCTAAAAATAATGACTAAGACCTGACAAAAATGGTTTTATGCTGTCGTAGTTTCTGCTTTTATGCAAATATTTTTGGAATCCAGCCTTATTTACAAAAAATAGCTTCGTATTTTCGGAAATATCGGAACATGCAAGCCTAATGTGCCTTTTGAATTGTTTTCGCCTTCTTGTTGTGAGGTGCGTTTATCATTTGACTACAAATGTGTATAAAATATCATCCCGTCACTACACTACACAAGTATTTCGGGTCAGTTTTGTGCTTCTGGTAAGAAGCGTTGCTGTGAGTATATGAGTAAATTTCAGTGAGTATCAATTTCAGCTCCACATTAAGAACCATAGCCTAATATGTTGTGGTTGAGCACATTTATCGATGTAAATCTTCATATGTTGAAGCTCTAACCAAAATTATGCCACCAGACGACTTGCTTACTTTTGGTTGTTAAGCCGAGTATTCAAAAACAATATCGTCTGACTTCTGTTTTTAAGGGTTTTCAACTGCTGTAAAAACCACTTTCCATGACCGATTCCGTCGCCACAAGTTGCATTTGATTCGGAAGGATCAAAATTTTTTATTCAGATTGGATTTGGTTCAGTCCTCAGTACGGTAACAGAATTAGTCCAAAATCTGTTGGGGTCAGTTATCCACGGAAAAAGTGGCCATTTACAAAATTAAGTCAAAACACAAAACTATGATGGAAATGATATTTTCGGGGCTCATGGGCCACTCGGGCTCAATTCAATCATTTGGCCGAATAGGTTATTTTGTCGAATAGGTCATTTGGTCGAATAGGCCATGCGCGTGTTTGCCCAGTATGCGCAATAATTCATAATGCCATAACATAACTGTGAACAGCGTCAAAAGAGAGTGTCATTTGGCCATTTGGCATAAGGGTCATTTTTCATAATTTTGCTTTTTTGTTCTTTTTCAATTGTTTTCTAGGGAGGAATATAACACCGGTCGATAATAGAATTGAAAAGACGTAATACTTTCGAAGAAAACATACATAAGTCAGGTATAGCCGCTTGTCCGGATTAAGGCAATGGCGGATGCGATCCTTTCTTTTAAATAGATGTTTGCCGGATTAAAGCAATGGTGGGTATGATCCCTTCTTTAAAAGAAGGCGCTTGCCCGGATTAAGGCAATGGTGAATGTGATCCCTTGTTTAAAAAGCAGGCGCTTGCCCGGATTAAGGCAATGGTGGATGTGATCCCTTTTTAAAAAATTGGGGCTTGCCCGGATTTGGGTAATGGTGGATGTGATTCCTTCTTTAAAAGCAGGCACTTGCCCGGATTAATGCAATGGTGGATGTTATCCCTTCTTAAAAGTAGGTGTTTGCCGGGATTAATGAAATGGAATATGTAATTGGTTGTATGACATTCGAAAGAAAGTCATTTGCCAGAAGGCCTTTTGCCAGAATCAATTTGCCAGAATGGACCATTCCCCAGAAAGTCGTTTGCCAGAATGCACCATTCCCCAGAAAGCCATTCGCCAGAATGTACCAATCCCCAGAATGCACCATTCCCCAGAATTGGTCGTCACCTATTTGCCATGCGCGCGTTTGCCCAGTATGCGCAATAATTCTTAACGCCATGAACTTTAGGCATAACTATGAACAGCTTTAAAAGAGAGGGTCATTTGGCATAAGGGACAATTTTTATAATTTTGATTTGTTGTTGTTGTATAGTTGTTTTCTACTGAGGAATAAAACACCGCACCGGTCGATAATAGAATTGAAAATACCTAATCTGTACATAAGACGTATGCATACATAAGCAGACGTATGCATACATAGCAGCTTGTCTGAATTAAGGCAAAAATGGCGGATGTTATCCTTTCTTTAAAAATAGGCGCATGCACAGATTAGGCAATGGTCGATATGATCCCTTCTTTAAAATCAGGCGCTTGCCGGGATGAAGGCAACGGTGGATATGAACCCTTCTTTAAAAATAGGCGATTGCCAGAATTAAAACAATGGTGGATATGATCCCTTCTTCAAAAGAAGGCGATTGTCCGAATTTAGGCAATGGTTTATATAATCCCTTCTTCAATAGAAGGCGCTTTTCCGGATAATGGTAATTGTTCATGTAATTCATTCTTTAAAAGAAGGCGCTTGCTCGGATTAAGGCTATGGTGGATGTGGTCCCTTCTTTAAAAGTAGGCGTTTACCTCAAATGAAGCAATGGTGGATGTGATTCATTCTTTTAAAGTAGGCGCTTGTCCAAATTAGAGCAAAAGTTGATGTGATCCCTTCTTTGAAAATAGGCGTTTGTCAGAAATGAAGCAATGGTGGATATGATCCATTTCTGAAAAAAAAGGTGCTTGCTCCGATTAAGGCAAGGATAGATGTTATCCCGTTGTCCTCCTTGGCATAGCGATAAGATGCGCGGCTATACAGCAAGACCATGCTGATGATGACTGGGTTCGATTCCCGGTGCCTGTCTAGGCAATTTTCGGTTTGGAAATTGTCTGGACTTCCCTGGGCATAAAAGTATCATCGTGTTAGCCGCATGAAATACGAATGCAAAAATGGTAACTTGACTTAGAAACCTCACGGTTAATAACTGTGGAAGTACTAAACGAACACTAAGCAGCGAGGCGGCTATGTCCCAGTGGGTATGTAACGCCAATGAAGAAGAAGATGTCATCCCTTCTTTAAACGTAGGTGGTTGCCCGTGTCCGTGTTTGAATATGTCAATTGTGGATATGATTCCATCTTTAGAAATAGACATTTTGCCTAGACTTGTAGATATAACCACTTATAACTTCTTCAATGATATTATCCAATTGTAGACATGATTTAATTTTGAAAAGAAGTCTGCGTCTGAAATGGGACGAAAAAATATGATATCCATTCGTAAACAGTTTTTTGGTATTAGACAAATATGATTTTTTTGATAAATAGTATCCATCTTTTTGAAAACTGTCTAATATGTTGAATAATCCCTTTTATGAAAATTAGTTATACCGCAAATACCTTCATTATTAAATAGTGTCCAATCCACCAAATAATGCAAAATTACCTTCTTTATATACCCAAGCAACACAAGTCAAGTGAAACTGGTTGCAGCAACTTATTTGTGACTGATTCTGGTCATATAAAAGTTACTGTGATCTATATGAAACATGTGTGCTACTCGGGATATTTTTTTTCTATTCTTTAGCCATCAATAATAATCGGAATTTCCAGTTTTACTATTTCTGGGGAATGGTACATTCTGGCAAATTACATTCTGGCAAATGGTCTATTCTGGCAAATGGGTTTCTGGCAAAAATCATTCTGGCAAATTGATTCTGGCAAATGGTTTTCTGGCAAATGTCATACAATCATGTAATTCCTTCTTCAAAAATAGGCGTTTGCCACTATGGAAGCAATCAATGGTGGATGTGATCCCTTCTTTAAAAATAGGCGTGTGCTAGAAATGAAACAATGGAGGATATGATCCATTTTTTTAAAAGAAGACGCATGCTCCAATTAAGGCAAGGGTAGATGTTATCCCTTCTTTAAAAGTAGGTGTTTGTCCTTGCCCATGTTTGATTATGGGAATTGCGGATGTCATTCCTTCTTTAGAAGTAGGCATGTTGCCTAAACTTTTATTTAGTTTTAGACAAATATGAATGTATTTTTTGATCAATAGTATCCATCTTTCTGAAAATTGTCTAATATATTAAATAATCCCTTTTATGAAAATGATTTATACCGAAAATCCCTTCATTATTAAATAATGCCGAATCCCCGTTATGCAAAATTACCTTCTTTCTATAATTATGTTTCTATTCTTTTACCACCAATAATAATCGGAATTTTCAGATTCACTATTTCTGGAAAATGGCAACTTCTGGCAAATGGACTTTTCTGGGGAATGGCTTTCTGGTATATGGTCCATTCTGGGTAATACCCTTCTGATAAAAATCATTCTGGTAAATTGTTTTCTGGCAAATATCAGACAATCCAAATACGTCATTTGGCCGAAAAAGTCCTTTTGTCGAATAGGCCATTTGGCCGAACATGTCATTTGGCCGAATAGGCCATTTGGCCGAATACGTCATTTGGCAGAATAGGTCATTTGGCCGAATAGATCATTAGATCGAATAGGTCATTTGGCAGAATAAGTTATTTGCTCGAATAGGTCATTTAGCCAGATGGGTCATTTGGAGTCATTTGGCCGAATATGTCATTTAGTCGAATAGGTCATTTGGGTTCATTTGGCCGAATAGGTCCTTTGGTCGAATATGTCATTTGGCCGAATAGGTCATTTGGTCGAAAAGGTCATTTAGCCGAATAGATCATTTGGCCGAATAGGTTATTAGGCCGAATAGGTTATTTGGCCAAATAGGTCATTTGGAGTAATTTGGCCGAATAAATCATTTAGTCGAATAGGTCATTTAGGGTCATTTGGCCGAATAGAACATTTGGTCGAATAGGTCATTTGGTCGAATAGGTCATTTGGCCGAATAGATCATTTGATCGAATAGGTTATTTGGCCGAATAAGTTATTTGGTCGAATTGGTCATTAGGCCGAATAGGTCATTTGGAGTAATTTGGCCGAATAGGTCATTTAGTCGAATAGGTCATTTGGGGTCATTTGGACGAATAGGTCATTTGGCCGAATAGGTCATCTGGTCGAATAGGTCATTTGGCTGAATAGGTCCTTTGCATTAGCATTAGCATTGCGTTAGCATTAGCTATGCGATTACTTTGTTACGCGTAACAATATTTCGAAGGACCCCACCCCCCATATTTTCTGTAACAAATCTTAACAAAAATGAAACTACCCCCCATCCCCTATTGCGTTACGTAATATTTGAACAGTCCCACATGTCTTTTGTCGGTTAGCTGCAAAAAAAAATGAATTCATCATCGTCATCATGGGTTCTATTTTGTTTTGACGTTCCTCCATGCAGTAAATGGTAGTAAACTGTAGTAAAGGCTAAGTTCGAATGTAGCATATGCCATAAGTTCGAAAAAAATGTATTTATATCTAACATGTAGTTTGCTCCCCCATATTTTCTGTAACAAATCTTAACAAAAATGAAACAACCCCCACCCCCTATTGCGTTACGTAATATTTGTACAGTCCCACATGTCTTTTGTCGGTTAGCTGCAAAAAATAATGAAATCATCATCGTCATCATGGGTTCTATTTTGTTTTGACGTTCCTCCATGCAGTAAATGGTAGTAAACTGTAGTAAAGGCTAAGTTCGAATGTAGCATATGCCATAAGTTCGAAAAAAATGTATTCATATCAAACATGTAGTTTGCTCTGTGGACTTTATTTTTGAGTAAATACTACAAGCGTTGAATTTTGCTACTTTTCATTCATACGACCCAATGAGTCGATGTTCTAAGACTCGGTTGGTTCTTCTAAACGTCCTGGAGCTCAATCTATCTAAAGAAGCAACTTATGAATGATGTATGATACAATATGCAGTTGGTCTATTGAATTGATATGACTTTAATCATTACTTAGATGAGCTACTACAGACGTTTTCAGTTCTCCAAAACGTCCGGAAATTCGTAAAATTTGAACTACCCAATCATCCAAGTCCGAGAAATCAGTGATGTTACGCTCAAACAAAACAAGTTTGCAGCTTACTTTTGTCATTGTGCATCTAATAAATAGGGTCTCCAGTAGACTTGCGAGCAAAGACGTCCAATCCAGAATGTTTTCGGGTGGGAAACACTCTCGATTCCCTGGGCATAGTGTATCCATTGTATCCACTGCCACACAAGATACATATTAATGCAATGGCGGGCATAAAAAAGCTTTCAATTAATAACTGAGGAAATGTTTATAGAATACTAAGTTGCAAAGCAATTCAAGTAGCTCAAGATCATTGTGAAGGACCTTGGACATCTCATGTTCATGTAAATTAAAATGCTTATTGAACCGGATTGGGTGTATACCGATGATAAGGACATTGCAAAAGACCTGATTGACCTGGTCTTGAACTGACCTTGAGGACGTTTAGGAGTACCTTGAACACATCGTATTCAAGAGCATTAGATGTACCGTACAGGGTGTCTGCAAATTATCCGTACAGATTTTGATAGTTTGCTTCTACAGCTTGAGCTTCAGCTTAATTGACTGCTCGTAGTTGCTACTCCATTATTACCAGATCAGCTGTTCTTGCACAGGGAACCAACAGATGTTTGCTTGGGACTAGCACACATCTTCAATGTACAAGTACATACTGGTGATCTCATTTGTTAGGTCATACTGGCGCCTGCCACGTCAGAATGCAAGTCAATGTAGGGAAGGGGAAGGGAATGATGATGCAATCACTCGCCCACTGCAAGCCGAATATATCTCTTCCCCTTCCACAAGTTCATGCGGAATTTGTTGGAATCTTTGGATTAGGTTCGAGAGGCAGAGGTCCGTCTTGGTTAACGAGATGCCAATGTGATAGATAGGAGAAAGCAACTGATGGAATTTCTAATTGGATGTAGGGAACGAGCTCTATAGTTCATTTCCAATTCTAGCAGATTACTGTTAGAATACTCAAGTTGAAGGTATAGGAATAGTAATGGAAACGGTATGGAAGTCCATTTCCAGTTCTAGCGATTGCTAGAACATGAGAAATATAGAGAAAGATACAAAATAGGATAATGGAACGGACCTGGGATTGAACCCAAGACCTCCTGCTTATGAGGCAGAAGCAGTAGCCATATGACTACCAAGCCCGCTCTGATTTTGATAGTTTGCTTCTACAAAGCAAAAACAGACAATAATGGACTGAATCGTTAGCCATATGGGCATAACAACTCAGCAGGCTGTAACAGATGTATATTCAGAGAACACCGAGCGTTATTTCATGTATAAACAAAAATTAAGTATTTGTGAATGCTTTTTTTCGGTTTTCCGAACAAAAAGGAATTGCCTTCCTACTCACCCGATTTGGATTGAATTTATCATTTGGTATGGTCCATCTTCAAATCAATAGCCATCAAAACACCGAACATATTATCGAGACATTTGAAATCATGTCACAATCGTCAAAAATGTGTGGAAAGTATCTGTATAGGAACGTGCGGCCATTGTGATTTTTTTCCAACACGATCGAAGGCGTACAACTCAGGATGCAGGGGTCATTTTAATGTGAACAAATTCAGCTTGGTTTAAGTAGTACTATTATAATAACATGCAATGCATGCTGGTTCTTTAATTTATTCCAAAAAATATTTAAAAACCTGTCTTGTTGTACGGATAATTTGCAGACACCCTGTACATGATGCGCATATCTTCTATATAATAAATTTGAAATGGTCTGTGTTCGTATCCGCATAACTCGAAAGCGGCTGGATGGATTTTCTTCATTCCATCAGCAGATATGAGGAAATTGCCTTTGCTGATCGGGTAGATACCGTGGGCTGAACTCGAGAGCGTTTTGGAGAACCTTGAGCATCTCATATGCCAGAAAATTTATCACAGACTTGACGTTCAGGATGACTAGACTTGATTGTGTGTTCAGAATTATCATCCAATGTGGTATAGGATTCATACATTTCAAATTCATTTGCACGTTCTGAGAAGCGAAATCTTCCCAAGGTTTCGAATATCTGGGTCTTCAGGCTATAGTCAAACTTGACCACCGATATTTTTCCTGTAAGGCCAACTACTAATGCACAATTTTGCATAAGAAAGTGGGACCTAGCTTTTTTTGTGCTTTCTCACAGATAATCTAAAACGCTTGACGCATATGACCCATCCGTCCCGAAAGGGTTAGGGAAGGATAGACCCGTTTACGGATTTACGAAAGTGCGATTAATCTAAAGTGAGCACATGAGCCGTTTATTGCGTACCATGCGTCTCCATTTATTTGAATTGGGCATGTGATGTTGAACAAAAATCTTCACTTCCCAAATGCTGCTTTTAATTGATTGAATTATTTAAGGGAACTGCTCCGTTTCCATATCACTGAACATGTGTTCATCTCATCGCGGAACAAAGAAATATAGCTCCGATTTCGCAGTTTTTTTGCTAACAAAATCACAAAACTAAGATACAAATCATATTTCTTTTCAAAGCTTTGTTTTTCCGAAGACCACATTATCAATAATACATGATAAAGTGGTCTTCGGTTTTTATGGGATGCATATCGGATATATGAGTCCAGGAGCAAATTTTCTTAAACTTTTGTTGCGGTCTTGATATTAATGTCTGCCATTTCTTTTAGGTTTGTGGAAAGATTTGATCTGCTCATGAAAATTTTCAATTTAATTTGAGTAACATTTATTTACTACTATCAGTCCATTTTTAAATTCAATTTTGTTTTAATTCTCTCTCATTTTTTATGCGAAGGTCATATTTGTTGCCAGCGAAAATTCCGAATAACACTAAATCCAGGCAATAAACTAAAAACCATGGCAGTGACTCAATTTGATTACACGTACCATCGTGCTGTTTGGATGTTTGATTTTCCAAAATAAACGATTAAACGATAAATTACAAACAGAAAGTTTGCCATCAAACTTACAACTTGATTGGTGTCTAGTGATTGGAATACGCTATCCACTTCAACTAAGATAGTCACGAGACTCATTAGATATTCCATCAAAACAAAATGCTAACACCAATCCTGTATAATCACGTTTAGAAGATGGAAAACGCTCTCGTCTGAGAGATAATCTATTTTTGCTAAGCAAAATCACGTTATTGTAAGACATACGTAAGCCTAGTAAAGCGTAGTCGAGAACACCAATGTGGATATCAGAGAGGCCCTTGCATTGCCCGAAAATGACATTTCCAATAATTGTATTCTTTTCTCTACTCTTTAGGTAAACTCATCAATTGAAGCCCGGTTAAGATAAGTACCATAAATATATTTCTCACCTGATAACTTCCATCATCGATCATCAGAAAAAAGTTCTCACGGTATAGTTTCATGAAATGTAAATCAACAGTTTACTCGTCCATTATCGTCATCACCATAATTCATCCCATATATTATTTACGTCGACACGATTCACTCTACCGCTTTTACTGAGACGCTAATAGTGTTAAAACCGTGCCACTCTGCTGGGCATAAGAAAAAAAAATGTATAGCAAAAACACCCCACACCGAGAATTACCTGAAAACGGTAAATCGTTCGGCCAGACGCGACCAATAATGATGACAGGCTGCTGTCGTTCGCTACAGAGCTAACAGTGTTTTATGTACAACGGTCCAACTAAATGGATAAACATTTTTCCCAACCAGACCAACTTGATGGTTAATTAATTAGTTTCAGAAATTTTATGACAACGTGCCTCGTATGAGGCACACACACTCACACGCAAGCACATCAACAAAATATTTTCGTTTATTCTTCTCGGTCTCGACGCAGCGACTGTCGAGTTTTCACAACTCCACTTGTCAACCTATTCGGACGTAATGCAATTAAATTTGTGACGATCGAGGGTAATTGCTCGGTTGAGGAACATTATCCTTATTAATTAATTAATTTTGTTGAATTCAGTTCAAAATTTGTACAATTTACCGGTCACTAAGTTTTAACACACGATTTCGATTATCGGCTTGTTTGGCTAGGTTTGGCTTAATACGAGCCTGTTAGCCTGCTACATATTATTCAAGCTTTGAAGCTGTGTGCGATGGACACTGCTGTCAAAAAAGTTTCCATCGAACCAGCAACAAACTGTTGAAACAGACCATATTCGCAGCTGATAAATGTTTGGAAAAGTACCTAATTCCTGATAACAAAATCATGACATGTGATGTGTCGCATGCCATGTTTATTTTTATTTCTTGCAAATTGAAGAAGTTCCAATGCAAGCAGAATATTTTTGGCGTTTCAGACTGGTTTATGAATGGAAAACAACTATATGTGTTCTATCTCTAACGTTTCGTTCCTTATTGGACCCTTTTCAAGGATTCAAGTCAAAAACCAGACTGAAACGCCAAATAAATCACCGAAAAGTGCTGAATTTTACCAAAAATTCATCCGATTTTTTTTAAGGTATTCCTTTGAAAACTTCTCCAGGAATTTTCTCGGGAATTCCTCCAAAAACGTCTTTGGAAATTCCTCCGCAATTTTTTTCTAAAACTCTTCCAAGAATTCCTACCGGGACTTCTTCCGGATAATGATCCAAGAGTTTTTTTCTTAAATTTCTCCGGATATACCTCCAGGAGCTTCTCCAGAAATTGCTCCAGGAGTTCCTTCAAAAATTCCTCCCGAAATTCCTTCGTAAATTTCTCCAGGAGTTCCTTTGGAAGTTCTTTCAGGAGCTCTTCCGAAAACACCTCCAAGAGTCGCATCAGAATTTACTCCAGGAGTTCCACCGAGAATTCATTTATTCGGAAATACCTCCAGGAGTATGAGAAAACTCCTCCAGCAGTTTCCTTAGAAAGATCCTCTGAATTTTCTCCAGGAGTTTATCAACAAACTCCTCCAGGAATTCCTGTTTTTTTTTTTCAATTCTCCGGAAATACCTCCAGAAGCTTCCCGGAAGTTCATCCTAGACTACCTTCGTAAATTCCCCCTGGAGGTTTTGGAAATTCTTCCAGAAGTTCCTAAAGCAATTCGTCCAGGACTTTCTTCAAAAAGTCTTCAAGTGATTTCTTCAAAGACTCATTCGGATTTTTCTTTCACAAATTCCTTCTGAAACTCTTTCGGATATTCCTCCAAAAGTTCCTTTTAATATTCCTCTATAAGTATCTCTAGAACTTCCCAGGAAATACCTCCCTAAGTTCCTCCAGAACTTCCTCCGAAAATTTCTCCATAAGTTCTTTCGGAAATTCCTAACGATGTTCTCCCAGAAATCTCACCAGTAGTTTCTCAAGAAATTCCTCCAGGAGTTCCTTCATTTTCTTCCGAAATTCCTTCATAAATTACTTCAGGTGTTCCTTTAAAAAGTTCTCCAGAAATTACTCCAAGAATTCCTCTAAAAATTCATTCAGAACGTCCTAAAATAGTTTCCCAAGATATTCTTCCAAGAGTTCATGAGGAAATTCTTATTGGCATTCCGAGACGAGTCAGCCTTGGGCTGAAAGTCTCGGTAATAAAGAATTTAAAAAATTTTGGCATTCCTCCAAAAACTTACTAAGAAGATCCTCCAGCAGTTTCTTTCGATAACACTTTCAGAAGCTCCTTCGGAAAGTCTTCCGGAAATTCCTCCAAGAATCATCTGAAAATTCCTGAATCCTCCGAAATTGCTCCAATAATTCCCCCAGAACATCCTCTAGGAGCTCCTCAAGAAACCTACTCGAAGAATTCCTCCAAAAACATCTTCGGAAATTCTTCCGGTAATTCCTTCTGAAACTGCTCCAGAAGTTTCTTTGATTATTCCTTCAGAATTTCCTTCAGATTTTTCCCAGGAAATTTCTCCTATACATTCTTTGGAAAATCCTTCAAGAGTTTTTTTTTTGTAAACCCTCCAAGAGCTCTCCCAGAAGTACCTCCAGAAGTTCTTTCGGAAATTCCTCTCGAAGTACCTCCGGAACTTCCTCCGAAAATTCTTTCAGGAATTCTTTCGGGAATTCCTCCGGGCGTTCCTCTTGAAAAACCTCTGTGAGATTCTCAAGAAATTCCTCCAAACTACAGGAGACCATCCAGAATTCTTCCAGGAGTTCCTGAGGAAATTCTTCTTGGCGTTCCTCCAAAAGCCCACCACGAAGATCCTTCAGAAAATCCTCCAGGAGTTTCTCAAGAACTTTCTTCAGGTAACACTTTCAGGAGCTCCTTCGGAAAGTCTTCCGAAAATTCATCCAAGAATCCTCTGAAAATTCTTCTCGAAATTGGTCCAATAGTTCCCTTAGAACATCTTCTAGGAGTTCCTCAAGAAACCTCCTCAAGGAATTCCTCCAAAAACTCCTTCGAAAATTCTCCCTGTAATTCCTTATAAAACTCCTCCTGAAGTATCTTTAAATATTCCTTCAAAAAATCCTTCAGAATTTACCCAAAATTTATCCAAAAGAATCTTTGGAAAATCCATCAAGAGTTTTTTTTTATATAAAACCCTCCAAGTGCTCCCCCGGAAATATCTCCAAAAGTTCCTTCGGAAATTCCTCCCGAAGTACCTCCTGAGCTTCCTCCAAAAAATCCTTCAGGAATTCTTTCGGAAATTCCTCCGGGCGTTCCTCTTGAGATTTGAGATTCTAATTGTCCTAAAAGGGTTTTTCAAGATGAGTTCCTCCAGAAATTCCTCTGAAAATACATCCAAGGGTTCCTTTGCAAATTTATCTGGCAATTGCTCCAGGAGATCTTGACAAAACTCCTTCAACAGTTCTTTTGGAAATCACTCTGGAAGATACTCAGAATTTTCTCTAAGTGTTCTTTCAGGATTTCCTCCAAAAGTTTTTTTTTTATATTTCTTCGGAATTACTTCCAAGTCCTTCCGGACATTCCGCCAGGAATACCTTCGCAAGTTCTCCAGGAGTTTTTGAAAATTTCTCCAGGAGTTCCTTAACTAATTCGTCCAGGAGTTCCCTCAAAAGCTCCTCAAATAATTCTACCAAAGATTCACTAGGAAATTCCTCCGCAATTTCCTTTTGAAACTCCTCCAGGAATTCCTCCACAAATTTCTTCCAATTTTCCTCCTTTTTCCTAGGAACGTTCCCAGGAAATTCCTCCAAAAGTTTCTTTGGGAAATCCTTCAAGAGCTCCCCTTGATATACCTTTAGAAGTTCCTTCTGGAAATCCTCCTAAAGTCCCTCCAGAGTTTCCTCCGCAAATTCCTCCAGAAGAAACACCACAGACAATCATCTTAGAAAGGGGAGATCCATTATTTACGTAACGCAAAAATTGGCCAATTTTTTAACCTCCCACCACCCCCCACTTCCCCCAATGTCACACTTTTTATATGAAGCATCTGGATATCCTGTATGGATCATCGTTCTGACAGAGTTTTTGGAATACACCAACTTAAAATTCCTCCAGAGGTTCCTTCGGAAACTCTTCCAAGAGTTCCTCCGAAAATTTCTCTAGGAGTTGCTCCAAAATTTCCAAAAGGAGTTCTTCCAAAAAATCCTATAGGTGCATTTTTGGAAATACCTCCAGGAGTTTCTCCAGAAATTCCTACAGATTTCTCAGGAAACTACTCCAGGAGTCCCTTCAGAAATTACTTCAAGAGATTTTCACGTAATTCCTCCAGGATTTCCATTGAAAATTCCTTCAGGAGTTCCTCAAGAAATTCCTCCACGAGTTCCTCCAGAAGAATCTCCAGAAAAAATGAAAGCTTTCAAAACTTAGAAATTAGAAAAATTAAACAATCATTTGTTTAGAAATTAAATATGCATGATAAAATTATAAAAAGGGGCGATGTTTGGAGGAATCCCGTGGCGAATTACCGGAGGAGCTCCTGGGCGATCTCCGGCGGAATTCCTGGAGAAATTTAAAGAGGCTCTTGTAAGAATCTCTGGGAGACATTTCGAAAAAAACCGCTGGGCAAAAAAAAAATCATGGGAGAAATTTTCGGAGAAGTTCTTAAATTATTTGCTGAGAAATTTCTTGAAGAGCTTATGAATGAATTTTATGAATTATTTCTGAAGGAACTTCATAGAGATTTTTTGGAGGAAAGCCTTGAAGAATTTTCTTCGGAAGAGTTCTTGGAGTAATTTTCTAAAGGATCTTGAAGAAATTTCTAAAGGAACACCTGAAGTAATTAACGGAGGAATTTCCGAAGAAAGTGGTGGAACTCCTGGAGGAATTTCTCGAGAAACTCCTGGTGGGATTTCTGGAAGAACGCCGATAGGAATTTCCGAAAGAACTTATGGAGAAATTTTCGGAGGAAATTTTGGAGGGATTTTGGAAGGTATTTCCGAATCAAATTTTGGAGGATTTTCCAAAGAAACTTTTGGAGGAACCTCCTGGGAAGCTCTAGAGAAACTTATGGAGGAATATTAAAAGGAACTTTTGGAGGAATATCCGGAGGATTTGCTGGAGGAATTCATGGAAGTGTTCCAGAAGGAATTTGTGGAAGCAAAATTCGGATGAGTCTTCGAAGAAATCACTTGAGGACTCCTCGAAGAATTCCCATAACCTCCTGGGGGGATTTGCGAAGGTAGTCCAGAAAGAACTTTCGGGTAGCTTATGGAGGTATTTCCAGAGAATTTAAAAAAAAACTGCTAAGGGGTCATACTCCTGGAGAAAATTCCGAATAATTTTCAAAACTCTTGGAGGAAGTCCTAGCGCAAATTTCGAAGGAACGTCTGTAGGAATTTTCGAGAGAACTCCTAGAGGAGATTTTGGAGGAACTCCTGGATTAATTTCAGTAGGAATTCCCGGAGCACTTTCCCAAGGAATGCCTGGAAAAGTTTTGTGAGGAACTGCTAGTGAAATTTCTTGATAAACTCGTGGAGGAACTTCTGGTTGAACTTTTCGAGGAACTCTACGAATAATTTTGGCAGGAACTTCTTAAGGAATTTCTTTAAAATTCTGAAATTTTGAAATTTTGAAATTTTGAAATTTTAAAATTTTGAAATTTTGAAATTTTGAAATTTTGAAATTTTGAAATTTTGAAATTTTAAAATTTTGAAATTTTGAAATTTTGAAATTTTGAAATTTTGAAATTTTGAAATTTTGAAATTTTGAAATTTTGAAATTTTGAAATTTTGAAATTTTGAAATTTTGAAATTTTGAAATTTTGAAATTTTGAAATTTTGAAATTTTGAAATTTTGAAATTTTGAAATTTTGAAATTTTGAAATTTTGAAATTTTGAAATTTTGAAATTTTGAAATTTTGAAATTTTGAAATTTTGAAATTTTGAAATTTTGAAATTTTGAAATTTTGAAATTTTGAAATTTTGAAATTTTGAAATTTTGAAATTTTGAAATTTTGAAATTTTGAAATTTTGAAATTTTGAAATTTTGAAATTTTGAAATTTTGAAATTTTGAAATTTTGAAATTTGAAAATTTAAAAATTTTGAAGTTTTGAAATTTTTGTTTCGTTTGCATCGGAGTCTAAAAAATTTTCTCACAATGATTTTAAAATTTAAAAATGTTGGAATTTTGAAATTTAAAAATTTTGTAATTTGGAATTTTTGTTTTCGTCGACTAACAAATTTCTTTACAAATTTTTTGAAATTTAAGCATTTTTCCTAAAAAAAATTCTGCCTTTTTTACTATTTTTTTTCGTCGGCAATGCCAAAACAAAAAAAAAATGTGTTGCCAAAATTGAATGGTTATGTTGCCAAAATCGATAGGGCCTGGATTTTTCAATTTTTTTAATGACTTTTTCTTAAATTTTAAAATCTTCTGAAAGTGTTATCTGTTATTACGTTTTGCTCTCTTTTTATCACAGAGTGTAAGCCCTGCTCACTATCAATGATTCAAAGATGTTGTGACAACCCTGGGATCCTTCCACGCCTGTTAAATGAGTTTACCTGTCAGTTACAGCAAGGCATCATCCCACGGATTTCGTTCCGTAGATTACTCCCATGGTTCCACTTCAGCGTTTTGCTGGGTTCTCATTCTGATGGGAACTAGGAAATTGTCACAAGCCATATTGCATCTACTAGGTAGATATCAAAATTTAATGAATTACTTACCGGCGATTTCTTAATTTCTGCTATCATCATCTCAATTGTGTCTCGAACCGCGCATTTGTACTGGAAAACGGGATCTTTTCTCGTTGTTTCAGTTTTGCATGTTTGATTATTTGCAACAAGCAAAGTTCTCCTCAATGTGACTACGATTACATCTCGACATATTCGTTGATCGGAATTTCCTCTTACTTGATAGATTTAATATTGTTTTCTTCTTCCAATTTCTACATCCCGTCCTTTGATAGTATCTGTCCATTTTCTTGCTGCGATTTGTTTCTATCACTCGCGGAATAAACATATTTTTTTCAAAAAAATCACTCCCGAAATTAAATGAAAACAAATTTGATTTAACAAAATGTCGGCCAACTGCGGTTTGTAATTGTTTGCCTTTCATTGGTGATTTCGGAAGGCGATTTTACATTGATTATGTAAATGTGTATTAGTTTTGAACTAATATTACGCTTTATTTTGTGCAAGCATGATGTGCAGCATTTTAATACAATTGAATACCACAGACAGTATGCAATATCATGTTTCGTCAAAGTGAACAAGAAAATATTTTCATCGATCTGATCTTACGTCGAGTGATGTAGTAAAGCGTGGATATGATGTGAAAATACACTAAATCAATTTTTACATGGAATTTTCGGGTACGTGTAGTAAAGTTCCGTCACGGCATTTCAATATATTTTTTGCTGTGTTGAGATGCTTATGATATGTGCTGGAACATATCAAGCACGACAGTACGACCTGGCAGGTGTGCATTTGTCAGTAGTTGTCGTACATATGGACGCGTTCTCTAAAGTGGCATCCATCGAGCATCTTCCATCTATCAGTGGCATGGCGAAAGAATGTTGGCGAAGCTACGAATCGAACTCAAGACCATCTGCTAATAAGGCGAACGTGTGATCAGCTACATCACGAGACACCCTTCTAAGAAGGTACTGAACTTTAGGAACATTTCAGTAAATTTAAATGAAACAATAAGATTTCCTATGATGATAATGCTTTTCGAAAAATAAATGAAAACAAAAAATACCCCAATTATACCATTGGGATTGAAAAAACGGCAGCATGAAAATGTCGAATGTTATCTGATAAGATTGATGATACAGTCGGATCAAAGCACTCAGAAAGCGGTGAATTTGCTTTTCTCCATAAATCGATTTAGCTTAGGCCCTGTTTTGTTGGGCAAGCACTTGGAGCGTGATACGTTGCAAAATAATAAAATCATCGAACTCCAGAGCTCTGACGCCACCGGCTGTTATGGAACAACATTTCCGATAATTTTCACAGATTAGTCCACGTTGAGAAGGGTTGGGTACTTTAAACCCGCTCCCCGGCGGAAACAAGACGCCGTTATAAATAATCGGTCGGTGCTTTGACCTTTCTCGCTCGTTTGGGCCCGGAAAATCGGCTGGCGTCGTCGTCTTTGCAGTAGGCTACCAACGGCTGAAACGATTATTGGGGACTGCGCTAGGAGCTCCAGGAAAAGGGACACCTGAACTCAGCAAATGTGTTCCGAGCTCAGTGATTAAAATTAATGAAGTCCATCGCATATTGTACGTGACCGAAGATAATCAGTTTGTTTTGGACAAAGTTTGGGGCCTCTCATTTAGTTTAGGTCTTATTGGTGTGAGAAAAAATTTAAACTGGTGTCAAAAACCCGAGATATCAGATCGTAGAATTGTCAGAAGTGTAGAATTGCCTGACTAATCCATCTCGCGGTGATGATGGTGCCTTTCTCGATCTAGAAAATCGCATTACATAGAAAGGTGATTAGGGGTTGAGATCCCATTATTTCCATGAAATTACATTAAATGTTTGTTTGTAATCGTTTATATGGATTACCGCAGTTTATGTTTTTTTTTTGTTTTCTATTTTGAAATTTGTCCCCGTAGAGGAGGGAGAGTTTGTTTTTTCATGTTTCTAGAACACAATATCCGATCGATTCAATAGCAGACGATGGGACCGAATTCCTTGTCTAATATATTTAAATTGGTCAATGCTAAGTTCCGAAAAGTGTGTCTACAATGTGTGTACACATACACAAATATAAATATAGCCTCAGTTCGTCCAGATGATTCGATTGGTATATATAACACTGTGGGTCTCTGGACCCATAGTTTTTATAGTACCTAATCCTACAGCCTTTCAGTACAAATTGAGAAAGGCAAAAATAACACATAAAAACCAGAACAAAGAGTGAATTAATATGAATTATCGAATTTGTGAAACGAACCCCTTATCGCTACATTGTACAAGCTGACTTTCAACCTTTCGACGGCTGTTTCGTGTGTGAAAGCACGTATCAAATAACTGTGGAAATTGAAAATTTCCAAATGGTATGGTGTACACCGCTGCAGCACTTGCACTCCCCAATTCCACTAAACGAAATCGATACACCGAGTTGTATTCAGTTGGGGGAGGTAGGGGGTGGTTGCTTTCAGCATGAACAAACATTAAATATAATTTCGACGTTACTTCCATATTCGAAGAATTCGTCTACAGATGGGGTACAGGTTCCAATAGTCGTGGATGTTCCTATAGTTGCGAAGTGTTATTTTTACACAATCTACGTATTAAACGCAGCAGCTCATTTAGTCTATCAATTTGATGACCTGTCATTACATGAAATAGAAGAAAGCATGAAATCATGAGATTTGCATCAAAATCGGTAAAGTATCATTAAAATACCTTATCTTTTTCTCTGCATTGCATTAATAATTGCAGTTGTGTTCCTATAGTTGCGAGTCCCATATGAAAACAATAGGATTTGCTATAGAAACTCAAAACTCAAATTAAAAAATACCGAAACTATTGGGCCCTCCTTAGCCATGCGGTAAGACGCGCGACTACAAAGCAAGACCATGCTGAGGGTGGCTGGGTTCGATTCCCGGTGCCGGTCTAAGCAATTTTCGGATTGGAAATTGTCTCGACTTCCCTGGGCATAAAAGTATCATCGTGTTAGCCTCATGATATACGAATGCAAAAATGGTAACTTGGCTTAGAAACCTCGCAGTTAATAACTGTGGAAGTGCTTAATGAACACTAAGCTGCGAGGCGGTCTGTCCCAGTGGGGGATGTAATGCCAATAAGAAGAAGAAACTATTGGAAAGCTGTACTAATAATAAGAGGTATCATTTTAGGTAACAATGTTGGATTCTACTACGATTAGATCACTCTTAGTTAGTCCTATTCTAAGAACAATTGAGCTTTCGAATGCACACTAATCGAAATAAAGTACAGATTTGGAATAAGCCACACTATTGGGTCTTTTACCCTGAATGCAACATTTAGCCTGATGGTAAGTTGTGCATAATCCAAAATTATGCTTAATTGATAAAGGCATGCTGGGTTGTGTTTTGTAGTTATGATTAAGTTATTAATTATTCTAAACTCATTTGATACTGTGCTGTTTTCAATTACCAAACATGGATGGACCATCAATAACGTGAAATGGGTATCATCTGATAGCATTTATTACGGAGCTGGTCATGAGAAATTAATTAAAACGAACTAATGCACCGCAAAACATTCAAGCTTTGATTATCTTTTGAAACTTCAACAAGATAGTATCAAAGAGTGTTTTGAGGCTGAAGGATTCTAATTATGTTTTCATCAAGCCCCCACGCGCGAGCATACTCATTAATCAGAATAGATTTCTAATCCCAAGAAAACTATTCAAATGGTGAGCTGTGATCATTTGCTGTTTCTCGGCCATAACAACTACGGAGAGTACAGTCAATTTAAGCTAAGCTAAGCTTTTACGCTAAGTTAAGCATAAGATTTTTAACTAATTTATAGTTATGCTTTGTTTTGTAATCTAGACTTATTGTATAATCATTTTCAAATTTTGGACCTTTTGTCCATTCGGCTTTTTGTTACTTAAACTTTTCGTCCTTCTACCATTTGTCATAGATTTCTGAGAAGAACGAACTGATTAGAAAATGTGCACGTAACAATCTTCTTACTGAATGCTTTTTACTGTTGGATTTTGCACCGTGGATTTTTCGGCTTTCCATGAGACGGCTTCTTTGCTGAAGTGACTGCAAAGCCGAAAAATCCCCGGTGAAACAATCTTCTATGCATAAAATGTTATCAATCAACAGACGTAATAGGAATCGGTATCGTTTTCAACATGACGTTTTCAAAAGCGCACCAATACTATTTTAATTCGAAGACACTTTCCGAATCCTTTCAAAACCATGAATTCCTTAAATCCTGAAACCTAAAATCCTAATATCTTCAAATTTAAAAATATGTACCAAAGTCCTAAAGCCTAGCACAGCATAACATGGCATAGGTGATTATGTACACGTCGTGGGTGGCTATACAATGTTCAACTGAACAATCTCCTGTATATTGTCGCAAATTTATACCTGGGATTAAAACCTTTCCCTATACAGAAGTAGTTTTGAACTTTGTCCACGTTAAATTTCGGACACCAACCTTCAGCGGTTTATTTTTATTTTTGCAAGGGGCCGTTCAAAAATTACGTCCAAGGTTTGAAGGGGGGGGTCAGAGTTTTGTGACAGTTTGTGACAGGGGGAGGGAGGAGGGTTCGTCTTATGTGACGTTCATCCACAAGTAAAAATACTGAAAGCATTTTAGGAACAACTTGCATTTTAAAAACATATTCAAACTGTTAGTAAGGGACATAACTCATTATGTTATTGTAAAAATAGTGAACGAAAAAGAAAAACCAAAATAATCGCCAAAATAAAAATGACACATGTACGTACAGGGGGATGGGGGAATCAATGATTTGTGACAGGAGGGGGGGAGGGGGGTTTGAAAATGCCGAAAAACGATGGACGTAATTTTCGGACGATCCCCAAACCACTGAGACGATCAACTTACATGACAGCAACATGTCTTCGCTTTATGTGCTGTTTTCAGCATGTTTTAGCTCTCGTCTTAATTATTGAAATGGTGATAAATCAATTGTACGCTACTCAAGTATCCGAAAATTTACGTGGACAAGCTTTATACCTGGCCATGTTCTTTCAATCACGGAAGGAAAGAAAATAATGTTAATTCAGCGTCTTCTAGTGAAGATGCAGGGAACCCATACTACCTTCATGGATGTTTCGGGAAATGAAATTGCGTTGGTGGGTTGGGAAAATAATAGGAAGCACTATTCGGCAATAAAGACAGTTTGTAAATAAAAATTATATGGTGGAAAGCATACCGACCGCACTAAACAGAACAAAAATACTCGAATTCTGCAAATGGGACTAAAATCTCAAAATCCTAAAATTCTAAAATCCTAGTATCCTAAAATCCTAAAATCCTAACTTCTTAAAATACTTAATCCTAAAATTGTAAAATCCTAATATCCTAAAAACCTAAAATCCTAAAGTCCTAAAATTCCAAAATATCGAAATCCCAAAACCTCAAAATACCGAAATCCCTAAATTCTGAAATCCTAAACTTAATTCCAAAATCTTAAAACCTCAAAAAACCGAAATCCTTAAAATCTAAAATCCTAGGATCCTTAAATCCTCACGGGCAGCATGGACTATGTGCAAGGGCTTGACGATCCCTCCTCAGGCCATCTGTGAGTCGTGGTGCCAGCCTAGGACAGCCTAGGGTTTGACAGTGGCCCCTGTTAAATTCCTATAAAAGCTGCATGTATCCGCAAGTAGGCTCCACCAAAGCGACCGTGCTCCGCTCAAAGCGCACAAGCCCAAATCCTGGTGTCAAGTGGGACACAAAACAGACCTGACACGACGGCCCTCCGACGAGACAGGAGGTTTGCGCAGGCCCAATAAGTCGCCTGGAAAACCAATAATTACGAGCAATAGAGTAGAGTGGGGCAAGAGTGCGCGTGGGGTAAGAGTACGTTTTCGATTTTTTGAAGTAATAAGAAAAGATAAACTAGCAGCACTGCATCAGTTTGAAAGGTATTATGGCCAACCATTATCATGTGTAATTGTAAACGATTTGAATAAACAACAAGGGAGATATGGAGTTAGATAACTTTTTGGCCATTTTGCTAAAAATAATTGGATTTCCGCAACTAGTATTTCATTACCATATATACGTTCAATCAGGTGAACATTATACCATTTCGATAACCTATTGTATAGAGTACTTTATGGTACAGAACACCAATCCGGTTGGTTTTCCAAGAAGTCAAAACCATTACTTGAATAATTTTTGAGACTGTGGGGTAAAAGTACGCAGGAACCGGTGGGGCAAGAGTACGCATATGAATCTTCAAGTTATGATGTCAAACCCGTATCTCCGGCCGAAATAAGACTTCTTCCAAAGTGTAAAGATTCACAACTAAGAAAAAAGGGACAGAATTCGAAATTATCACAAGTTTTTAGGATAAGTTGAAGTAGTTCGGTGTTAGAAAGGACTTAGCGAACAAAGCACTGAAGCGAAATAATGAAATTGTATTAGGACTTCTTGTACACCTAAACATAGTACGAAAACACAACTTCATCTAAATAATAATTTCATTTAATCAAAAGAAACATTCATAAATTACGCAACGTTTAGCTGTGAGGTTGCGAGATGTGTGACGATCCATACAATTTTTAGAGGATTCATACAAATAGTGTAAGATAAGGTGGGGAGGTGTGATGAAATAGCCAAAATTTACGTTACGTGATTGGTGGACTTTCTTTAAGGAAAATCCCTTTGTATACGCCACGCGAAACCTGATATATATTTTTACCTCTGTAGTTTTTTGTATATATATATAAAACAATGGTTTTTCGTATGAAAGTGCACATTTTTAGGACCCCCTCCCCCTTTAAGAGTTACGTAATCTTTAAACATTCCCTAATATATGCTCATTAAACATTTAAATGTTATTAACTCTTATTTGTGTTAATATATACTTAAAGCACATGATTGGATAAATGCGTACTCTTACCCCACCCGATGCGCACTTTTACCCCACCGGTGGGGTAAGAGTGCGTTTTTCACTTGTCTTGCAATAAAGGTTCTACTAAAACGAATCTCAATAATTCCAATATTTTTTCACTGGGTAACATAAAGGAAGAGTATATGAATCATCGACACTGATTTGATATGCAGAAGCTTGCTTCATAAGGGCCACATGATCGATTGAAAACTAAGTGCGTACTCTTGCCCCACTCTACTCTATAAGAGATAATACGACTCGATATAATCGGCAAAGACCTAGGCGACGAATAAAGGATCACGATTGGAAGCTTGGAACATGGAACTGCAAGTCGCTAGGTTTCGCAGGTTGCGACAGGATGATCTACGATGAATTACATCCCCGCAACTTCGACGTCGTGGCGCTGCAGGAGATTTGTTGGACAGGACAGAAAGTGTGGAAAAGCGGGTATCGAGCGGCTACCTTCTACCAAAGCTGTGGCCCCACCAACGAGCTGGGTACCGGCTTCATAGTGCTGGATAAGATTCGCCAACGTGTAATTAGCTGGCAGCCAATCAACGCAAGGATGTGCAAGCTAAGGATTAGGGGCCGTTTCTTTGACTATAGCATCATCAACGTGCACTGCCCACACGAAGGGATACTCGACGACGAGAAAGAAGCGTTCTACGCACAGCTGGAGCAGACATACGATGGATGTCTGTCCCACTACGGGACGTCAAAATCGTCATCGGCGACATGAACGCACAGGTAGGATGGGAGGAAATGTATAGACCGGTCATCGGACCGGAAAGTCTGCATACCGTATCGAACGACAACGGTCAACGATGCATAAACTTTGCAGCCTCCTGCGGAATGGTAGTTTGAAGCACTTTCTTTCCCCGTAAAAATATCCACAAGGCCACATGCAGATCACCTAACCAAGAAACGGAAATTCAAATCGACCACCAATCGACCAATTCTTCTCCGACATCACGAACACCCGCACTTACCGCAGTGCGAATATTGAATCCGACCACTACCTCGTTGCGCCACCCACCACCGCGAGTTTGCATCGGTGGTGACGAAATCGAAGTGGTAGAAGAATTTGTAGAGAAATTCGGAGACGCATAGTGGCTGGAAATCGAACATACTTTAGACTCCACAAGACGCTCCAAACAAATAGAATTCGCCGCCTTATAAAACCGACTATCTACAAAACGCTCATTAGATCGGTAGTCCTCTACGGACACGAGGCCTGGACGATGCTCGTGGAGGACCAACGCGCACTGGGAGTTTTCGAAAGGAAAGTGCTGCGTACCATCTATGGTTGGATGCAGATGGTGGACGGTACGTGGAGGAGGCGAATGAACCACGAGTTGCATCAGCTGTTGGGAGAACCATCCATCGATCACACCGTGAAAATCGGTCGACTGCGGTAGACCGGGCACATAGCCAGAATGTCGCACAATAACCCGGTGAAAATGGTTCTCGACAACGATCCGACGGGTACAAGAAGGCGAGGTGCGCAGCGGGCAAGGTGGATCGATCAGGTGGAAGATGACTTGCGGACCATCCGTAGACTGCGTGGTTGGCGACGTGTAGCCATGGACCGAGCCGAATGGAGAAGATTCTTATACACCGCACAGGCCACTTCGGCCTTAGTCTGAATAAATAATAATACACTACCTCATTTCAGTATGCCTGCGCTCAAACCTCTCGACGGTGTAAAAGATGGCTGGAGAGATATTCGATCCGCCATTGGTAACACCGCAACTGCTCCACTTGGCACGGTGCCCCCGGATCAGAGAAACGACTGGTATGACGGCGAATGTGAGCAGTTAGTGGAAGAGAAGAATTCAACGTGGACGAGATTGCTGCAACACCGCACGAGGGCGAACGAGGCACGATACAAACAGGCGCGGAACAGACAAAACTCGATTTTCCGGAGGAAAAAGCGCCAGCACAAAGATCGAGACCGTGAAGAGATGGAGCAACTGTACCGCGCTAATAACACACGAAAGTTCTATGAAAAGTTGAACCGTTCACGTAAGGGCCACGTGCCACAGCCTGATATGTGTAAGGACATAAACGGGAACCTACTTACGAGCGTGAGGTGATCCAAAGGTGGCGGCAGCACTACGAAGAACACCTAAATGGCGATGTGGCAGACGAAGATGGCGGTATGGTGATGAACTTGGGAGAACGCGCGCAGGACATAATTTTACCGGCTCCGGATCTCCAGGAAATCCAGGAGGAGATTGGAGGAGATTGACCAGGAGAGCTATTTGAACACGGTGATGAGGCACTGGCTAGAGCGCTGCACTGGGTCATTACCAAGATTTGGGAGGAGGAAGTTTTGCCGCATGAGTGAATGGAAGGTGTCATGTGTCCCATCTACAAAAAGGGCGATAAGCTGGATAGTAGCAACTACCGCGAAATCACATTGCTGAACGCTGCCTACAAGGTACTCTCCCAAATTTTATGCCGCTGACTAATATTAATTGCAAGAGAGTTCGTGGGGCAGTACCAGGCGGGATTTATTGGTGAACGCTCTACGACAGATCAGGTGTTCGCCATACGTCAGGTATTGCAGAAATGCAGCGAATACAACGTGCCCACACATCATCTATTCATCGACCTCAAAGTCGCATATGATACAATCGATCGGGACCAGCTATGGCAGCTAATGCACAAACACGGATTCCCGGATAAACTGACACGGTTGATCAAAGCGATGATGGATCGGGTGATGTGCGTAGTTTGAGTTTCAGGGGCATTCTCGAGTACCTAGACCTGCAAGATGCTCGTGGAGGACCAACACTCACTGGAAATTTTCGAAAGGAAAGTGCTACGTACCATCTATGGTGAGGTGCAGATGGCGAGCGCTACGTGGAGGAGGCGAATGAACCACGAGTTGCATGAGCTGCTAGGAGAACCAACCTTCGTTCACAGCGCGAAAATCGGATGACTGCGGTGGGCTGGGCACGTAGCCAGAATGTCACACAATGTCGATGTCGATCCGACGGGTACAAGAAGGCAAGGTGCGCAGCGGGCAAGGTAGATCGATCAGGTGGAAGATGACTTGCGGACCCTCCGTAGACTCTGTGGTTGGCGACGTGTAGCCATGGACCGAGCCGAATGGAGAGACTCTTATATACCGCACAAACCACTTCGGTCTTAGTCTGAATAAATAATAAATATTAATCCTTAAATCATAAATTATAAAATCCTTATCCCGAAATTCCAAAATCTCATGTTCCTAGAATCGCTTTATTCGAAAATCCTAAAATCCCAGAGTCCCAAAAACATGAAATTTTGAAATCGTGTTATCCAGCAATCCTAAAATCTTAAAAACCTGAAAACTATGATCAAACTCTTTCCCTCTCGCTTATTTGCCTCAAAATCCAAAAATCTAAAATCCTTAAATCCTAAAATTTTAAGATCCTAAAATCCTGAAATAGGGAAAAACGGCTTTGGCAGGTTTTGTTCTATTATTGGCAGGGGGTTTTTTGTCGACCGAATTTTATGAACATTGGCCACAATATTCTTTGATATGCAAAGAATGTTTAGGCCAAATTTCAGTCAAAAAAAAACCCCTGACAATAATAGAACAAAACCTGCCAAAGCCGTCATTCCCCCTACTAAAATCTTAAAATTTTAAAATCCAAAAATCCTAGAATCTCAAAATCCTAAAATTCAAAAACCATAAAATACCAAAATAATAAAATCCTTAAACCCTAAAATCTAAAATTCCAAAATTCTGAAACGCTAAAATCGAATTCTCAAAATCTTAAAATAACCCTGAAAATCTAGAACATTAAAATCCCAAAGTTCCGAATTGAAATGTTAAAATTATATATTCCAAAAAAAACCCAAACCCTAATGTCTCATAATCCCAAAATCAGAAAATCATATGTTCCAAAAATTCGACAACCCCAAAATCTCAAAATCCTCAAATTACAAAGTCCCATATTCTTAAAATCTAATAAGCCCAAAATCTCAAAATCCTACACGTAAAAAAATAACCTTATAAGTTATGGAAAAAACCATCCGAAAATACTTATACTCTTCATTAAGCCACCTAATGAATTATCCCACATCAAAAAGCTAAAAGCATTCATAAGTTAATGAAAAGTATAAGTTTCAGAATGTATGTGAATAATGCGATGTATAAGTATTTTCTTATAAATATCATTAAGCGCCTGCTTGGGAAAAAAGTATTAGAAATTCTATAATATTAAAATCCTAACATCTTACTTTCCAGAAATTCTAATATCCTTAAATCCTTCAATCCCAAAGTCCATTTTTTTACCACATAATCCCAAAATCACGAAGTCTCAAAATCCGAAAATCCCGAAACTCCAAAATCTTTAAATTCTAGAATCCAAATATCCAAAAACCTAGAAAACCTAAATCGTAAATTCCTAAAATCCTTTAAATTCCAGAATCCCGTTAAATAAAAAAAATCTAAAAACTCCAAAATTCCAAAATCCTGATACCTTGAAATATGATATTCCAAAAACCCTAAAATCCTAAAACTTCAAAATCCTAAAACACCAAAATCCCATTTTCCTAAATTCACATAATCCCAAAATCCTGAAATCGTATAACCCAAAAATACTAAAATCCCAAAACCTTTAATTCCTAAAATCTATGATAAAACGCTTTATTACTATCATATTTGCCGTTCGGAACTGCCCAAAATCCAAAAATTCAAAAATCGTGAATTTATAAAATCCTGAATACACTTGTTAGCAAGAAGAAGCGACGAGGTTGGTGCTGCTTTTCTTTGTTTAGCAATGAGATGATAATATGTTCAGCACGATAGAAAACGGAACAGCTCCCCTACCGAAATTCTAAAAATTTTAAATTATAAAACCGTTAAATCGTGAAATCCTAATATTCCCAAATCCCAAAATCCAAAAAATACTAAAACTAAAATTTCATAATCCTAAAATTCCAAAATCTAAAAATATCGAGATTCTGAAATCCTAAGTTCAAAAAACCAAACAACCCTAAAATCTAAAACAAAATCCAAAATTCAATGTTCCTGAAACCCAATAATCCCAAAATACCAAAGTTCCAGGATACTTTAATCCTAAAATCTCAAAACCATTGAAATCCAAAATCCCGAAATTCTAAGATCTTACATTCCAGAAATCCTAAAATCTCTAAATTCTATAATCTGAAAATCCCATATTTCTTAAATCACATAATACCAACGTTACAAAATCATTAAACTTCGATCTCAATCCAGAAATCCTAAAATCCTAAGATCTTAAAACGCTAAACTTCTAAAATCCTTAAATCCATATATTCTTAAACACTAAAAATCTGAAACGCTAAGACCGAATTCTTAAAATCCTTAAATCATAAAACCCAAAAAGTAGCCTAAAATTCTAAAATCGTATATTTAAAAAATCCCAAAATTAGAAAATCATATGTCCCAAAAATCCTACAACCCCAAAATCTCAAAATCCTAAAATCCCAAAGTCCCATATTCCTTAAATCTAATAATCCCAAAATCCTAAAACCTCAAAATTTCAAAATCCTAAAATTCCATAATATTAAAATCCCGAAATTATAAGATCTTACATTCCAAAAATCCAAAAATCCTATAATCCTACAATCCCAAAATCCCATATTCCTAAAACCGTATAATCCCAAAATCATGAAGCCGCGAAATCATAAAATCTTGAATCGTTTAATCCAGAATTTCAAAAATCCCAAAATTATAAAATCTTCAAATCCTAGAAGCGATGAGATGATAACATGTTCAGCGAGATGGAAAACGGACCAGTTATCAAAATCCCAAAATTCTAAAACCCGTAAAATCCCAATATTCTTAAATCCAAAAATACTAAAACGCTAAAACCCTGAAATCACAAAGTCCTAAAATAATCAAATTCTAAAATGCTAAAATAATATAAAAATCTTAATGCTCTGAAATATTCAATCACCAAAATACCAAAATTCTAACATGTTTAAATCATATATTCCAAAAATTCAAAAATCCTAGAATCCCATAATCTTAGGATCCCATGATTCTTAAATCCCATAATCCTAAAATCCCATAATCTCAAGATCCGAAAATTCCGAAATTCTGAAATCCTTAAAAAATATGATCGAAAAACCCTACAACCACAAAATCTAAAAATTCTAAGATCCTAAAATCACGAGGTACCATATTCCTGATATCCCTCAATACCAAGATCCCAAAATCCCAAAATATTTTAATCCTAAAATCTCAAAATCCTCTGAATCCAAAACCTGGAAATTCTAAAATATAACACACCAAAAATACGAAAATCTCTGAATACTACAATCTGAAAATTCCATATTTCAAAAATCACATAATCCCAACGTTCTGAAATCAGAAAACTTTGAACTTAATCGAGAAATCCTAAAATTCTAAGATCCCATAATTATGAAATCTTTAAATCCTTAGATCCTTCCATAGCAGCAAAACCCAGAAAGACTTGGTTGCAGTAACTTAAATATAGCTGAATTTGGTTATTTTTGAATCACAGAACTTGTGTACCACATGTGTGCTACTCGAGTTAAATAATAAAAACCTAAAATAATCCAAAAATACTAAAACATTATTCCAAAATTCCGAAGTTCTAAAATCTTCAAAACATATATTCAAAAGATCCTGAAATCCTAAAATCCTAAAATCCGAAAATCCCGAAATTCGGAAATCATAAAATTATATGCTCCAGAAGTCCTAAAATCTCAAAATCTTCAAGTCCCAAAATCCAAAAATTCTATAATATTAAAAGTTCTATGCTAAACATGACTTTTGATAGTCTCTCTTTAGACTTGCGCACAAGATGTCCAGCCCACTGTAATCTGCAGTATTTTATCAGCCTGTCGATGTCTGCATTTTTTTTACACATGGTACAACTTGTGATTCATGCGTCCATTCGCCATTTTTCACCAAGCTGCCAAGTATTGAGCGCAGAGTTTTGCGCTCAAACACTTCGAAAATTCGATATTCTGCATTCTTTAACGTCTATGTTTCATGGCCGTACAGAAACAACTATGTGTACAGAGCTAGTTTTGAGTGACTAGTGACTGTAGGCTGCGAGACTTTAGCTGGCTACGCAAACCGTAGAAAGTCTTACTAGCAGCCACAACAGGTCTTTTCATCTGGCGGCTAACATTATTATCACATGTAACCAGTGTTCCAAGATATATGAATTTGTCGACAACCTCAAATCGAATCTCATCCATTTCCACCTCGGGACCAACACCGTTTGAACTGCCACGTTCTCTACCAGTCGCTAGGTTTCTTAGTTTTGACATAGTTCATGATCAGTCCTATTCTTTCAGTATCCCCCTTAAAAGACACGAAAGCCTTTTCCACTGCTATGCGATTTACATCAATGATGTACCTGTCATATGCAAAACCAAAGAGCATGTAAGACTTGTTGATGATGGTTCCGCTTCTTTACACATCGGATCTTCGAATAGCACCTTCCTGCTATCATAAATATAATAGCCCTGTTTGTCTGTCCGGTGACTAGCCAACCAGACGCAGCAAGCGGGGAAAATCTCACAAAAAATAAAATATTTGACACTTCAATTCTTTTTTACTATCAGATGCAGAGAACAAAACAAGTGACAACCAGACACAGCATTTGATGAAAAAATCACAGATAACAGACTTGAAAATTTAGATTTTTTGAAAAAAAAAACTTTGAAAAAAAAACACTTGCCACGGGCGCTACTGCGTCCACAAATAAACTAGTGTTAAATAGTAGATTAGAGTGCGCATCGCCCTGCTCGTCACGAGCCAATCGAATGTCTCACCAGGTATTATTATTATTATTTATTCAGACTAAGGCCGAAGTGGCCTGTGCGGTATATAAGAGTCTTCTCCATTCGGCTCGGTCCATAGCTACACGTCGCCAACCACGCAGTCTACGGAGGGTCCGCAAGTCATCTTCCACCTGATCGACCCACCTTGCCCGCTGCGAACCTCGCCTTCTTGTGCCCGTCGGATCCTTGTCGAGAACCATTTTCAACGGGTTACTGTCCGACATTCTGGCTACGTGCCCGGCCCACCGCAGTCGTCCGATTTTCACGGTGTGAACGATGGATGGTTCTCCCAACAGCTGATGCAACTCGTGGTTCATTCGCCTCCTCCACGTACCGTCCGCCATCTGCACCCCACCATAGATGGTACGCAGCACTTTCCTTTCGAAAACTCCAAGTGCGCGTTGGTCCTCCACGAGCATCGTCCAGGTCTCGTGTCCGTAGAGGACTACCGGTCTAATGAGCGTTTTGTAGATTGTCAGTTTGGTACGGCGGCGAACTCTGGCGGGGGAACCACTGTGATACCAATTTGGCAAGCCGTGTGTAAAATCGTGTCTACAATTATTGTTCATTTGCGGTGTTCTAAGATTCCAAAAAAATATAAATTCACAGTCATTGGATTGTTATTTACTCCTTGTGATGTTCGATAATGCGTTTCTTGTGTTTTATTGAGAAATAATGTGTAAAAAGTGCAAATTTCTGGGTGTTTCATAAAGAGAATCATGTGTGAATGCATGTACTGATTAATAAACCGAACGTTGGTGCAGTTACGAATGTACATCATGGAAAGCAGAGACTCGATCCATACAGGAAAGATAAGTACCTTATAAAATAAAATAAAGAAGCAAAAAACTATCAAATAAAGGATCTATAGCGTATAATATCATATTATTGATGTTTGGTTTATTACCAATCGTCGCCATACTTTTCAGTTATAACAATTGATTTTTGTTTATGACGTGTTATCACTATTGCATATCGCTTTTCATATGTCTTGAACAACACATACTTCTGTTCTGTGATTTGAAACAAAATCACTACCAGGCATAATATACTGTGACTTTTATAGCAAGCGCACACACTGTGAGGTTTTAACCTGCGGTATTTTAAATAGTATGCAAGAACAATCTTTCATGTATGTTCTTCTATCAGATTCTGTTGCCAACCCGGTTCGAATCAAATTCAATACGTATGCACTAAATGCGCAAAATTTGATCCATTATACAAATTTTGTGTATTTTGGTGAAAACGATTACAAAATATAAACATGATTTCCTGATTTCCACAAATTTTGTTTTTTTATAAAATTGAAAATTGTCATCATGAAGGTCTTTAGAAAGGTAATTTCTGTAATACATGCATATCTTCTTAAAATGTATGCTTCGTATGTGTGTATCTATAAGATTTCAGTAGTAGTGTAATGTAACTGTAGTGTATTTTATATCACACACATGTGTATTCCGAACATACTTCACAGTCAAATCGTGTTACTGTAATGAACAAATAGTGATTATCTGCACTACTGAAACAGTTCTAGCACACCGTCCTTACGCACCACAAGTTCCCTAAGTGAATCGGACGAAATATCCGTTGAATAATATCACGTAAGTTGAATTTCGTTGCATTTTCATGCAAACTTTCAAATAAATTTAATTACCCGATATATATATTTTTTAACTTATATAGAACATGGATGAAGACTTACTGCTATCTTCTCAAGATGAGAAACGCTCGGAAGGCTCATCCACTACCTCGTTAGAAGAGTCGATAAAAAGGACCGCCATTTCTCCTGCATCGAACAACGAGAAAAGAGCAAAGCTGAATGTAGTCGATTCGTTGAAACTCATGATAAAGCGCCCAGATGGTGATGTAGATGACCAGTTTTTTGAACAGTTGTCCTTGGAATTAGTATCTCTCCAACAAAACATCCCGCAGGAGAGCAACCAACCGGTCTTTTCGGGCTCTGGCCATGTTCAAGGCATAGGCTGGTTTGCTGCTGTGAACGACTTCAGCATGCGATGGCTGAGATCGTCTCTAAGTTCCATCAAAGCAAAGAAATCTGTTCCATTCTTTGAAATTGTACCTTTCACAACTTTACCAGTGTCACGAAGAGCTATTGTATCTTTACCATTAGTTCCTAGATTGAACAAAAACGCTCACGCAACAATTTTGAATATGATATCTAGATTAAATCCTAACTTGAACACAAAATATTGGAAAGTTGCACGCATCCTCCCACCCGAAAATGGTAAGCAATCAGTTGTTTTGTCCATCGACGGAAAGTCGGTCGACATAATTGAAAAACAAAAAAATAAGATACATTATTCATTATCTAAAGTTTATATAAAAATTTACCCAATGCAATCTATAGAAAATTGAAAAAAGCAATAGTTGTATACTCCAAACTGATGTAATCATGAATGATGAATTAAATAAAACTGAATACAAAACTTGATCAATTTTATCTTACACAATACTCCTTGCAGAACCTATATGGAACCAATTTGGAATAAAAGCATGCCTATTATGGCCCATGCATTGATTGAATTTTATCACAATAGACGATATCGTTGATCGTAGACGTTGAATAATCTTTAACAAGTTTGAGTGTAGCATAATTGCAATATTTCTTATCAGTTCTTTTCTATCATGATCTTGCGGGTAAATGATGATGAAGGCTGTTAGAGGCGAGGCACAAATCTTCCATGGTAGGGGAACGTGCCGCCAGAGCCGACGTTCTGATACCTGATACCTGATACCGTCCGCCATCTGCACCCCACCATAGATGGTACGCAGCACTTTCCTTTCGAAAACTCCAAGTGCGCGTTGGTCCTCCACGAGCATCGTCCAGGTCTCGTGTCCGTAGAGGACTACCGGTCTAATGAGCGTTTTGTAGATTGTCAGTTTGGTACGGCGACGAACTCTATTCGATCGGAGCGTTTTGCGGAGTCCAAAGTACGTACGATTTCCAGCCACCATGTGTCTCCGAATTTCTCTGCTGGTGTCATTTTCGGCAGTCACCAGTGAGCCCAAGTACACAAATTCTTCTACCACCTCGATTTCGTCACCACCGATGCAAACTCGCGGTGGGTGGCTCACATTGTCTTTTCTTGAACCTCTTCCTATCATGTACATCGTTATCGACGTGTTGATGACTAGTCCGACCCCGTTAACTTCCCTCTTCAGTCTGATGTAGGCTTCCACCATCTTCTCAAAGTTACGTGCCATAATATCTATGTCGTCGGCGAAGCCAAATAGCTGGACGGACTTATTGAAAATTGTACCACTCGTCTTAATCCCTGCTCTTCGTATTACCCCTTCCAAAGCGATGTTGAATAGCAGACACGAAAGACCATCACTTTGCCGTAACCCTCTGCGGGTTTCGAAGGGACTCGAGAATGCCCCTGAAACTCGAACTACGCACATCACCCGATCCATCGTCGCTTTGATCAACCGTGTCAGTTTATCCGGAAAATCGTGTTCGTGCATTAGCTGCCATAGCTGGTCCCGATCGATTGTATCATATGCGGCTTTGAAGTCGATGAATAGATGATGTGTGGGCACGTTGTATTCGCGGCATTTCTGCAGTACTTGACGAATGGCGAACACCTGGTCCGTGGTGGAGCGTTCGCCCATAAAACCCGCCTGGTACTGCCCCACGAACTCCCTTGCAGTTGGTGCTAGTGGCGGCATAAAATTTGGGAGAGTACCTTGTAGGCAGCGTTCAGCAATGTGATTGCGCGGTAATTGCTACAATCCAGCTTATCGCGCTTTTTGTAGGACAAACGATACCTTCCATCCACTCCTTCAAAACAAAAACTTCCTCCTCCCAAATCTTGGTAATTACCCAGTGCAGCGCTCTAGCCATTGTCTAACCACCGTGTTTAAATAGCTCTCCTGGTAGTTGGTCAACCCCAGGGACTTCGTTGTTCTTCACCGCCCAATCTCCTCCTGGATTTCCTGGAGATCCGGAGCCGGTAAAGTTATGTCCTGCGCGCGTTCTCCCAGGTCCATTACCATACCGCCATCTTCGTCTGCTACATCGCCATTCAGGTGCTCTTCGTAGTGCTGCCGCCACCTTTGGATCACCTCACGCTCGCTCACCAGGTATTCTGACGCTTAATTCGGATCCTTCCAAAATAATTTCAATTACTTGGTGGAGTTTTCCGTTTAGCCAGTCACTCCCAAGTTTTAGAAGCTCGGCCGGGATTCCGTATTTCGCCGCGGCCGTGCCTCGAACTTCTCAATTCGTCTAGCGTTGGTGAATCCACTGCTTGTCCATCATCCTCAATCCTAATACTGCTTGTGTCTCCTCTGTCCGATTGTCCATTCAACAATAACTCAACGTGTTCCTTCCACCCTTGCAGCCACCCCTACTCGGTCGGACAACAGATTTCCGGAGTTGTCGTTGATCATGACTGACGCTGGTTCGCTTTACTTGTGCATGTTGTTCATCGTTTTGTAGAACTTCTTACGCCGGTGAAGTTTTTTTTCAGCTGCACTTAGTTCTTTATATCGTTCTCTACTTTGGTATGTAGCCGCAACTAGCATGTGGCTCCTGGCCTGGTTTAAATGACGTATTTATCTAAATGACTCTTTTGGTCAAATGCAAAATGCTTTTGGCGAAATGTCTGGCGTTTCAGCCAATCCACCATTTCGGCCAAACGGCATTTTCGGCGAAATGACCTTTTAGGCCAAACGACCAGTACGAACGCCGCTTTTGGCCAAATGACATTTTGGACCACACCGTTTTCAGCCAAACGTTCAATTCCGTTAAATGGAATACAGCAAGATGTACACTTCTGCCCAAAATGTTATTCGGCCAAATAGCTTTCGGCCAAACGATCCTTCTCCGTTATGATTGAAAGAACCTTATTCCACTTGTTTATCGTCATGCATTATCAATTGAGAGCGAGTTTCACAATTCGTGAGCAGTAGGGTCCAAAAGAATGGAAGTTTTTTTGATTTATTTAAACTCAAATGTGGCGAACGCAGCATAAAAATAAAAAAATCTCTCAAGGGAAACTCATCCACTATCTCAAACAAAACGTCCCTCATTGTGTCAGTCTTCAATGGCATTGCACACATTTTCCGTTTTCCCGGGCAATAAATTTTCGCAAAACTCCCTTTCCCAATCCCGTTATTCCGAGAATATATGCGTAATAAATTTAACCAACAATTATACATACATCTGCATGATCAAATGCTCAATGTCACGGATGGCGGAGGTGGCCGAGGCTGCACCAGAAGCATCATCCTCGTTTCAGCAGCAGCGCTAACGTGAGCCAAAAGTTTCTCGTCAGGGTGCCAAAAAACACCCACCCGCCAGTATTGTTGCGGTTGCAGCTGCAGCCACGCAAAACCACCAGAAGAACTGGTAGTGGTGAGGGTTGTTTTCGAAGTTGGTGCCGTCGTCGGTAGAGCTGATAATTAAAGCCTCCGCACCACTGCACTATCAACAGTCGAAGCAGCATTGTGCCAAATGAAAGCAAGCTGTTGAACCCAATCCCAATGTCGAAGCTGATTCGTTGAGCATTCGCCAATCGAACTTTATCGTATGTAGATGATCTTGGTACTGCTGCTGGTGCGGTCCCCAGTTGCTATGAGCGTTCCAAAAGTTCGCCAAAGAGTTCTTTGAAATTTAATTTGCATTTGGTGCTCTCGTTGCCACGAGACTGACAAGTAGACTTCCTTCCATCGTTTTGGTACTTCCGATTTTTGTGCAGATTTTCTTAATAATACATTCTAATTCAGTTGTTAATTTTGAGTAAACTGCCTGTATTATGTTGTCCGCACATTAGCTTTTCCTGATTAAAGTTTGCATTTTTTCTATCGTCTTGTGTTTGTATAACATTTTTTGTCAAGCCTTGACGTATCGACACCACCAACACTTCACAACTATAGATTAAAATAAAGTAACAAAAACATCGTTCTTAAGAATTCTTAAAAATCCACATTGAATTAATGTTGAGTAGACGAACTGTTCATGGTATCAGTCTCCTGGTTGATCTGAATAATTCAAAACCGAAGTACGGCACTGGTAATTAATTGTACCATATTTATTTTGCAAACCACTTTTTCGAGTCAGATTGCAGATTATACTGTTTCGAATCAATGCGAGCACAAATTAATTGCACAATAAGTTTTGCTTTCTTTCTATATTCAATTGACAAAAATCAACAGCAGATTTCGATCATATAATTTGAATGGATATGAGTTGTCGATAAAAGCCTACGACGAAGCCTATAGGTACGAATAGCAATCGTGTACGCGGCTGTTTATTAGACCTGAAACATTACCGCTAAATTACATTATCCTGTTTAGCACCAAGTATTATATGTACACACTACACATTTGCTTTATTCGAATGATTTTTTGAATAGCATAAATTTATCACTTACTACGTAGATGAGAATAAGACGATAACAGACTACTTACCGACGGACTCAAACTCCACGAAACGAAACAAAGCAATACTAACCATGGAGTTCGATACGTCTGGCCCTTGGATACCCTGTACGACGGATTCGGGACCAGCAAAAAAGTGGATCTCCACTGTCAACGAAAATGGAAGTTTGAACTCATAACTACTGCTCTGCTAGGACGGACATAGCTGACCAAAGCCCTGAAATAAGTTCGTAATAACTTAATCCGCTTGAGCGCCAACACGCCTTTTAGCGTGATGCGGACACGCACTTTCAAAATTTGTCCGGACTAACTCACCCAGGGCGGGTCTTATGGAGATCCATGGCCCACGAGAACGCACGACGACACAGAGCTTTGTACTTCACTCTTCGCGCGACACTTTGAATCTGTGTCAAAAATCGAAGATCGATCGGTTGAAACTGGAAAGGTCGAAGGACAAAACATCGAAAAGAAAAAGGTCGAAGGACAAAAGGCCGAATGACAAAAGGTCGAAAGGACGAAAGGTCGGAAGAACAAAAGATAGAAATTTCTTCTTCTTATTGGCATTACATCCCGGACTTTCTGTTGAGTGGTACCCCTTAAGGTCTTGACATTGCTCGTGGTACCCTCTAGGCATTTTCGCATGGAATTCATACTTTTTTGAATATGCTTCTATTTCAACCCTTCGTATATATAAAAATGATCTTGAATTTACGTTTGGCTCCTATCCATGACAATATCTGAACTATCCATTGTTCAAACGAATTTTTCAATTCAACTCCGTCGAGACCAAGGAATTCCAAAAATACCGGTCTGAGCTGATTTAGATCTTGCTTTTCGAGGTTTTTGAGAATTTTTTTATACGTTATTTTCTAAAAATGGTGTTAACGAGTAGTACTCATCGAGTTCTTAAATAGAAAAGTGGAGGACTGCGAAATGGTGAGTTGACATCTGGATAGAAGCGACCTACACAGCTCTGGTCCTCACAAGTTCCAATCTCACGCTTCCACGGGTCTTCCGATGACAATCGACCGCCAGCTAAGGGTTTTGTACTTGTACTAGCCTGGGCACTGTTGTCCTTCTGACATCAGCTAGAGTGAGTGAGTGCGACCAACGGGACCATCGTCCCTAATCCCAAGGCGTTAAGCGACCCGTGCCGAGGGGATGCATGGCCAGCGGGGTGAAATAATGAGCTAGGCCTCTAACGAAGCCTGTAATTGTCCCTTACCGCGTCATGCTGGGCTCTGGCGTGGTGGACCTTTATTCCCGAGCAACTCGTGGGACCAAAATGGAAAACCAAGTCAATTCTTCAATTAGTGGTAGTAGTGTAGGCGACAACCCCTTCGCAACATGTGGGTTGTTCAGGTCTCCGCATAGGAGGCCAGAGGCAATAGTCGACAACTCAGTGCGCAGCGCCAGCGTGGGTCACTTAACCTTCATCTCGGATAAAAAAACGCCGTTAGAGGTTATTGACGGCCCATGGCTTGTGGAGGCGATGAACCGCAAACGCGATGGGCTTTCGGCCTTCGAGGTGGCGACGGAACAGCTGGACGCCATCATCGACTTTGCGTCATCGAAGCATAATATCAGTAAGGACCTCAACAGGAGCTTGCTGAAACATCGAAAGTCGATGTTGGACGCCAAACTGGAGAGGGCGGTCGGGACGGCCAAGTCTTAATCCGTGAAATCCGTGGAGTCGAGGTCTACCCAGACTGAGGCCCAAGGATTCGCGGACTCGGGCAAGGTCGAATCGACCGAGGGCGTGCCAGCGAAGACGGTAGTGCCAAAGTCTACCCAGACTGAGGCTCAAGTATTCGCGGGCACGTCGGGGGTGACTGCTCCAACGGAGCAGACACAAAAACGGGGGAGACAGTCTCCAGGAGATGAGCTCCCTGGGGGCCGCTCCAAAACGCGGAGGGTTACTACCCCGAACAAGGGTAGTGGGGCTGGGAAGCTGAACCCCGGCCAGGTACCTCCAAAACCGGGGGAGGAAGGACCTGGAAAGGTCCGTCCACTCAGGAAAGACGGTGGTAAGGGGTTACGGCAGGCTGAGAGCTCTCAGCCGCACCAGACCAGGGAAATAGAGGGGGATGACCTCCTGGACCCTGGTCAAGAACAAGAGGAAACCGAAGACGTCAAGGGCCGAAAAGAAGGCCCAGGCGAATGAGGGTAGCAAGAAGTCTAGGGTAGGCGCCAATCGCTCCAGGGGCGATGCCCTAGTCATCAAGATGGACGAGGCTAAGTACTCGGACGTTTTGAAGGTGATGAGGAGTGACGTCAAACTCGGTGAACTCGGCGCCGACGTACGTCGAATAAGACGTACCCGGATGGGCGAAATGCTCCTCGAACTGAAGCGGGGCGTCTCGCAAAAGGGCGCCGCCTACAAGAAGTTGGCGGAGGAAGTCCTTGGCGAGACGGTCAAGGTGAGGGCACTCACGACGAAGGTGAATCTAAGGGTTAAAGACCTGGACGAGATCACCGAAGTCGAAGAGCTCGTCACGGCACTGCGGCGACAGTGTGAAGTGAAGACACCCACCGCAGCCGTTCGGCTACGGAAAGGTCCGGCAGGGACGCAGGTAGCATTGGTTCGGCTATCTGCAGCGGACGCCTCCAAGGTAGTCAAGCTAGGGAGCGTCAAGGTGGGATGGTCGGTGTGCCCTGTGGGCATATACGAGCAACCCGAAGTTTGCTTCAAGTGCCTGGAACCGGGGCACAAGCAATGGGACTGCAAAGGCCCTGATAGAAGCAATCTCTGCCGACGCTGCGGATTGGAGGGACATAAGGCACAATGCTGCACGAACCCTCCCAATTGTTTGATTTGTTCCAGCAAAGCTGTGAACAGCAAGCACCCCATGGGGGGCTCGATGTGCCCGGCGTTTAAGCGTGCTGCAAAATCACAGTGCAGGTAACGCAGCTGGCTTGCTCGGCCTCGCCCGAGTGTTTGGTGTGCGCAGGTTTAGAAGAAACGGCGGAACACGTGTTGTTCGTGTGCCCACATTTTCGCGCAATGCGTGACCACATGCTTGCCACATGTGGTCTGGACACTACCCCGGACAACCTAGTTCGGAGGATGTGTAAAGATGAAGTTGGCTGGAACGCCGTTTTATCGGCTATCGCCCAAATCGTCTCGAAGCTATACAGAAGGTGGCGCGTGGACTCAAGGATGGCTAGTTCAGGCGCAAATAAGAGGTGGTCCAAGGGATCGGAGTCGGCTTCATGGGTCATACCGGTGGTCATGCTCTGTGGTCGAACTCGATCCTTTTATCGAACAAGTGGCCGCGTGAAGAACAACATGGTATCGTCGCTTTCGCGGCGTCGGTCAACCGGGCGGGTTCCGAGCCCGAGGACGGAAAGGGGTCCTCGTCAAGGCTGGGGCAGGCGTAGGCACCGCATCGGCAAGTCCCTCTGTGTGTTGGCGAATAGGCCCTGTCGCAGAGAGGTCAATTTGGGGTGCACGCGGCATCATCATTCTTGATACCAGTCGTGCAGAGGGAAGCAGGCGCGAAGTCGACCCTTCCCACCTTCCGAGGACATAGGGCGTGGTAAGGCCACCTGGAAAGCCGGCAATGCGCTGGCACGATACCATGGTGTTCTTCTAAAAACGCGAGTTACGATGTTCGGTGCTGCAAGGACACGCAGCTAACCTCGAGGGTGTGTTGTGCACTGGCCCCCCTTTGAAGCATTACCTTCTGGTTGTACCGAAGGGACTATGGGCTTGGCGGCAATGGAAACGGTTTAGCGGGTCGGGGATGTAGTCCTGCCTCTCTCGTTTGCTGTTGGAGGTGGCCCCTAACCCCGCACTACCTGGACAACCCAGGATGTCTGTTGAGCAGATTCCCCCTCCATTTCTTAGGAAGAAAAAAAAACACACACATACACACAGACATTACCTCAATTCGTCAAGCTGAGTCGATCGGTATATAACATTATGGGTCTCCAGGCCTTCTATAAAAAGTTTGTTTTTGGAGCGATCATATAGTGTTAGGTGGAGGCGTTCGGGACATCATTGAAAACACTTTCTGAAGTAAGTTGTCAGCAAACTCAAAACTAGAAATATATTTATTTTAGTTGTTTAAATTGAGCAAACAGTTATGTAACTCACAAACTTAGTTTCCTTCTTTAAATTCTGCTTAAAACCTTTCCAACTAACAATACTTTGCACCTACAATAACATACGAATTTGCAATTAAATTATTAAATTGTAATTCGTATGTTATTGTAGGGTGCAAAAGTATTGTTAGTTGAAAAGGTTTTTGGGCAGAATTTAAAGAAGGAAACTAAGTTTGTGAGTTACATAACTGTTTGCTCAATTTAAACAACTAAAATAAATATATTTCTAGTTTTGAGTTTGCTGACAACTTACTTCAGAAAGTGTTTTCAATGATGTCCTGAACGCCTCCACCTAACAAACCTCAAAAAACTTACCGCTGGAAAGAATCTATCCATGTTGCGAACAAGACGACCAGTATGATGCGATGGTGCAGTGCGGCCGTTGTCTAAAAGTGGCACCACTTCTCATGTGCTGGAGTAGACCAAAGTATAGCGGAGCTAGTTTGGTACTGTCATGCGTGCCTCGGAGAGGACGTTTCAGCAAGAGAATCGTTAGGTCAACCAGGTACAACTCGCGTCCAGCCTCCTCGGGCGGCTAAGAAAGGTAATGTCAAAGAGAATACCGGTAAGACTAGAGACAAAGCAGATCCGAAGGAAGCAAATAGTGTTCAGGAATTATGTGAAGCAGGAACGTCTGGAGCAGTAGGTGGGAAAGAAGCAAATAAATTACCGTCCGTGGGGGTACCGTGTAACCATAAGAGTGTCGGAAATCCCAAATCAAATATTAGTAACAATACGAAGGGTTCTAAACGTGACTTAGCGTTGAAGCGAATTGAAGAATTGAAGGAGAGAAGCCGTCTGGAAACTTTGGAAGAAGAAAATCAGTTGCAAATATTGAAAGTGAAGCAGAAGCAAATTGAGCGACAGCGCCGTGAGTTGGAGGAACTGAATCAGTTATCGAAAATGGTTGAAGAGGAGTCCGATGACAACGAAGAAGATGAAGACAAAAGTGAAGCTAGTTACATCAGTAAGGTACAAGGGTGGATGAGTTCTTGCAGAAAGGTTGATGCAAGTACAAGGCAGCGGCTGCCGAAGGTGGCTGTGGAGGGTAGCGTGAGCGAATTCTCAATAAATTTGCTAGAAATGGGGGGTAATGAAGGAGCGAGAAGACCCCAGTTGATGAGTTCCAGTGTGATAGCTGGGCCAACAAAATTGCAAATTGCTTCGCGTCAAGTGTTTCCAAGAAATCTTCCCACTTTCACAGGACGTCCTCAAGATTGGCCACTGTTTATAAGTGCATACGAACAAGCGAATGCATCTTGCGGGTTCACCAACGCAGAAAACCTCGTTAGACTTCAACAGGCTCTGCAGGGAAGGCTTTGGAAATCATTAGAAATCGTCTACTTCTGCCCGAGAATGTGCCAGCGATTATCGACAAACTGCGTCGTCGGTTCGGGAATCCTGAGGTCCTATCGACTATGCTGGCTCAGAGAATCCAAAGACTTGACGGGCCTGACTCTGAAAATTTGGAGTCTTTAATAGATTTCAGGAGTGCTATTGAAGAGTTCACACAGCACTTGAAAGTTTCAAAGTTGGATGATCATCTGAAAATCCCATATTAATGCAAAGTTTAGTGCAGAAGCTACCACCATGCTATGCCATGCAATGGGTGGAATTCAAACGTCGGTTCCGAGTAGTAGACTTGGAAACCTTTGGAAAATTTATGGAGGATCTGGTTGATAAGGCATTGGAAATAACCTTTGAAAGGATGGAAGCCGTTCCGGCGAGAAAGAACGAACGACCAAAGGCCAAAGCATTCACCCACCTCGTGGACCGTGAAACAAGTGTCAACAACCTTAAGGATTATCGAACACAAGATCCACCGGTTCAGATTTCTGCAGGAAAAAGTTTCAGCTGCTCCATCTGCGAAGGATCTGGACATTTTGGTAGAGATTGTCGAGAATTTTTGAATGCAAGCTTGCAACGTAGGTGGATGATGGTAAGACATATGGGCCTGTGCACGGTTTGCATTTTTAACCATGGACACAACCCATGTAGATCAAAGATTCGCTGTGACGTAGAAGGATGTAATGGTTCCCATCATCCGTTGCTGCATCCACCGGTTAGAGAAAGGCCTGTCAATGCGGAAGAACGTTGCAATAGTCATTGTCTGCCGAATAAAACAGTGCTATTTCGCATAATACCCGTCGTGTTATCCAGTGAACAGAAGAAAGTGGAAGTCTTATCTCTAGTGGATGAAGGGTCTTCCACGTCTCTGATCGACAGCGAGGTAGCTGAGGATTTGAATCTAAAAGGACCACGTGAACCATTCGAAATGTGTTGGACAAATGGAATCAGACGAATGGAGACTCATTCGAGGAACGTGGAGATGAAGATTTCGGGAAAAAATAGAAGAAATTATGATCTTTGCGTAGCAAGGACAGTCAGAAAGCTAGATCTTCCTGCTCAAAAGTTGGATTCAGAACATTTGACAGCAGATTTTTAACATCTGGCAGGTGTAGATATAATAAGCTACGAGTTAGATACTCCTAAGTTGTTGATTGGAATGTTGCATGTTGTCATGCATCTTATTGCTCCGTTGGATTCACGGATTGGAATTAAGGGGCAGCCGATTGCAGTTGAATGTAAGCTGGGTTGGACGGTGTACGGACCACGACCCAACATGGTAGCAGATGTGCACTTCTTGGGTCACCATCGATGCATTTGTGAGGAGTGTAGTCTAGCAGACCGGGAGTTAAATCAGATGATGCGGGAAAATTATCAACTTGAAGCCGTAGGTGTTTCTCCAGTTCCACTCGAGTCGAAGGAGGATTGTCGGGCGAGGGAAATCCTAGAAAAGACAGTGAAGCTTATTGGTGGTCGGTTTGAGATTGGTCTACTTTGGAAAGATGGTGTTCCAAGATTTCCGGATAGCTATTCTATGGCGTTTAAGCGGCTGAAGAATCTCGAAATTCGTTTGAACAAAAATCCAGAAATAAGAGATATCCTGCAAAATCAGATTCAAGAGTATGTGACTAAAGGTTACGCTCACAGGATCACCCAGAGTGAACTTCTACAGACGCCACAAGAACAGTGTTGGTATCTGCCCTTAAGTTATGTAGTAAACCCGAAAAACCCGGAAAAATAAGGATGGTGTGGGATGCCGCCGCAAAAGTTAATGGTGTGTCTTTCAATGATTGCTTACTGAAAGGTCCAGATCTAGCTTCTTCGCTGTCCGCAGTAATCAACGGCTTCCGTGAACGAAAAGTGGCTTTCGGAGGTGACCTTAAGGAGATGTTTCACCAAATCCGGGTACGTTGTGAGGATCAACAAGCTCAACGTTTTCTCTTTCGATCAGATCAAAACTGTCAACCGGATATCTACCTATGTGATGAATGTGGTTATTTTTGGTGCCCGCTGTTCCCCATGCATGGCCCAATTTGTAAAAAATTTCAACGCTCGACAACATCTACGGGTGGATCCAGCGGCTGCTGACGCCGTACTACGAAAACATTATGTCGACGATTACTTTGATAGTGTAGATACGGAAGATGAGGCAGTAGTAAGAGCGAAAGATGTTAGAACAATACACGCTAATGCGGGATTTGAAATTCGAAACTGGATGAGTAATTCCGTTAGGGTGATAGAAGAACTCGGAGAAGCAGCCAACAACACAATGAAATCCCTTGATATGAGTGGTGCTGATACCGAAAGAGTCCTTGGAGTAATGTGGCGACCAGACGAGGACGCGTTTAGGTTTTCTACAGATGTAAAGGATGATCTGCGCCCTTATATGCAAGATGGAGCTTGGCCTACGAAACGGATTGCCTTACGCTGTGTCATGAGTATGTTTGACCCGAAACAGTTTCTGGCACCATTATTGATCCATGGTCGTATTTTGATGCAAGACTTATGGCGCAGTGGTATTGGTTGGGATGAAAAACTAGGAACAACACACTACGAACGATGGTTACGTTGGACACAATTGTTTCCATTGCTTAAAAACATACGTGTTCCTCGCTGTTACCTTGGAATGATGGGCCCTGAGGCTTATGATGAAGTACAGCTTCATGTATTCACAGATGCTGGAGAGGATGCTTTTGGATGCGTGGCCTACTTCCGGTTTACAGATGGCGCGAATGTTCACTGCGCTTTCGTAGAGGCAAAGGCTAAAGTTGCGCCTTTACAATATCTTTCAATCCCGAGGAAAGAATTAGAGGCAGCCGTATTAGGAGCCAGGTTATTAAAGTCTATATGTGAAAACCATTCGTTCATAGTAAATAGGAAATTTGTTTGGACGGATTCCAAAGCGGTAATATCGTGGGTGAAATCAGACGTGAGGCGATATAAACCATACGTGGCTCATCGAGTCGGAGAGATACTTGACGTCACTAGTCCTGATGATTGGTGTTGGGTTCCCACGAAGAGTAATGCCGCAGATGATGTCACCAAATGGGGATCTTCAACACAGATGAGTACAGATAGCAGATGGTTTTGTGGTCCAGATTTTTTGTACAAATCATTAGAAGATTGGCCAGAACAACGACAAACATCGTCGGACGTTGTAGAAGAATTACGAGCTGGTGTACTGTTTCATGACGTCGTGCTGCCAGACGTACCATTAGCGAGAGTGGAACATATTTCGAAGTGGAAAGTGCTAGTACGGACGGTGGCAACAATGTATCGATTTATGTCGAATTGTCGGCGCAAAATAAGCAAATTTCCCATTGAAGCTATACTAACATTGAAGAATGGCGCATCGAAGGTTCCATCAGATATAGTACCATTGCGAAAAGAGGAATATTTTTTGGCCGAAAATTGTCTGTGGCGCATGGCACAAGGTGAAGAGTTTACCGACGAGGTGAAGACACTAATAAAGAATCAGGAGTTATCCGCAGATCGCCAAAGACCGATTGAGAAGAACAGTGTGCTATACAAACTTTCACCGTTTTTGGACGAATTCGGTGTATTGCGAATGGAAGGTAGAACGAAAGTAGCAAGCTATACGGCATTTGATGTGAGATTTCCAATTATTCTACCAAAACAGCATATAATTTCAAAAAAGCTGGTGGAATTTTACCATCAACTATGTGCTCATGGAAGTCGAGAGATGGTGGCTAATGAAGTGCTTCAGCGATTTTATATCCCACGTCTAAGGTCTTTGGCCGAAAGGGTCGCTCGAGATTGCTTGTGGTGTAAGATACAAAAGGCGAAACCAATAGTCCCTAGAATGGCACCACTTCCGAAATCTCGAATGGCGGTCAATGAGCACCCATTTTCGTACACCGGATTAGATTACTTTGGACCACTGGAAGTGACGGTTGGAAGAAGACGTGAGAAGAGATGGGTTGCGTTATTCACCTGTATGACGGTGCGAGCCATTCACTTGGAATTAGTGCACAGCTTGACAACCGAGTCTTGTAAAATGGCAATTCGAAGATTCGTGAAGCGGCGAGGAAGTCCACTTGAAATTTTCTCCGACAATGGGACCAATTTCATAGGAGCAAGCAAAGATTTGGCAGAACAGATACGGGCAATCAACTCTGTATGTGCCGATACGTTTACCGGCGCAGAGACATCGTGGACGTTCAATCCCCCATCTGCCCCACACATGGGAGGAGTGTGGGAACGCATGGTTCGTTCTGTGAAGGAGGCGATGTTGGTATTCATAAATGGGGAGAAATTGACTGATGAAATTCTGCAAACAGCACTTGTGGAAGCTGAGAATTTGATCAACTCGCGACCGTTAACGTATGTATCTACTAACGTACAAGAAGACAAAGAGGCTTTAACTCCGAACCATTTTTTACGGAGTTGCTCTTTGGTAGAGGGTATACCGTCGCGTAATCCGGTTGAGTTGGCAGACAGGTTACGTAGCAGTTACAGTCAAGCACAGTATCTGGCGGAAGAGTTATGGAGTCGTTGGCAACGGGAATATCTGCCCACGATGAATCGAAGAACGAAATGGTTCGAAGAAAGGAAACCGATAGCTGTTGGAGATTTGGTGTATGTAGCAGATACGGAAAAGCGAAGAAATTGGGAACGTGGAGTTATTGAGAACGTATTTATTGGAGAAGACGGAAGAATACGGTCGGTGATGGTGCGGACTAGCACAGGTGTGAAAAAACGAGCAGTTGCAAAATTAGCTGTTCTAGAGATCGGCGGATGAGGCATGGTAGCAGAGCGTAGTAAATATAGCCTTTACCGTATACTTAGTATACGAGAAGGGGCCCTCCTTAGCCGTGCAGTAAGACGCGCGGCTACAAAGCAAGACCATACTAAGGGTGGCTGGGTTCGATTCCCGTTGCCGGTCTAGACAATTTTCGGATTGGAAATCGTCTCGACTTCCCTGGGCATAAAAGTATCATCGTGTTAGCCTCATGATATACGAATGCAAAAATGGTAACCTGGCTTAGAAACCTCGCAGTTAATAACTGTGGAAGTGCTTAATGAACACTAAGCTGCGAGGCGGCTCTGTTCCAGTGTGAGGATGTAATGCCAATAAGAAGAAGAAGTATACGAGAAAGGCAAAAATGTAACAAAATTTCTTCTTTTTTGGCGGAGTGAATTTTTCCAGTCTAACTGGTAATTGTTCTTCTGCTATCATTTGACGGTTTTACGGTTCCAAGGTTCGTACCAACTGCATGTGAACTAGTTTACAATTGATTTTTATATCAATTCGAAACCGATTTCAAGAGTAACCCCGTTCATGCTAAGTCATTAATTCCATATAATACGTATGTGGCCTTCAAAAATCCTTTGAAACCAGATTTCAGCATTCATCTGGATAGTATCATAAATTATAAGCCCTATTCTTAAACGTCTTCCAACCACCCAACTTTTGTATCCTTCATTTATGTTGTCTCGTCATTCCAAACGACTAACTACAGGTTGACATACACCATGACCGACATTGAATTTATCCTCATGAGAGAACTCATTCATGACGGCACGGTGCTCCATTAGGAGGCCTCATTATTTAGAGCCACACCGCAAGCAAGAGTCTACTTCACCAAGCCCCACAAGGATTATGACCTAGCACTGCCCCTCTTTGGTGATGATTGTCGGTTTCAGACGGCGCGGCGCAGCAGCAACGACGAACCGTGAATAAGATCATAAAAATGACACCTGTCGAAAGCCCAACTCTGCCATAAAAGAGCAACGTCAGTGAAGTGCTTTTACCGCGAGTCAGACTCTGCAAATGCCGTGCTGTGTGTAGTCACTAATTGAGCTACTTAGTCACATTCAACTGAAACGATTTTTTATGTGGGTAAATAACATGTTGAATTTAACGTCATGGAAAGTAGAAAGACAATCATCATATATTTGAATATTATTAATTATGTGGCGGAACTGTTGAGATTTGGAGCTTGCTTGCGGTTGTCTTGTGCTTTGCTGTTACGTGGGTCTTAACTGAAAGCTTTTTAAAAGCTTGATTTTTTTTATTTCACGTGAAATGATTCCAAATTTATTTATCAACATGTCACGATGTTCCCTCGTCAAAATATCAGCTGATGCTCGATAGAGACTTTATTGTCCTCGAATATGAACTTTGATCGTATGTTTGTCTGAAGACCCATTGTCGACCCAAGTTATGTATGTACGTGTGTGTACAAACCAATGAGACTTACAGAAATTTATGCAGCCCAAAGTAGAGCAGATCTATCACTCTGCAGAGATAATTTGTATTTTCTTACAATCTTTAAATAACGTGTGATTTTTTTATTTACACATATTCATGATCATAAATTTATGTGTTCGTATCCAAACAGATTTTTTTAAACATCACATAAAATCAGAGCGGAATAAGTAAGAAAGTATAACATATTTCTCTCATCTAATATTGTTCTCCTTTTCTCTGTTCACAGGCATCTTTTTATTCAACTGCTTTAAAAACGTTAATATCCGTATCGACTGTGATTTTACTCGGGCTCATCGTAGCCTACCACGCCTTGGAAGTTCAGGTAAATGCTCATACCCTTACACACCAGCGTATGTATATTTCACGTTTTTCATCATAAACATTATTATGCAGTGGTCAAATAGCAGCTTTGGAAGATTGAATGCTATTCTTGTCAGAAGGGGTTTAAAAACTATTAAGTTCAAATTTGGAATGAGATTTTCCTTGTATCAAATAATTGTGCAGTCAAGTTGGGGTGTGGTTGACCCGATAATTAATTTCAGTATTTTACTATAATTTCATTTATTTAGTTAACATCTAAACAGATAACAACGAATCAACAATTTGAAACCACAATACATACACGATTTGATGCCACATCTCTCCATCCACGCTCGCCAAGTCGTTTTGCACTTGGTCTGCCCACCTCGTTCGCTGCGCTCCACGCCGTATCGTACCTGCCGGAAAGGAAACGAACACCATCTTCGCAGGGTTGCTGTTCAGGATTCTTACAACATGTCCTGCCCATCGTACCCTTCCGGCTTTAGCTACCTTCTGGATACTGGGTTCGCTGTAGAGCTGGGCAAGCTCGTGGTTCATTCTTCGCCGCCACACACCGTCTTCTTGCACACAGCCAAAGTTGGTCCTAAGCACCCGTCTCTCGAATACTCCGAGTGCTTGCAAGTCCTCCTCAAGCATTGTCCATGTTTCGTGTCCGTAGAAGACTACCGGTCTTATTAGCGTCTTGTACATATCACATTTGGTGCGCTGGCGAATCTTTTATGACCGCAGTTTCTTCTGGAGCCCGTAGTAGGCCAGACTTCCACAGATGATGCGCCTTCGTATTTCCCGACTAACATTGTTATCAGCCGTTAGCAAGGATCCAAGTTAGACGAATTCCTCGACCACCTCGAAGGTATCCCCGTCTATCGTAACACTGCTTCCCAGGCGGACGGGCCCTGTCGCGCTCGGTTGCGCCCACAAGCATGTACTTTGTCTTTGATGCATTCATCACCAGTCCAAGATTTGTTGCTTCACGTTTCTGGTGGGTGAACAGTTCTGGCACCTTTGCAAATGTTCGGCTGACAATGTCCATATCAATGATCTGTTGAAAATCACATCCGGCATAACACATTCTAGCGCAATGTTGAACAACAGGCACGGAAGTCCATCACCTTGCTTAGTCCCCGGCACGATTCAAACGAACTGGAGTACTCGCCCGAAATCTTCACACAGCTTTGCACACCACCCGCATTGTTGCTTTGATCAGACTCGTGAGCTTCCCGGGAGAGCTTTTCTCGTCCATGATTTTCTATAGCTCTATGTGGTCTATACTGTCGTATGCCGACTTGAAATTGATTAACAGATTATGCGTTGGGACCTGATATTCACGGCATTTTTGAAGGATTTGCCGTACAGTAAAGATCTGGTCCGTCGTCGATCGGCTGTCAACGAAGCCACCTATATCTTCTTCTTCTTCTTCTTATCGGTATTACATCCGCACACTGGAACACCGCCGCCTGTTCATTAAGCACTTCCACAGTTATTAACTGCGAGGTTTCTAAGCCAAGTTACTATTTCTGCTTTCGTATATCATGAGGCTAACACGATGATACTTTTATGCCCAGGGAAGCCAAGACAATTTTCAACCCGAAAACTGCCTAGACCGGCACCGGGAATCGAACCCAGCCACCCTCAGCATGGTCTTGCTTTGTAGACGCACGTCTTACTCTACATTTTTGACAAAATCACTCTCGGTTTTCAGGAGCCTCTTTGTGATAAAATAAAGAGAGTAAATTTCACTAATGAGCTGGATTGAATGACTGGAGCGCCACCAAGAGGTAAAATAATGGAAAGTTGCGTCTTCCTATATATCTAGTCGATTTCTCCCATATAAATTTCATGCTTCTTGAGCACCCACTTAGACTTGACGGATCTGACTGAAATTTCTATAGTTGCGTTTATCAGTTGAAGATGGATCTAGCGTAATGTACAGGGTGATTGGGGTTGCTTGTCAGTGTTTGAAAACTATAAGCATTTTTAATGTTCTCAAGTTACGTTTATATTTATTTTCTCTGAAAAAAAGTTATGGAATATTCAATTAATGATTGTGATTTTTTATGAGTTTGCTTTTGATTCAACCAAAATAATTGTTATTCAATCAAAATTGCTGAAGAAGTGTAAGCCCTAATAGTCTGATCGTACGATTCATGCTTTCATATAATCACTAAAAAAAATCATAACTTGTGCATATCAAGTTCAATTGAGACCAACTTGATAGCTTTTGGACAAGTTGGACGTGTCCGCCCAAGTAACAATTTCCATGCTTCTTGGATTTATCTAATTCTTATTGCAGACTTATGACAGCAACCACCAAGCTATTTGCTAAGTTTCATTGGCGCTCTTATTGTTATCAATAAAACTCTTATAAATCTGCTGAAAAAAAGCTTCAAACGTCAAATGTCTATTGATTATATAAACAGATCTATGATTGTGCTGAAGAGCGTAATAAATCCAATTTTCAACGCTCGAATAAACCTCAGATTTTTGGTCATAATGTGGTCAAATGAATTTCCCCCATAAGAATGTTTGCATTGCGAAGAGTTTATGACGCTGTTTAATAAAAGCGAAAATTTTCTCATCAAATTCCACGATGGCCATATTGAAAATGAAGTAGCATTTCGCAGTCAGTGAAATATATCACCGAACTGCATGATTTAACGACATTTTCACCGCGTATGCCAAAAACCGCTCCCCGACACAAATGCACCCTTCTGGTGTAACGTGTCGTAAATACACAAACAAACAAACAAACAAACCGCGTATCATACGTTTTCTGATAAATAATTTTATTTATAAATAATTTGGGCAAAAGTAATAATCGATTTAGTGGACATCCTAAATGTTGTGGTAATAAATATTTTCGATTTATTTCCCTGAACTACGTTATACTGCCGGCGCGTGGTATTCAACCTTATTTTTTCCCCAGCTTTGACCATAAAATTAAAAGCGCACTTACTTTCAATGATAATAAATAAAAAAAAAACAATCTGAAAAAAATATTATTTTGTTGTCATCATCATAACTTCCATCAACAATCCATTTTGTTATTATTTTTCTGAAAAGTTTTGTTTCTCTATTTTCAAATCAACATTTTGACAGCTGCCGCAGCCAAATTCCCTTTTTTGCGGGTGGTTTAAAAAGGGTTTCTTAATGCTCTTATAATAGGTTTATAGTGGTTATCTGGAGAGGGCCACTTGGTAATATGTTACTCTTATAGAGGTCATCAGAAGGTTGCCGTGTATTATTTGGTTTTATTGTTAGATCTTATAAATTGATCTTGAAAACCATTCCTAGAGCGGAATAAAACTTGAAATGTTACTTGGGCGGGAATGTTCCGGAATACCACTAGGCCGAAAGATGTCTGTCCGAATATAGCATTTGGCCGAACAGACCATTGGGCCGAAAGTCATTGGGTCGAAAGGGTCATTTGACCGAAAGGGTCATTTGACCGAAAGGGTCATTTGGCCGAAAAGATCGTTTGGCCGAAAGGGTCGTTTGGCTGAAAGAGTCATTTGGCCGAAAGGGTCATTTGGCCGAAAGAGTCGTTTGGCCGAAAGGGTCATTTGGCCGAAAGGGCCGTTTGGCCAAAAAGGTCGTTTTGCCGAATAGGTCATTAGGCCGAAAGGGTCATTTGGCCGAAATAGCCATTAGGCCAAAAGATCCATTTGGCCGAATAGGTCATTTAAAAAGTGGGAAATTAGGATTAAGAAGAGAGACGTTTTAATTTTTATTCCTCATTGCTCACCTCTCACTGTAAAAATTAGGAGCGTGAAGTGAGTAGTGAGACATCTCACTACTCACTTCGCGCTTCTGACCATTTACAGCGAGAAGTGATAAATGAGGAAAGAGAAGTGAGACTCACTTGTCACTTCACATTTCTCACTTCTCACTGTAAAAAAAGGAGCACGAAGTTGAGTAGTGAGACGTCTCACTACCCACTTCGCACTACTCATTTTTTACAGTAAGAAATGAGGAGTGAGAAGTGAGACGTCTCACTTCTCTCTCCACATTTCTCACTTCTCACTGTAAATAAATGAGTAGTGCGAAGTGGGTAGTGAGACGTCTCATTACTCACTTCGCGCCTCTCATCACGACCCTTTCGGCCAAATGACCCTTTCGGCCTAATGACCCTTTCTGCCAAATGACTATTTCGGCCAAATGGCCCTTTCGGCCAAATGACCCTTCGGCCTAATGACTCTTTCGGCCTAATGACCCTTTCGGCCAAATTACCCTTTCGGTCAAACGACCCTTTCGGCCAAACGACCCTTTCGGCCAAATGACCCTTTCGGCCAAATGACTTTCAGCCAGATGGGTTTCGGCCTAATGGTTTGTTCGGCCTAGTGGCATTCGGCCAAATGGCCTCATGATTTTGAAAAACAAAATCAATGGAGCTCATTTTGAGGGTTTTTGAACCAGTTGGACATATTCCGTATTTTCCGGAAAAGTGTCCCCGGGGAAAATAGCCAGTTTTGATCATTTATGAAGCCTTGCTTGCGACATCTCAAACTTTATGAATCTGCAAAACAAGATCAATTGTCCTCCGGGTAAAATGGCCATTTTTAATCGTATAAAATCTCAAACATTTCCAAACTTCATGATGTTGTGAATCAAGATCAATGGAGCTATTCTGATAGTTTCTGCAGAAGTTTGACATGTTCCGGAATTTTCAGGAATGATGCCCCCGAGGAAAATTGCCATTTTTTATCACTTTAAAGCCTCGCTTGCGTCATCTGAAGATCCATTATTCTGCAAAAGAAGATCAATGGAGCTCATTTTGAAAAAAATCTGTGCAAGTTGGACATGTTCCGAGATCTTCAGCTATCCTAATGCTCCTGGGAGAATGACCGTTTTTGATCATTTGCTTGCGACATCTCAAACTCCATGATTTTTCAAAACTGGATTTTTTTTAGCTTATTTTGGGTGATTTTGGACAAGTTGGACATGTCTTAGAATCTTCTAGCATCCTGACACTCTAAACAAAACGGTCACTTCTATTAGATGTAAAACTTCGCTAGGGACGTCTCAGACTTCACGATTTTGCAAAGCAAGATCGATGTAGCTTTTTTTGTGATTTTTGTACAAGTTGGAATTGTTCTGGAATTGAGGGTCTTCCACACTCCTAATACAGGCAAGTACTCTGCTTTCAGTGAACTTCCGTTGCTGCATCAATTTTCGACTTCCAGTGCACCGAACACCCAATCGTTAGTTTCGATCGAACCACTGGAACATCTGATTATCATCTTTTAACTACGCAACCCGCTGACATCATCAAAGAAGATGTCGGTATCCCTGTTTCTTCTTTTACACAGAATTTTGAAAACCCGAGAACGAATTTGGATTCACCAGGACGCCCATCCCAGTCGTGCCTGATATTATACTGCCTTCCCAGTCGTCCTGGTCCTGCGATCGAGGCTGGTGAAAGGGGCTTCCAGCCTGTGTTGTCAGGCAAGTACGCTTCAAGTCGTGATGTTTCTTCCCTTGATGCTCCCTCAAACCGCAGCTCATCGGTGCCTGTTGCTGCTGATCCCGCTGATTCGGATGCTTCTTCAACACCTAGATCTTGCGTACGCAAACAATGACGTGGTTTACCGCTCTCCTACCACATCTAATGCACTCCAGTATCCCAGTACGCTGAATTCACGGTGGTTTTCGCGTTTTATTATCAAAATGTTCGCGGACTTCGTGTAAAAATCGATTACTTTTTTTGGCAGTAAGCGAAGAAGATTGCGATGTCGTTGTATTAACCGAAACTTGGCTCGACGACGCTATACACTCAGCACAGTTTTTCGGATGTCACTACACGTTGTTTAGAACGCAATCCCTTGAATAGCTGTAAAACCCGTCCCTAGTAGCACAGTTCAGATCGATTTGGTTGCAGCAACTCCAATGTGACTGGATTTGATCGCATATGAGTCACAGTGACTGATATGTGACAAGTGTGTTACTCGGGGTGGTGGTGGTATACTCATCGGAGTTTTATCGAAGTTTAAGTGTGTCCGTGAACCTGCTGTCGTCAGTGATACCTTCGAACAGTGGTGGGTTCGAGTCATTATGCCTGGATACATTATCAGCATTGAGGTCTTATACTTACCACCTGTTCGCATGAATAATCTTGATGATATTTAACGCCATCTAGAATCAACCGAAACTACTCTTATCCGTCTGTTGACTTGATCCGTTCTCGACTATCTGGCACCAGCTGTGCATTGTCGGATGGACTCAATTTCCATGGATTGACTCAGATCAACTCTATTGCTAACTCAGATGGTTGTGTACTTGATTTCGTACTGGCAAACGATACAGTGTTGCCAAATTGCGCAATATACCATGTTGAACCGTGAACACCTGTTGATGTCATCCACCCTCCGCTTACCTTGGAGTTGCCGTATGTGCCCCCAACTACTTTTGAGTCTGGACATGATTCGAGCAGTTATGACTTCCGAAAAACAGATTACTCCGCGCTGTATGAAATGCTGATTGCAGTTGATAAGAGTCGCATCAATTCATGTAATTGCGTTGACGTTGCCGTGATTTTTTTCACCGATACTATTGATCGTGCATTTGCTATTCATGTTCCGATTGTTGGAGCTGTACGAAAGCCCGCATTGTTCAACAACAGATTACGAACACTTATACACCATCATTCCTCTGCACTTCGTAGATACTGCAATTATCGTTCCACGTACAACAAGCAGCAGTTCAATATTGCTAGCAATGCGTACAGAAGTTAAAATCAGCTTTTGTACTCCCGATACATCTGTCGCACACAACGAAATCTACGATGGAATCCCAAGCAATTCTGGTCGTTTGTTAGGTCCAAACGGAACGAAAATGGTCTTCCTACGATGATGCAACTGGGTGGTATTTCAGCTGATACTCACGCTGACAAATGCAAACTATTTGCTACACAGTTCAAGACATCCTTCAACGACTTCACAGCTCCACTCCATTGTGCCATTGAAGCTTCTCGTGGCACCCCTCGTGATGTTCTAGATTTAGACATTTTTCCCATCAGTGATGAGGATGTGTACCGAGCGATTCAGAAACTAAAGTTTTCATTTTTTGCTTGGCCGGATGGTATACCCGCTGCTTTGATGCGCCGGTGTTGAGCTGCTCTAATTGAACCGTTAGCAAACATCTTCAATATCTCTCTTCGAACCAGAACGTTTCCCTTTTGCTGGAAATCGTATACCGCATCCACTTGACTCCCAGCTCTTGACGCTGGGAGTCAAGTGGATGCGGTATACTTAGATGTCAAGGCTGCTTGCAACCGAGTGGATCATCGAATTCTACTTAGGATCTACTACTTAGGATCATTAATTCTACTTGGAAGCTGGGCGTTTCCACTGCATGCGTTGATTGGTTCAGGTCATATCTGACGGATAGAGCATTGCGTGTGAAATTCGGATCATCTCTTTCGGATCCTTTCGTTACTTCATCTGGAGTACCACAAGGCAATAATCTTGGACCACTATTGTTTTCGATATTCGTCAACGACGTGACACAGGTGTTACCCCCTGGAGTAAGGCTTTTGAATGCAAAGATCTACATTGTTGTTAACAGCCTTGATGACTGCATTGAACTACAAATGCGTCTAACCCGTTTTGAGGAGTGGTGCACGCGAAACCGCCTGTCACTCAGTATCCACAAATGTCAAACAATAACTTTCAGCAGAAAACGAAAACCTATTATCTTTAATTACACGCTGTCTGGAATAGTTCTTGAGCGTGTACAGCGTCTCAGAGATTTGGGAGTTATACTTGACGACACACTTACTTTCCGGTTCCATTACGATGACGTGAATTTCTAAAGCAAGCCGACAACCGGGCTTTGTAATGAAAATTGCCAATGGATTTCGTGAGCCATACTGCTGAGATCGCTGTACTACACCCTTATAGGTCAATACTGGAGTTTGCTGTCATTGTCAGACCACTTGGATCTCGAGGATTGAATCCGTGCAAAAGAAGTTCGTGCGCTTTGCTTAGCGCAATTTTCCTTGGTGTAATGGTCAACGTCTCACTCCATATGAAAACCGCTGGCGGCTACTTGGGTCATGTTCGTAGCGAAAATCCTCAATGGTGCAGTCGACTCTCCAGCAATGCTCAACAAGATAAATGTTTATGCTCCTATGCACCCGATGAGGAGGAGAAATTTCATACAGCTCGGTGCTCGAAACAGTCGTTATGGTCAGCATGATCCGGTTCGATAAATGACGTCCAACTTCAACACAGTGTTCCATCTCTTTGATTTTAATCAATTGCTAGCTGCTCTACAACGAGCTTCCACAGCGCACTTCCGTGATATTAATTGAAACCGTAAATTGAACTCTATTTTACTGTTTTGATGTATTTCTTATATATTTTATCCATGTTTGCCTTACTCTTAGCATCATTGAGACACCAGGTGTCAGAAAACGATTACAATTAAATAAATAAATTTTCTGGGATTTTTCTGGCTTCTGAACAAAATGGTTATTTTCGATAATTTTCTGAATCCTCGCTTGCGACATGTCAATCTTCATGATTTTGTGGTCTTTGGACAAGTTGTTAATGCTTCGGAATCATCCGAAATTGTGGATCTTCAACAAAATATCATACGGTGGTACCTCAAAAGTCCAGCAATCCGTCGAAGTTCTGTTAAAAATGACAAAAAGAGACAAAATGTTCTAAAATGAAAGCGTTAATCGTACGTTTAGACTTCGAGGGTTAACAACTTCAGACCACATGAACACAAACTGTTATCATTTATACAATAAAAAATATAACGCAGCTGCTGCATATCCAATAGACTGGAGCTGTGATCCTTTAAATATGATTTTCACCAATAATAAAAGAAGTTATGTTGGAAAATATTAGGAAACAGCATCACGTGTGCCAGCTCTAGCAGGGGTCCGGAAATCGTTCCCCCCTGATCGATCCACTTTGCTCGCTGTGCACCTCGCCTTCTTGTTCCCGTCGGATCGTTGTCGTTTCACCAGATTACTGTCCGGCATTCTGGCTACGTGCACGGCCCACCACAGTCTTCCGATTTTCGCGGTGTGAACCATGGATGGTTTTTCCACCAGTTGATGCAACTCGTGGTTTATTCGCCATCTCGACGTACCTTTCGTCATCTACACCCCACAATAGATGGTACGCAGAACTTTCCTTTTGAAATCTCCCAGTGCATGTTGAACCTCCACGAACATCGTCCAGGTATCGTGTCCGTAGAGATCTGCCGGTCTAATAAGAGTTTTGTAAATAGTCAGTTTGGTACGGTGCGAACTCTATTCGATCGGAGCGTTTTGTGGAGTCCAAAGTACGTACGATTTCCTGCCATGATGCATCCTAGAATTTCTCTGCTGGTATCTTTATCGGAAATCACCAGTGAGCCCAAGTACACGAATTGTTCAACCACCTCGACTTCGTCACCACCAATACATACTCGTGGTGGGTGGCTTACGTTATCCTCTTTTCAGCCTCTTCCCAGTGGCGTAGCCACAGGGGTGGTTTTGGACATAAACCCCCCCCCCCCCCCAGCGACAAAATTTTTAGAAGAAAAAAATGTATCGAACCTTCTCGAAATTAAAAAATGTTCAGAAACCCAAACCCCTCCCCCGCCTCCAGACCAATTTTCTGGCTACGCCAATGCCTCTTCCTATCATGTACTTCGTCTTCGAGGTGTTGATGACTAGTACAATCCGTTTAGTTTCGCTTTTCAGTCTGATGTAGACTTCCTCCATCCTCTCAAAGTTACGTGCCATAATATCAATGTCGTCGGCGAAATCAAATAACTGGACGGACTTCGTGAAAATCGTACCTCTCGTGTCAATCCCTGTCCTTCGTATAACTCCCTCCAGAGTGATGTTGAATAGCAGACACGAAACATCATCACCTTGCCGTAACCCTCTGAGAGTTTCGAAGGGATTGGAGAATGCCCCTGAAAATCAAACCACGCATATCACCCGATCCATCGTCGCCTTGATCAACCGTATTAGTTTATCCGGAAATCTGTTTTCGTGCATTAGCTGCCATAGCTGGTCCCGATCGATTGTATCATATGCGGCTTTGAAGTCGATAAATAGATGATGCGTGGGCACGTTGTATTCGCGGCATTTCTGCAATACCTGACGTATGGCGAACACCTGCTCTGTGTTAGAGCGTTCTCCCATAAATCCCGCCTGGTTCTGCCCCACGAACTCTCTTGCAATTGGTGTTAGTTGGCGGCATAAAATTTGGGGAGTACCTTGTAGGCGGCGTTCAGCAATGTGATTGCGCGGTAGTTGCTACAATCCAGCTTATCGCTCTTATTGTAGATGGGACACACGACACCTTCCATCCACTCCTGCGGCAGAACCTCATCCTACCAAACATTGGTAATCATGCAGTGCAGCGCTCTAGTCAGTGCCTCACCACCGTGTTTAAACTGCTCTCCTGGTAGTTGGTCAACTCCAGGGGCTTTGATGTTTTCCAGCCGGCCGATCTCCTCCTGGATTTCCTGGAGTCTGTCACATCGCCATTCAGGTGCTCTTCGTAGTGCTGCCGCCACCTTTGGATACAGTACTCCGTCTCTTCACGGCCTCGATCTTCTTGCTGGCGCTTTTTCCTCCAGAAAATCGAGTTTTGTCTGTTCCGCGCCCGTTTGTATGGTGCCTCAATCGCCCTCGTGCGGTTTTGCAGCAATCTCGCCCATGCTGCATTCTTCTCCTCAACCAACTGCTCACATTCGCCGTCATACCAGTCGTTTCTCTGATCCGAAGCCACCATGCCTAGTGCAGCGGTTGCGGTGCTTCCAATGGCGGATCGAATATCTCTCCAGCCATCTTTAAGAGATGCTGCGCCTAGCTGCTCTTCCGTCCAGCAGATTTCCTGCAGCGCTACGACGTCGAAGTTGTGGAGATGTAATTCGTCGTAGATTATCCTGTCGCAACCTGCGAAGCCTATCGACTTGCAGTTCCTTGTTCCAAGCTTCCAATCGTGATCCTTTATTCGTCGCTCTCCATGAGGTCTGCTAATCCACGCAGACACACTTGGGACTAGGCGATGGGTCCACCTTCCCTTAGCCGAGTTGCCCCACTCCCCTGCTATTTTGCTACCGTTGCTGCCTTGATATTCCTGCAAGCATTACCGGTGCCCCTAAGGGTGTAGCACTCCTCGTCTTCCTCCACCACCAGTTTGATAGGCATTATGCCCGTAAGTACAAATGCCGCCTCGCGTGATACGGTAATGGGGGCGCTAACCAAGCCCTCGTTTGTCTCGTAGATCAATACTCGATTCTGGAAGTAGCTTCCCAGAATCTTGTACAGCCCTACCGGTACTCCCAGTCGAACTAACGAGTTCACGATCTCCATCCTGCACGCACTGTTAAATTTATTCCGCACGTCGAGTGTTATTACTGCACAGTAACGTAGATCACGTCGCTTGCATTCGATGGCGACCTCTGCAGTGTGAAACACCGATTCAATGGCGCCCAGAGTAGACCGTCCTCTCCGAAAGCCGAATGGCTCGCTCGATAATCCTCCCATCTCCTTCACGTACGACGACAGTCTGTTTAGGATCAACTTCTCCAGTAGCTACCATACCTACAGTAGCTATTAGACAGCTTGGTCTGTACGCTGAGGGGTCTCCTGGTGGCATGCCCGGTTTCGGTAACAGGACCAAACGCTGGTTCTTCCATGTATCCGGGTATTACACGCCGGTGTATTTGCACTGCGTGCGCTCGCGTGACCCCGGCGTGTATTATTTTGACAGATTGAAGTGACATTTCGAAAGGTCAAATATCCACCTATTAGTTGCACGCATTAAAGTTATTATATTTGATTGTTAAAAATTGTTAAAAATAAAAGAGCAGATTTTTTGCCAACTGTGTAGGACACATCTGCCTGAAGCCTGCAGTTTCGTGGTCGTGCTTTCCTCGGCATAGTCGCGTCACACGCTCAAGACAAGACTGCAACCAGTTCGTCACCGCTCAAACTTTCCGTGTTTTCTTCCAGACCCATATCCTCTCTGAAGGCACCACCATCGAAGTGGGCGACCTTACACGCCCGGGTTGTAGGAGTAGCTCCTTGGCTTTCTCTCCTTGCCTCGTTGCTCATCCTGTACATAGCCTAGTTTAAGGTTTTGCAACTCGCAAGCGAAGCTTCGTAAATGATCAAGTTGGCCATTTTCTCATGGGCACTATTCTAGAAGATTCCGGAATATGTCCAACTTGTCCAGAAACTCTCGAAATTAACTCCATTGATCTTCTTTTGCAAAATCATGAAGTTTGAGATGTCGCAAACTAGTGTTTATACCTGATAGAAAATGACCATTTTAACCGGCGGACCAGATTTCCACAACATGCCCGGACACGATCAACTTGTTCCAATTGATCTTCTTCTTTTTTCTTCTATATACATAACCCAATCTATGTATGTATGTTCCCTAACTACTTCTGAACCACTTGGCCAATTTCAACCAAATTTGGTACACGCATTCTATATCCTCAGGGAATATTAACAAAGGGGTGGGATGGTCATTTGGATAAGGGGGAGGGGTGGTGGGAGGGGTTTTGTTCAGAAAACGAACAATTCTGTGTAACTTTCAACTCCCAGGACCGATTCAACCAAATTTTGTACACATATTCACTAAGAGGGGAAAATCATATGAGAGGAGATTTGGGAAAAGGGGAGGGGTCTGGAGGGAGGGGCTTTGTTTAGAAAGCCGGCAATTCAAAGCAAATTATGAACCCCTGTACCGATTTCAACCAAATTTGGTACACACATTCTCTATCCCAAGCAGAATATAACAAGGGGGGTGAAATTGTCATTGAGAAAAGAGGGAGGGACTGTCTTTGGAAAATGAGCAATTCAGTGTAACTCCTAAACCCCAGAACCGATTCCAACCGGATTAAATGATTAAATCATTCAACTCTATGATTAAAGATTATCATTAATGATTTATTCATTTTTGACAATGATGACTGATAATGATTAACGATTAAATTCATTTTAATCAATGATTACAGATTATGAATAATGACCAAAAAACCGTTGAAGTATGATTAACGATTACCGATCGTGATTAAATGTTGACACACTATGTGTATGATTAATGATTAACGATCGATATGATTAATGATTAATGATTATGAATGATCAAATTGAATGATTTGCATAGTGATCAATAATCGAGTAACTTTTATTCCAAATTTTAAAAGGTATAAAAATTATATGATTATGATTAAAGATTAATGAATAAAAGCAAGGTATGCAATGATCCAATGTTCCAGCATAACTTCTGTACACCTTGCCCGATTTCAACCAAATTTGGAACAAACATTCTTTTTCTTAAGAAGGTGAAGATGATAGGGATGATATTTAGAAAACGGGAAGTTTGTGGAGGAACTGACATTGTTCAGCTCTCAATCACCTCAGTGTTATTTCTGATTTCCCCTTAGCCGATTTTAGTCAAATTTGGAACACACATTCTTCATATTAAGGAGACGACGATATTGGGTTGAGGATGGAAAAGGGGAGGATGTGGGGGCGTTGTATTGTTTAGTTATCGATCAACTCAACACTTCATCGAAATCATGGTTTACCCAGTGAAAAGCAATGATTAAGGTGTTCTGGATGGTGAATTTGATCCTTTCCTTAAAAATATACGTTTTCCCGGAATAAGGCATCGGTGGATGTTTTTCCTTCTTTAGCAATAGACGTTTGCCCAGAATAAGGCGATTTTGGGTTTGATCCCTTCTCAAAATCAGTCAATGTTTTCAAATGAAATCTGCCTTCTTTTAATCAAATGATGAAGCATCAATGTGTTTTTGTGTGTTTTTTATACAATTATCCTTTTGACCAATTGGTTTATTCATTTTTGTGAAAAAACTGCGTAACAAACTGGCAACTCCGAGCAAGGCCGGGTACATACAGCTAGTATTTTATAAAATCATGATGTTCGATATGTCGCACGTTGAATTCTAGAAGTGCTAAACAAGTGTTCCCACGGGTGCCTTCCCCAATACACCTCTCAATATTTCCGGAACCAAGTGGCCAGTTCAAAATATTATTCTGTTTCCAGAAACCAGAGTTCTGTGCGATTGTTTTGAGGGATTGATTGCCACAATCGATTGAGAAATGCATAAGATATGATTTTTTGATGTTTAAATGAATGCGTTAATCGTACGTTCAGACTTCAAGGGTTTAAAACTTCAGACCACATGAACACAAACTGTTATCATTTACACACTTAAAAATAAAACCCAGCGGCAGCATATCCAATAGACTGGAGCTGTGATCCTCTAAATATGATTATTGCCAATAATAAAAGAAGGAAAAATATTAGGAAACAGCATCGTGCGTGCCAGCTGCTTTATTTGTTTTAAAAAGTTTAAGGGTGTGTGTCCGCTAAAAGAAATCTTAGAAGTTCAATTCAACCTATAAATTACAATTAGTTATGTATGATCTTTGATTGAAATCGAAGTTTGATAATGTTGATGCTTGCGTTTTGATTTTATGAAAATAATATCTCTCTAAAAAATAATGTATTATCGTGTCAACAATGTAAATAAAACAATGTACAATACTTATATAATTGATTAATTTACGTGCTGAGCCAAAGTTACCTCCTAGGTTACCATTGCCTCCCGTTACCCTACCATTTTGTTCCATAATATATCTTGATTTTTTTTCGAAATTAAAAAATAACTTGTGCAGTTTCTCGTGTGAATGATTCTATTAATGATAAACTCAAATACCGCAACATGACAAGCGGAAAATCAAATGGGTTAATAGGTCAGTATTCTATTTGTTGAGTTCGCGTGATAATTTTACACGCATAACACGTCAGTTTACGTCAGGTGAACTCCCATTGGATTTATTATATAATCCCTATAATTTACATGCAATTGGCTTTGTACTGTTGGAAGCTACATTAAAGTTTCATAACTGCTTGCATGTGAGTTTTATTTGCTGTTTCACGTAATGTTTCTACCCTTATAGGTAACGAAACATCCCAATGTGGGTCAGCAAAGTAGGAGTTTGTTTGCAACCGCAAAATGCTCATATGTTTCTTGTTGGTTTGATTACATCAATTCGTATTGTGTGATGAGACGTCGCTGACGACTCCTAGTGCGGGGATTTAAATATGACGTCCACTTGCAGAAAACTACGATTCACCATAATTTCATTGATTACGCGTTGTTAAAAAGTTAATGACTCTTTTCATTTCCTTTTCTTTCCAGCTTTTTATGATAGACAATTGTGCAGATGACTGGCGAATAGCGATGACCTGGCAGCGAATGAGCCAAATAGCTTTAGAATTACTCATCTGTGCGGTGCATCCCATTCCAGGTCAATATTATTTTCTATGGACAACCAAACTAGCTAATAAGAACAAAGCCATGGGATCGGAGTACGTTCCCTACGATGTCGCGTTATCTTTGCCAATGTTCCTTCGTTTGTACCTGATATGTCGTGTGATGCTGTTACATTCGAAACTATTTACCGATGCCTCATCACGTAGTATAGGTGCCCTGAATCGTATCAATTTCAACACACGGTAAGTAAAATCGTGGTCCGCATTGTCGAATCACATTGTAAGATAAAAAAAAGCGATTCAATGACATTCGACTGTGTGAATATTATTCCACCAAATGTCGCAAAAGCCATCACCACGACACGTCGTAATCCTCCTTCCGCCGTTCAGCTGCGATTGGCTCGCAATCCTGAACGGGTCATTGATTTCGATTGCGATGATGATGCCATTCTCTTGCCGACCGGATGCGGTCGGATGTCCATTCCAGATTCGTGCTGAAAACACTAATGACAATATGCCCGGGAACGGTCCTCCTAGTATTCATGGTTTCATTATGGATAATAGCATCATGGACGCTTCGGCAGTGCGAGAGGTAATTATTATCTTGCTCCATCCGGCCATAATCCACTCTTTGACATCCCTCTTGGTCTTTCACCTCTATAAATATTTCTGACCTCCGATACTGTCCCATTTCATATCTGTACTGTTCTGTTTCGCTCATTTCATCCATCGCCTCGTTTCCGATCTGCCATAATCTCTTAACATACGTATATTAACATTCAGCATAGTACATAGATTAGCCAATAGTCTTTATCTGCCACCCATATACCAGAACCCTACCCTTGAATGAATCGATAAAGATATGTCTTAATCCAGTTATGTATCGATAACAATAATTACTACATCCAGTAACAACTAACCGCTTGTAATACACACATATTAATTGTAATACGACATACAGTTACTGATCTTTTAGTAATTAGATGGATATTTAACCATTATTACGCTCAGTTAAGTGTTTCTTAGTTAGTCCCTTCCGTTTCTTCTATTCGTTGGTTACTGCTTCTCCATATTTATTATATTTTCCATTACTATCTTTTACCATAATTATACTTCCTGTCATGCAACTAGGTGACCCTTTGAGTAAACTAATGCTGTTGCTCTTCGTTAACGCTTGGATTGAAAAGTGCACTCGCAATTGAGAGTTGTACCACTTATTGCAACAATGTGACAATTATTGCCCATTTAATATCACTCTGAATTTGAGTGCACTTTTATCCATCACTGCACTGCCACACAAATCGTAAATAACGAATATATACCTCCTTTTGTCTGATCTCTGCTCTTCACAACACTATCCCCACTGTTTGTATCGTAACATTGTAACATCCGACTAGCTCTATCGCAATAAACCATAATTGTCTTTTGCTTTTACCATCCGCCAACAGAAAACCCCTCCGAGATTCATTTTCTTTCCGTTTCCGTTTTATTTTGTTGATGTTTCTTTTTTCCGCATTTTCATTTATTTTTTCACGCCATGAAACGGCATTTGTACTTCTTGGCCTTCACGAGAACCATCATGGCACTTCGGTTTCGATGGAATTGAATCGCAAAATTGTTTAGCCTCTCCCTTAAAATGATACCGTTAATACTGATCCAACCGAACGCGAAGCTAAGCCAGGCTCGAGCTTGGATTTTTCTCTAAACGAGTTAGAAGCAAAATAAAACACTATACAAATATAGCATAGACTGATGAATGTTAATGATGAAACGTATTAAACGGAATAGAATGGTCGTCGAACAAAATGAAAAATAAGAGTCAATTTACAAACCCCATAAGCAATGTTAATTTTGTGTCAACAGTATTTTATAAAACTTTTATCATATGGAAGATTACATATTTGAATAACGCTTTTTCCGTAAAGATTTGCACTACAGTACATACCCTCACAAGCACACCAACCCACACATTTGTCCATGTTAAAATGAGCGAATTTCATTATGCCGCTTCCCGCATTTTTCTTTAGTTTTTAAGCAATCAACAGTGCGACAGTCTTGGACATTTCAGTCAATATGCACAAAAGTAGATTTAATGTTTTCCACTGTTTCACTTCTGTCTTCACTGATGACTACTTTTAATTGAATCATTTGCGTAATATGAAACATCATTTTTGATAAACTTCCGTACTGACAAGACATTTCTCTACGTTTTTTTTTCACCAGGACATTCAATACAAACAAATTAGAAGAATTCAAAGATATAAAATTGCAAGAATCTCCCGACAAATTTCAGAAGAATAACCCAAGAAAATTTGGAAGATTTTTCCAGGGGAATTCAAAACTAACTTTCTGATTAAGTTTAGAAGCTTTTGCATGGACAAATTCATAAGATTCTCCTGTGGATATTCAGCAGAATTCTCTGAGGCCATTAAAAAAGGTTTCAATTGATTTTAAACTAAATGATCCAAGCCGATACGTAAATGATAAAAAATTTAATATTGTCTATCCTCAAAATCCTTTTCCCTCCACTCGTCCGGTCAGCAGAAGAAAAATGCTGACTGCTACTGATGGCACTTTGTAAACGAAAATTAATTTTCAGAAACAGTCTCATGGGGACAAACAGCACAACAAGAAATCTGAAAAAAAAAAGAAAGCCAAACATTTGCCTAGCTTTACGGAGTTGAATTTTCCTTCTGTACATCCGGCAAAGTGGTTTCTCACGATTGTCACGCGCTGGCTGCCTCTGTACCGCGCCAAGATGAAAAGAAGCGAAAAGGTCTCCGAAGACTTCAAACGTCTGCAACTGAGCGGTGGTTGATCGATTGCCTTCGGTTTGGATGGCTGTGGAACGAGGAATCGGCCCTACCCTTATTCCCGCAGCGCGGTGGGAAATTTACATCAGATAGAAAATCTGTTCGACAAATGGGAGTAACATTGTACAGATAGCAACACCAGAAGAAAAAAAAAGTTCCTCGCAGCAGATGATTTAGGATGTGTATTTACCATTTTGGTTCGACAATTTGCTTAGCCCTGATGATTTATCGGGGAAATCTGACTGAACTTGAAGAGATTTGGCAAATGAGCGTTGTCATTTATCATGCGGTTTCCATCGATTGAGAGTATCCCACTTTGGTTTGGCTGATTGATGAGCCGAACTTACTTTAATCAATGTCGTTTAACAGGCCATTAAACGGGATGATTAGTTGATTAATAAACACCTGAGGATCAACCTGTTAGCAGTTTTCAGTAGGAAGGTAAACTACTAGTCATTATTTTTAAGGAGGATGAGTAAAATCTATGGCAGTTGGATGTCTATAGATTAAACGTTGAATATACAAACAATTGCTAACTCACCTGAAAAATGTCTTCTGTGTAGAATCAACTAAACACTTCTCATAATGAAATGTTGACCGCTTCAGAAATTAACTCTATGGAACATTGAACATTATATTTGATTTTTTTTTTATTATTTATGATTTAGCCCAGGAACTGATTATGGTACATTGAGGTCGCTTTTCACGCATTTGGTTATTGGTCATTTCCGGCCTTTGGATTCCATAAAATTTTAAATTGACCCCACGTAAAAATCCACACAATTATCTTGTCTTGTCTTGTCTTGTCTTAGCACATGCACAGCCAGTATTGAAAAGCATCCTGGAAATGTCGGTTGTATTCCCGAGCATTTTCTTGTCTGCATTAATATTTGCAGCATATCATAAATATGACACAAGTATTAAAATGGCCAGGCCCACCGTGCAGGCTTGAATTTGGGAGAAAATCCAGAACTCCCCGGCAATCAGATTATTTAGTAATAAATAACATGATCAACGAAGAGTTTTGAATCTACGAAAGGAAGAAACGGGGACAGCCGTACCAACCGTTTCACATTCAGGGGGAAAGATGATTGACGAATCGTTGGGAGTGACTTTGCTAAGAAGATTAATGTACACTCCTTGGGTCTTCGACGTTTTGGGATGGGACACAGTTTTTAGTCTAGTGCCCTGGCTTATACACTGATGGGCATAAGTATTCGCATAAATTCAGATAGATGACTATGAAAACATGACGAATACTTATGTGCATCAGTGTTCAAATAGGCCTAGGTTTAAGCGCCATTACTCGCTCTCTGGAACGAGATAAAGAAAAAGAAATTAAAGCGATGAAAAACAATCGTAAACTCATATGACGATAAAGTTAACTATATTTTTACTTACAACATCTCCATATTTTCCGTGCTTGGAATCGTTTTTTTTTTAATTACTCCCGTCACAACACAATTTATTGAAATTGCTTACCACAAATTTTCGCGAAAAGTGAAGAAACGAAAGAAAAAATCACCAAGAAATCCGAGTTCCGTTTGTCTCCGGTTTCCGTTTAGAAGCTTCTCGTAAATTGTAGAAAAAAAAACAAGGGGAGATTTAAATAAGCCACAAAACTCAATTACAAATACAGTTTCAAACATCTTCTAGGCCAAACATTTTCAATTGCGATTGTACGTGACGTGTTCTAGGTATAATCTGACAAATAATACACAGTTGTGAAGTCAAGAAGCAGACTGTCTTAATATTCTTGAAAAAACAATAATCAATGAGGTAGATTTCGATTTACAGGCTTTGGGCCTATTATCAATTGTTCGGCCTTTATTTAAGTTGGAATAAAATGCGCATTTATATCACATTTGACTGATGGCTATATAATCAGTTTTTAATTTAAACATGGACAAAACCATTGTTTTTTTTAGCATCACGCAGTACATGTATATATGCATCGGTAACCGATTCAGTTTAAAGCAGTTTTTAAGGCAACAGCAATAGGGACATCGAATCTATTATTAACACAGTGCCATATACATGAACCTCCAGTTAACAGCGCTCATACACAAAAAGAGCAAGAAATATAAAAGAAAAATAATCCGAAAACAATTATTATCTCCGATTAGCGGAGGTAAGGAAATCTAGAGAATAAATTTGATGGGTCTTACTTGTATGTACAGATGAATTGTTGCCGAATATGCCTTAGATTACATCCGATATTGAAGCAGTGCGGTAATGGAGAACATCGTGTTGTCTAGTTTGAGATGGTTCCAATAAAAGGGGTGCTTGTTTGATCATATGTTCATTCGCATTTCCAATGCTGAAATCCGCCTCTTCATTTTTGGAGGAAACGTTCGCAGTATCCTCCAATTTCCCGAAATTTGGTTTGCCCGAAGATTCACGGAATGGGATTCTCCTGAGCCAAGCATCTCTTCCTTCATACGGCGGCGAACTCCTATGTTTATAGTTCCGGTCTTGGATCTTCTGATTTTCGAAATATTGTTTACTTTTTTCACTTATTTTATTTTTCGACGACAGGAGAAAGTTTTGCGCCTGTATTTTACCATGGCTTGCTATTTCCTCACGTAAAAATCCACACAATAATCGAAGCAAAATCAGAAGGAGATTTAAGGAGGAGGTAAGCTGGGGGTAGGTAGAGGTAGACCGACAAATTGATATAATCTAACCGTGTTAAAAGCTACCCAGTGTAGTTCTCAAGATAATAACTATTTCGTAGGACTAAGTTGATTGAAGGCCTCCGTCTCTGGAAAATGTCCTGAGCGCACACCGAGGTGAATCAATTTCTCTTACAACATGGGTGAATCCAAAGTAGCAGCGTCGTGCGTTAAACTTGAAGTCCTTCCAATAAAGCATGTATGTGCATCAGTGGCGTAACCACGGGAGTGGTTTTGGTAAAATTTTGTTCAGGACTAAGAAATCTAAACCGTTAACCGTCAAATAATAGAAGTAGTAATAGGAAGTTTGTTTGCATTTGAGACTATTCATCTCATTTTATGCAGGCAAACTATTTGAGGTTTAAAACGGATCACAACGATCGCATTTGATTCAGTGACATTTTAGATTGTGTAAAGGACCAGTCTTCCCAAACGAACATCGAACACGCTGAGTACAGCTGTTTGTATACTCCATCTGTACCCTTGCTTCGTGTTTGTACGCATACGCACTAAAAGTATACTTGTACCCGAACTTGCGTTCGAGTTTCATTTTGTACAGATGTACTGTACATCTGTACAGTACCATGTATAAACCTGCTGTAAAATTTTGCCGCTGAATATAATTCCAGAAGCTTCTCGAACAAAACAAATGTGGACAGTAAACAAAATCATAGATGTGCGGATATGAGAAAATTTGGGTTCTCAATATTTTCATGAGGTTTGGTACTTTAGAACGCTCAGTGAAGTGTTCATGCAAAAATTAGGTTTATATATTTCAAATGTTATGCTCTCTCCGCTTTGAGTAAATTCATGCCTTGAATATGCCCCCTTCCTAAATACGGTATTTATTGCGAACTCATCAAACTGCGATTATTTGTATATTTCAAAAGCAAAACAGATGACTATTTTTATGTCACCATATTGAAAACCAATAAATTCTTGACCGAAAACACCATCAGAAGCCGGTCACTTCACTAGATGCACAGAAAACAATCATGTTGTCCTATTTTGTTGCATTTTCTACATTCGGGGCCGTACACTAATAACGTAAGCAAATTTTTCGGGTTTTGGATATCCCCTCCCCCCATGTAAGATTTTTCCCATACAAATATTTTTTTATTTATGTGGAGCGTAAGATCCCTTCCTTGGTTGTAGCCTGTACAGATTACGAATATAGTCATTTGATATAATTTTAAAAGAAAATGAGGCGTGTGATCTTTGATATCAACCTATACTTTTTATTAAGTCATAGAGATGGTAGTCTGTGAAGGCTATTACGTAATATGTTATAAATGGTAGTTTCCAACACGATGCCGGTTTTTGACAATGCAATGCGGTCATGCGGTGCATCCACGAGGAGTGTTCATGATTTACGTGACGCTATAGGGGGATGAAGGGGATAGCCTCAAGCGTTATGATCCAGACAAAAAAATTAAATTGCCCATACACAATGTGCTATAAAGGAGGGTCTGCATTAGCCCAACTTTATGTTACGTAATTTATGAGCGGCTCCATAGCGCAATGCGAAATGCTTTCTCCCGATGAACAATACACAATTTGGTTTTATTACGAAAACATTAACGGAGAGTCGAGAAATTGTTCCGCTGATCTATAATTATAATTATTATGTGCTTTCTATTCCTTCTCTGTGGAATGTACACGCTCAACTAAAGTTGTATAGTGGCATGTGAATCGAAGTCAAATTTATTAACATCTTCTGTACTCTTAATTATTCTTACGTGATGTTGAAAACCTATATCATTAACGTTGAAAACCCATGTCATTAACGTCATGAAAAAGTTCTGCATCATTAGAAAATTATTCGCAAAAAAAACCTTTCAGATCCACCCATCACTGCGCATCTTCATTTCAGCGTGTATAGTTTCCGAATTCCATTTTGTTCTTTCTCTTTGTCTCTTACTCTATCGACTCTCGGATCGCTCGGAACTGAAAGCAAGTTTGTACATGTGTTTTGTACTTAAGTACAAGTTTGTTTAGGCAGGTACTGGGTATCCCGTTGTACTCGAGTACGTCAATAATTCACGTGCTGCGTTCAACACGAGTTGGTGAAAATGTACTTGTGTTGAACATCACACATGTTCGTGGGAAGACTGTAAAGGACACAAGACACATATATGATGGTGAAAAAGCAAGCAAAGCCGTTGAAAATTCGATGATATTTTTAATTTGTTTTTTTTATTTTTATTTTAAGTCTATATGATCTGGTAAATCATTGAAGGTGACACTTATCTAAAGACATGCTGAATACGAGAATCTGCATTGAGTGATTTCATTAATGATGGCAGATGATCTATTTCCATGTTGAAATTTGTTGACCTAACCACGTCAACCAATCCCAATACCAAACTACCGATAGTTTATGCAAAAGTATAAGATTGCTAATGTCGCTCCAAATCGCGTGAGCCACGGCCTGGTAGCCAAAACCTGCCAAACTAATGTAGTTGACAAAACAAAACATTCACTACAACATGACACACAATTAACGGTCGTACCTGTTTAGCCTATTCAAACCTATATCGGAAAAATAGGTTTAATGCTAACAGCGCCGTTAGCATTATAGTACTTATGCTTCTACTCTATCGATAGACCCACTCCAGGAATTGGTATATCTTGATCCGAATTGGTCCGGAGTTAGTTTTTTTCTTAACACGTCTTGGTCCAATCGCTATTCCTATACCTTCTACCAATTCTCTCCAAAGTTGAATTTAATTTAATGTCCATGTTCTTTTAAACCGCCGACCAAGGTCTAATGGCGATTCTGAAGGCCAAAGCAGGGCTCTTCTTGATGCAATTACGTGCGATAGTGATCTAACCACTAACCGGCAATCTTGAGAGATGAATTTCATTGGCCTAGCTAAATCCACTAGTGCTTGAATTGACAACAAGGAAGTTTGTTTTTTTTTTTCATAAAATCTTTCAAATTTCTGGGAAAGGAATTTTTAGAAACGTTCTGGCATTTTTAATAATCCTTACTTCATATCTATTGGAACATATGCAGGTTATAGAGGCTAAAGTAAGCGGCGCCCAATAACGAGTTCGCCAAGGGCGCTGAGAGTCTACGCTACGGCTCTGTTTGTTGGACATCTACGACACTCCAAAACTGTCCTTGAGTATGGATCTTAACATTCAAATCGATCAACATGAACATCTTCGATGTCCCCACTATTTTTATGAGTTGGAATAGCTACACAGAACTTCATTACTCGACTTAGTCGAGTCAAGTACGAGACACTGAAGACGACCTTACTGTTGAGGTCGAAATACGTATCTGTCAAGGCACAATCAAGTGGTGGAATTAAAAGGGATGGTACACACTCGTATTATGACAAGTGAAGACATTCCGCTAAAAAGCTCAAAATAATGTTCTCAACATCTGCATACAAGCTCCTATAGGGCTTCTCCAACTAATTCACCAGCTCGGGAGCCTATGAATCACTCTGTTGATCTTGTAGACCTCCAAGATCTGAACTCAAGAATAGTTTGGAGTACCGTTGATGTTCTGGTAACGCTGTGGATTTGATAACAATAGTTTGCTTATGTCTCAAGTAGCATTTCCAACTTCGAACATTTTTATTGAGGCTCCATAAAACGCTTTGTTGTTTATGTAGATCATCCAGATCTGAACTCAAGCAAAGTTTGGAAAACCTAGAAGATCTAAAAAAAATCCCCATATTTCTACATTTTTAAGGTTTACACCCATTTTTAAAAAATTAACCGTCTTATGTCTACAATTTATGTTGAAATTTCCTTTTCTACATTTTTGGCATGTTCTAGAAAGTTTTAGATAATATTAATATACGTCGATTTTTTTTACACGGGGGATGTGTTCCGAGTGAACAAAGGTTTTCAGATAAATTTTTAATAATTTGTGTAAGAATAGAAGTTTGTGCAACTAGTTCCAAAAAGATGATTTTTTCAGCACGAGTTGTACGTTTATCTAACGAGTCTTCCAGAGCCGAGTATCGTTGACGTCTTAGCACGTCTTAGCTCTGGATCTTCTGATTTTATTCGCTCTAAAGCGGCTTTGGCTTTTCTTCGCTCCTCTTGCTGGTGACGTTGAAGAGGTTCTGGTGATCCATTGATCTTCTACGCTTCCACCTTCCTGAATATCTGCAGTCCTCGTCGATGCTCCGCTTGAAGCGGAGTTCAATTGGGTTCAATTTTGACCTTGGTTATATGGTCGAGCTGAAGAAACTTCTTCTTGACAAAGCGATATTGGTTTACAATTTTTCCCAGCCTGTGAATCGTGTTGTGTTCCGATCCAATCCATTTTATCCCCGATGGTAAAGGTGCTCCTTATAACATAGTCATTGACGTACAAATAAGGGGGGGAGTGTGGGTTTGCTGGTTCTTCCCAGACCCACTTGTGGCACCCTAGAAAATTTGAAAATTGAATTACGAAATGGTAAACTTTCATATACAACAATATTTCCTCATTCCTCTTTGCATTGCATGTCATTTGTGATAATTTTTTCAGCAAAGTAGAACTTGTTGCAAAATATGAAGTCCATAGATTTGTCAGATTTTTACACTGCATTTTACATTTTACATTGCACTGCTCTATATCGCCTTAGAATATTATCCCTCACCAGCTAGGTCCATCACTCTTCTAACGAAGTCTGCCGCCCGATGCTGAAGAAACTGGAAGACTCAATTCCCTGAATTATGGAGACTAGGGTGCACAAACGTACTATTTGTCCAAAATGTGGTCCTAAGCCAAACATAGGCTCAATCGAACATGGTTTACATTGATACCCATTGACATTTTACCAATTGAAAATTTGAAATTTTTGTTTGATGCCAAAGGCCGCCGAGATCAGATGTCATTTAAAAAACCCAGATCAATCCACCTAGCCTTTCTCGCGCATTCAGAAAAATAAAAAAAAACACATAAGAGAGGGTGAAATAGAACTTTTGGGGGATATATTTTACATTTAATATCAATTCATATCCATTTGCGGGCACTTGAATGCATCGCTGCAATCTTTGAAATTTTTTTTTTTCGTTTTTGAAATATTTTTTCCAAGGGGGCACCCTGGGCAAAAAACAATGTTTTTTAATAGCTTTGGAACCCAATGACCAATCGGGCCAATCCGAAATACGCAATTGCAACTTGTTGCGAGCAAATCGGATAATGCTAAGTACCAAAAAGTGTGGCTCACATTTTTGTACACACACACATACAGACATCACCTCAATTCGTCAAGCTGAGTCGATTGATATATAACACTATGGGTATCCGAGCCTTCTATTATAAGTTTGGTTTTGGAGCGGTCATATAGCCATTACGCATACTTAGTATACGAGAATTGCAAAAATGGGAGGACCGGATTTTTTCTTCTTATGAAATTTTCAGATGATGCTAAACTTTGTCATAGAATTTCAAAAACCGACTCACCATTAATTTTATATAGATCTAGCATGAAGGGGTTAGGAACAAAATGTCGACAGACAAAGTGTCGTAGGGACAAATGGTCGAGAAGGACAAAAGATCGAAAGGACAAAACATCGAACGGAACAAAAGGTCAAAAGAGACAAAAGGTCGAGAAGAACAAAAGGTAGAAATAAACAAGAAACTAAAACGGAGATAATCAATCTCGCATAAATTCAAGTTTTTAAATCAACAATCTTTTTCATCTCTTAAAGAACTATTTAGATATTATTTATTATATTTTCCCGTAACACGGTAGATCACTTTGACACACTTAGTGCGTTGCGGTGTAAGATCTACCAAACAGAGCCCTAGCTTAATCCATTTTTCTAGTTGAGGCAATAAGTTGTGGTAATTAAGGATTCTTCGTATTTAGTCCCCGCTACCAACAGCAGTCTTAGAAATAAAACATAATTAATGTTACCTTGCAGACAGTTGAAAGACTCGAATTCCTCTTGTTTGAGGCTAGACTGTATGCAGCGGAAACAACTTTTCAAGCAATTAGTTAAAAAACCTCGGTACCCGTCTTAGGCTGAACTGACTGCTGGAAAAATCGAGTTAGGGGTTTAAATACGTACTAACTCTTCTTGAACTGGTGAACAATGGTAGTGAGAGGAACACATGGAAGTTCTTATTACTGAACAACTGAACAACGAACTCTTGCTTGAAATGGTCTTGAAGACAGAGCTAAATCCCGGGTTTCATTGTTTTACTGGTGATATTCTAGAAGCAAGACAAGGATGTGGCTAGGGCTCCGATGCATGGCCAAAAACAGTATCACTGTTCTGTTTTGAGCATGAGCGACCAGAACAATCGCAATTGCTCAGGGAACCAATGGATGGAAGCATGAGAATTGCACTCCAACCTCAATGTGCACAGTCCGAGAGCTCTAGTATTTTGGAAGGTCGATAACGGCGCTGGCCACGTCCTCACGGTCATCGGGGATGGGAAGGAATTGATGATGCAGTCACTCGCCCACTGCAAGCCGAGAACACCTCTGCACTCGCCACGAGTTCCTGTGGAATTTTATTGGAATCTGGGGGTTAGGTTTGGTTCGCAGAGGTTCGTCTTGGTTAACGGGTTGCCAATGTGATAGTAACGAAGGGGTGGTGTAGTAATCTAAATTGGATGCCGAAACGAGCTTTTTCGCTCATTTCGAATTCTAACAGTTACCTGCTAGAACTAATCAAGTTGTAGTTATAGGGGATAGAAGATAGAAACGGCATGAAAGCCCATTTCCAGTTCTAGCGATTGCTAGAACATGAGAAATATATGAAAAGATGCAAAGTAGGAGAATGGAACGGGCCTGGGATTGAACCCACGACCTCCTGCGTATGAGACAGAAGCGGTAGCCATATGACCACCAAACCCGTGGTGTTCTATTTTCTCAAGAAAGGATTGATTTCCTATTGATAAAGGGCGCGCCTTGAATGGGATTGCTCTCTGTGAAGGGTCTAAATAGCGGGACCTTGTCATGGTGCTCTTGAGAAAACAAAACAACAACTGTATCGAAACCGATGCTGCGTTGCTTATTAATAGTAATGAAGTTATTCGACATGCACTTAAACACTAAGGATACGGGTAACGCTACAATAGATCTAATAACAGGTCGCAGTGGCACACCCGAACAGGAAAAAAATCCAGATATTCATTTGTTTCATAGTATTTACTCCTTCTTTTGAAAATTTGCTCTTTTTTCAACTTTGATTGATCAGATTAGTTTGACTATATTACTTCTAGATGAAGTTAAATGCATTACCAACTGTTATCAATTTGTTCTTGATCAACCTGTTGTGCTTTTCTACATTTTGTACTTTTCGACCCTTTGTCCCTTTCGACCTTTGTCCTTTTCGACCTTTTGTCATTTTGATTGTATAACATTTTCCAGAAAACCATTTGGCAGAATGATTTTTATCTGAAACCCATTTGCCAGAATGGTCCAAATGCATGGAAACTATTTATTCAAAAATAATATAATCAATAATATTTCCCTAATACCAAGCAAATTGTTTACGAGTGTATTATAACATTTTTTGTCTCAATCCAGGCGCAGAATTCAGTTCAAAGATTGATATGACATTGCCTTGGAGACTCGTGCTCGTAACAGAAGGATAATATCATTTCTTTCCTTATACCAAGCAACTGCTTGCTTTCTGTGATAGGAAATCATTTTTACTAATACTGGACAACTACTTTATTTCATTGTAGAAATTAAATCTACAAATAAGTTATTGCGGACAAACTCGACGAACTTCCAAAGAAGAGATCTCATTTGAGGGGGCTAGAACTGGATATTTTGGTCAAATTTGAGTTGACTACAGCAATCTTTACGACAATTATGCTTATTCTACGTCTCGTATGAGGAAATGACAATTGTCGATACCTCTCATGTGAATTACACGGTCGTCCCACGTGAGACGTGTCGAAATCGACAATTTTCGAGTCATTCGAGAAGCTAAATAAGTACAAATATGTTGATCCGGGCAAACACCTACTTTTGAAGAAGGGATCACGTCCACCATTGCCTTAATTCTGTAATAAAATTACAAACAAAGAGGGGATAATATTCAGCATTGTGTAAGCGTCCGGGTCCGGGTAAGCGCCAACTTTTAAAGAAGGAATCATATCCACCATTACGTTAAACCGGGCAAACATCGTCTTTTAAAACCGATTCAATACGGTTTTTTTTTCGTCGTATTTCAAGATAAATTTTGGACATACTGCTTCAAAAACGGATGCAAACCATAAGAAAGAAGAAACCCATCTTGAGTATAGAACTTGATGATCTACATAAACAACAAAGCGTTTCACGTGGCCTCAATCCTAATATGAAGTTGGCAATGATTCTTGAGACATAAATAAACTATTTTCATCAAATCGAAGTGCTTCCAGAACATCAACGGTACTCCAAACTATTCTTGAGTTCAGATCTTGGAGGTCTTCAAGACCAACCGAGTGATTGATGGGTTCCTGAGCTTCTGTGTTAGTTGTAGAAAACCCCATGGGACATCATTACATCAGTATTAAAAAAAAATCAACATTCCCAGAATAGCTATAATACTCCAAAGCATTCTTGAGCTCAGATATTGGAGGTCTACAAGACCAACAAAGTTATTTATAAGTTTCTGAACTTGTGTGTTAGTTGGTGAAGCCCCACGGGACATCATTACACCAGTATATACAAATCATAACATTCCCAGAATATCTTCTTCTTTTCCTTATTGGCATTACATCCCCACACTGGGACAGAGCCGCCTCGCAGCTTAGTGTTCATTAAGCCCTTCCACAGTTATTAACTGCGAGGTTTCTAAGCCAGGGTACCATTTTTGCATTGAGGATAGCACGATGATACTTTCATGCCCAGAGAAGTCGAGACAATTTCCAATCCGAAAATTGCCTAGACCGGCACCGGGAATCGAACCCAGCCACCCTCAGCATGGTCTTGCTTTGTAGCCGCGCGTCTTACCGGACCCTCCTTACCCAATATCTACGATATCATGAATGAGCTATTCCAACTCATAAAAAAAGTTAAGACATCAAAGATCTTCATGTTGATCGATTTGAAAATTAAGATCTGTACTCAAGGACAGTTTGGAGTTTCGTAGATATTGAACAAATTTTGTAGTGTGTCTGTAATGGTGTTTTGAAGTCTCGTGGAGCTATTTCAACTCATAAAACTAGTGAGGGCATCGAAGATCTTCATGTTGATCGATTTTAATATTGAGATCGGTACTCAAGGATAGTTTGGAGTGTCGTAGATGTCGAGCGAAGTATGTTGTGTGTCTGTAATGGTGTTATAAGGTACTTTGGAGCTATTCCAACTTAATAAAAACAGTTGAGACGTCGAAGATTTTCACGTTGATCGATTTGAATATCAAGATCTGTACTCAAGGATGGTTTGGAGTGTCGTAGATATTGATCGAATTCTGTAGTTTGTCTGTAATGGTGTAATGAAGTCCCGTGGAGCTATTCCAACTCATAAAACAAATTGGGACATCAAAGATTGTAACGTTATTTAGAACCCTATTTATGTTGTTCTGCCTGATTAGTGTTCATGTAGTAGTATATAGTGCAATTCGCTATGAAAATCTTAAAGGCTGTCAATATTTGAAAGTCTAGCGAAGACAGAAACCTACGATGCGCCATCTACGCAAGATGAAAATACTAATGAAATATTTCATAAATTCAAATGTATTGCTTCGTAGAGAATTAACCCGAGCTACTCTTACTTATCTAATATTAATTGGGTCGTGGATTTGAGATTCTTGGCTAATGCCAACCAAAAAACGGGTTTGTACGACGTCTTACATTTTAGGTGGAAATTGCGTCGTGAAAAATAGGTTCAACCCATTTTCGGTCGCGATTGTGTTCTGACAAAAGTGGAGTGCTTGGTCGTGAATAGATCATTACGATCAGAGTGATATTTAAAAAATAAATCTAAAGTTTTTCTAAACTTTGTGAATCATCAGACTAAACTCGAAGTTTCAAATTTGTTGAGTTAAATTGAAGTTATTGAAATAAGTGCCTAATTTGTGATTAAACTACAATACTGACAAATTCAGGCCAAATCAGCCCAACCAACATGGGCGCGTAATCTGGGGCTGATCAGAAGATCACTTCAACGGCAGGTTCACCTGGGAGTGATCCCGAGGCTGAGAGGCGTGAGGCTGCGTCGCTACTTTTGATTAGGCGTGCACGAACGTGACGGATCGCTGGCCAATAAATCTTGAGGCGTGAGCAAAGCCATTAAAAGCTCATCACTCCACTGGCAAGGGACGCATATACCCTTGTACGACGCCGACGCGCGAGTCACGTGGTAACGCCAGTCCACAGGAGATCGTCAGGACAGCGACGCTCAAATAGCCCGCCAGCAACGCAAGGCACGATTGGCCATTCGGATAGCTCCGCGCATCCGTCGAGGGATTGTCACCACCAAGAAGGTTAGACCGGTCCAGAAAATTTGTTGATAACTGTGGATCCGAAAAGTGTATCAGAACGTAATAAATCAAAACGTGACGTCACCTAGGGAACTTAGGTCTGCCTTAATTTGTATTTTTTTCAATCAATTTTTTTAAGGCAATCGATTTGAACTCGATAAATTTGAGCTGTTTCTAGAAAAATATATAAAGCTCTTTTAGTGGAATGTATTCAACCGTCTAAAGCGAATTAAGTACTCTCCATTTAATTCCACCAGTTATTTTTCGTTATCTTTGCAGATACGTATTTCGACCACGACTGTGTGGTCGTCTTCAGTGTCTCGTACTTGACGAGTCGAGTCAAGTACGAGACACTGAAGACGACCACACAGTTGTGGTCGAAATACGTATCTGCAAAGATAACGAAAATTAACTGGTGGAATTAAATGGAGAGTACTTAATTCGTCTTAGACGGCTGTTTCTAGATTTAACTTCGAATTAAAATTGAATTAAAATAAAACTTATTTCTAATTTAGTTAGGCTACTCCATTATTTTTCTTTCGTCACGAAATATATTATTAATTTTAAAATTGGTTTGGGTTCTATTTAGTAACTAAGCATTTCCTCATTGGTTAATTTTTCGAGCATTATTTTTCTTTATTCCATTTTTTTTGTATTTGAATTTAGTTCGGTTTAATTGTCAGAGACGTTTGGGTAACTGAGTGCGACATCGGTTCTAATTAAATTATAATAACCTGCCCTGAGAGGGTGTTTCATGTCGGGTAATTCGGACACGAGTTAACGGTCCTTTCTATTTGGAAGGTGGCGCTTAAGCCGTTTGCTTAGCGGAACGAAACGGAACGTTACAAGATCTTCATGTTGATCGATTTGAATATCAAGATCTGTACTCAAGGATGGTTTAGAGTGTCGTAGATATTGATCGAATTCTGTGGTGTGTCTGTAATGGTGTTACGAGGTACCTCAGAGCTATTCCAACTCATAAAACTAGTAAGGACATCAAAGATCTCCATGTTGATCGATTTTAATATTAAGATCTATACTCAAGGACAGTTTGGAGAGTCGTAGATGGCGATTGAAGTCTGTAATGTGTCTGTAATGGTGTTACGAGGTACTGTGGGTCTATTCTAACCCATAAACATAGTGAGGACATCATAGATCTTCTTGTTGATCGTTTTGTATATTAAGATATGAATTCAAGGACGGTTTGGAGTATCGTAGATATTGAAAAAGATCTGTTATACCGCTGAGCAGGCGCAGAATTTTATCATTAGGCATTTCAATTTCAATTATTTAACAAGAATATGGTAAAGTTTGGTGTTGATTAACATGAACATCAAAATTACAACTCAAAGATAGTTTGGATCCTCTAGATCATCGTAGTGCCCGTAACCTGACCTGTGCAATATTTTTCCTGGGTGGAGCAGTAAATTTTGAACATTTTTGTTGAAGAAAGCAAGACTCTATCTCTTAGAACTGATTTTTGGCAGCTAATTTTCGTCTTGGGTCATATATGACCCATCCGTATTGAATCGGTTAAAGATGGGGTGACATCCACCATTGCCTTAGTACGGGCAAGTTTCTACTTAAAAAAGGAATCTCATTCACCATTGTAATGCATTGCCTTATTTTGGACAAACGCTTACTTTTAAAGAAGCTATTACATCAAACATTGCCTTAATTCGGGCAAACGCTTACTTACAAAGAGGGGATCATTTAGAATTGCCTTTATCTGAGTAAACACCAACTTTTAAAGAAGGAATTATATCCATAATTACGTAATCAGGAAAAAACATCTACTTTTAAAGTTTTGAAGACGGGATCACATGCACCATTGCCTTAATCTGAGCAAGTGCCTACTTTTAAAGAAGGGATCACTTCCACCATTGCCTTAATCCAGACAAGGGCCTACTTTTAAAGAAGGGGTCTTATCCACAAATGCCTTATTCTGGGCAAGCGCCTACTTATAGAAGGAGTCATATCCCCCATTACCTCAACCCGTGCAAACGCATTTATCCTGATAGTACGTGGAAAACCGAAAACACATGGAACCATTTACGCTCATGCATTAACCCAAAGACGTTGTTTATAAATAGAGACCCGCGAATAGTGAAGTTGGAAGTACCAAACGAACCATCGAACGCGGTACCAAACGAGCAAAGTAAACAAACATTACCAATCAGTACGAGATAAGTATTGTAATCAACATTATAGAAAATATGAAATAGGGTGGGTGTACCAATCGTCGCCATACATAAGAACAACTATTTTTTTTAAATAAGTAAAAGACATGTGGGTGGACTTAATATATCAAGCGAAAGGTTTTACTTCCTGCTCCTTAGAACAGCTGTGAAAACGACAATAAAATGTGTTGTAATCCTCAAAATTGATTAATCCATAATAGAAACGCATGCACCAGTTAAGGCACTATTCTTAATTTTGGTTCCTTATTTAGCAAATCCCATTGTTTTCTTATGGGATTTTCCAAACCAGGACCACTAATGCGACTAATGCGAGAGAAATGCTAATAACTTAGCCGGACAAACTCTAATCTTCTCGCGGTTTCCTGCATAACATTCTGTATTTAATTCTACAAAAACTGAATGAGTATCATAGTTCTTCTTCGTAAGTTGTGCCGTCCAACTGCAATTCACTGTTTTTGGATGTTTGTGAATTCATTTTTGCATATAAACTTACAACGAGTTAAGCACCGCCCAAACGTTGACCGATTTGGCTGAAATTTTGTCCAGAGCATCAGGGCATCAAATAGAACCGAATAAGAGGGCGGCCCATCAAAAAATTTGAAAAAAGTTTTTCCCATATTAATTTGAGCCACCCTAATGTAGGTGGTAAATTTAAAATCAGGCCAAGTTCCAGTTGAAATGTAGGTATGGAAGCGTAAATAGGATATTGCCTGCAGCGACCCAACGATAGAATCGCGGCGACTAGTTGTCGCCATCGCGGCGATGAAATCGCTTAGGTCTGGGGAAGCCTTTATAGCCCGCAGGCGCTGCCTGTTGCCAAACTTTTCGTAAGAATATTCCAATCGACGTTGCATACCGTTAGCTAGTGCTCATTGAAAGTTGTAAATTGGTCTTGTTTTGTTAGAAAAAATCCTCTAATTATACCATTCGCAAATGAATTGAATTTGGTTACATTAGTCCGAATATACACACGTTTCGTTCGGCATGAGCAGAAAGATCGGCACCACAATCTGTGCAGGTCGGACGCCCAAAGTTTGCTCCAATCTAGTTTGAATGGCAAAAACGACGAAGGTATGGCGATACGATGTAGAGCCATTGTTATTATCATTAGCCAAAAAGTTAGGTGATGGCTACCACAAAGACAAACAGACGCGAAATCTACATAGCTGGACACAATTTCATAAACCCATTACGGATTCAATGGTCGCGTTTGATCACGAGTAACACTTTTAAAAGTGCATTGTTTAACGGTGATTTCGCTGAGACTAAGCAAAATAAGTCAAGTAAATTAAGAGCTTCAAATCTCTAGCCGAGGTGACAAATTCTCGTGCAGTACATAAAAGGAAATAATTAAATATTGACTCTAAAAAGAGACATATTCTTTACATTCATTAACATTAGTTTTGAGCGTTTGTTTTTCGAAATGAACGTGAATTTTGGCACTTGGCTTGTTCTTCACTAATATAATTTGAGCATTCCAGAAAATTGTAAGAATGGCCAATTCGTCAACCAATCATTTAGGTGTTTCACGGCATCTGACGTTTATATTTTTATATTCATGAAAACAGAGAGTGGGCCGATATCTTGCACAAACTACACTAGCCATTCAAAAGTGGATACCAAAACCAGAACTACCAAAAGTGATAAGACGCAGACTGGCAATGTGCGGCATTTGACAAGCGTTTCCGCCTGTTTATCTGTGATAACTAAATGGCGACGATGGCGCAGGCAGCGCATCGTGTACGATATCCAGTCCCGCTCTCAGCACGTGCGGAATAATCGTTTTTATGCTACATTACACTAATTAAGATGCAGTTTTACATGACCTCGTTCATGTTGATCCGAGATAAACATGTTCATTTGTATAGATATCTGGTCGCATACGGTTGAGGTTGGACAAAAGCAGAATTGTTACTGTGAGCAAGCGGAACAGCGAATTATGGAAATGTGCATAGAATTTATAGTTTATGTCAACGTTAATCAGAGCGATTTTGCATTCCGTGGTGTTTTTATGGAGGGGTTTTATTCGCTATGGCATTCATTTTCCGCTACTGACAGATTTGATTTATGACAGAAGTACGAGGTACGGCGTTAGCTCTTGAAAGTGTATAACTTTCAGAGTACATATTTCAATGGGTCACATTCCACGTCAAATGTTATTATTTAAACCAGAGGTTCAACAGAAAATCAATCTCTGAATTGGCTACATTCCGATTTCAATGTTCGTTTACGGTCAAATCAATCACCAACCGTATTTTTTTCGACGCTTATGGAGATCAGACAATACCATTTACCTCCTGAATAGAGGGGTAGGAGTGAAAAGGTCGAAAGTTGTAACCTTCAGAAGCATGGCAAAGTACAGTGAATAATTAATTTTAACACACGAGTAAGCTGCTGCTAACGAATATACAAAACTGTATATCTCAGCTACCAATTACAACTGAATCAATGTGAATGTTTTAGTACCGATTAGAGGGTAATGTCGCATTACTAATGCGTTTCAACGGCCCATTTCGACTGACACGACTGTTCATGTGTTTGAACATAATTAGATTCAAATTTATTACTTCGTCCGACGACGACAGTTGGTGGAAATGACATTTGGTTGCTAATCCGCAGAGCAAACAATCAACGTTAACAAGGCGCGAGAACATAGCACGACAGATCCGGGCATTGCATTGCGGCCGAGAGGCTTCCTGTGGATGGAGATTTCCGCAGCCAATAACTAGACGTCACGGATCGTTTGATACCGGATGTCTGGTAAGCCCACTCCCTATACCTTGCCCCGGAAATTGAATTTAACTGGGAAAAAGTAGAATGATTGTGATCGAATCTCTGCACTCCCCAAAATTATTCAATCACTTGATTCAAACAACAAATTTGAATATGCAAATCAGCTTTTTTCGGTTGTCTTCGACAATGGAGAGAAGACCCCATTTGTAAACAACGATAAGCCACTTCCAGTAACAACACACACAACCGGCGAAGATTGATAAGCTCACTGATCCTTTTAAATTCAGTAAAAATACATTTTTGTAATCCATTAGAATCGATATCTGCATTAGGTTAACCTACAATCATGCAGACGTGGCTTTTAACACTGCTTCAGTTTGTTTGGGTTCTTTTTCGTGATAAATCCAAATCTGTAAAACGTCTCCGCCTTCCATATCTGTAAAGCGAATTTGTACAATTTCGTTTAATTCTAATGGGAGACAACGCTTCATTACATTAAGATAACTGCACTTTTCATATAGATTAGTAATGTTCCCAAATTTAAAAAATACTTGCATGAAAATATTGTTTGCTGTTACGCCTACCTAAAAACATTGTTGGTTATTACGCTAAGTAGCCGAATACTGTTCGACCGAATGCCATTTGGCCGAATGGCACTTGGCCGAATATACCATTTGGCCGAACAGACCATTAGGCCGAAAGTAATTTAGTTGAAAGGGTCGTCGTAATTTAGGTCGAAAGGGTCATTTGACCGAAAGGGTCATTAGGCCGAAAGGGTTATTTGACCTAAAGGGCATTTTGCCGAAAGGGTCATTTCGGCGAAAGGGTCGTTTAGCCAAAAGGGTCATTCAGCAGAAAAGATAATTAGGCCAAAAGGGTCATTTGGCCGAAAGGTTCATTTGACCGAGGGTCGTTTGGCCAAAAGGCTCATTTGGCCGAATAGGGCATTTGGGCCAATAAGACATTTTACCGAATAGGTCATATGGCCGAATAGGACATTTGACCCTTTCGGCCAGATGGGTTTCGTCCTAATGGTTTGTTCAGCCTAGTGGCATTCGGCCAAATGGCTTTCGGCCGAATGGGTTTCTGCCAAACGACCCTTTCCCAAAAACAAGTACAATTGTGTCAGTGATAAAATTTTAACACAGTCCATCAGAGCTGATGGACTGTTCTCAAAGGATATTCGTGATTGGAAACCATTCTATGACCCAACCAGGAATTGGTTGTGGTCCAAAGACATATTTCTTTGAGTGGTCATGAATAAGCTACACAGTATGAAAATGTTACAGCATATATGATGTAACAAAAAGGCTCTGTTCGATTCGACTCATTTTTCCATCACTTTTTAAAATTACAGGTCGTCATTACTATGGGGCTTGTATTCAATATTGCGTACAAAAAAAAGTTGGATGCAAAATTAGAGGTTATCGAACACATAAATAAGAGTTAAAATATTTCTATGGCATGTAATTTTCAGAATTTTCAACTGTGTATGTTTTCCACCTCCATCATAATATTCCTCAGGACATCGTTGCTTTAGAATCTGTCAGGCTCCACTTCAGGTTGACTTCGCACTTCTTGAAATTTGAAAAGTGAGACGTTCCCTTCTCACTAATTTCTCATTTTTACTACTCATTTCTCACTTCTTATTTCCCACTTTACAATTATCACGTTCGTTCACGACATTTTTAGCCGTATATGACTCGCTGACCAAATGACATTTACAGTCGTATGATCCATTTGGCCAAATGAAATTTTCGGCTTTATGGCCAAATGATCGATGTGGGCCGAATGATCTATTCCGTAAAAACGCTAAATGTCCTTTTCTGCCAATGACCAACATTTGGCGTTTTCTGCCAAACGGCATTTCCGGCAAAATTACCTAATCGTTCAAACGGTGGTTGGTTTAAAGACCGTTTGGCATTATGGTCATTTGGCATAATAGTTGTAAAATAACTAATTTCGGGATTAATGCAACACGTGTTCATTTTTTTTAAATTGTTTTTGCTATTACATCAATTAAAGAATGTATATGAAAATCATTTCTCGAAGACATTGGTAGTCTCCATTAAATTTCTATCTCATCTGCTTTTTGCAGTGAGACTGCCTCTGGGTCAGTCACAACATCGCTCTCGACATGTCACAAAAGACAAACACTCCAGCAACAAAATTGTGAGCATTCAAGAAAAAATATTACGAGAAAAAGGCAAAGAAAATACTTCTACAGGAGATAAATCATCTGTTCTGTTAAGAAAATTATTTTGAGTTTTATAGTGCAATGTCTTCACTTGTCATAAGACGAGTTTGTACAATCCCATTTAATTCCACCACTTAATTGTACCTTGACAGATACGTATTTCGACCTCAATAGTAAGGTCGTCTTCAGTGTCTCGTACTTGACTCAACTCATCTGTTCTGAAAACACACTTTGTCAGCTGTAAAAGTCAAAGAAGTATGCGCTTCCTTCTTTGATAAGATTCCAGATAAGATTCAGAAATGTATCCTTATTCAGTTGATGCATTTGTTCGGTTTAAAGCAAGAGAAGGCATGATTGCTTCTTTGAGGCAAGGAAGACATGATTCCTTCTTTAAAAGAATGCATTCCCTAAACAGAAGGCAAGAGAGGATAAGATTCCTTCTTTCATGTTGAGCATTTGCTCGGTTTAAGACAAGGGGAGATATGATTCCTCCAAGGGAGAGATGATCCCTGCTTTGAAAGGATGCGTTTGCCCGGTAGAAGCCAAGAGAGGATGTGATGCCTTCTTTCAATTTGAGCATTTTCTTGGTTTAAGGTAAGGGGAGATATAATTCAGGCATTTGCTCGATTTAAGGCAAGCGAAAATATATTCCTTTTTTAAATGGTTCTTTCGCTCAGTAGTAGGCAAGAAAGGATATGATTACTTCTTTCAATTCATGCATTTGCTCAGTTTAAGGCAGTTTCCTTCAAATGATGCATTTTCCTGGCAGTAGGAAAGGTGTGAAGAAGAGACTAAAGAGAGATGATAGGATACCTTCTTTCAATTTGGGCATTTGCTCGATTTAAGGAAAGGGCAAATACATATGATCCCTTCTTTAACTTGATGCATTTGTACGGCTGAAGGTATGATGGAATTGGATTCCTTATTTCATTTTGGGCATTTTCTCCCCAAGCAGCACAAGTCAAGTGAAACTAGTTGCAGCAACCTAATTATGATTGATTCCGGTCACAAATGGTCGGGGTTCAGCCAAACTCAGTTATGGCGTTCCTCAGTTATGGCGTTGTGATCCTGGATATCCTGGAGATGGAGATCCTCAGTTATGGCGTTGAACGATGTCCGATGCGATTTGTGATTAAGTGAATCTGTTACACGAAAACTTTGGCAAAAAAATTTGACATTTTTCTTTGGCGCTTGGTATGATTTGGCTGATTTGACCATATGATTTACCGTGTTCTTTATGCAAGATGTGTGCTGCTCGGGTCGGTTCATGGAAAAGGAGATATGATCCCTTCTTTCAAGTAAGACATTTGTTCGGCTAAAGGCAAGGTAAGATTTGATCCCTTTTTTGAATGCATGGATGCATTTGCCCGCCAGAAGTCAAGAGAGAATGTGATGCCTTCTTTCAATGTGAAAATAGGATTCCTTTTCCTAATAAAAGGAAGAAACGCACAATGAGCATACTCTTACATGATAAAAAAAAATCAATGCAGATTAATATTCCCGTTTTGGCGGCAGCCTTCTCTATTTTAATTTTGCTACGTTGTACAATCATGCGTCCAATTTACACGTATTGCCCATATCATGGGAACAACGTAGCTGAATGGCTCGACAAATCTCATTAATTTATCACACAGAGAATTATGCTAAATGACTATTATGCCAAACGACCATTATGAAAAACGGCCATTATGCCAAACGGGGCACAATCTGTCCAGACGTCTTTTTTCAGCCAAACAGCAAAATAAAAATGATTTTTTTTATAAATCTGTCTAGGCAATGAATGTTTCGGCAAAACGAAATTCGGCTAGATCAATGTCGTCCGAAAGTGTTTTCCGGTAAATGGCATTCAGCCGAACTTTTTTTCCCTCGTTCAGCATCAACAAGATCTTCAATCAACTGCACATTATTGTCAGGTTCACGCCAGTTAAAAAATCTGTAGAGATGTGTAATGCTGTTCAGTAAGGGGCCATCCACAAAGTACGTCACGCCCCTAGGGGGGAGGGGGGGCTCCGAGCAGCGTGACGACTCATACAATTTTTTTAGAATTTTCATACACAAAGTGTGACGTGTGAGGAGGGAGGGGTGGTTGAAAATCGCCAATTTTTGCGTGACGTACTTTATGGATCTTCCCTAAGGTAGGTAGGCCAGTGGGAGGAATTCCGCGGTATTACAGCGGGCTTCTTAGACTTAGACGTGTGTCAGTAGATGTGCGCAAAGCTCTCCTTCAGTGGTACTCCTAAAGGGTACCATTTCTGGCCAGGTTTCCGGTTTTCTCCTAAGGAATCGGGATTCAGTAAACCAACGACTTGAAGAGCTTAAGTTATTCGTCTCCTTCCATCCAGTCCCATCGTCAGTTACGTTGTTTTCGGTTGGTATTGGTAACAGCACAGAGCGAGGAATTGAAAAAAATTTCAGAGGCCCAACTCGTGTTTTGGTGGTGGTCTCTGCTGTAATTCCTGCTGGATTCCAGTTCAGCGCATGCTTCTCCGCTCTTTTGCTCAGTATATAAAATCCAGTAGTGAGGCCACTAGGCCTGAATTGCTTTGCTTAGCTTAGCTTGTATTGATAGACTGAACATATTGTAGTTGCTAGTCGTCATTGGCTGAGAAACAATAAGAATGACCAGTTAAACAATTGATCAGTTAGGGTGCCAATGGGATGCACAGTGTTTTCTAACCCAGGAATTCGTGATTGAAAAATGTTTTGGCCATGAAAAGTTGATTTTAGAGTCTCAGTGGCTTCGGAGAAAAGTTTCAGTATGTTAAGCTCCATATTTTGGGATTTTTTTTTTTTGACTGATCCCCCTAAGTGTAAAGATGACCCTGCAGATGTTGCCCTGCACAGTAGGCGAGAATTTGTGTTATGATCTACCTTTTTAAAATGCCATACAAATTTAATTTCAATTTTTCAAATTCTGCCTCAAATTGCCCCTAAATGTATGCAGTTAATGTTAAAATGCTCTTTTTTTAACCGAAAATTATCAATAACTTCGTCAATATTGAAAATAAGGAGGAACTGTCTTCGAAAGGTTCATGTTTTTTATCGCGACTGAGATCTTTGTAAAACATTTGAAAAATCCAAAAAATATATTGACATAAGTATCGTGAAAAACCTAATTTTTGGTGGTCGTTCATAAATAACGACCCATATCTCGACTTCTATAGCAGATAGAAATAAAGTCTATATCGCAAAATTTTCCGTAGAAACTTTTTCTACAACTATCTCCAAGACACCAATGATATAGCTTTATAATTGGAGGAAAGAGGATTTCCATTTCACTTTTAGAGGGATCAGTCAAAAAAATTTTTTTTTCGAGATATGGAGCTTAACATACTGAAACTTTTCTAAAATCAACTTTTCATGGCCAAAACATTTTAGATCTCGAATTCCTGGGTTAGAAAACACTGTGGAATGTATGGGAAAAATTGACCATTGAATTTCTAAAACGGGTAATGCTCAAAAGTTTCATCTCCTCGAAAAAAGTTCCTATGCAAAATTTCAGCTCAATCGGACTTCGTTAAGTGTTTGACCAAACCGGTCAAAGTTTGACTATTTCGAAACACGAAAATTTCTCAGGTACATTTCATGCATTTCAGTCCCAAAAATTTTCTTAGTCCCAAAAAGTAATTTTTTTCCAAAAAAAAAATTTTTTTCGTGTAAACACCAAATCTAAACGTTTCGTGCATTTTTAATACATTTGACATCAATTTTTTTTTTAATTTCGAAAGATTTTACAAGTTCTATATTTTTTTCAAGTCACAAAAAGTCAAATCTTTTACATTTTTTTTTTTAGATAACACCAGATCTCGACGTTTCATTCCTTAGAAATCTAAGACATCTCATTTTTTTCCTGTGCCCCCTTCCCCTTGGAAAATTTTCATGTTTCAAAATAAAAATAGTCAAACTTTGACCGCTTTGGTCCAACACTTAACGAAGTCCGATTGAGCTGAAATAGGAAATTTTTTTCGAGGAGATGAAACTTTTGAGCACTACCCGTTTTTGAAATTCGAAAAGTCGATTTTCGTTGGCACCCTACTGTACATGCTTTGGAATTCCTTTATATCAAGACCAACAACGATCCCGACCATGTCATCACACTCTGTATAGGATTAAGAAAGGAATATTAGATCAACACCCATTAGTTAATACAGACGACCGAGGAATCCTATGCGTCTCCATGAGCGTCACTGGAAAGAAATAGTGGATTAGATGTTGTATTGAAATTAGTCGCTTTTTTTTAGAACGAGGTTATATCTGATCAGAAACAATGACGAGAGCTGTGTTTCAATTCAATTCAAAACGCATTCTCAACTGATTTCAGTGCCAAGAGGTAACACATAGTGCACTAATTTTTCTCACTGTTCTGTTTTACAAAACAGAGACATCTTTTTTTCATTTCGCGACCGATGGTCGATGACCATTTGACAAGAACAGCCATTTGGCCGAAATGTCTTTGTATATATAAAAAAAATCAAAACTTTTTTTCCACGGGGGGGGGGTAATAATGTTTTTGTTGTTGGATGCCAAAGTACTCAAAATGCATGAAACTTTGAGATTTTTTCTATATCGACTGTTTTGGGACTTTGGGATTCTCATGGCGACAATAATTTTCCATCGAATTTAAAAACCCGACGTTACGCAAACATTCCCTAAGCCCTAAAATATGCCCCTATGCAAAATTTGAGCTCCATCGGACATAATTTAGGGGTGCTCAAAACTTTACATAGGGGCAAATTTTAGGGCTTAGGAAATGTTTACGTAACGTCCGGTTTTGAAATTCGATGAAAAATTGTTTTCGACGATCCCAAAACAGTCGATTTTTTTTAAACTAATTCTCAAAGATTCATGCAATTTGAGTCCTTTGGCATCAAAAAACAAAAAAAAAATTTCCCCTTGTGAGAAAAAAATAATTTTTGATTAATTTTAAGCACCCCTAAATCATGTCCGATTTAGCTCAAATTTTGCATAAGGGGATATTTTTGGCTACAAAAACGTTTGCGTATCTTCCGGTGTTAAAATTTGATGAAAAAAAATTCATCATCTGAAAAAGTCCCAAAAATGTTATAAGAGACAACATAGATTTTTTTTTCAAACATTTTTTTATTGAAATAACATCAGGTCTCGACGTTTCATGCATTTTTAGGTCATTTTCAATTTTTCCTTCGGTCATGGGTAAAAATTTCAAAACATTGATGAATTTTAGGCACCCCTAAATCATGTCCGATTGAGCTAAAATTTTGCATGGGGTCATGAAACTTGTGAGCAATGTCCTTTTTTGGAATTCGAAAATGTCATTCTCATTTGCACCCATTGACACAACTCCGGAATTCAGCTTTCCTCTGCATCGCTCTGTAGCGGCGATCCAAACTTTGATCTTCTCTAGTTATCACTCATCGTACTGCAAAATTCGCTCTCTAACTCTAGCATAAGGCTATACTTCTGATCCAGGTACTGCTGGAGGGTGAAACTTTCTTATCTGTCCCATTTTTTAAGCTGAAGTCCAATTCGCCGACTCGTTCCACTACTCACAGTGGGATGGTTTTGAAAAAAGTGGGACATTGGTTTTATCGGCGAAACTATTTTTTGGAGACTTTTGATGTCTCCTGGAGAGTGTCTTTATTTTTAGGACACTTTATTTGAGGAGTAAGAAAAATTGACTTAAAAGTGTGCAACCCGAGAAAAAAATATATTTTTTATTTGATTGCTAAAATTGTTTATATTGTATGGAGCTATTGTAGAAATGACAATTTCAAGCCATTCTGTCGAAGATACCAATCTTCCATCTCTGAAGTGGACAATGTTACAGGGGTGTAAAGTTTGTAACCCCTTAAAAATTATTTTTTGGCTCTAACTTTTTCATTTCGAATTTTACATTTTTCCAATGTTCTACGAAGTTGTACGTGCTTTGAAAAAAACTTATTGTCGTTGAAGAGTGCAAATCGCTATCTCTTCATTTAAAGAAGCTGTATCAGTTTTTTATAGTTTCTTAACGCTGTTATAAAACTAGTATACCTTTCAGGGTAGCAGGTTGTAGCAGCTGTTATTTATGCCATTAGCTTCAGTAGCGCTTACTCTTCTGTTACATATATAAATTTTAAGTGGGTTCATAAAAATATTCCACAAAATGCACATCAGCTTTTTGGCCCATCATTTTTCTCTGTATGCTGTCTGCTGATCCAGGTGCAGCGCTGTTGTTTGGAAAATTTGAAGACTTTCACTAATTCAGTTGCTACAAACTAGAAAGCAATCGAATCGATTATCGTGCACGCGACGAAAAGGATTAAGTTTGATAAACTCATTGTTCACAGTGACACAGTTGGTATTGCTTACATTATTACGTTGCAGTTGCATCCATCATCGCAACGCAATTCATAAATTCTATTATATTTAAGTGTTAATTACATACATGTGAAGTATTAAAATGAAAGGTATATATGAGGATGATATGAGATTAACATAACTAATAGTTAATCTTAATCAAATCACCCTGTCTAACGAAATAATGAAATTTTTCATATTGCATTCCTGCACACATTCATTGTTGGCACAAGTACGCCCTTCACACTATTCTGTACCACTTATTTAGCACTTGACAGGATACTTTTTCGCAGTACGATACACACACACATCATCATATTCTCACCCAAATTTCACCCGAGCACAGTCGACAATGTGCTCGCTAGCGTGCATGCACTTGGCTTGGTTGTTACCGTTTTGACTCAAATTCCGAATATGTCTCAAAATTAAAATTAAAATTATCAATGATTTTTCGTACAGTGGTTGAACAAATCAAATGAACTCATGATGAAAGAATCACGTGAATAAAGTTGTAATGGCCATCTAAAAGCAAAATTTTCGGAATATGAGTCATGCTCGGGATCTGAATCAAAACGGTAGATTCTTTTTTAATTTGCTACATTCTGTTTAAACTTTTCCATTCCCGGGCACATGCAAGAATCGCGAATTCCATCCATTCCACCACGCTATATTTTTTACTCTCTTCCCGTTCTTAAATAGCTTCGCCCTTTTTTGCATTTCAAATGCTATTTTACTATAATTGAAATAGTTTTCTACACTTTCCTCGCATCTTTTCGGTACCGATTCCGTGTCTGCTGAGCTCAGTCAAAACACCACACCACCAATCACACCCACACCGGAAGGTTGAGGGGAAAAAATGCATCCAGCGATTTAATTAAGCAGACGAGAAAACGTGGAAATGAGCAGCATAAACAACAATGTGAAACAAAAGAACAGGATGTCATGAACTTTCACTTCTTCAAGCGAAAAACGGTGGAAAGCCCTTTCGAGGCCACTCGGTCATGGGGGTGTTTTTTTATGTAGGTGTTAGCTCCAATGTGCGGTGCCTTTCGCAGCATCGGGCTCGACATTCGAGTTGCTTTTTCTGGCATTTTTTGACAGGTGTTGAAGTTTCATTTAGCTCATGGAATGCAACATTGTTGTTTTCTTATTGAGCATGTGTATTTGTTGTAGCCATGTTTATATTTTTCAATAAGATCAGAGGAACATTAATTCATAGGCTTCCATTTTTATCTGCCCAAAAGCTTTTGCGAGTTGCAAAACGTCACACCCCGTTCGAGACGTTTTATCAATATTAAATTAAGCCTTTCGAAATCTAATCGGGTTTCCAAGACAAAAGTAGCTATCCGATATCTTGGCCCACAACTAAATAGCTCAATTTTTATTTCGTGTGAGAAGTCAATGTTTTACTTCCGGCAATATTTAATATCTGACGTACCTAACGTGTTTTTGGATTCTCTCCGTAGAGCCTCGGAAGTAAAGGCGAAAAACTTGTTTAATCCTGATATTCGTTTAAAGTCAATAACGTGGGTGGGCTTCCTTGTGAGGTAGTGGAGAGTTCACGCTTCGAGGCCTTATTTGACAGGCAATCAAATTATTTGAATGGCAGATAAAAATAAGCCTGAAGGCTCACTTAAAGGTTGAAGAATGAAGGTGGAAATCTGTTTTCATTTTATTTCTCACTTCTAAATATGCACACTTGAAAATACTTTCCAGGGATTTGAACAGTTAAGGCAAAAACATTCATCAAAAAACTCGTCTGCCGTCTGTCTGATTTTACCCAATTTATCGTTTTTTGTTAATTCTAATTCAAAATGTTAATCGTATATCAATAATCATTAAGTATCTGATTTTTCTATGAATAATTTAGGATTTTTAGAAACATGTTGTATGGATTTTGGTGATAAATTGAAGTCATATGATCAAAACATGGACCGAAAAAAATCGTGTAAAAAAATCTGTGTAAATACTTTATTATTTATTATTTCTTGGTGATCAGGTATCGGAATTCTCACTCATATGAATAGAAACCCAGGATTGATCTACATAGCAGAGTGCCATTTTTCTATGTTCTCCTATGAGCTATTATTCTCACACAATATTTTATTCGGATAGAACGATGAGTGATAATTTAAATATCGCCCTCAAATTCACCTTCTCGCCACTCATCCAGATCATTTTTTCGAGGATATTCACAAAAATGTACGGCCACGGCGGCCTGTAGTTCAGTGGTTTCAGAACAAACTTATTTCGAACTTTGATTGCTCCGAAAACCCATGTCAATGCAATTCAATGCAATGAAAAATGTAGATGAGGTAATAGAAAATGGCACATCAAACTACTTTTACCTGTTTGAACCACAATCAGTTTTGCTTCTAAAGTTTCTCCAATGCTGCGAAGAAATGAAGGACATCATTACAAATAATATTATATGTATTAATGTTTTCCCATTATCTCGAATCATGAAATTGAAAACCGACAAAGCTATTAAGTTTGAAAGCTGTTCACGCTGCTTTAATTCACCATTCTCGTACCACATCATTCCAGTTGTTCCGCACTCAATAAAGCTTCCTTTCGCTGTAAATGCCGACGTGCTTTGTTATTAATCACTCGCCTCTTAAGCAAGCCATTTCGTGCCCAACAAACACGCAATCTCACGCCATCGCATCGCCTGAGTGGAGCGCATTTGTTTACGTTAAAAGCAGTTCCGTGGCCGAGATCATCTTTACAGCTTTTCTTTTCTTTTCTCAAATAAATTTAATGGTTCAGATTTGCTTGAATAAGAAAATTTGACACTGTTGTTCTGCGGCTGCCAGATGCTTACAAACTACAATTTGCATCCAACAAGAGTTGTCTATCATCAATCATCCGTATAGCAAGGAATTAATCAGACGGACACAAATAAGCTTAATTCTTGTTTGAAAATTCTCATTACAACTTACAACGCATCACGCATAGTGCAAAACACGTAATCAGTGCTGACATTTCTCCTTGCTTCAACAGCATTTGGTTATGGGCAAGTTTATCTCTCTAGCAGGGGTGTTTCCGAGGTGGACCGTATGCTCTGCAATATTTGTATAAGTTGTTTCGTTTTTCTTCTCAACTTCAGTTGCACCAAAGCATATTTTGAAAGCAAAAAGCTGCCATCCATTTGCTTACCAATTCAAAAACCTCCACAAAAAGCCGATTGAAAAAAGTTCTCAAAGTATTTTGCATCTTCAAATTTTGTTTCAAAGTTGATATATTGCTCGTCAAACAAAGCCCCATCTTAGCCAAAGTGAGAGAATGAAAATCGAATCTGTTCGGCTCTTTGCTTGTCCTAAGCTGCTTAGCGAGAAGTTTTGGCAGATATTAAAAACTTGCACCACAACGCTGCTCGTGGTGTAGCCTTCCGCAGCTTCGGCTCCAGCGCTTTTCAAGTTGCCGCTTCATTAGTCGAACGTCCAAGCGTAGGTACCCATCATTGGCAGCTTTGGGCAAAGCCTCTGAATGAACTCAGGTGTCAAAATAATTAACTGCTTTCTGGGCAAAAAGTGGTATTTGGCTAGGCTATTATTGGCTATTATTTTGCCAAAAATTTTCTTATGTCTTTATCATTAGAAACTTTCAGACCAAGGCTGGCTGTCTCTTTTTACCAAAATTGAAATACCAATTGTACTGATCCTATTTTATCTCGAACGGAAATCCTTTGTACTTTGTACTACACACCTACGCTATGTGATAGTAAAACAGCTCATAGAATGGAACTTTCCTCGGATTTTAAGACCTCGAATAGCCTAATCGGCGAGGGAAGAGCATTATCATTCTCAAAGGCGAGTGCTAGTTCTAGTTCCGACCACAGAGACCTTTCAGATGAGAAATTGTCTGTACTTCTCTGTGCATGTCACACAATATGTAAATTCATACATTCTTTGGCATCGTATAACTATTAATAAATAAATGCGAAAATGCATTTATGTAGAACACTAAGTTGACAGTTATCTATACACCGCGGCTATAGAGCAGTGGCTGGGTTTAATTCCCGGTGCCGGTTTAGGCAATTTTCGGTTTGGAAATTGTCTTGACTTCCCTGGGCATAAAAGTGTCATCTTATGACAGTGTTTTGTTGCAGCAACAACACATTAGTCGAAGTAAAAAGAAAATTTCAATGGAGACGCATGGTAGCAGAAAAAACATCTGGCGGTCTATTCTTCATAAGGATATGCGGTATGTCAAAAAATTTCGTTTCAGGTTATAAGAAACGAATTCCGCGGAATTTAAGCATGGCGAAATCTTTTTTGTTTTTTTGTATTTTGTTTCGGTAAATTCCAGCAAACACAAGGTTTCAACCAACTGAAATGGAATTCCGCGGAGTTTCAAAACAAATTATATAACCAAAACCAAACTCCATCTAATAAAAAAAATCGACTGCACTGTTGAATAAAACCATGAAGATTGTATTAAAATAATACGTATTTAGTTTGCTAATAAAAACCTCTTCAATGGTTTGTTAGAAATGTTCAAGCAGAAAACGAAATACGAATTTGTTGATTGAAAATACTAGTGTACAGGTATTTGCTCAAGTTAATCGATATCGGATTTTGGTCCTTGTATTTAGCAGCGACTCTGATACTACCAATAAATTTACATCTCTAGCTGCGGAGGAGGTTGTCCCTATCGACCGCTTTCATCCACCACTCGATTTCTGCGTAACATTCCAGTCTGTGATATAATTTTCTGAAGAAATTGACGCGATTTCCGCCGAGGTGATTTTGACACAATGTGCGGTCTGCTATCGAATACTAATTGGATCGAAGTGACGCGAAGTACTGACGTGGATGCTGCTGTTTCTGCATTCAACACTATTTTGCGCAATTGCTTTGCCCTGACTGTCCCACTTATCTGACCTCCTAAGAAACCAGCTTGAGACAACTCGGCTTCGTGCATTACGACGTCGTCGTTTCAAAATGCTGCAGCAGTACTGTCGTCAAAGATGCTATTTCTCGAAACAACAATTTGATGAAGCGAGTCGCATATATCGTGGATATAACCGTTTTCTGTACAAACAGTATGTGAGGCGGAAACAGGACGATCTTTGCAGAAATCCGAAAAATTGTTGGTCTTTTGTCAACTCTTAACAACATGAAAATGGTCTCCCTATATCGATGTATCTAGGTGACGGCTTGGTTAACAATTTAGATGAAAAGTGCGCGCTATTCGCAGAGCAGTTCTCTAGCGTTTTAACGAATAATATTCTTACCGCCGTAGATACGAATGCAGCAATCCATACAGTACCAAGTGATTTGATTGATCTAGACACTGTCCAAGTGACTCCGCTGATGATCGAGTTGGGGCTTAAAAAGCTTAAGTTGTCGTTTTGTCCAGGACCAGATGGTATCCCATCGTGTATATTCAAGAAATGTGGGCCCGTACTAGCGGAACCTCTACTGTACATTTTCAACCAATCTTTCCAACAGTAAAAGTTCCCGACTGTTTGGAAAACGTCTCATATGCGGCCAGTTTTCAAAAAAGGTGACAAGTCAAATGTTGCTAACTATATCGTGGGATTACTTCACTCTCAGCTGGTTCAAAATGCTTGGAAACAATTGTGAACGATGTTGTGTTAGGATCGTGTCGCACTTTCATCAGTAAAACACAACACGGCCTTTATCCTAGGCGATCTGTGGAAAGTAACTTCTGTGACTTTACATCAACCTGCATCAGTGCCATGGACAGTTGCGCACAAGTAGACGCAATAAACACCGATATCAAGGCTGCATTTGACACAGTGCATCATGGAATCCTGTTGGCTAAACTACGTCATCTCGGGTTTACGGAAAGAGTTTGCAATTGGCTACAGTCGTATCTTAAAGATAGATGTCTATGCGTAAAAATTTATGCAACCGAATCACTTTCCTTTACGCCTGGCTCTGTAGTGCCACAAGGAAGCAATTTAGGACCTCTACTGTTTACGTTGGTCTTTAACGACGTTAGTATTCTCCTGGCCGACGGTGGTTTACTAATTTACGCTGACGATTTGAAAATCTTTCTCATCGTACGAAGTGACGCAGATTGTAGGGAACTTCAAAAGCTTTTGGATATCTTCGCACGTTGGTGTCTCATGAACTACCTTCAAGTTTGCGTCTGCGTCAATGTTGCGTTATCTCATATCGTCGACGGAAGTCTCCGATATTATATGATTACAGCATAAATAACAAATTGAACGTGTGGATGAACTGAAGGATCTTGGAGTGTTGTTGGATTACCAACTAACATTTAAGCTGCATTACTCTTATGTAGTAGAAGAAGCCAATCGTCAACTAGGATTCATCATCAAGATTGCTAAAGAGTTTAACGACCCAATATGCCTGCGCGCCCTATACTGGTCTTTGGTCAGATCCATTTTGGAATTTGCGTCAGTGGTGTGGTCTCCTTATGAAACATTATAGATCACGAGAATAGAAGCGGTACAAAGAAAATTTGTTCGACATGCATTGAGGAATCTGCCGTGGCGTGACCCGTTAAATTTGCCTCCTTATGAATACCGTTGTGCCTTACTAGGAATTGAACCATTACATGTACGTCGTAAAACTAACCGGGCAGTTTATGGCGCCAAATTAATACATAGTGAAGTCGACTGCCCTGCTCTGCTGGAACGTGTTCGTTTTTATGCCCCTGAACGTATCCTTCGATCGAGGCAACTGATACAACTATCAGCTAGGAACACTATTTATGGAGCCAATGACCCAATCAACTCTATTTGCAGAGCATTTCGAGAAGCATATTCTTTATTCGACTTTAATTTATCTACGGAAGCATTTCGACAACGTTTGCGTACATCACGTATATTCAATTAATTGTTTAGTATAATTTAATTAAGTATAATACATTAAGACCATGATGTCAGATGGATACAACAGTAAATAAATAAATAAATAAAATAACACTACGAATCACCCAATCCTTCTATTAAAAGTTCGTCTTTGGAGAGAAAGGCTAAAGTATTTAATTTTATTTTCATTTGTTACGTTACAGCATTCAAACCTATTGTACAAATGCTATAACTCTTCAAATTATCGATCGGATTTTATTTATAATGTCGAAAACAATTATGAGGCTTGACGCACTAGTAGCGATTGAATGTGAATCTATACCATTCTGTCGAATGACATTTGGTCGAATTGACAATTAGTCGAAAGCAGATTTTTGAAAGAATAATCTCGGTACACTTCATCGAATTATATTTCGTCGAATGAATATTTGGTTTTAAAAAAAGTTGTCAATAATAATTAAAAACTAATTGATTTATTGCTGTGTTTAAAAAAAATCTATCAGTATTCTGCGCTCGATAATGGTAGCTTGAGTTCCCTTCATTTTGACATTCAAGAGAAACAAAACATTGGAACCTATCAAGTTTGCCATGATCCTATTTTTTTTCTGAGTAAATAAACAAACGCCGATAATTTTAAGCTGAGATGAGATAAGACATCTCACTGTCCCTTTTTGAAACCATTTGCCTGTCAGAAAAGACCAGATTTGATTGTGAGATTTGACAGACGCCGGCAAGTGCAGCGTTGCTTTATTTTGGTAGTGGGTGCTTTCTTATTACTTTCGCGGTGTTGCTAGTAGTCGGGAATTTTTCATGATATTTCCAAACACGACCTATCGGCCAAACGATTATTTAGAACTGTTAGAACATATGACTTTTTCAGCCAAATTACCAGTTCAGTCGTGCCGCCAAACCATTTTCTACCAAAAAACCATTTCAGTCAAATGTTCTTCTTCTTCTTCTTCTTATTGGCATTACATCCCCACACTGGGACAGAGCCGCCTCTTAGCTTAGTGTTCATAAAGCACTTCCACAGTTATTAATTGTGAGGTTTCTAAGCCAAGTTACCATTTTTGCATTCGTATATCATGAGGCTAACACGATGATACTTTTATGCCAAGGGAAGTTGAGACAATTTCCAATCCGAAAACTGTCTAGACCGGCACCGGGAATCGAACCCAGCCACCTATGGTCTTGCTTTGTAGCCGCGCGTCTTACCGCACGGCTAAGAAGGGCCCGGTCAAGTTCGGCTGGATGGCTTTCGTGTTGACGGGTTTTTCGGCCAATCTGCTTTTGATTCTTCGTCTTTGAAAAAAAAATGGATTTTCGGATGAATGATTTGTGGGCTAAAATGAACTGTAGAAACCGTAGAAATCCAAAAATAAAACCTTAAGAATTCTAAATCAAAAATCCATTTGAAATTCCGTTGGAAAAAGAACTTCTACAGTCAACTCAATGCCGTCGTAGATAGAATTTCGAAGGGTGATATCAAGATCTGTTTGGGCGATTTCAATGCGAAGATCAACAACTCGAGCCATGAGCGCATTATGGGACGCCATGGTCTCGGAGAAATGAGCGAAAACTGAGATTTAGGATTTCTGCTAGATCAAAAATTAACTTTTAAAAATCACATTGAAGGCCTTCAAGCCAAATATAACAAATATATCAAGTGTCTATATCCACGTATAAACAGAAAATCAAAACTTGGTCTTAAGAACAAACTTTTGATTTACAAACAAATTTTTAGACCTGCCATGTTGTATGCTGTGCCATTATGAATTAGTTGCTGCAATACCAGGAAGAAGGCACTTCAGAGGATTATAAATAAAATTTTGAAAATGATTCTGAAGCTGCCTCCGTGGTATAGTACCAATGAACTTCATAGAATTTCTAATATTGAGACATTGCAACAAATTTCCTATAAAATAATTTCCAATTTTAGCTCTTGTACCCTTAGTGTTAATCAGGTTAAGCTTAGTTTAATTTGAAAACATTGAAACTCCTATATGATTTAATTCAACCAAAGGAAAAATCCTAACTGCCAGAGGAAATTGAAATGTAATAATAATAACTAAAAATGTAACATAGCAAATAAGGATGATAGTGATAAGAAAACACGGAACACCTAGACTAAGAGATGTATGCATGTATTAGCAAATAAAATTAGTTAAAAAAAAATAAAAAAATAAAAACGAAAACTGATTTTTGTGGTAATAACGACATGGTGATCGGGGGATCGTTCTTCCCTCATTGACCGGTTCTCAAGGTCACATGGGGCTTTCATGGCGGCTTTACAGAAAATCAAATCGACCACATTTGCATCAGCCGAAGATGGAAACGGAGCGTACTTGATGTACGGTATAAACGTAATGCTAATATCGCCTCTGATCACCACCTCCTCATCGACGAAATACGCCTGCGCATTGCGCGGATTCGTCGGCAGGAGGAGAGAGTTGGACGATGGTTTAACACACGCCGACTGGAAGATGCCACGGTGAAACGGTCCTTCGTTGAAGAACTGGAAGTGCAGATATTCGGGAAGGCGGCAGCGTGGAAGACCATGGTCCGCCATCAAGAATGCCTTCATCGCCACCAGCGAGAACAATCTGGGCGAACTGCGCACCCAGAGAAAACAATGGATCACCGATGAGACCTGGAAGAAGATAAAGGAGCGAAGAGAAGCCAAGCCGTGATAGAGCGATCAAAAACCAAAGGAGCCAAAGTCTTAGCCCGTCAACGATACTCGGCTCTTGCAAAGGAAGAAAAACGCTCATGTCGACCGGACAAGCGAGTGTGGGCAGACTCTCTGGCCGACGAAGGATAGAGAGCCTCAGCAACCGGGAACATACGCCTCCTCTACGATATCTCACGACGCTTAAGCGGGGCGAAGATGAATGCAACGATGCCTGTGAAAGACGCGAATGATCAGTTATTGATCGACCCAACTGACCAACTGAAACGCTGGTTCGAGCACTTCGAACAGCTTTCTCAAGTGTCGGCCAAGCCACCACCACCTCGGCTTGATCTGCATAGGATCCGACGTACGTGTCAATACCGAAGCTCCATCACTGCTAGAGATTCAAACGGCCATCCAAAGCATGTAATCGAACATATCTCCAGGGGTCGATCGCATATCAGACGAGCTGCTCATAGCTGACCCTACGACATCCGCTCAACTACTGCATCGTTTATTTCGTAATATCTGGAACACCGCAAATTTCCCGGTCGACTGGATTCAAGGTATCTGAGTGAAGGTACTCAAAAGGGTGACCTGATTGTATGCGATAACTGGCATTATGTTGCTGTGTACCGTTCTTAACCTTCTGTCTGTGCTCAAAAAAACTTACGTTGTCTGTGCTCTGGGGTCAAATTGCTATAACTTTTTTATTGTTTGGCCGATTTTGGATTTTTGGGGCTGTTTCGAAAGATAATTTAATCATCTTTCAGATTGTAATCAAAGATTGACTATTGATGGGCGGGTACATCGCGGGGAGGGGTTTTAGTGAACAAGGGTTACAAAAACAGTGATTTTTCATGATTATTTTACTTATATCCGAAAATCCTACCCATTTTGAACTGCACCTTTTTTTAAAAAGATTATGCAGAAAGGCGTGTGCTTCGGCATGAGGCGTTGATAAATTTAGAACTTGGTAGCCAGGTGGTGATACATTTGAATTTTTTTTTTTTTTTGATTACTCAAGATATTCCGATATATAGAATTCTCCTCAGTGTAAATAATCTTATCGCACAAATTTAAAATTTGTTAAAATGGCGTCTAGCGCCGTATCTTGGAAAAAGTGCTCATTATATTGAGCACCGCTCTGTAGTCCTGGACATCCTGAACAATGTTGCCGAAGAAAACTTGGGTGTAGGTATGAGGGATCTCGAGCTAAAGTAATATTTCATATATGCAAAAATATTGCAAGTACACTAGCGCCGACTAATTGTAAATTTCCTAACTATTTATTCCATCACATGATAGTCCATTCCCACAAGACAAACTTAATAAAGTCATCTTCACAAATTTCAAATTTGTGCGATAAGAATATTTACAATGAGGAAAATTCCATATATCGGAATTACTATAGTAGTCTAAAATAATGAATTCAAATATACCGCCACCTAGCGACCAAGCTCTAAACTAATCAATGCCTCATGTGAAAGCACACGCCTTCCTGCATAACCTTTTTGAAAAGGTGTAGTTCAAAATGGGTAGGATTTTCAAATTTAAGTTTCAAATAATAAGCAAGAAAAATCACTGTTTTTGTACCCTTTTTTACGAAAATCCCTCCCCGCAATGCAACCGCCCACCTATAGTCAATCTTTAATAACGATTTGAAAGATGATTAAATTATCTTTCGAAACAGCCCCAAAAATCTAAAATCGGTCAAACATTAAAAAAGTTATAGCAATTTCAATTTGGGGTCAATTTGACCCCAGAGCACAGACAACGTAAGTTTTTTGAAAAAAGTACACTGTAGCGAATTTTTTCAAGATTTTTCAAGCGAATTTGCACCTAGGAGACAGATCTCGGCGAGTTTTATCAAACTACCAAAAATTAGGAGAATCGGTTGAAAACTAAAAAAATTGCAGCCACTCAAAGTGGCCTGGGGTCATATTGACCCCAGAGCACAGACAAAAGGTTAAAGTTCTATGCAAAGTTATCCTAGCCTGGATTCAGGAGAAGATCGATGCGACTCTCTGGTGGCAGCAGGCCGGATTACGTGCCGGAAGATCCTGTGTGAACCATATTGTCACGCTCCGTATCATTCTGGAGCAGGTCAACGAATTCCAAGAGTCCCTTTACTTGGTATTCATTGACTACGAAAAAGCTTTCGACCGTCTCAATCACGAGAATATGTGGGGCGCCCTGAGACGCAAAGGGGCTCCTGAGAAAATCATCGGCCTCATCGAGGCACAGTACGAGGCCTTTTCGCTTAGAGTGCTGCACAATGGGGTCTTATCCGACCCTATCCGGGTGGTAGCTGGTGTGAGGCAGGGATGTATTCTATCACCGTTACTGTTCCTCATCGTAATCGACGAGATTCTGGTAGGTGCGATTGGCCGTGAACCAAATCGCGGGCTGTTATGGCAGCCTATAACCATGGAACACCTAAACGACGTCGAATTGGCTGATGGCGTTGCACTCCTCGCTCAACGGCGCTCTGATATGCAGAGTAAGCTCAACAAAATTGCCGAGCGCTCCTCTTCGGCAGGTTTAGTCATCAACGTCAACAAAACCAAATCGTTGGATGTAAACACGGGAACCCCTTCCAGTTTCACAGTAGCCGGGCAACCAGTGGAGAACGTGGAAAGCTTTCAATATTTTGGTAGCCAAATGGCGTCAGACGACGGTACCAAGATCGACATAGGCGCACGGATCAAGAAAGCAATGGCTTTGTGAGTTTAAGAAATATCTGGAAAAACTGGCAGAACAGTGAACGCACCAAAATATGAATTTTCAACTCTAACATGAAATCTGTGCTGTTATACGCTAGCGAAACATGGTGTGTATCAGTGGCTGCAGGTGTACATTAACAGATGCCTATGGTATATAATTCGGGCCTGGTGGCCTCAAAACTGGATCTCAAACAACGAGCTCCATCGTCGTTGTCACCAGAGGCCGATAGCAACAGAAAATCGGGATCGGAAGTGGGGCTGGGTCGGCCACACTCTACGTAGGGGCGGAAACGAAATCTGTAAACAAGCATTAGACTGGAACCCAGCAGGACGTTGCAGCAGAGGCAGACTCAGAGGCTGATGGCGGCGAAGCCTCAATAAAGAAATAAAAGAAGTCGACCGAAATCTAACCTGGCAACAAGGTAAAGCGATAGCTGGACGAACAACGCTCAGGATGGAGATCTGTCAAGTCGGCCCTTTGCAGCACCGCAGGATCCATAAGTAAAGAAAAAGTAAGTTGAAAGAAGATTTCGAAAATTTAAAAGAAATACCTGTGGAAACTTTCGGAAAAATCGGAAAAATTTAAGGAATAATTTCCTATGGATTAGATTTTTCCGGCGGAAATAAAAAAATCTCCCGTTACTGACTTAAAAATATTTTGAAAAAGTCTTTAGGTGACAGAAGCAATAGAAAAAATCGCCGGTGGATAAATGGTATTCAGCTTAACGACGAGAACGCCGCTGACTAAAATTATAAGAAACACCGCCGCCAACGATTTGCGGGTCGGCGGACACCTTACAACCGTCATAACCCATGCCCTAACCAACGGGATATTTTTAATTTTTTTTATTTTACTGGACTAAAGATTATTTAAACAAAAGCTATATTTTCAGTAACAAAAAAATGGCTCGATTTTCAGGAGGATTCGATTATCCGGAGAGAAATTTTCTTCAACACTCCGGATAATCGAGTTCGCCTTGTATTAACAATAAACAATTACAAAATTTTCCATTTTTTTTAATTAAAAATTTCCACAAAATAATCAATAAAGAGCAATAAAAATATATGAAAATTTCCATAATAAGAACAAAAAATACAATAAATCTATTGAAATTTTACATAAACTTTAAATGCTTTATAAAAGGGTCTATAGAAAAAATGCTCAGTTTCATTGTTTTGCCTTTCTCGTATACTAAGTATACGTAAAGGCTATATGATTGCTCCGAAAACAAACTTTTTATAGAAGACTCGGAGACCTATAGTGTTATATACCGATCGACTCAGTTCGACGAATTGAGGTGATGTCTTTCTTTTTTTTTTTACTTCCTAAACAATGGAGGGGGAATCTGCTCAACAGACATCCTGGGTTGACCAGGAAGTGCTGGGTTAGGGGCCATCTCCAATGAGGGAGGCAGGGCTGCATCCCCGACCAGCTAAACCGTTTCCATTGCCGCCAAGTCCATCGTCCCTTCGGTACAACCAGAAAGTAATGCTTCAAAGGGGGGCCAGTGCATGACGCACCCTCGAGGTTAGCTGCGTGTCCTTGCAGCATCGAACATCGTGACTCGCTTTTTTTAGAAGAACACCATGGTATCGTGCCAGCGCATTGCCGGCTTTCCAGGTGGCCTTACCACGCCCTATGTCCTCGGAAGGTGGGCAGGGTCGACTTCGCGCCTGCTTCCCTCTGCACGACTGGTATCAAGAATGATGATGCCGCGTGCACCCCAAATTGACCTTTCTGCGATAGGGCCTATTCGCCAGCACACAGAGGGACTTGCCGACGCGAGGCTTACGCCTGCCCCAGCCTTGACGAGGACCCCTTTCCGTCCTCGGGCTCGGAACCCACCCGGTTGACCGACGCCGCGAAAGCGACGATACCATGTTGTTCTTCGCGCGGCCACTTGTTCGATAAAAGGGTCGAGTTCGACCACAGAGCATGACCACCGGTATGACCCATGAAGCCGACTCCGATCCCTTGGACCACCTCTTATTTGCGCCTGAACTAGCCATCCTTGAGTCCACGCGCCACCTTCTGTGTAGCTCCGAGACGATTTGGGCGATAGCCGATAAAACGGCGTTCCAGCCAACTTCGTCTTTACACATCCTCCGAACTAGGTTGTCCGGGGTAGTGTCCAGACCACATGTGGCAAGCATGTGGTCACGCATTGCGCGAAAACGTGAGCACACGAACAACACGTGTTCCGCCATTTCCTCTAAACCTGCGCACACCAAACACTCGGGCGAAGCCGAGCAAGCCAGCTGCTTTACCTGCACTTTAATTTTGCAGCACGCTTAAACGCCGGGCACATCGAGCCCCCCATGGGGTGCTTGCTGTTCACAGCTTTGCTGGAACAAATCAAACAATTGGGAGGGTTCGTTCAGCATTGTGCCTTATGTCCCTCCAATACGCAGCGTCGACAGAGATTGCTTCTGTCAGGGCCTTTGCAGTCCCAATGCTTGTGCCCCGGTTCCAGGCACTTGAAGCAAACTTCGGGTTGCTCGTATATGCCCACAGGGCATACCGACCATCCCACCTTGACGCCCCCTAACTTGACTACCTTGGCGTCCGCTGCAGATAGCCGAACCAATGCTACCTGCGTCCCTGCCGGACCTTTCCGTAGCCGAACGGCTGCGGTGGGCGTCTCCACTTCACACTGTCGCCGCAGTGCCGTGACGAGCTCTTCGACTTCAGTGATCTCGTCCAGGTCTTTAGCCCTTAGATTCACCTCCGTCGTGAGTGCCCTCACCTTGACCGTCTCGCCTAGGACCTCCTCCGCCAACTTCTTGTAGGCGGCGCCCTTTTGCGAGACGCCCCGCTTCAGCTCGAGTATCATCTCGCCCATCCGGGTACGTCTTATTCGACGTACGTCGGCGCCGAGTTCACCGAGCTTGACGTCACTCCTCATCGCCTTCAAAACATCCGAGTACTTAGCCTCGTCCGCCGTGATGACTAGGGCATCGCCCCTGGAGCGATTGGCGCCTACCCTAGACTTCTTGCTACCCTCATTCGCCTGGGCCTTCTTTTCGGCCCTTGACGTCTTCGGTTTCCTCTTGTTCTTGACCAGGGTCCAGGAGGCGTCATTCCCCTCTATTTCCCTGGTCTGGTGCGGCTGAGAACTTTCAGCCTGCCGTAACCCCTTACCACCGTCTTGCCTGAGTGAACGGACCTTTCCAGGTCCTTCCTCCCCCGGTTTTGGAGGTATCTGACCAGGGTTCAGCTTCCCAGCCCCACTACCCTTGTTCGGGGTAGTAACGCTCCGCGTTTTGGAGCGGCCCCCAGGAGCTCATCCCTGGAGACTGTCTCCCCGTTTTTGTGTCTGCTCCGTTGGAGTAGTCACCCCGACGTACCTGCAAATACTTGAGCCTCAGTCTGGGTAGACTTTGGCACCACCGTCTTAGCTGGCACGCCTTCGGTCGACTCGACCTTGCCCGAGTCCGCGAATCCTTGGGCCTCAGTCTGGGTAGACCTCGACTCCACCGATTTCACGGGTTTACACTTGGCCGTCCCGACCGCCCTCTCCAGCTTGGCGTCCAGCATCGACTTTCGAAGTTTCTGCAAGCTCCTCTTTAAGTCCTTGCTGATATTATGCTTCGATGACGCAAAGTCGATGATGGCGTCCAGCTGTTCCGTCGCCACCTCGAAGGCCGAAAGCCCATCGCGTTTGCGGTTCATCGCCTTCACAAGCCGTGGGCCTTCCGGCGTTTTTATAGCCGAGAGGAAGGTTGAGTGACCCACGCTGGCGCTGCGCACTGAGCTGCCGACTATTGCCTCTGGCCTCCTAGGCGGAGACCTGAACAACCCACCTCTTGCGAAGGGGTTGTCGCCTCTTCTTCTTTCTTTCTACTTTCTGGCATTACATCCCCACACTGGGACAGAGCCGCCTCACAGCTTAGTGTTCATTAAGCACTTCCACAGTTATTAACTGCGAGGTTTCTAAGCCAAGTTACCATTTTTGCATTCGTATATCATGAGGCTAACACGATGATACTTTTATGCCCAGGGAAGTCGAGACAATTTCCAATCCGAAAATTGCCTAGACCGGCACCGGGAATCGAACCCAGTCACCCTCAGCATGGTCTTGCTTTGTAGCCGCGCATCTTACCGCACGGCTAAGGGTCGCCTACACTACTACCACTAATTGAAGAATTGACTTGGTTTTCCATTTTGGTCCCACGAGTTGCTCAGGAAAAGAGGTCCACCACGCCAGAGCCCAGCATAACGCGGTAAGGGACAATTACTGTGGAGGGTGCCCAGGTACCCCTGCATCCCCTCGGCACGGGTCGCTTGACGCCTTGGGATTAGGGGTTAGGGACGATGGTCCCGGTCTAACTCGCAGTGGCCATGGGGAGGGGTCGTCAAGCCCTTGGACAAAGTCCCTGCTGCCCTCAGGTGATGTCTGTGTGTATGTGTGTGTGTATGTCTGTGCGCACCCACCCAAAAAAATGTGGCAAAAGTGTCACTCATTTTTCAGGCACTTATCCTTAACCGATTTGCTTGCAATAAGTTGAAATTCGACGAAGAAACCTGTCCCATTGTTTCCTATTGAAATTTGGCCAGATCGGACTGTGGGCTCGGAAGTTATGGCCAAAATGGTAATTTTATCAGAAAAAAATCAATTTAAAAAACTGACACTCATTTTTTATGCACTTATCCTTAACCGATTTGCTTGCAATTCGACGCAGAATCCTGCCCCATTGTTTCCTATTGCAAATTGGCCAGATCAGACAATGGGCTTAGAAGTTATGGCCAAAATACTATTTTTATAACGCACGAGAAAGACTTCATCACCGCTAAGTGGATTAATCTGTTTTTTTTTATAATTCTTCATGCAAATTTTCATATTTTTGACAGAGTGTATGTAATTAAGAGTGGCGACACTGTCAGAATTGGAACAGAATTCATCTGTCATTCCCATGCAAAACCGTGTTCCAAACGAGCAGGAGACCTGTCAAATGCGGCACATGTCGCCACTCTTAACTACATACACTCTGATTTTTGATTGCTTTTTATTGATTATTTTGTGGAATGTTTCAAATTTCCCGTGAAAAAAAAAATAATTTGTCTAAAATTTTGTAGTTGCTCATTGCCAATATTGATTTTATTATGGAAGTTTTGATTTTTGGAACATTTTGATTTCCTTATGGAATAATCTTCTTTAATAATTGCAATTTTTGCTTTAAAAAGTGCTAATTTATTTTGATTTAGGTCGTTTTCCACGAGTATTATTGTTCGAAAAATTGAAAACAGCTCACCAAAGTCTCGTAGAGGCTGGAGGCTGCAAAGTTTATGCATCGTTGGCCATTGTCGTTCGATGCGGTATGCAGACTATCCGGTCCGATGACCGGTCTATACATTTCCATCCTTACAACCTGAGCGTTCATGTCACCGATGGTGATTTTGATGTCCAGCCGTGCATAGAACGCTTCTTTCTCGTCGTCGGGTCTCCTTTCGTGTGGGCAGTGCACGATGATGATCCTATATTTGAAGAAACGACCTTTTATCTTCAGCTTGCACATCCTTGCGTTGATTGGCTGCCACCCAATCACGCGTTGGCGCGTCTTGCCCAGCACTATGAAGCCGGTTCCCAGCTCTGTGTTTGTGGTTCCACAGCTTTGGTAGAAGGTAGCCACTCGACGCCCGCTTTTCACACTTTCTGTCCTGTCCAGCAGATTTCCTGCAGCGCTACGACGTCAAAGTTGCGGGGATGTAATTCATTCAAGCCTAGCGACTTGCAGATTCATGTCCCAAGCTTCCAATCGTGATCCTTTTTTCGTCGCCTAGGTCGTTGCGATTATATCGAGTCGTATTATCTTCTATGTCGTTCGTAATGGTTGTTTTTGAAGGCGGCTTATTGGGCTTGCTGTCTCATCGGAGGACAGACACCATCGTGTCAGGTCTGTTGAGCGTCCCACCTAACACCAGGACTTGGGCTTGTGCGCTTTGAACGGCACACGGTTGCTTTGCCAGAGTCTACTTGCGGATACATGCTGCTTTTTATAGAAGTTGAACAGAGTCCACTGTCCCCACCACATCCTAGGCAGGCACCACAACTAGCAGATGGCCTGGGGAGGTCTCGGCAAGCCGTTGAACATAATCCCTGCCTTATAACGGGTAGATGCATCCATTTAAAAAGGCGTTACTCCTCCCTTCGCCTTATACTGGGCATGGTCGGGTTTCGGATTTTGAAACCCTAAACCCGAATCGAACCCGACGGGTTTGTGAGATAAATATATGAATATTATTTCATTCAGTTTTGTTAATTGTGTGGCTAGTTCGTTGTTTGGGCTTACATTTTTTCGATTTAAAAAGAACCAAAAAATATCTATATAATAATAATAATTAAATTATGTCTGGTTCGGGTCAAGTACGGGTTTACGAATGAAATTCTCGAGTACGGGTCGGGTTCGGGTTTGTTAAATGTGACACCCGACCATCCAAAAGAATAATTATTCTAACTGAATTCCGCCAAATGGCATTCCGCGGAATGATTTACGAAATATGTTTCAAAGAGTTGATACACACCGCAAAAAAAACTCCGCGAAATGTTTTTCGGTGAAATAGTATACAACCGTCTGTAATGTCACAATCCAGTAGTGGATTTTTTTCTAAGTCAGTCGAAACTACTAAAAATTTTCAACAAACATTATGATTGATTGTATAGTTTGCCGCACAATCACCGCAATTTTTTTTGTTAATATTTTTTTCTTTATTGTAGAGAAACAGGCGTTTTTGAAAACTAATACATTTCCAAGAAATTTCATTGTTTGGATCTACAAAATTGATAAGAAGATGATAAATATTGGTAGCAAATGATCAACTTTTGTACCAAATCGGAAACCCCCCATTATTATTGAAACAAACCTAAGAAAAAAATACTCATTATTACTTAAAAATTATTGAACAGTATAAATGTCACTGTATGCCTCACCTTAAGCGGATATGTATTTTGCTAAGCCAAGTGCAAATGTTTGAAAATGCAAATTGTAAAGTATTCATTTTTTCGGAGAGTATCATAAATATTCAGTTTTCATGGCAACTTTTTATCTTCCTTAATTTGCTACAAAATACGTCATCTTCCAAAGTAACAAATGCTATTAAAAATAATACACGGAACCGCTAAAACGCTCTACTCGCTCTTCTTTCTATCTTCGTTTCTCTTTCATTTACATCACACTTTCTACACGCTATACAGAACTTTTCCTATTTCGTTGTTCTGTTTTATCTTCCATATTTATCTTCTTCTTCCTTTTCTTCCCCTGTTCTATGTTCAATGTGTTGAGCAGCATTTGTTGTTATTCAATTCTTGTTTCCAAAGCCCACTAAATGTTAACCAACTTTTCGTTCTCTGTTCACAAACACGCATTTGTTGTTTCGATATCTTGTTTGTATGCGGCTTTGAAAGTTCCGACTCGTACACCCTTACATGTGTTTGTGCAATAATATAAATGTTTCACCCGAACGCGAACAACAACAATAACAAATCAGCCACCAAACAACATCCACCAAACGCAGACAACAAAGATGTTATCTCTTATCGAATTTCTCCATAGGAACAATTATATGAATGTTGCAGATATCTGTTCTCATCTCTTTTTTGATCATTCGCTATATAGTTTTTTCCATTATATTTATCGTAAAACATGTTTGCGCATTCCGTTGGATTGATTCAAATTGAACAAAGTTCAAAACAAGGGTTAGGATTTATTACAGTAATTTGTAACGAATAACATAAATGATCAAATATGACCGCCTTTGTTTGAATAATCAAACTTGTACCGCAATTGAAATACTTGTTGTTGTTCAAAAAACTAAAACTGATCAGCTGAATATTGACTTTTTTACAAGTGTTTTGAGAGCGAAAATAAAATAGGGTCAATCATGGATATGGTAAGATTTTTTTTCTATTTCTGTCAGGATGTTGTGACGACCTATCGTATAGGAAAATTCTTTCAAAGTTTTAGAATATTTGATTATGGAAAACCTTGGAAATAAATAAAAAACTTGCCAAAACAATTTCCCAAGAAGCAATACAAACGTTCTATAAACAAATTAAATGAGTAACGAGTAGCGATAGGATACAACATTAATTCAAATTTACACGGTGCTAAAACAGTACATAAAATCAATAAATTTCTACATAATTTCTTACATGGCGTTTAATATTCATTATTGTTTGCTTTTAGGCTCGCTAGCTGTGCACGAAATTTATTCTAATCAGCAGCTAATAAATTCCTCCACCCTGAAGCTAAAACAGAATTGCTCAATTTTATTGTTCGACATCGAACACATTGGATCAGTTCAATGTCTACTAAATGTACGTACCACTGACAGTTACACAGCAAAAAAGTAATGAAAATATATTCGCATATAGGCAAAAAAGCAAACATCATGTAAATATAACTTTAAATTTAAAGCGAATTTTGCGAGTTCATTCATCCCTGAAAGTTATTAAAAAAAAAAAAGACGTAAAATTATAAAATGTTTCATGTGTATACACCAGAGAAAACAGCCTTCCAAATTCTGCACCCATATCGTCTTCTGTCGCTTCGAAATTGAATCATATCTGATACGATCGGATTATTATTCATATCCCATAAATGCACAAAAGGCCCTACTCCTGACAAGTCGAGCATTTCAGGTGGAAGTCGGAATGTTTGCCGCACTTCTCATACCGCTACCGCAAAAGTATCGCTTTCATTCAATAAGTAAGGGAAAACAGTGCATAATGCACCCACGAGGCAAAATGTAATCATTCATATAATCTTGGGTACGTCATTTCTAAGCACCATAAGTACCATTACAATTCAAAATGAGCAATTCATTATCGAGCTGCAGTAAAAAGTTTGAGTAAAATCCCTTCATTTTCAATTGAATTTAACGATTTGCGATTATTTCACCTTACCCGTAAGATTTGCGTTCAATCCGCTAAGATAATCAAACAAACAACCATGCGTTCACCATTATTTCACATGCAATTGAATCATTTTACACCATTTGGGCGATTTGTCCCAGGCCCATTTTTAAAACATATTTTAAATGCGTTAGAAAGTCATTCAAACATGGTTGTTTGAATAGGAGAGTAGTGATGAACTTTGTGCAAAACTTAAAAATCACGTTAATAAAGATAAAAAAAAGTAGGAGATCATTGTGGAATGTAGCTAGTTTTAAACATTTTGCATCTACACGATGAAATGGTTCGAGATTATTGTTTATATTGATGAAAACATCGAAAAAGTTTATGGGGTGTATTTTGGACTATTCTTCCCTATAGGGGAAACCCACAACCAATGGCTTCTATCGGCTGCCAACCCACATAGCAATCGCATTCCCAGAAGATGTTGCCCCTTCTATGATGATTTGAGTGAATCCGCAGCAAACAACAGATAGCAAATGCGAACATAGATGACGACTTTTGGTTATGCTTCGAAAAGTGCGTCCAAATAGTTTCTCAATTCCAAGCATCCGATATGTTAGCAGCTAGGTTTTTTCTCTTGGACATTTGCCGCTACTACTGAATTAAATTAAATGTGAGATGTTAGAACCAAACCGATGAACATTGTGTTGCTAGGGTATCGAATCGACAAAAAAAATCACATTGACTAGTCCGAACTCTTAGATTTTTCTAATTCCAGAATTGAGCTCAAATTAAAATTTAAAGTGTTAGTTAATATGTGCCTACCTTCATGTAAATCGCAATTCCACGTACATATTTGCATCCATGCAATTCTGCTCCGGTCCCGAAAGAATGCACTATTGGTGGTACGATTGTACAGAGAAAAGCTTTCCGTTTTATCTATAAGCCCTCATGAAAGAACAAACGCTCGTACCGGTCGGCAAAAACCCACGACTTTGGTTGTCTTTCGAGATTTGGAACGGAAGCTCTCGGGAATGTTCAACAGAATGCTGCTTTTGGCTTCTGTTTATAATATAGGTGTGCCAAAAGGAAAACAAATGTCACCTGGAATGAAATCTGATTCCGTTCGAATGAATGCTGCTGATGCATACAAATGACTGGGGTTTTGTGGCGGTACCTCGGAGGACACAGATAAAGTGGCCACAATCGCAAACAAAAACATAACCATTCAATGATCAAGCAATTCGAATTCCTTGAAGCTTCACTACTTTGGTTTGGGTGGTTTTGTGTGTACAATGCAACTAAATAGTAAAGAGCAAACAGATGATTTTTTTGTTGTGCCAATCGAGTAACTGATTAAATATTTCCAATTTCTCGTGTTTGGTTTTCCTTTACAGCAAAAAAAAATATTTTCTCCATTTTTTTCGAAGATGCAGAATACAGTCACTCTCTATAATGATGTAAATACGTTTTCTGTTGTACATGTACTTTGGAAAATTATAAGCCCAAGAAAATACTAATCAGCGCAAAAAGTTAAGTGGAGAAGTCAATCTCTGAAATGAAAAAAACTATGCGCGTCAAACAACACCTTGACACTACTTTTTGACTAATAGGTATATAGGAAGGCATTAAATCTATCTTAAATTATTTTTATTATTAAACTTTCAGTACACTCTTTGTCGTAATGACAAAAAATAAATTCAAGTCTGTATGATATCCATGCCGACCTCATCAGTTTTCTAGATATCTTTGACAAATAATTGTCATTATGACAAAGAGTGGAGTTGAGTATGATTTCCTCTTGAATTTCTTGATTTTTGTTGGTTCCTCTGTCCATTCGTATGAACATGTTCAATTGTTCATGCTTAATCGAGCACTAGGCAGGCTATAGTCTTAGAAGAATGTCCAGTGCAACTCCTGGGGGAATTTCCAAAGAAATTTCGAGGATAACATCAGGAGGAATTTCTGTGGGACTCTTGAAGGAACTTACGAAGAAACTCCCGGGAAATTTTAAGAAGACCTCTTAGAGGAATCTCTGGAGGAATTTCAGTGGAATTTCTGGGAAAATTTGCAGAGGAAGTCTTGGAAAAATCCTCGGATGTATTTCTGGGGAAATTTTTAGAGGGGTTATTAGAGTTTCCAGATGTATTCCTTTGGGAATCTTCGGGAAAAAATCCGGATCGTCTCCTGGAGGAACATCCGGAGAAATTAGGAAATTAAATGAATTCCAAGAAGAATTTTTGGAAGAATTCTTGAAGAAATTTGCAATGTAGCCCTGGGATAATTTTAAAATGAATTCCTCGGAAACCTCCTCCTGAGGGATTCTCGGGAGGATTTCAAAAGGCGTTATGAAGGTATTTTCGACTAAAATTTCACGCATCGTAACGCAATATTCTATAAATATTGTGTCAATGATGCATCTTTCTATTTATTTATTATTATTATTATTATTTAATCAGACTAAGGCCGAAGTGGCCTGTGCGGTATATAAGAGTCTCCTCCATTCGGCTCGGTCCATGGCTATACGTCGCCAACCACGCAGTCTACGGAGGGTCCGCAAGTCATCTTCCACATGATCGATCCACCTTGCCCGCTGCGCACCTCGCCTTCTTGTGCCCGTCGGATCGTTGTCGAGAACCATTTTCACCGGGTTACTGTCCGACATTCTGGCTACGTGCCCGGCCCATCGCAGTCGTCCGATTTCGCGGTGTGAACGATGGATGGTTCTCCCAACAGCTAATGCAATTCGTGGTTCATTCGCCTCCTCCACGTACCGTCCGCCATCTGCACCCCACCATAGATGGTACGCAGCACTTTCCTTTCGAAAACTCCAAGTGCGCGTTGGTCCTCCACGAGCATCGTCCAGGTCTCGTGTCCGTAGAGGACTACCGGTCTAATGAGCGTTTTGTAGATTGTCAGTTTGGTACGGCGGCGAACTCTATTCGATCGGAGCGTCTTGCGGAGTCCAAAGTACGTACGATTTCCAGCCACTATGCGTCTCCGAATTTCTCTGCTGGTGTCATTTTCGGCAGTCACCAGTGAGCCCAAGTACACAAATTCTTCTACCACCTCGATTTCGTCACCACCGATGCAAACTCGCGGTGGGTGGCTCACATTGTCTTCTCTTGAACCTCTTCCTATCATGTACTTCGTCTTCGACGTGTTGATGACTAGTCCGATCCGCTTAGCTTCCCTCTTCAGTCTGATGTAGGCTTCCTCCATCTTCTCAAAGTTACGTGCCATAATATCTATGTCGTCGGCGAAACCAAATAGCTGGACGGACTTATTGAAAATTGTACCACTCGTGTTAATCCCTGCTCTTCGTATTACACCTTCCAAAGCGATGTTGAATAGCAAACACGAAAGACCATCACCTTGCCGTAACCCTCTGCGGGTTTCGAAGGGACTCGAGAATGCCCCTGAAACTCGAACTACGCACATCACCCGATCCATCGTCGCTTTGATCAACCGTGTCAGTTTATCCGGAAAACCGTGTTCGTGCATTAGCTGCCATAGCTGGTCCCGATCGATTGTATCATATGCGGCTTTGAAGTCGATGAATAGATGATGTGTGGGCACGTTGTATTCGCGGCATTTCTGCAGTACTTGGCGAATGGCGAACACCTGGTCCGTGGTGGAGCGTTCGCCCATAAACCCGCCTGGTACTGCCCCACGAACTCCCTTGCAGTTGGTGCTAGTCGACGGCATAAAATTTGGGAGAGTACCTTGTAGGCGGCGTTCAGCAATGTGATTGCGCGGTAGTTGCTACAATCCAGCTTATCGCCCTTTTGTAGATGGGACACACGACACCTTCCATCCACTCCTGCGGCAAAACTTCCTCCTCCCAAATCTTGGTAATGACCCAGTGCAGCGCTCTAGCCAGTGCCTCACCACCGTGTTTAAATAGCTCTCCTGGTAGTTGGTCAACCCCAGGGGCTTTGTTGTTCTTCAGCCGGCCAATCTCCTCCTGGATTTCCTGGAGATCCGGAGCCGGTAGAATTATGTCCTGCGCGCGTTCTCCCAGGTCCATCACCATACCGCCATCTTCGTCTGCCACATCGCCATTCAGGTGTTCTTCGTAGTGCTGCCGCCACCTTTGGATCACCTCACGCTCGTTCGTAAGAAGGTTCCCGTTTATGTCCTTACACATATCAGCCTGTGGCACGTGGCCCTTACGTGAACGGTTTAACTTCTCATAGAACTTTCGTGTGTTATTAGCGCGGTACAGTTGCTCCGTTTCTTCACGGTCTCGATCTTCCTGCTGGCGCTTTTTCCTCCGGAAAATCGAGTTTTGTCTGTTCCGCGCCTGTTTATATCGTGCCTCGTTCGCCCTCGTGCGGTGTTGCAGCAATCTCGCTCATGCTGCATTCTTCTCTTCCACTAACTGCTCACATTCGCCGTCATACCAGTCGTTTCTCTGATCCGGGGGCACCGTGCCAAGTGCAGCGGTTGCGGTGCTACCAATGGCGGATCGAATATCTCTCCAGCCATCTTCTGTGTGCATCTTTCTGTAATTCGTAATATGCTTGATGTTTTTCGATGTTGTTGTGCAAATGGTCATGCTCTCAGCACCCATGAGTGCTTGTAAATGTGCATGAATTTCAGTGATGGGAAGAGTACAAACATTGAAGACGGGAAAACGCTTATACAGCCAAAAATCGTCTTCTACTGCCAAAAAACTAGTTCATTCGACTTTAATTGTTTGTTGGATTAAGCTCGTTTGTAAATACTCTTAACATGTAATCATGATTGCCTGTTGATATTCCTGAGTGTTTGCGAGTGTCTATAAGTAATCGTAATTACTCGTGATTGCCTATAAGTGTCGACGCGTTCCTGTGAGCTCCAGCTTATGTGAGCTTATTTTCCAAGAGTGGTTCGTAAGTGTGAGCTTTCACTTTTAATTGTTCTAAGATGTTCGTTAGTAAATCCATGCGGATGTAATGAAGGCCCTTGAGTGTTCGCGAATGCTCGTCAGCAGCCATAAGGCTTCTGAGTGATCATTAGTACTTATACATGAGTGTACGTAAGCACAAATGAGTGTTACAATTATGGCCCGTCAGAGCCAGTGAATGCTCTCGAGATCTAAAAACGGCATACTATGTAACATAATTATAATTGAATACCAAATTGTTACTAATTGTAAACTTCTAAAAAACCACGAGTACCATATCGGGGGAAAACGTTATTCTATGTCATAATTGCTTTCGAGGAAGCCTTTTGAGTTGTTACACTTTGCATTCCGGAACACGCTACTGAACCCCATAAAAACGACATTTACACATCGTAGATTAGTATTTTTATCCAGAAAAGAAAGTGTTGTAAACTGAGGGGGAGGGTCGTTTGGACGAAACCCATTCGGCCGAAAGCCATTTGGTTGAATACCAATAGGCCGAACAGACCATTAAGCCGAAACCCATCTAGCCGGACGTCATTTGGCCGAAATGGCCATTTGGTCGAAAGGATCATTAGGCCGAAAGGGTCATTTGGCCGAAAAGGTCATTAGGCCGAAAGGCTCATTTGGTCGAATTAGTCATTTGGCTTGAAAATATGAATGAGAAGTGAGACATCTCACTTCTCACTACTCATTTATCACTTCTCGCTGTAAAAAAATGAAGAAGTGAGTTGTAAGACGTCTCACTACTCACTTCGCGCTTTTCTTACTCTAAGTTTCTATTTTTTCAAATGACCTATTCGGCCTAATGCCTTTTTCGGCCAAATGACTCTTTCGGCCGAATGACCCTTTCGGTCGAATAACCATTTCGGCCAGATGACCCTTTCGGCCAAAGGACCGTTTCGACCAAATAATCCTTTCGGCCAAATAACCATTTCGGCCAAATGACCCTTTCGGTCATATGACCTTTTCGGCCAAACGATCTTTTCGGTCAAACGACCCTTTTCGGCCAAACGGCCCTTTCGGCCAAACAACCTTTTCGGCCAAACAACCTTTTCGGCCAAATGACTCTTTCGACCAAAAGACCTTTTCGACCAAATTACCCTTTCGACCAAATAACCCTTTTGGCCAAACGAACCTTTCGGCCAAACGACCTTTCCGGAAAAATGACTCTCGGTCTAATAACATTTGACCAAATGGCTTTCGGCTGAATGAGTTTCGGCCAAATGACCCTTCCTCGTTCTGAGAAATCGTTATCTATTGAAAAAAAAAATGCTGAAGAAAATGTGTATCAATATTGCTTGGCATGAAATATGAACGTCACCTATTGTACGAGTTCTGCAAATAAGTTTTCGAGCGAGCTCCAGAGCGCCCTCGGAATGTCACTGTCAGAATCATCATATAACGATCAATACACCTACATTATTTTACAAATTATTTCTATTTTTTTCTATACAAATTATTTCAGTTTGACCGTAGATTTTTAATTTAATTATTTTCAGAATGCCTTTCTAGTCATCACTACACTAGCAAAGTACATATCATCAAAGTGAGTCAATTCTGGTGTTAAAGTATTATTAATTTATTGGCTTTTTTCGGTAATAATTATACTACTCAAAGCGAAAGCGAGTAGATGAAAGTAATGAAGATACAGATTCGATTGACACCGCAAGCGAGCGGCAAATGTGAAATGAACAGAAACTGAAGATTAGCAGAGGGCCATATTAGAGAACAAGCATTGTTGAAATCGCTGTTATTCTGCCTAACCACCCAGCCAGGAACGGCTTGGATAGTGACATGGTGATCACTGTACCAAGACAGGCAAAATAACAGCGATTTCAACCTGCTAATGTGCTGTTCGGCAAACGTAAACAGTTCTATTGACTCACATTTCCAGAGATTCATACATGAGCGCGCTAAATCTCTTCACGCATAACTCTCGCAAGCTCATTCTTCTTCTTATTGGCATTACATCCCCACACTGGGACAGAGCCGCCTCGCAGCTTAGTGTTCGCTAAGCACTTCCACAGTTATTAACTGCGAGGTTTCTAAACCAGGTTACCATTTTTGCATTCGTATATCATGAGGCTAGCACGATGATACTTTTATGCCCAGGGAAGTCGAGACAATTTCCAATCCGAAAATTGCCTAGGCCGGCACCGGGAATCGAACCCAGCCACCCTCAGCATGGTCTTGCTTTGTAGCCGCGCGTCTTACCGCACGGCTAAGGAGGGCCCCAGCTCGCAAGCTCATACTTCGCCCAAATTGAATCTTATTCGAACTGTATTTCATCAATTTTTCGTCAATTAGATTCTATAATTAGGAAAGCTTTGATCACCGCGTGACTTTATCGAAATTAATTTATTGGCTTTTTTCGGTGATAATTATACTACTCAAAGCGAAAGAGAGTAGATGAAAGTAATGAAGATACAGATTCGATTGACACCGCAAGCGAGCGGCAAGTGTGAAATGTATAGAAACTGAAGATTTCAACAATGCTTGTTCTCTAATATGGCCCTCTGCTAATCTTCACCAGGATGTTGGCTTTGCAGAAAAAAATATCGAGGGTTAAGTTTGACTATACCCTGAAGACCCAGATATCCGAAACCTTGGGAAGATTTCGCTTCTGAGAGCATGCGAATGCACCTGACATGTTTGAATCCTAAATTGTTTGATAGTTCTAGATACTCAGACAAGTTGCGACATCCTGAACGTTGTGCCAGTGATTAATTTTCAGGAATACCTGATGCTCAAGGTACTCCAAAACGTTCTGGAGTTCAGCCCACGATATCTATCAGATCAATCAAGGCTTTTGCAATGTCCTTATCGGCATTATACACCCCATCTGGTTCAATAATTATATACACATCATAACAATCCAATTTTCTTGAATATGGGATGCTCAAGGTACTCTAAAACGTTCTGGAGTTCGGCTCACGATATCTATCAGATCAATCAAGGCTTTTGCAATGTCAGCACAAGTCAGGCAAATCTGGTTGCAGCAACTTGATTGCGACTGAATCTGGTCACATATGAGTTGCAGTAACCTATATGGAATATGTGTGCTGCTAGGGCTATTTTATTGAAACGAGATGCTCATTATACTCCAAAACGTTTTGGAGTTCAGCTCACGGTATCGATCAGATCAATCAAGGCTTTAGCAATGTCCTCATCATTAGTATAGCTACTCCCTCAATCCAGTTCAATAAGAATATACGCATGATGCAAATCCAATTTTCCTGAATACGAGATTTTCCAGGTACTCCAAAATGATCTGCAGTTCAGCCCACGGTATCTATCAGATCAATCAAAGCTTTTGAAATGTCCTGATCGCCGGTATACCCCCAATTCTGTTCAATAGGTATGTACGCATCATGCAAACCCAATTTTCGTGAATACGGAATCTTCAAGGTACTCCAAAATATTCATGGGTTTAGTTCATAGTATCTACCACATCAATCAAACTTTCACAATATTCTCATCATCAGTATTTACCTAATCCGGTGTAATAAGCGTATGATCATAATTTCCATGATATTCACACCATTCATAAGTTGCTTTATTGGATAGATCACATGATCCGAGTTCCAAAAAGGGTCTATAATATATTGACTCATGCATACAGCTAGTTGCAGCTGCAATAAAGCGACTTTTCGCTCAAGCTTTGGAAGGTACATGCAAGCCTTCTTTGATGGTTTTCGCATGGATTTCTTAGAAATTTTGACTTCCTTGGCATATTTTCTGCTGGAACGCACCAGATCAGACGAGCCGATTTGATCAGGTTTGACATACGTGCAAAGCACGAACATCAACTTCCCGGCTTCCGCTGCTTAGATCCATCATGTAGAGACATTTTAAGGTGATAAACTGTGGCCAAAAGTCATCCTACCACCTTACAAATCTTATTCGGCGTCTTCTGGGCGAGCAACAAACTAGTAGTCACTTCTTTTGCGAACCTTTTTTCAAAATTGCAATAAAACAATTACAAATACTCGTTGCGGCATTTGAAAGTAAACATAAACAAATATACTTTCAACAGTAATTAGTCACTTGCTACTCAAATTAACCCAATATTCAAGTTTAAACATTTTCGCATTATTTTATGCCGCTCCCTGTATTATAGTTTCATTGGCCTTCTTTCCAAGCATTATGGGTCACATTATAAAAATTATGGATCATATAAACAAAATTATGGATCATATGACCAAAGTTATGAAGCATATTACTGAATTTATTTATCATCATCAGGATAAAAATTGCGTAAATTTTACAGTTCATGGATCAAAATATAGTTTTTATGGATTATAAAATTATTCTTTATGGAATCTCTCGAACTATTTTATTGATTTATGGTAGCGTTTTATGGAACATTCAGATGTTATTTGCGGATTGTTTTTCATTTTTTTATGGATCATTTTTGTACATTGAACGGTGCAAAGTAAGGGCTGCCGTATGAGATCGTACTGGCTCAATGAACCTGCTGTGATGTTTAGGGCTAAATGGATACATCGTTCAGGACTTGGTTGATCGGGTAGATCGCACATTCTGAACCCCATGCGGGTTTGAAGAACCATAAAGGCCTGTAGAAACTTGTAAAAGTGTTGAGCGAAATCCTATCGGCTTAATGGACCTGCTGGGATGTTTAGCAATGCACGGGTACATGGTTCAGAACTAGGTTCATCGGGTAGATTGTATGTTTTGAGCTTCATGACGTTTTGGAGAACCAAAAAGTAGCCAGTAGTAGTTTGTAAAAGTAATGAGTGAAGCCCTGTCGGCTTAATGGAGCTGATGGGATGCATAGCGCTGCACGAACACATCGTTCAAGACTTGATTGATCGGGTATAGGGTGGTCTAACCGGTAGTACCGAAACCGGTAATACCGGTATTACAGGCCAATTTTGGGTACCGAAAATACCGGTTTTAGCGACGGAAAAAACCGGTATTTTCGGTATTTCAAATGTTGCTATCAGTATAAAGAATCTGGTATAATTTTCACCTACATGTATCAGCTCAACTACCTGCAATCGCATATCTGTCCTTTGTGAATAAGAAATCCAGAATAGATGGAACAAATATTCGATTACAAGCACTACAAGCAGTAAAGATTCATCGTGCAAGAATTACAATAATTAAATGCGCGCATGAGTAACTTTGCCCAAGTAAGCAATAATGACGACGTTCACGATACAACAAAAATTGATCAACATCGTCATTATTCATACCTGTTGCTTCATTCTCTTAGCCATCTGTCAAACTGCAAATGACCTTTTTTCTGCAATAAACATCGTCATTGGCATCGTCGAGCATTTTCCTGAAATGTATGAAATTATGAAAAAGGTACGAGCCGTAATAGTTCTTTCCCGGAGATCACCTGTGAAAAACGATTTTTTTGCAAAAATTTGCCCGTTCTGAATTAGGAAAAGAATTTGAATTAGTGGTTCAAGCTGCTGTGGAACTACTCCTCAGATTCTGCACTCCATATGAAGCCGATGTGGCGCTCCAATTTGTGTTGGAACAATTATCAAATTAAAACACATAAATTTTCGTCACTTATTCGATGCTTTTAAGGAACGAATCCAAGAGAGACGATCCAAATACGCCGATCTTTTTGATTTTTTGAATAATTCTGCCGTGAAGCAATTACCAAATCAGAAACGATTTTGGCAACAATTCATTGATTCAACAACTGGGCGCGATCTTGAAGCGTCTAATTATTCCTGATGCGACCGTTGAAACTGAGACAACGACCATACCTGATGATCGGTAAGAAAAAGATGCCTCTATGGATATTTTTTCTGGTTTATCGTTTAAAGAACAACTTGTGAAGAGACTGTAGCAGAGCAAAACACTTACGTTGCTGATGGCAAATACGTTGACGCCAGGATCCCTGCATGCAATTCGTAAGGAATTCTCCTACTATGAATCTGAAGGGATTAAGGGCAAGTATTTGACACTGATTTTTAACAGTCTTGGAACTATCCGTCCAACTTCGGTTGAACTTGAGAGGGCATTCTCAGTAGTTGGCAACATTGCCATCAAAATCCAATGCGGATTGGGAAATGAGTCGCTTTAGTTTCGCTTAGCCCAGCTAAACAAGCAATGATTTTAACGTCTGAAGTTTGTCAACAAATTTTGTTTTTCGTCTTAAAGTCCAAATCAAAAGTTATTATTTTAGTACCTGAAATTTTCACAAAAACCGGTATTCTACCGGTATTACCGGTATTGACTCCACCAAATACCGAATACCGGTATTTGTCAAAAATGGCCAATACCGACCACCCTAATCGGGTAGATCATATGTTCTGAACTCAACGCCGTTTTGGAGACCCTGAAATAGGTTACGTTAATTCAAAACCCGATAATTGCATGTCTTATGATCATATAAATATTTTTGGACATATTCTCAGCTTTAGATATTTTTTTTCGAGAGATATTTTCTGATGCATTAGAGGATATGTACTCCAGAACAGTTTGGACGACCTAGGACATCATGATATGTTTTAGAACGCTTTACAAAAGTTGCTGTTATAAAAAAAACTGAAATAGGAAAGCCAGGGAGCAAGATCCGGGTTAATTCAGAAGGGCTTAAAGAAATTGTTATGCTTCCATCCACACTACAAATCACGCGCTGAAAGTGGTGGAATGGGTTTTTGGTTATAAGTAGCTTTTATGACAGAAGATCGTCCCGGGATAAATTGCAATATTTTCCGTACAAAATGAAGTGGCTCGCATTATTTACTTGTGATTACGATCTTTTTTGATTGAAATACCTTGTCTATTTTAGTTTTAACTTCTTTGAAAGTTTTTTAATTCGGAATTTTGATTAAATTGGTACTGTTAATCTGGGATTTCTCCTAGACTCCTGTTTGTGGACACCGCTGAATGAGCGTAAGCATTTGAGCGAATTAAAACCTGCCCGTATAAAAGAGTCTTACGCCAGCACTCATACTTGCGGCCACAGTCTTCCTTAGCGCTTAAGCTGTGCGCTGATACTAAAGCCAACGTAACAATTTCGAGTGTCTACTTTATGGTACCTTTCATCCAAAGTTCATTAGACACACCGTTCCAAAGTTATAGTCCGAAAAGCGAAGCAGAGTCGCAGCGCTCCAAGCGCGGCCTGAAAGCTAGACCCTTATCGATGTAAATGCTACCGCGGTTATGTCGAAATCATGTTTTAAAAGTTATGGCGGACATCGTACTCAAAAACGATTCGTCCGATTTGAACGTGGTTTAGATTTTTGAAACCTTTATAATTTTTCCTGTCATCAAACGGTGCCGATTTTCATTATCTTAAAATAGCTTTTCTGTGCTAGATTTTCATGTCCATCGCGTCCGAAACATCGTTTTTTTTTTCAAAAAGTTGTCAACTCAGAAAAGGGGAAAAATAACTATTTTGTTTTAGCTCCAACGTTGCTGTCTTTCTGATATCCGCCAATCAGCAGGTTAACGTCGTCACATTTTTTTTAATTCCCAGATCTTCCTCGGGAGATTTCCCGAATTTCCCGAGGAAATTTGAAAGCATTTTCCAAGAAAAGGTTTAAAAAATCCTGAGGAAATTTGAAAGAATTTCGCGAGGAGATATGAAACAATTTCCCGAAAAAAATCCCTGGAATTTCCCTAGAAAATTTAAATGAATTTCAAGAAGAAAATCGAATCATTTTCCCGAGGAAAATCGAATGAATTTCCCAAGGAAAATCAAATGAATTTTTCGAGGAAATTAGTATAAATTTTTCCAGGAAATTTGAATAAATTTCCCGAGGAAATTTGAATGAATTTCCCGAGAAAATTCGAATGAATTTCGAGGAAATTCGAATAAATTTCCCGAAGAAATTCAAATGAATTTCCCGAGAAAATTCGAATGAATTTCCCAAGGAAATTCGAATGAATTTCCCAAGGAAATTGGAATGCATTTTCTGAAGAAAATTCGAATGAATTTCTAGAAGAAAATTCAAATGAATTTCCAGAAGAAAATTCGAATGAATTTCTCAAGGTAATTCGAATGATTTTCCCGAGGAAATTGAAATGAATTTCCCAAGGAATTTGGAATGAATTTCCCGAAGAAATTGGAATGAATTTCCCGATGAAATTCTAATGAATTTCCCGAGAAAATTTAAATTAATTTCACGAGGAAATTCGAATGAATTTCCCGAAGAAAATTCAGCTGTATTTACCAAAAAAATTCGGATGAATTTCCTGAAGAAAATTCGAATGAATTTCCTGAGGAAAATTCGAATGAATTTCCCGAAGAAATTCAAATGAATTTCCCAAAGAAATTCGAATGAATTTCCAAAAGAGATTCGAATGAATTCCCCAAAAACATTCGAATGTATTTCCCTAAGAAATTGGAATGATTTTCCCGAGGAAATTTGAATGAATTTCCCGAAGAAAATTCGAATAAATTTCCCAAGTAAATTCAAATGAATTTCTCGAGGAAATTCGAATATTAAATGAATATCGAAAAGTTGGAATGAATTTCTCGAGGAAATTCGAATGATTTTTCCGAGGGAATTCGAATGAATTTCCTGCAGAACATTCGAATGAATTTTCCGAGGAAATTCAAATGAATTTCCGGAGGAAATTCGAATTCATTTCCCGAGGAAATTCGAATTCATTTCCCAAGGAAATTCGAATAAATTTTCCGAAGAAATTCGAATGAATTTCCCGAGGAAATTCGAATGAATTTCCCGAGGAAATTCGAATGAATTTCCCGAGGAAATTCGAATGAATTTCCCGAGGAAATGCGAATGAATTTCCCGAAGAAAATTCAAATGAATTTCCCAAAGAAATTCGAATGAATTTCCAAAAGAGATTCGAATGAATTCCCCAAAAACATTCGAATGTATTTCCCTAAGAAATTGGAATGATTTTCCCGAGGAAATACGAATGATTTTCCCGAGGAAATTTGAATGCATTTCCCGAAGAAAATTCGAAAGAATTTCCCAAGGAAATTCAAATGAATTTCCCAAGGAAATTCGAATGAATTTCCCAAGGAAATTCGAATGAATATCGAAAAGTTGGAATGAATTTCCCAAGGAAATTGAATCGAATTTTCCGAATGATTGGATGAATTTCCCGAGGAAATTCGAATAAATTTTTCGAGGAAATTCGAATGAATTTCCCGAGGAAATTGTAATGAATTTCCCGAGGAAATTTGAATGAATTTCTGGAGAAAAATCGAATGAATTTCCAGAGAACATTCAAATAAATTTCCCGAGGAAATTTGAATGAATTTCTCGAGGAAATTCGAATGAATGACCGTTGAACCGCAAAAAGTTTTCCATGAATTTACGTTGTAGTTGTTACATTCCCCATTCAGACGGTTGATCGTCTACAGCATTGCAGGGTTTCCTAAGTATTGCCTTAACTAGACCTACAAGGATTGGTAATGTTGATGGTATTCTGCGTATTTATCGCAAGTTTCCAATGGAAGAAGATCCGATTATTCGGTTTAACGAAATTATTTCCCATTCAATTCAAAAACCAAAATTTCGTGTTTTTTCTGATCCAATAAGTCCATTTAAGCTCAAATTCCTCTAAATTACTAGCTGAGAGGATATGCGGCCTGAAGTCTAATACCACGACCATGATTCATGCCTAGCTGTGGAAGAAACAGTCTGACAGTTATGAAATTAATTACAGGAACTGAATAACTGACCGAATAACTGATTTGTCGGTATTTTACATGGTTTACGGTGTAAACCCGTAAACAATAATTACCGAGCTTCGGTGTTCAACTTAATCTGTAGATTTAAAAAACACATTAATAAAATATTAAAAAAAATACCGAGCACAGGAGACGAGAACAAGTGTGTAGGCAAATAATTCACCAGTTTACATAACAAAGCTTAGGTACCACGTTTGAACTCGGTCACAGAAAGTTTTCCGCAAACTAAAACGAACGTAGAGAAATCTGGGGAATTGGAGAATTTTTAAATCGAGGCAACAGAATAATTTCAGTTTGTTCATTTGAAGGCATGTGATGTGCCTACATATAGGTACATACAAATCAATTATAGAAGAACAAAAACCAATTGATCGATCCAACGGAAAATCGCAAACAGTTTACCAAGAGTATATAATTAACCGAAGACACGTTAAATAAATATTTCTAACACGGGTTGCTCGTTGTTTTATGCCACTTTCTCTTACATCGTGTACACATCACCATCACCACCTTCTCTTCTCGGCAAAAATGTACAAAACTAAAAAATATGAAATCTGTTATGATCAAAACCCTAAAACTGGGACAAACCGCGAACTTCCACTACAACGCATAACGACCCACGAATCTCTCGCACGGTGGGTTCGGCCGAATGTGAATGACGCGCAGATTCCACGACGAGGAACATGCGAACTTACTAAATTCGATGTGGCTAACCGCTATCACGTTCCTTTGCGTGGGCTACGGCGACATCGTCCCAAACACTTACTGCGGCCGGGGGATCACTCTAACCTGCGGAATGGTGGTAAGTACAAGACAGTCTCCTCATCACCAGCCTTCCACCACTACTACTGACGCCAAACTAACAAATACACAATGCTTTTGCAACTCGCATAAAATACACAATACGACACGGAACACCTTCAAGTCACGAATGGATTGATTATTTACACTTTTGCACACTAACAGCATCATTAGTAGCAACAGAATCAAATTTTAACTGCAGTTTCAATATTATAATATATTTTTACAGTCCAACTATTCAAAATATTCATTTACATGACGGTTTCGATTTGAATTTGTGGCTGAGTGATTGCAAATTAATGCAAATGAAACAAATTCAGGTGTCGATCATATGATTTATATATTACCTACAGTAGAATTCATTTCTTCTATAAAATTTACTTCTTGAAGTTTCACTATGAAAGCACATTTTTTCACATATCACCACGTATCAAGATGACTGACATCGCTACCTCAATTTTAAATGCAATCAAAGTGAGTGTCACTCCTCTCGACATGCGGTTCACTGAATTGGTCGTTTAAGTAATTCAAAAATGTTTTATCACATTCACAAATCTCTTCACCTGTTATCTGGAATCTCGCGTTCTACTCTCAATTCGGTTGTGGCTGACATTTCACCAACTCTGTACTCTCCGTTTCTAAATCTGAATAATATCTCCCGATTAACCCTACTCGTTTGAAGTTGTGTGTTTTTATTTTCTTGTTATGATTTCGCTTGAACTGGGGTGTAATGTAAATTGACTCAATATTATCAAATAAAATGTTATAAGAAATAATCGATAAACATAAGCAAACCAAAAACGTTTGCTGTCGAGGAAGGAGAAACCTACAAATAAATTCCTTCAAAATAAATAGTTAAACTTTTGCAGCACTGAGTAAAAATAAAAACTTCCGATAAATAAAACGGTTGGTTGGAAATCTATGAAATCAGACATAGATTAAGCGGTTTAACAATGTATCATGATAAAAATCAATCGAATCATTAACACCTTTCCTGTCATCCTCTGTTAGTTAAATTGTACTTTACCAGAAAAAAATGCTAGCTATGTCCAGATTCTCTCAGCAATTTCAATGACAGCAAACCTCATAAATCAATTTATGTTTATGTTTCATAAAATATAGTTACACATTCCTTCAAAATCAAGCTCGCTCTCTCCAAGAACCAACTCAAAATCCAACGATTACAGCAGAAGAAAAATCATCCATAATTTGGTTGTTGACCGATTTGTCTACAGGTTTCATGATGAAGAACATGCCAATCTCTTGAACGCCATGTGGTTAATCGCCATAACCTTTCTGAGCGTTGGCTTCGGCGATATCGTACCGAACACGTACTGCGGTCGGGGCATTGCAGTTAGTACGGGTATTATGGTGAGTCCAATCAAGCTAAATTACTTTTCCCATTGTTCTGTCCAACTGTAGCGCAAACCAACGAAAACAAAACGATTCAACTCAACCAACGTCAAAAGTAGTGAATTTTGTAGGACAACTCTACTAAAAAAATGGTAAATGGCGGCTTTGGCAGATTTGTTTTTATCGCTGATATTTTTTGTCATTTTAAAGCATTTTATGACCTTATTCAGAAAATTATTTCGATAAAACTCCTTCTTCCAAAAGTTAGATAAAAACTACCAAAGCTGTCAATTACTCTAGACACCGATATAAACTCCCTCGTTATAAATCTAACTTTCCGATCGAAGAGCATGATTATTGCATCCGTACTACATTAGTAGAAACATGACATAAAGAGTAGAGAGTGTTTAAAATATGCACCCTAAATCCATACAAAAGACTAAACTTGAAATCTTTAGCTTTTTTATCATTTTAAATAAAATAATATAAAAAGACATAGGGGGAATGACGGCTTTGGCAGGTTTTGTTCTATTATTGGCAGGGGGGTTTTTTATGACTGACTAGGCTCAAATTTGGCCTAAACATTCGTTGCATATCAAAGAATATTGTGGCCAAATTTCATAAAATTTGGTCGACAAAAACCCCCCTGCCAATAATAGAACAAAACCTGCCAAAGCCGTCGGAAACCAAATAAACACTTTCAATTAAGCTAAACAAAAACCACGTATAGTAATCTTCCAAAAAACAATTTCTTACACATTCATATCCGATAAAAAAACGTATACCTCGCAAGGGTGCCTATTCATGGGTGATGTCATTTGAAAACAATATTCTATATTGATTGTATGAAATTTTGGATTCCTTCAAGTGCAATTCCGTTCAATACAGTTTTTATGCGGTCATATTTAATGCTCGTACGAGCTTTCATTGAATAAGCGTCGAGTAAGTGGAATCCATTGTAATAACATTAGATAATCTCCCGTGATGAACTTATTTTTTTATCTATTGTATTTATTTGACAGGCTCAGGCGTGTATAACACTTAACGGAGCCGAGACTCTTAATGATATTTACAATCGATATCATCTTATTATCAACAGTTAGTAAGGGAAAGGGACAAAGACCAAGATACTCGTGGCGACTCAAGGTTAGATTGCGTAATTTGGTGATGGACGGGGTTGGGATTTAGGTTTGAGGTATTTCAGCTGCTCATCCGGATATTTGACGTCATTTCTGATTTGTCGTAGCGTCGTGCTCGAGTTTTGGTTCTTCAGGGAGCATCTTTCGGATGGCCAGAGCTTCATGGTACACGGAACAATGAGACAGAGACAAGAAAAAAAACTGAGAAAGAAAAAATTGAAGTATTAAACTTTGATGTCAGACGAGCAAAGAAAGGCATAGATGGCCTGCAAATACACCACCTCCCAAAACACCTCTTAGTTCCCGGAAGGGTTGTTTACCTCGGGCCACGAGGGTATCCAATAGTTGCTCTCTTGAGGCGCCATTTTCCGTGCAATACCAAACTACGTGATCGATGTCATCGTAACCGGCTCCACACCTACAAAGATTGCTATCGACCAGGTTAATTCTATAGAGATGTGCGTTTAGTGAATAGTGATTGGACATAAGCCTCGACATCGTGCGAATGAAGCCTCGGCTTAAGTCCTCACCTCTGAACCACGCTAGCGCAGAAACTTTAGGAACTATGGAAAATAGCCACCGTCCAAGTTCATTGTGTGACCAATTCATTTGCCAATTTTGAAGAGTACTCTGACGGACTAATGGGAAAAACTCGTTATTCGAGATTTGTCTATCATAAACTTCACCTTCCTGTGCGCCCACCTTTGCTAGCGAGTCCGCCTTCTCATTGCCATAGATTAGGCAATGGGACGGGACCCATACAAAGGTAATCTTGAATGATCTTTCGACCAAATCACGCATCTGCTCTCTTATGTTTGTAAGAAAGTAAGATGCGTGCTTAACAGGTTTCATCGACCGGAGTGCCTCGATAGAACTAAGACTATCCGAGAAGATGAAATAATGGTCTACGGGCTGATCGGAAATAATCCCCAAAGCGAAGTTAATTGCTGCCAGCTCAGCAACATAAACCGAACACGGTTCCTGAAGTTTTCGAAAGGTGGTTGAATTTTCATTGAAAACACCGAAGCCAGTGGATCCGTTAATGCGAGAACCATCAGTGAAATATCTGTTGTTGCAATTGACATGTTCATATTTTTCGGAAAAAATAGGGGGAATAGATATGTGTCGAAGGTGATCTGGTATTCCTTGAATAGCATGTTTCATGGATAGATCGTATTCAATTGAGGAACTGTCGTTGATGAAGTGGGCTCGAGGTGGATTATAACATGGAAGACAAAGATCTGACGATATGTAGGTGAGGTAGACCCTCAGGAATCTTGACTGACGAATCAGTTCAAGCATATTATCGAAATTTTCAAAGACAAGTGTGTTACTTGTTCCACATTTGATCAGTATTCTAAGTGAGAGTTCCCAGAAACGGTGCTTTAAAGGAGTGACTCCAGCAAGTACCTCCAGGCTCATGTTATGCGTTGAATGCATACAGCCAAGGGCAATACGCAAACAACGATACTGAATTCGTTCCAATTTGATTAGATGGCACTCAGCTGCTGAGAGGAAGCAGAAAGAGCCGTACTCCAAAACAGAGAGAATAGTCGTTCTATAGAGTTTGATGAGATCTTCCGGGTGAGCACCCCACCATGTTCCAGAGATAGAGCGTAGAAAATGAATCCTTTTCCGGCATTTCTCTATCAAATAATCAATATGGGGTTTCCAGGTACATTTGGAATCAAACCAGACTCCAAGGTATTTAGAAGATAAAGATTGATTGATGTCATCATTCAACAGCTTTAGTTTCAGTTGAGCAGGGTACCGCTTCTTAGTAAACACAACCAATTGAGTTTTTGCGGTGAAAACTCGATCCCTAAATGCCTGGCCCAAACAGTCAGATTATCAAGGGTACTTTGCAATGGTCCTTGCAAGACAGCTGCACATGGACCTCTTAGGGAGATCACGGCATCATCGGCAAGTTGTCTAAGCGTGCATTGTTCTTCCAAACAATTGTCAATATCTTTAACATAGAAATTATAAAGCAAGGGACTTAAGCATGATCCTTGGGGAAGGCCCATGTAGCTATTTCTGGAAGTTGTCAGAGTGCCGAGAGTAAAGTTCATATGTTTTACTGACAACAAATTGTACAAGAAATTATTCAAAATAACCGGTAATCCACTACTGTGCAGATTTTCCGACAGTACTTCTATGGAAACAGAATCAAAAGCGCCCTTAATATCCAAGAAAACTGAAGCCAGTTGCTCCTTGTGCGCATAGGCCAGTTGTATATCTGAAGAGAGCAACGCTAGACAATCATTTGTTCCTTTACCTTTTCGAAAACCGAACTGAGTATTTGACAGTAATGCATTTTGCTCGACCCAATGGTCGATTCTTGAAAGGATCATTTTTTCCAATAATTTTCTCATGCAGGATAGCATGGCAATCGGTCGGTATGAATTGTGATCAGACGCTGGTTTCCCAGGCTTTTGAATAGCTATTACTTTGACCTGTCGCCATTCTGAAGGTACGATATTGTACTCCATAAAGCAGTTGTACAGGTCAAGTAACCGTCTTTTTGCGATATCTGGGAGATTTTTAAGAAGATTGAATTTGATGTTATCGCATCCCGGAGCAGAGTTATTCGATGACAGAAGAGACATAGATAGTTCCAGCATTGAGAATGGTCCACCCAATGAACCGGGATCAGTGAATGATTCTCGAAATAGCGGTTCTGCTGGTACGGAATCTGGACAGACCTTTTTTGCGAAGTTGAATATCCATCGATTGGAGTATTCTTCACTCTCGTTGGTGGAAATGCGGTTCCGCATGTTGCGAGCCGTTTTCCAAAGTGTTGTCATTGAGGTTTCTCGTGATAGTCCCTCGACAAAACGTCGCCAGTAGCTACGTTTTTTTGCCTTGAGAAGATTTTTGAGTTTTCTTTCGAGCCTCAAATACTCTTCAAAAAGCTCGGACCTTCCGTGTTTACGGAAGGCCTTGAAGGCATCAGATTTCTCAGAATACAACTTAGTACATTCATCATCCCATCCAGGAGTGGATGGTCTTCTTATGACAGATGTACTTGGAACGCGTCGTTTCTGAGCTTCTAGTGCGCTTTTTTGAATCAACTCGGTAAGGAATCGATATTCATCCAGTGGTGGCAGAATATCAGTTGATTCAATACCAATTTCTACCGCCGATGCAAATGTTTGCCAGTCAATGTTCCTCGTGAGGTCGAATGGAACCTGAACTGGTTCTGATCGTTGATAGCCATTCTGATTGTGGTGACTATCGGCATGTGGTCACTACCATGGGGATCTTGGATTACATTCCACGTACAATCTAATGATAGTGAATTTGAGCATAAAGACAGATCTATTCGACTTTCTTGACCTTGAGGTCCTATTCGAGTTACTTCACCTGTGTTCAAGATATTCAAGTTGAAATCGTCGCACAAATCATAGAAAATAGGCGCTCTGTTATCGTCTCTGGTTTCGCCCCATGCAATACCATGCGCATTCATATCGCCCAATATTAAAACTGGGGATGATAGAAGAGAGACTGCGCTCCAAAGATGTCGACGACTAAGCGAGGCATTTGGAGGAATATAAACTGAAGCTATGCAAAGGTCTTTATTCTTTACATTTACTTGGCAAGCGACGATTTCCAAGCCATTTACAATTGGGATGGGAATTCTGTAAAAGGGGTGACATTTTTTGATCCCCAGAAGAACGCCACCATAGTTATCATCCCGATCTTGGCGAAAAATGTTAAAATCGTGGAAGTTGATTTCATCTTCAGAAGAAAGCCATGTTTCACAGAGTGCAAATAAATCGCAATCGGAGTTGCGAATTAAAAACCTAAACACGTCCAATTTATGTTTCAGACTATGACAGTTCCACTGCAGCACAGTGATTGTATCTTGTATGGCCGTATTATCCATCGAAAGATACAAGTCCTGCAAGAAGGGGCCATGAAACAGTCAATTGCTTCAGATAACTTTCAACTGTTGGAATAAAGAGGTCAATGATTGGCCTCAATGAATTCGGAATATTGAATAAGTTCAAAATACGATCCACAAGGTCCTTAAAGGATATCAATCCTCGCTTGGACGAGATTCTTTTCTTGGAAGTGCGAGTAGCAGTTTTCTGCTCAGAGATATTCCTTGACTGATGTTTCTTTGAAACATCAGTTTTAGGCAATGGCGGGAATGTCTTACTGCAACATGGGTCAAAAGGAGCAGTATAGACAGGCTGCTTCGGAATTTTAAATAATCCCCCATTACCATCAGATTTAGGCAAGCTTCTAGGGACGATTTTTGTTTTCTTACGGCGCAATCCCGGGGAAGACGGTTTCTTCCTCTTTTCGGGCACGTGTACCTCCGCAGAAACATCCATATCGGCTACGTCAGAGTCCGATTCGTCAATGGAAATGACATCATAAAAATCACTAACTTGAACGGCAGCTGAAATAGCGGCCGTTGCGTTGGCAGTTGCGGATGTGTCTTGCGACTTCACCATTTCCGCATACGACTGCTTGGAGCGCTGTACCAACGAGCGCTTCACTTTTTGGGTGCGCTTTTCGTACACCGGGCATTCTTGCAAACCATGGGGAGGATCCAACCCACAATAAGCACACTTTGTTACTTGTTGTTGGCAGGTCTCCTCCCGATGTCTTTCAAAACATTTGCCACAACGGGGCTTATTGTCGCAAAACTCGGCAGTATGCCCCAACTGTTTGCAGTTGGTACAATTAAAAACCCTGGGTACAAAAAGACGCACCGGAAACAACATATTTTCGATATCTACATATTTTGGGAGTATCGAACCGGCGAACGTCACTCGAAGTGAGCCTGACTTTGAATACACTTTTTTGCCATCTACCGTGGCAGCTGAATGCAACTCCTTGCAATCCAGAATATCCACGGTAGACTTTATTGCATTCCTCAAGCGGCCTTTTCCCGCAAGTACATCCTTGCAAGTCAGGCTCGCTGCGTTTATCACGCCTTCAATCTCGACCTCCCGCGAGGGCACATAAACCAAATATTCTACATTATACAGTTGGTCTTTTGCAATAGCATTTGCATCCTGATATGTAGGTGCGGTTACACGTAGTTTATTCCGATTGATCTGATGAAAATCAGTTTTCGGAAAACGACGCGTCAAGTCACGTTTGATTCCTAGAAAATCAATACTTTTTACTTTCTGCCGAAAGTAAACAACCCAGGGACCAGGTGAGGAAGCCTGGTAAAATCGCGTGCGGACAACATTATCTTTGGGAGGCGTATCGCCTCCGTTCTCTTCATCCATCAGTTGTGGAATGAATTCAAAGTTGATAAAAAAAAAATTAAAAAAAATCAAGGAAAAAAAAAGAAGAAAAAAAAAAGTATAAATTAACTAGTTATTGTTTGAAGAAAAAAAAAATTTAAAAGAGAAATAAATACAAAATTCCAATTTTATTTTCTCGCGTCACCCTGTTTTTGTCGTACTCTAAGCAAGCCGACGGTAACTATATGGTGAACGACAGACAGACAACAGTTCGACCACTGTTGTGTGGTGAGTGCAAATCAATTGCAATCAGAACGGACGGTTAGAACAATACACTTTGTTATATGTATACTTATCCGTTCCCGTTCAGGTAGGTAGATGCTGATGCTGTTCGGCCACTGATGTTTGGATGCGGACCGAATAAAATCACTGTAAATGCAAGCGTAACCCTTTAGCTACGCGAGCACCTTCTTCGACGATCACGAATCGCCTTAGACAGCCACTTAATCCACAGTGGGATGACGCGGAATGATATAAAAAACTCACTATTTTGTGAGAAAAAACTCCACTGATTTGAAAAAATAACTGCCTGCGATGGAGACACGGACATTCACATCCGGCTACTTCAAGCGATCGGCAAAGAATGAAGCGTGATGAACTTATGTCAAACTTTAAAAAATCACGTTAATAAAGAAATTTAAAAAAAATAGATAATCTTCTACCCTTGTCATACATTCATCAATATACAAACAACTGAAAACAAGTTATTTGAAAAGCAACTGTTTTCTAACTATTTGCAAATTGCAACAAAATAATAAGAATCAAATACATTAAATATGCAAGCATTAAAATTCCTGTCATTCGATAAAGAAGAATACTTCGCTGCAGCCGTGAATCGTCAATCTATCCGAAAAAGGATCTTACCCGCTTAGTGCACAGCTCTTTACGTACGTAAAAGAAAACTTTGAAGTAGAATCACTACATATTCCAAATAATCGTGTATTGTATTAGGGGCCCCATACACGCTCCGACATGTTGTACAACTTTGACTCCGCCTCCACGAAATTTGGTTCGGTCGGAGTGAAGTCGGACCGTCGCGTCTGTGGGCAAGTTGTACGACTGTTGGACAGTACAACTTGCCCACAGACGGTCCGAGCTCACTCCGACGAATTTCGTGGAGGCGGAGTCAAAGTTGTACAACATGTCGGAGCGTGTATATGGCCCCTTAAAAAGATTTTTTACGAGTACTCAACTATTAATGTAATTCCTCTTTTCCAAAACAACGAATACATCCGACTGCATCTCTATTGCAATCCTCCACAACTTTATTCAACTATTCTGCAATTCTTAATCCAATCAACAACGATGATTGCGATTAAATCAAATATCGACGCTTCATTCGTTTATTCATAATTGAAAAGTTGGCAAATCTGCTTGTATTTCAAAATGTTTCATTCGTACAGGCCTCCACCCTTCCTTCTTGATGCATGATTAATGTTTGACTTCATGATTTTGCAAATTAAGAAGGTCACATAGCGGGACGCCCTGGAATGCTGGTTCCCTGGTGGAAGTGACCACTGTTTAATCAATTCTGAAGCCAGGCTTGCGACGTGTCCAACTTCATTATTTTTTAAAACAAGTTCATAGGAATGCACGATGGGCCATGATGATATTTTAGGAACAAAGTGTTTTCAAAAAAAAAAAATTATTTAAGCTTTATTTTGAGGTTTGTTGCAATAGGGTGGTCACACTACATTTTAAGATAAAATTTTTATCTTTCATATTTCTAATTTTAGCATTGTACGATGTTCTGGAAAGCTGTTCCTTATTTAATTTTGAGGCACTTTGCTGAAGAAACCATTATTGTACGTCGTGTGCATCATTTGTCATGATAATTTCAAATAATAATGTTAGGGTGACCCTCAAAAATCAATATTTTGGTTAATGTAACTTATTAGTTTTATTTTTATCGAAGTGATGTCTCCTACAAAGTTTGAGAGCATAAAAAATGCACTTTTTTTACACAACCGAGTGAATACATGGATTGCAGAGATATCACTGTTTTTCTTTTTGTGCTCAACGAGCGTACCGACCAGCCCACTTTCAGTTTTGCCCCATCTTCTTGGCCTCAGCCACAGGTACTTGGAATGATGCAACCTGCATTCCCACATAGCCTTTGCGTAACCGAATCGCGGATTCCTGGATCTCGTTCATTTAATTCGTTTATTTAGTCTACATCTAAACAGATAACACTGAATCAACAATTTGACGCCACCATTGGCGTAACTACAGGGAGGGTTAGGGGGGTCTTTGCATAAGTATAATACATAGATATTTATATAGTTTTATAGTTTTTTAATTTCGAACAATTGTAATATCTTGCAATAATAATGCTAAACACGAAGGATTTTACGTTCCTTTGATTCTCAACCCCAGTAAGTTGGAGTAGGAACAATGAATGAATGGGAATTTAATGCTGGTTGAATAAATAATTGCAACAATCCTTCAGAACAAACACAACTTCTGAGATTTTGAGATTGAGACGGCAATTTAAGTAAAATACTTGACGGCTTATATGGTCTTAATATTGAGACAATATAAAATTTAAAAAAAAATAAGACTAGCAGACCCGACGAACTTTGTTTCGTCTAAAAATGATTTATTCTCTGATTTCTGACTATCAGTTTGTGCCGGCAAGTGGCTAGCTTTTCCGGGCCCATCTTGATGAGCTCAGCTCCGATACCCAAGCAACACCTCTTGTTTCTCAGTGAGTAACAACAACTGTGGTGTGACTTACTAAAGGTCTGACTTATGCACAACGCGTCGTATTTGGAACTTCTTTGTGACACAAAAAGCGCAAGAGGTGGAGCCTATTTGCAACATCTTGCGGCTACAATGAAAATAAAAACACAAAAACCAACCGGGAATCGAACCATGGACCTTGAGATTTGCAACCTTCTACTATAACCATCACACCAACAATTCTATTTGGAGATTCTGCTACAAGTGCACTACATAAACAACAAAGTCATTTGTAACTTCATTGTACCTTATACGGAACATGCAAGGGACTGTCAAAAATAAAATACTGCTCAGCTGAGCTCAAAGTGTTTTGCAACATATCAGAAACATTGTTGTAACAGCAATGAACCGAAGTGTTATTAATTCTGCAACTAATCTGTTTTGTTTCTGATATGAAACACATCGAATTTTAAACCACCCAAGAAGTCAGATGGGTAGAATATTGCGACGCCACTTAAACGGAAATGAAACATTGTGTTTTTCTGAAACTGGGAAGTGGCTTTAATGTGACTCGATGTATTCCCAGTGTCTTCTATGCAATTTATTAGGAACAAACACCTATTTGAAAGATGTTGCGCGTGCTGCTTGGGGACCTTCCTTACCAGCGGCTTTATTGGTCTTTAGCTGTGGATGGCATCCTTAAGGTGGGGGCTGGTTGGCTTCCATCGTCCGCTGAACTCACGTAGTCATCTCCTCCGCTGCCTTGACTTTCACTGCCTGTACTCTGAGCGCCATTCAAATGTTCCTCGTGCTGCTTTCACTTTTCGATCACCACACGTTCGTCCGTCAAGATGCTCCCATCATTATCCCGGCACATTTCGGCTCGCGGCACGAAGCCTTTGCGGGATGCGTTGAGCTTCTGATAGAACCTGCGTGTTTCTTGAGAACCGCACAGCTGTTCCATCTCCTCGCACTCCGCTTCTTCCAGGCGGCGTTTCTTCTCCTGAAAAAGACGGGTCTTCTGTCTCCGCTTCCGACTATAACGCTCCTCGTTCTGCCGGGTACCATCAAAACAATCGTTCCGTCGACTTCATCCCATATACCCGACGTTGTTCTCCGCTGCGTCGTTAATGGCTGCTTTGACTGTATTCCAGCAGTCCGAGCTCACTCTCTTCCGGCAACGCTGCCTCGAGATGCTGCGCGTATGCAGTGACGACATCAGGTTGCTTCAGTCGCTCTAGATCGTACCGCGGCGGTCGTCGGGACCGAACATTGTTGATGACGGATAGTTTTGGGCGCAGTTTAACCATCACCAGATAGTGGTCAGCGTCGATGTTAGCGCCACGATATGTCCTGACGTCAATAATGTCGGAGAAGTGCCGTCCATCAATCTGAACGTGGTCGATTTGTGATTCTGTCTGCAGTGGTGATCTCCAGGATACGGGAGGCTATGTTGGAAGTAGGTGCTGCGAATGGCCATATTCTTGGAGGCGGCGAAATCAATTAGTCGTAGGCCGTTTTCGTGAGCGCTGAACTTCCCAATAGTCGGTCTGAACGCCAACCTGAGCGTTCAAATCTTCTATGATGATTTTGACGTCGTGGCTTGGGCAGCTGTCGTACTCAGCTGTGCGTAGAATGCGTCCTTATCATCATCAGTGCTTCCGGAGTGTGGGCTATGGACGTCTCTCAGTGCGTCTACCAGGTATTCGGCCTCGGTTATCTCATCCAGGCCATTGCACTGAATGTTCCAAACTGGGCATAGTGCTCTAACTTGAACCCCATTTTCCAGGACATCCTCTGCCAACTTTTTATACTCAGAATTCTTCTGAGTAGCATCCCGCTTCAAGACGAGAAGCTTCTCGCCTTTCCGCGTTCGACGGGTGCAGTTAACATCTCCTCCTAGACTACAGAGCTTTTCGTTGCATCTCATAGTCTTCAAGACGTCGTTCTTGTTGGAAGGCGAAACCTTTTTCTCACGGGATCACTCTTTACAGCTTGTTGACGACTTCGCTTCGCCTTTTGGGATTCACGTCCACGGTAGGTCCTCATCCCGGCGATCCTCAGTTACCCTCTTTGGAGGAGGCACTGTTTTCTGTTGATCCTTGGGGCCAACTATTCGCTCAATTCTCTCCGGGCGAGTTTCCGCATCTCTCCTCTTAGGCGGCACTGTAACCCTTTTAGCTACATTCAGGTCCGCCATCTGCGTGACCTAACTTAGCTTCGGAGTTGCATCGCTGAAGGCCATGCCCCCAGTAAGGAGACGAATGTCCGACTCGGCGTCCTTACTGGCCTTCCCTGCCTGGCTCACCACCGACTCCTTCTCCTCAGTAAGAATGCGGATCTTGTGCCTTCTTACTGGCCTATAGCAAAGTCTTCCACTCCGACTTCGCCTCCACGACTAGAGCGCAGAAAGTCAGTACGGCCTATTTCAGATCCTTACTAATGCGGGTATCCAGAAAGGACATGATTACATCTGAAACGTCAGTAATCACCTCCATTGTCTGGCCTCCGCTATCCTAGTGGTTGGTCATCACCGAGTTTATGACCTTGGTCAGAGTGGAGCCGTCCATTTTTTCGTCAACCGGCTTCTCATCTGACCCTCCTCGGCCATCACCTTCACCTTCCCCCGGCGACCTTTGGGGTGACCGATTAAGGCCATGTGTGATTTTATTTTAGTGAAACTGCGAGTAGATACCCGGTGTTGGCATTTATTTCAAAATTGTGCCGAAATACAAATGCTTCTATTCAGGTTTTCACGCTGTAACCGTTCGGGGAATGTTCTTGAGGATTTGCTAAAACGGTGGCTTAAGCGCCACTCTCAAAGAGAGACCACCGGTCGTGTATAATCATAATCAATTTCGTGACGATAACTTCGATGGCGGTAACACGATGGCGGTCACCGGCGTGTCCGTGCTGCGATTTGGCGCGCAGCGATGGAAGTGACCCGTGTGCGATATGGCCGATTTAAAGGTGCGGAGAGAGTGGCGGGTGGAACGGAAGCTTCCGATTTCGATCTGAGAGAGCGTTGTGACACTTGGCCTGAATTTTCCCGGGACAATTGGCTCAACCAAATAGAGGCACACGTACCCAAGCGACACGGCTTCGCGTACCTATCCGGTTCATCGAGCGGGGAGTGGTGCGTCCTCTATCCTTTGATTAGAATCGAGGCTCGTGGTGTGCAATTGTCGACACGCTAAACACTAACGAACCTACACCCTCTATAAAGCATTTTATGAGACACATCGAAACAGCTGTTTTTCTCGTGTTTATCTACTTTGACAATTAGTGGGAGCCCGTTTGTTTGGTAATTTCAGGCATAACATTCCGATGGGTCCCATCACCATTCCTACCTATTCTACTTTTCGGCTACCAGCGCTTTAAAACAAAGTTTTTCATATGATTCTTAAAACGTGTCGTTAGATTATTCATACCATTGCATTCTAAGCATGAAAAGCTGAAGAAAACACGAATGAAAAGTAAAACTTTTCAAACATTATTTTGTGTTCGGACCTAACGGAATGTTCACGCAGAATCATATGAAAACAAAACATCAAAAGTAAACAAACGGGCCACCGCGAAACATCTCATAAAATACCTTATATCACTGGTCCGAAAATGTAACGGAATGGACCTTTCCGTCGGCAATTAACGACCGACGTGGAACATTCGCTACGATTGACTTAGCGACCTCACTCACCTCCGTTTGGCTACCTACTTGCGGCGGGCCTTCGCTGGCACACGGGTCGGACGGTCGACGGACGAAGTCGTGGTAGAATACCACGAACGGAATCTCGATGAGACGATGAATGCCGCCGATTAGCGACAGAAAATCCAGCCGTACGAAATCACATTATTTTAAGAATTGCTCAACTTAATTAAATTTAATTACCTTTTATCGTATTAATTCACTTTAATAAAATTATCTGAGCAGAAAACGCAATCGATTGGACCTCGGTCCACTAAAATAGGAAGAAAAACACAAAACATTTAACACCACTTATTAAAATTTCTCAAGCAAAATCATAAATTTTCAAGAACTGAACGTAAGTATTTTATTCGCGCACTTCTGCTCTCCAGCAGATTCGTAGATGAAATGAGCGAGTCTGAGTCGTACTTGCGCCAAGAAATTTTGAATCTTTTGAAATCATTTTACTCTTCAACTATTCAAATCTGAGATATCATTCGATTTGATTCCAAAGCATATTCAAATAAAATTGCGCCAACCGATTAGCATGGCGATCGGAGGCATGGCGCCTGTTTGCCGCCTATTTGCAGCTCACATGCGTGCCATAACAAGTTGAGCTTTTATAACAAATTCTATAAACTTGAAATTGATACAGGAACGAACAGATTTTACAAACGCAAACGAAACACGGCACACGATTACAAATTAATACAAAATTTAAAATTTATTTCTATTTAAACGGTTTTAATTGAATATTTTATATCGAAATAAACGTAAAACGATACAACGCAGACCATGAATTATTATCAAACGAGATAGCCACACCGTGCTGCGCTATCCAAGAAATATCAAGTCATATAAAAAAGTAGCCTTAAGTTAAACTTTTTGCATGCGCAAAAGAGTTTTTAAAAACTAAAACTAAAACTAAAATTAAAATTGAAACGACTACATGCTATGATGGTTATAATTGAACTGCTTGCGATTTATTGTTGATTTCTCTATTTATAACTGACAATTTTGTTTGTGTTTTAAATTGAAATAAGAACTGTGTGCGATACCGGTCAAAGGAATGCGGGCATCGGCTGGATGTTTTGACTAGCTGATGTGCAGCAGAAACGGCTGATGTGTAGCAGGAACGGCGCATGATAACTCCTCCCTTCCTAAAATGACTTTGCCCTCAAAGTCTTATCGGACGATTGGCTGTTGGCATGTTAAGATAATTATTGATAACTTGAAGTCTTTCATTGGTGATATCCGAATATGGGGATTTCGTTGGGTTTTCTTCTGGTGCAGATGCTTTCATTTGATCCTGTAGGTTGATTTCTATTTTGGAATCCTAGATTGTTTCTTGGTGATGATGAAGTGGATTGTAAAAGCGGCTGTTATTAGGAATAGAGTTGAAAAACTTATTGCTCCAAAAACGTGAAGTTTCCACTGTAAAGAATTATTAGTCAAGTACATGTGCTTGAGCACTGATCTGTGCTTTAATGTAAGATTTGCCAAATATTCGTGTGGTGGAATATCCATTAGGTTTTCGGCATGGGCTAGTATTCCGGTTGTAGGTCTGAAGGATAATTTTGGGGTTTGTATGATGAGATTCGTATAGCTGTCGTTATCAATGCTTACTTCACATTTTTCAAAATGGATTAAGTATGATCCTTCTAAGCGTTGATTCAATTTACTACAGTTGGATTGTAATGTTGTGTTTACGTTGTTTAAAAGGATAGTAGCGTCATTTATTCGCTTGATGATTCCAGTTGAATAGACCTTTTCGTATGTGCAATTTGCATGATGTAATTGGACCAAATTAAAAATACAAGGAGTTGTTGGTTGTAGCATTTCGGATTCACATATAAAATTTTCTAAGTCCTCTTGGCATGGTTGTGAGGATTCGAAGATGTGTGAATTATTGCTGATAAGATAGTTCAACTTGATGTGGATTCGACTTCCATTTAAAATGAGTGGACTAACATACTCATAGATGTAGATTTCACTTGAGAACTGTGGAACTTTTAACATGTACATAACGTGTGTATTATTCATTGCGACTTGTGTACTTGATTTACTTAACAAGTCTTCAAAGGATTTTACGTGGATTTTTTGGTGCTCAAGGAACTGTTTAATTCTTTAATAGTTCTTCATAGTTGAGAGTTGACTACTAGGGATTCCATTTTTTGCAAGTAAAATAGCATCTTCTAGCACTTCTATTTTATATTGAGCTGCGTTAAGATTTAACAAAATTGTGAGGAGGTTAATTTCAATTGCATGTTGTTGTGCTGATTTGAAATCCAAGTCTGCTAACTCGTTGACGGCTTGATTTAGATGTTTAATTCGGTAGTTGATATTTTCATTGATGTAGGTTTGCTGATTGTTATTGTCAATTAAGGCATTCATGGTTTTGTTGATGATGTGGAGATCCTCGGCATCGGGTGCTCCAGCAATCCATTTTAAAATCGTTCCAATTGTGTCCCAACGTTTCACTCGACTGAACGATGGTATAATTTTCAAAAGGCTTGATACAACAGATTGTTTCTATTTTCCAATAATTTGTAAAGCTGATTATTGTATACATTATTTTTATCAATTCGTCAAATTTTACAATTATGTCATGTAGTTGTGATAAATTAATGGGTTGTATTATTCTCACGTATCCATTTTTAATTTTGCTTTCCCTAGAGGTATTATGGCTATTGGGTTTTATTTAAATCATGTATTTGTATTTGTCCTTGCATAGGAATTGCAGTACACATCAAAATTCTGAAACAATAAAGTATTGAACAAACATTAGTTTTTTTTAAATTCATTTTGTGAATTTTGCGATTATTGATGTCAATAATATAAGTACTATAATCCTCTTTAACTTTGATCTTTTATATTTACTTTTTCGCTTTGAGATATCATGTGTTTTTCAAATGCATCAGATCCTGGTTCAAAAGTTGCATAAGTTTCTTCGGGAATTTTTCGTTCTTTTTGTCGTACATCTGAATAACTTTTTCATGGCTTTTTGTTTTTCTTTTATTAATTTCATTTGCATCTAAATTTTTATCAATTTCTCCAATGTAAATATTATTAGGAGTGTTTTTACAAAACTATGGATTGAATGATTATATTTTTACACAGTTGATCTCATTAATTCAGCAACATCCATGTCTGGAAAATCTTTTTTATGCATCTTGAAATTTCTCTTAAAGTTGAATGGCATCTTTCGATTTGACCATTTGTCTCTGATCTGTGAACAGGGGTTTTAAAAATTTGAATATTCAAGTTTCGTAATCTTTGCTCTATAACATTTGAATTAAAAGTACTTTCATTATCCATTATTACCATCCATTTGGTATACTCCATTCATAAATTAGGTCAAATAAGGCATCTTCTACATCTAGAAGGGATTTAGAGTCGATTGCTCTATATTTTAAGAACTTGGAAAATTTATCAATGGTTGTTAGAAATAAATTATCTATATTGTAAACAAATATATCAACATGAATTATTTCTCCAGGTTGCTGGGGTATTGGGGTTTTAAATGGTACAAACTTCTGGGGGTTACGTTGGTATTTTTCTGTTTTGCAAACCTCACCAGTTTTTACAAATTCTTTTACTTTCTTTGCCATTTTAGGGAAATAAAAATCTTTTAGAAGATTTTTTAGAAGAAGTATTTTCTACGTCATTTCTGTGGGCGAACTGATGAATTTTTTTGATTTCTTCAAGTTGTCTTTCTTCAGTATTGATATCTTGAACCTTTTTTTGCGAAAATCTAACTTTAATAGTTCTTGGATTAAAATTTTGCCTATAAATTTCTTGAATAGTTGCCATTATTGGTTCAGTAGTAAAAATTCCATTAAGGACGTTCGGATTTAGAAATTTGTTCAATGTATTTATTAGAAATTCGTTTGTGAATCGGGTTTCGATAAAATGTGTCTTTTATAATTTTCGAAAGGAACTACTAAGCCATAACTCGACCGATTCCCAATTTTGAACAGTAGTTGATTTTGAAAACATTAATAGGGGCTTCCGTTGAAGGAATGAAAGAGCTATCATCTTCATCAGATGAATGCTGGGTTGCAGTTAAAGAATTTATTTGTACCCGAGACAAAGCATCAGCTACAACGTTAGCTTTGCCTGGTTTGTAAAAATTTGATGGTCATGCTCTTCAATAAAAGCTTTCCATCTTTTAATTTTGCATTATTATTTTTTGGCGAAACTGTGAAAGTTAACGGTTGATGGTCTGTGTAAATTAAAATTTTGTGACCATATATAAAATTTCTGAGAGTATGCAGTGCCCAAACTATAGCAAGCATCTCTTTTCGTTAGTTGCATAATTCTCTTCGGTACTTGAAAGAGTTTTTGAAATGAAAGTGATGGGTCTTTCTCCATCATGAAAATTTTGTGACAATACGGCACCAATTGCTTTATTAGAAGCATCAGTGGTTAGTAAAAATGGTTTTTGGAAATCAGGAAATGCTAATACATCTTCTGAGGATAAAATATCTTTTAATAATTTAAAAGCTTTTTTTCCATCCTGATCTAATTCAATTTTAAAATTTCTGGATTCATTCTTCGAAACTTGCTTATGACCGTTTTCTCCTTTTAGAAATTTTGTTAAAGGTTTTGCAATTTTGGCATAGTTTTTAACAAATCTTCTATAATATCCAGATAGTCCAAGGAACGCACGTAATTCTTTTAAATTAGTGGGTTCTGGATATCTTTGAATACTTTCAATTTTCTTTGGATTTGGTTTTAATCCTTTTTGGGATACAATAAATCCAAGAAATTCAACTTCAGATTTTAACCATTCAGATTTATCTGGTTGAATTTTAAAATTAGCTTTGCGTAATGTTTCCAATATTATTTTTAAGTTTTTTATTTGCTCATCTAAAGTTTCACCAAATATGATAATGTCATCTATATAGACATAACATATTTTTCCAATATGCTCATGGAGAACATCATCCATAACTCGTTGAAAGATGGCAGGAGCATTTTTAAAACCAAAGGGTAAACGAACGAATTCATACTTTCCATTGTTTACCGAAAAAGCTGTTTTCTCTATATCATTATTATTCAAAGGAATCTGGTGAAAACCAGATGCAAGGTCGATGGTTGTGAAATATTTCATCTTTCCCAAATTTGCTAGAATTGTAGAGGTATCAGGTATCGGATACCTATCACTTATTGTTTTTTGATTCAATTTTCGGTAATCAATAACAAGTCGATATTTTTTCTGACATGAGGCATCTTGTTTTTTTTGGAACAATCTACACGGGAGAATCATACGAAGATCTTGATGGTCGTATAATTCCATCGTGTAGCATTTTTTCAATTTGATTGTTTACTTCATTTTTAAAGGCTTGCGGGTAAGGATATGATTTTGAATAAATAGATTCATTATCAGTGGTACGTATATCTGCACGTATTTTTGTGGTAAACTTCTCATCAGGTGGTTGAAATAAATCTTGGTATTGGATTAATAAATTATGTACCTTGTCCTTTTCGTCTTGTTGCAAATGTTCATCTCGGATGCGAATTTGATTTACCTCCTGTAATCGATGCGCTAATAAAGGTATAACATTTTTATTGATTATCAACACATTTTCCTTGGTATCAATAATTGCTTCCATTTCTTTTAATGTATCATGGCCGATAATTGCGTCGAATGATCGCAACTTGTCCATGTGATACAATTTCACATTTACGTCAGAATATGGCCTAAAAAGTTTTGCTTGGGAATAAGTTTGAATTTGAATATTTCCTCCAACTTAAGAAATATTGAAAGGTTTATTTACTGGATGTGAAATTCTTGCGAATTTCGGATGAATAAAATTTTTATTCGATCCAGTGTCGACTAATATTTTTAAAGGATCACTTCGATTACCATAGAATAGAAAATATGGTAATGCAGACTTTATTCTAAAAAATTTAATTCTGGTTCTTCGTTATGTTCTTCTAATTCTTGAGGATACTGGTACTCCAAATTTTCAGCATATCTTTCGAATGAAGGTCCTGCTGGACATTCTTCGTGCGATGTATAAGGTAAATTTTCAAAGTATTGTTGCGTATCAATATCATCGCATTCTGTTTCAATATGGAATTGTTTCGGATTCCTATTATGTATTAAAGGCCGGTTTATATAGTTTACCGTTCTCATAGATACATCAGTATCAATTGGCTCAGGCTTAATATTTTTGGGAACGAATGGTTGCGCGGAAGGATTTACAACTTGTCTGTTATAAACATATGGATTATATTGTGGAGATTTGTGGACAACAGGTTTTGTAGCTGCACTTACCACATGTCGATTATGAATATATGGATTATATTGTGGGTTTTTAGGAATGAATGGTTGCCTTGGAAAGAATGGATTATATTGTGGTCTCGAAATTTGTCTAATCATGTGTTGTGAAGGTAGTGGTTGAAAATATTGTGGTGTGAATGTAGTTGGTATTCTGGGTGGTATTTTTTGTTGCTGATACTGTGGGTGTTGTGAAAAGATGGGAGTGTCGGTTTTTAATTTTGTGTAGTTTTTCCTGAATTCCGCATTAATAAATGCGTTACAATAATTGTAAGCTTGGGCTAATGATTCTGCCCTGTAATTTTTTAGGAATTTACCCATATCTCCGTCTAAACCTCGTATGAAAGCATCCATCGCCTTTTCATTGTACATTTCAATAATGGATTTCGAGGCTTCGGGGTGATTATAACGACTATCACTCTTGACGTGATTAGCTATATGGGATAGTATAGCACTCACTTCGTTGTAGTATTTCTCAAGATCCTTGCCTCTCTGTTGTACACTCATTAATTGACAGTCCAAAGTTGCCAAATCTCGCTTTTCTCCATAATAAGTTAATAAGGTATTTTTATCATAAGCCAATTTAAGTTAACATTCGAGGAGACCAAGGCGTTATTCGCCTCTCCTCTTACTTTCCTTCTTATGGTTCTGCACACTATGTGAAACTTATTAAATTGGTTGATAGAACCATTTGTTTTAGGTTGATATAAGTTCACTAATTTTTCCGCATCGTCAAGCCAAACATGTAATTCACTTGGCTCGCCGTTAAAAGTTGGAAGAGCTTTGACCAGATCGGGTATGTCTTCTATGGCTTCGGGAGCAACTGGTTGATTATTTTGATCCACCAAATATAGTGGGGGATCAGAATAGTCAGGGGTGGTTGGTGTTGCAGTAGTTATTGCAGTTTCAATAGCCAAAAGTCTGGTTAATATTGAATTTATTTGTTCCTCAGCCATTTGGAATTTATTATGTTATTTAAAAATAATTTGGGGCTTTTTAGATAAAAGATAACGCAAACACTTCAATAAAACTTTGATTGATTTAATTTATTTGATAATACACTTCAAGTAATTGATAAAACACTTTTTCACTTTTATTTTCTTTCCTTGCTGAAATTAGAATTTTTTATTAGTAATACTTACAAAACAAACTTAAGCATAGCTCTCTATGCTGTTTCGCCGAGAGCGCAAATATTCTATCCTTTTTCAGAGAATATTTTGACTTTCCTTCGGATCCTTATCCTGTATCGGTTGGATTCCTTTCAGGTAGAGACCAGACACGAGTCTCCAACTCTCCCAGTGTAGGCGGCAAAAATCCCGTTTTTCCTGCTGGTGACTAGGGGGCCTTTCCTCACGGCTGCTGCTGATGCGGCGGTCAAGTCGAAGTTTAAATTGTTCCCGATGTTTTATCACTCGCGACACAATAAATTACTCGCGCTGGTCCCTATTCGGGCGCCAGTTAAACTTTTTGCATGCGCAAAAGAGTTTTTAAAAACTAAAACTAAAACTAAAATTAAAATTGAAACGACTACATGCTATGATGGTTATAATTGAACTGCTTGCGATTTATTTTTGATTTCTCTATTTATAACTGACAATTTTGTTTGTGTTTTAAATTGAAATAAGAACTGTGTGCGATACCGGTCAAAGGAATGCGGGCATCGGCTGGATGTTTTGACTAGCTGATGTGCAGCAGAAACGGCTGATGTGTAGCAGGAACGGCGCATGATAACTCTTAGGGTCTAAATCTGTAACCAAAGGTCTATTGGCCTGTTTTAAATATTGAACAAGCTATTTTTTGTTTTTTGAATAGAATGTGTTCTTATCATGTGTATTCTTATATAATTGATAAGATAATTTAAAAAAAATCCCTGAATTAAACCTTTAAGATTTGCACTCGTATGTACCAGACTGCTTCAAATATGGCAAAATCACATTCTATTCTAAGGACCACAAAGAGTATATACCACATCTGAAACTAGTCGATAGACCTTTAGTAATGCGTGTGGGATTTCTTGTATGACTGATGCCTTACTCCAGAGATTTCTTGATTTTTTTTTCTTCCTATGCAATGGAGAGGGAATCTGCTCAACAGACATCCTGGGTTGTCCAGGAAGTGCGGGGTTGGGGACCACCTCCAACAGCAAACGAGGGAGGCAGGACTACATCCCCGACCCGCTAAACCGTTTCCATTGCCGCCAAGCCCATAGTCCCTTCGGTACAACCAGAAAGTAATGCTTCAAAGGGGGGGCAGTGCACGTCGCACCCTTGAGGTTAGCTACGTGACCTTGCAGCATCGAACATCGTGACTCGCTTTTTTAGAAGAACACCATGGTATCGTGCCAGCGCATTGCCGGTGGCCTTACCACGCCCTATGTCCTCGGAAGGTGGGAAGGGTAGACATCGCGCCTGTCGCCGCAGTGCCATGACGAGCTCTTCGACTTCAGTGATCTCGTCCAGGTCTTTAACCCTTAGATTCACCTTCGTCGTGAGTGCCCTCACCTTGACCGTCTCGCCTAGGACTTCCTCCGCCAACTTCTTGTAAGCGGCGCCCTTTTGCGAGACGCCCCGCTTCAGCTCGAGGATCATCTCGCCCATCCGGGTACGTCTTATTCGACGTACGTCGGCGCCGAGTTCGCCGAGCTTGACGTCACTCCTCATCGCCTTCAAGACGTCCGAGTACTTCGCCTCGTCCGTCTTGATGACTAGGGCATCGCCCCTGGAGCGACTGGCGCCTACCCCCCAAGCAGCACAACTTTTTTCATTACTGCACATTTCACTTTGTTGCAACTATTCGGAAAGAAACTATATTGCGTATGTGCCATCAAATATAATTCTCTTGTAATCTAAAAAGCGCAAGAGGTGGAGCCTACGGAAATAAAATAAAATTATAAAACTGGCTTCGATTTATGGATCTTGTGATTGATAGTCTTTCACTCTACCACAGCACCATTCAACACTTCGAAGGGACTGCATGTTGACTCACTATAAAAACCATACGATTATGAAGTTTTGTACTCGGGTTTCCTGTTACTTAATTGCACCATCACAGGAAAAAAATGTGAGTTGCCAAAACGTTGAACGATGCAAAATTAAACATGAAGACATATTCAACTTATCTGCAACTTAATTTAAACAAACAATTAAATTTTGAAAGACGCATTGAAGTAACATGGTAAAAAATATGCAACTTAATGATTTTGTTTCGTGTTTGCAACATGAAGTGCATTATACTTTGTTTGTTTGTTTCCAAATGTGTAACGCGTACTGCATTGCAATTTTAATGAAACATTGATCACAATTCGAACGTTTCTGACATCTTGAAACTTTGATGTTTTTCAAATGCCTGAATGAAACTGAATAGAAACAAGGTGCTTTTAGGAAGATGTTGCTTGTGCTACTTGGGCCTAAACTTCTTACTACCCTCATTCACCTGGGCCTTCTTTTCGGCTCTTAACGTCTTCGGTTTCCTGTTATTCTTGAAAAGAGTCCAGGAGGCGTCATCCCCCTCTATTTCCCTGGTCTGGTGCGGCTGAGAGCTCTCAGCCTGCCGTAACCCCTTACCACCGTCTTTCCTGGGTGGACGGACATTTCCAGTTCCTTCCCCGGTTTTGGAGGTACCTGGCCGGGGTTCAGCTTCCCAGCCCCACTACCCTTGTTCGGGGTAGTAACCCTCCGCGTTTTGGAGCGCCCCCAGAGGAGCCCCTGGAGACTGTCTCCCCCGTTTTTGTGTCTGCTCCGTTGGAGACGATGATCCCGTTGGTCGCACCCACTCACTCTAGCTGATGTCAGAAGGACAACAGTACCCAGGCTGCACTACCAGCTAAGTACGCAACCCTTAGCTGGCGATCAATTGTCATCGGAAGACCCGTGGAAGCGTGAGATTGGAACTTGTGAGGACCAGAGCTGTGTTGGTCGCTCCTTCCTAGATGTCAACTCACCATTTCGCAGCCCATACAATATCGGTATGAAGATACTGATTTGTACTTGTATCTACAAACTTCGCATGCCTAGTTTGTATAAAGATTTTGACAGATTCTTATATATATATATATATATATATATATATATATATATATATATATATATATATATATATATATATATATATATATATATATATATATATATATATATATATATATATATATATATATATATATATATATATATATATATATATATATATATATATATATATATATATATATATATATATATAATTGTATCGAAATCAAACATTTGCTGGTTGGGTGTGAATCTGTATTTGATGGAGATCCGTACATTTAACTGCCTTCCTACTTAGAGCTTTAAATTTTCAACCGTTAACTACAATTAAATGGATTTGTATCTTTTGATCGGCAAGATTCATTATTTTGGCAATTGATGTATTATTCGCCTTTGCTAATAAAACTGCTTTTCTCCAAGTGCACATCATAACACAATTGTAAGATTTTTTAGACTCGGGTTTTTGTCTAATCGACCCTCCTCATATATGAAACAGAACAATCAGGGGCTTTGGGCAATCATTAACTACTGTTCTAAATTGCTGGCAGCTATTTTCAACATCCCATATATATAACTACAAACTTCGTAATGTACAAACTAATCTAGCTCTTTGTCACATTGGCACCCTCTCTGTTTAATACAACAACGTGCGAACGAGTACCCTTTAGAATGTCGTAGGGTGACAAAACCGATCCTAATTATTTGTGAAAACGAGCCACCTCATAAATAATCCAGCCACAACCCTCCTCGCAACACCTACATAACCCCCCAATGCACACCCTACTCCCATTTATTATACGAGTTATCTCCACATTAGCTTGTGGCCTATTTTATGCGGCTGTAATCTTTTTACGATGCCATATTAACACATTTATGAATGGCGAATGTCTTTGCATCCAGCATCGGGCGTAAGACGTGCACACGTAATAGCTAGTACATAAAACCAGCTACATCACACCCATGCAATGCAATAAACCTTCAATGCACCGTTAACTGATCAAGTTCGGTGAGATTTATCTAAGGCGCTTTTATTTAGGTGACTATCGCTTTTAGCAATTGAAATCGGTTCGGTTCACGCCTTTGGGAAAATATATTGAAACGTTTTCCGACAGCATGATAATGCTATCTATCTATCTTTATGCCTTCCAATATCCCGATCCCGAACATTTTCTCAATAGAGAATAGAGCTAAATATTATAATACGTTTTATTTGTTCCGTGGAATAAGTGGTACATTCATTCATAAACTCATCCGTTTGTTTAGCTTGCATCTAAACAAATAACACTTAATCAACAATTCATAGATATAGAGGAAGGCCGCTTGCCACGTTATCGTATGTGTCATTTAAAATAAGAGCTCATAAGGATCTCAATTCCATAACGAAGGACCCCGCTACCTGGCCTTAACAAATTCAGTTCCGTGAGTTTATTGACAATGACAATGAACATGAAGTTCGGCATTTTTGGAAACCAACGCAGCGCCAGGATCCGGGGGCTACTTCCTCAAACCCATTGCTGCACCGACCCATTCAAGAAATGTCGAAATAGAGACTAATTCCTTAACTCAACGTCAAACTTACCATTCCGACTCTACTTCCACTTGACGGTCTATCACCACCGCTCGATGTTGATTTTGCAGCACGATTTTGAATTACTCCATATTTCGGTGCGACCGAAACCATGCTACTGGCAACCTTCAACCGGTGGCGTTCTAATAGCGGTTAAAGCCACATTGACTTGCAGGTCAGTAACGCTACAAAGCTGTGACAACCTGGATCAGTCGGTTGTACGAGATAAATTGCACAACTCAACCGTATATATGTACGGCACTTACCTCCACCCCAACTCGCAACCAGCATTGTAGGGAAAGAGGTTCGGTTGTGGGCACCGTTCGTTCATGGGCACCCTACGTATTTTTTTACGTATTATTTGCTTGCTATAGTAACAAGATGTTTTGAGCTCAATATCAAACCAAATAGACATCTCTATTTTAAACTACGAACAAATCAAAAAAATTTACAAGAAAAACAATACGAAAGTTTTTTTTTTAACTTTTTCAACGTGTCATAAATTAAAGTGATTCAATAGAAAAAAATGAGTTCCAATGCCTAGTAAGTTTAATCTAGTAAATTTAATCTATTTTGAGGATCAATGACGATTGCCATCCAAATTTGAGAGCCAAATTTTCTTCACATTCCAAAAAGACTGCGAAATTCGGATATGGACACTCCTATTGGTTCGGTTGTGGGCACCCTCATTTCAATAACAACTCAATCAATGCTCCTGTAGTTGTCTCATAACTTATTTTTAATGGCGTTTACAAGCATTGAATTAAAATTAATTAGAATTATTTGGACATAATTGATAGGAATAATGAGTTTAATTTATATTTTTATTTATTGGTCATGTCTAGTTATTGTACACATACTTTTTAAAACTAAACGCTGGCCGATTTGTTTGTAACAAGTTGCATTCAACGGCATTGTTTGCTGTTGAATATTAGTTAAATCGGACTGTGGGACCAAAATTTATGGCCAAAATATATTTTTTATGATGAACAAGATAGGCACCATTACCGCTAGGATGATTAATCAGGGTTTTTTATGCAATAAACGTAAATCAAAGTAAAAGAAATAAATCCATTCACCTGAAGTACAATTTTAAACTTTTCTTGTATGATTATTTTCAATATCCTCCCTAATGCACAAGAAAGGCATGATCACTGCTAGGCGGTTTGATCTGAATTTTTTAGTGTCTGGCTATTAAAATAAACAAATTATTTCTTTTCTTTAAATCTACGCGGATTTGATTCATTCTTCTTTATTTTCTGCCGAGTTTTCAAAGGTGTCCATAAGTGAACCACAAAATAGAAATGTCCCAAAATGTCAAATTTCCCAAATCGTCGAAATCGAAATTCTTGGAATCACTTGGTTTATTTTTTATTTTTCTGTGGACCATAATGAATATCCTACATGAAATTACGATTAGTATTATACAATTATATAACCTCTAGAACCATTAAAATATTTCAAAAATGCTCTTTTTTTTGAACATTTTCGCAGAAAATCACCCCGTGGCGGTGAAATAGTTTTTTTCCTCGTACATTGTCAACAATTATCCAAAAAGTACTTCTTATAAGGAAAGTTTTCGTGAGAACAGATCGCAAAAATATTATAACGGGACTGTTTTTGACTTCACTTAAAGCTGTCCGTTCAACCCAATGCTAAGGCATTGAATATATTCTGCTGGTTATGCGAAATTTGGGAAAGCAGTCAGTTTAAATTACGCCTTTTTGTTATGTTAATTCATGAAAACATTCTTACAAATATGCAACCAACCAGTCAAAGTGATCTCAGTAGAATATAAAGAAGACAAATGTTTTCAATAGTTATTAGTGTGTGCTGTATTTTTAACATAGACTTAGTTTTCGAATGCTTTTCAAGATATTCTTTTTCCAATGGTTGGTTCTTTGTTACAATACAAGCAAAATGAAAAAATAAAAATCCGTAATAGTTTTTCCTATTACCCGCTTATTTGTTGACATTTTTAAAATAAAAACTGCAAGAACACGGGTTGGTTTTAAAATAAAGATATGCTTTTTCAAAACTCTGATATATTAACACTTTCCGTATATTGTACTTTTTCCAAATAGTTAAAGAAAATCATGTGTTCAACAAAACTATAAACCCAGCCCGTCATTCAAACCGAACTACGAGAGCCGGTTAATTTAGAACACAGATGACATATTCTATAGCATGCATTAGGGTAAGACGGTATAATGCGCCCCACCTGGCCAAAACGCCCCCCTTTGATTTCTAGAAAACCATAACTAACTAAGGGTCAAAATCAGTTGGTACCTATAAATATTTGTAAAACCATCATACTATGTGAATGTGGAAGTATTTTTGTATTACATTATGAAAATAACAGCAAAATACAGAAAGTTATAGTTTTGATGTAACTTTTCATGTTTGTTTGCTCAACATTCTGGAGCGACGCTAGCAGAAACTCGCACTAGAACACTCAGTTGGGCAACAAAACAACTTTTCTCAGTAGTTAATATGATATAAAATTGCTTCCATTTTAAAAAAAGTAACGCTTTTCAAAAACATGTTTCACTGGTCAAAACGCCCCAGTGTAGGCAGGCCTATATGCCCTTACCAACTGGACACAAGCACAGCGAGCTTGCAGCAGATGCTTTCAAATTATATGGAAATTATTGAAATGTAATTCAAACTTGCTTAAATGGACTTATGTTGGTTTTTCAATCTCAAGCACATAAGGATTTGTAACCTTTTTATTATGGGATTGATAAAATACTAATGAAGGGCTTTGAAACGTCTTTGGTTAAGGTGGGGCGTATTGCCCAGGCACTTTTTAAAATCCATTTTTCACGACTTTTCAAAAAAGCATTATTACGTGTTATCTGTAATATTTTTATATGACTTCTCACGGGCAATGCATTTGCGACTAGGGGGGCATATTATACCGTCTTACCCTATTAAGTAAACTACCAGTAGGGTGGGTGTACCAATCGTCGCAATACATAAGCAAAACTTTTTTTTTTAAATAAGTAAAAAGCATGTGGGTGGACTTTATATATCAAGTGAAAGGTTTTACTTCCTGCTCCTGAGAACACCTGTGAAAACCACAATAAAATTTGTTATAATCCTCAAAATTGATTAATCCATAATAGGAACGCATGCACTATTCTTAATTTCGATTCCTTATTTGGCAAATCCCATTGTTTTCTTATGGCCAAATTGGGACTACTAGTGCGACAACTGGTGCAAAAGAAGGCAAAAATTAAGCAAAATCATTTTTTACAATTATGCTTTGCTTGTTTTGGAGGAGATCAAAGGTGTTATCGTATCATATGAAAATGCTTTATCGATATGAACTTGGTTTGCGGTGATTTGATTGGCCATTTGACATATAAAACACTAGTGCGACAACTGGTGCCATAGCCACATTTGGTACATCTAGCCTATATAAATAAAAGGTAAATACACCCAGGTTTTTTTTACACGGTTGGAATTCATTAATTTCCCGGTTAACCCGAACTTTCACAACTTTTTAAATATTACCTGAATTTTCTTTGATTTTTTGTGAATTTTTTCATGGGGCTAACTCATTATTTGACGCTGAAGGTCTTAAACGACTAAAACCAAACCGTGTAAAAAAACCCAGATTAATCCACCTAGCGGCGATGGTGCCTTTCTCGCGCTAAAAGGTAATAAATGTAGCCTTTACGCTTACACCTCGATGATGTACAAGAAAGGCAAAACAGTTACACCGTCTAATGTTATGATAGAAAATTTACACTAGTAGACGACAGATGGCGCTGCCAAAAGTTTCTCGAATTTCCTATGTTCTAATTTTGACTTTCGGACATTTTCATGGTATTATGAAACTGAACGAAGAGCATACTTACGCCTAAATGCGTGCAACACGAGCATCTTTATAGTACGATGAAACTCTTAATGGGAGCAAGCCACGGATAAACTTTGAAAATATTCATAGATGCAAGGCATTTTACACATTATTGTTCTATGTGAGTATGTCTCATCACTATTTTAATATTATCTATTTTTGCAATTTGCGATTATTATGAAATTCAATAGTGATCAACAGCGTTTTAGTCTCTGTCGGATGCAAATTGTTGCGAGAAAATCTGTTAAGAATTACTATATGGGAAAGTTGCTAATGTTTTTATGGCATTTTGTGCACACACACACGCACACACATACACACACACACACGCACACACGGACAGACAGACATTTGTTCAGCTCATCGAGCTGAGTCGAATGGTATATAACACTATGGGTCTCCGGGACTTCTATCAAAAGTTCGAATTTGGAGTGAAATGATAGCCTTTCGGTACAACTTTGTTGTACGAGAAAGGCAAAAACCTGGGTGTAAAGTTGAAAGAATACATTTGCTATTGTTGGCAACAGAACTGAATACTGTAAATCAGTCTAGAAATAGATTTGCTCCGCTTTTTATGGCGCATATCAGACGCATGTTAAGGTCACTCCTCACGGAACCCAAGTTTTAAAGTGCTCGCGTTTTCGGTGGCACACCACTTGATACAGAGGCGGCGCACAACTGTCATTTTAGTTGATTTAGCTTTGCTGCGTGACGCAGCCTGCGTCGCAGCATGCGTGAAAAATAAAATCGACAGTTGTGTGTTCCGTATCGATGGTGTGCCCCCGAAAACGCGAGCACTTTCAAACTTGGATTCCGTGAGGAGTGACCTTAATGTAAAGTCAAGAAAATTTAAGAGAACTGAGAATTGTGAGGGTGAGATATATTAAGAGTTGGGCAATCCACGTTTAGAGTGCATTGATGACAGATATGCAAATATCGTATAACGGTTCGGTTGCCAACACTAACTAGCAAATAGCAAGCCATGACTTTGCCCCTTCCCTCGCGGGACAAAACCAACGGAGTCGCACGCGCGATTAGACAGCACCCCCCGTGATAGCTCGTTCGGCAGAACTAGGCCGCACATTTGGCGATCCTGCCAGGTTGTTCCTGGTTGGAAATAATTTTTTTGTAAGTATCCTGTGGGCGCGATTGGGACATTTTTTCATCGGTTTCGACTTGTAATGTCGAAGACGCTCTGGAAGAGCGTCGGATTGATAAATTAGCTCATCGGTTTCGACTTGTAGTGTCGAAGACGCTCTGGAAGAGCGTCGAATTAAACGATTTGCACATCGGTTTCGACTTGTGATGTCGAAGTCGCTCTGGAAGAGTGTCGAATTGAATGATTTGCACATCGGTTTCGACTTGTCATGTCGAAGATGCTCTGTAAAAGCGTCGGATTATTTGTCTATCGGTTTCGACTTCTGATGTCGAAGACGCTGGATTGAAAAATGTGTTGTTTCTCAACGGTTTTTACTTTAAAAAAAAGTTGAAGGCGCTTTGGAAGAACGCCAGCATACATGATTTGTTTTTTCTCATCGGTTTCGATATGTGATGTCGAATGGATTGAATGTTTTGGCTTGTGACGTAGCCGAAAAAAAAAGTTATTTGTTTTCTCATTGGTTTGACTTCAACGAGTTAAAATGTCGAAAGATTTCTGGAGTAGCGCCGAACCAATGATCGGTTTCCACTTGTAATTTCGAAGGTGCCAGATTAAATGATTTGTTGTTCTTATCGATTTCGACTAAAAATGATTTTTTTTCGGAATAAATAATTTGTTTTCCCATCGGTTTTCTGCTTGTGTTGCCGAAGGTGCTCTGGAAGAGTATCGGATTGTTTCAGCTTTTGATGGTGAAGGTTGTGTAAAAGAGGGGCGGATTTTTCGCGTCAAACGTTAATGCGGATCAGCAGAACACAACAATTTGAATTTCGAAGCTGTTGTGTGAGAGTACCGGACTTATTGGCTTGAGCTTGAAGGGCATAGTATGTTTGGCGAACCACCGATATCGTTTTGATTTTCTCATTGGTAGGCCATCAAATTGTATTGGATATGGACTGCCGGATTGAATTCTATTGGTTTTGGGTTGCAATTCTGGAAATATTTGCACAAAAAAAAACTAGAAGGAATACAGCTGAAGGGTCATGATTCTGAAATATTTGACATTTCCAGAATGTTAATAAAAGGCTGGATTAATTTGCTTAGTAAATATGTATTTGCGTATTTGTATGTGGACTTTGAATTGAATTATTGAACTTGGATTGTTTTTGGTATTGGTTTTCAATGAAACATTTGATTTTTGATAATGGGTGAGGTAACATGATTATTAGATTTGAAAATTGGAATTGGATTGATTGCAAATATTTAATATTATTTTAGAATCAACTTTTGGTTATGAGCTAGAGATTGTATTTGAAAGATGGAGTTGGATTTGAATATTAATTGTGCAAATTGGATAGACAAAATACATAACCATTAAATGGCAGGCATAAATAAAACTTTCAAATAATTACTGTGGAAATGCTTAAGAACACATAAATAGTAAACCGAAAACTGTTTGTAATGCAGAGCCATGGAAGATGAGGAGAATGAAAAAAAAACTTGATCATTTTATATGAATGTTTGATTTTAGTATTCCATTATAAAAACGTTCCAATGTTGGTCGGGGAATAAAACTTTGTTCATGGAATAGGAATATTGGATTTGCTTTTCGGGTTCATGCATTGTATTTGAGTATCAGATTGGAAAATCACATTAAAATATTTGAATACCAATTTGAATTAGGATGATTTTGAATATAGGAATTGAGTACGGACTGGATACTGGATTGTAAAATTAGAAAAAAAATGCGGTTTAAATAGTTGTTTATGAAAATCCTAAGTCAATGTTTTTTTTCTCTTTTTTAGTGAGAGAAGAAGGGGAATGTGAGGGTGAGATATATTAAGAGTTGGGCAATCCACGTTTAGAGTGCATTGATGACAGATATGCAAATATCGTATAACGGTTCGGTTGCCAACACTAACTAGCAAATAGCAAGCCATGACTTTGCCCCTTCCCTCGCGGGACAAAACCAACGGAGTCGCACGCGCGATTAGACAGCACACCCCGTGATAGCTCGTTCGGCAGAACTAGGCCGCACAAGAATGATTAAAACATAATTATACACTCCAAAACTCCATGGCAACTTAGCTTAGCTTGCTTGTTATACTGCCACAATCGGTTTTGGCAGATTAAATATCATTTTCATGATTATTTAAGCCAATCGTGCTTGAGAAATCATTGAACATGAATTCAATTTAGTTATATTACATAAAACTTCAGCATGAATTTAAATCCTTCTGTTCAATAAAAGTTAATTGCCTATTTCCGGGGATTAAATCACCCGACTTGGACATTAATGTACAATGTTGTGAAAAACTCATAAGTGAATATGTACTGTGGAAGATATTGATTTGGAAAATGTATTGGAGATAACCACTTTCCCTTCGATGGGACTCGAACCCATGACCCTACAGTACGCTAGACTGGTGCTTTAACCAACTAAGCTACGAAGGATCTCCGTCGGCCTTCGCAATCTAGCGGCTACTGGATGAGCTCGAGATTCCCAAATTGGACGCATAGTCAAATCACTAGCAATCCATTTCGTAAGCCAACACTTCCACATGTGTCTAGTATACTTTCACATTAGAATGTCTGGCGGCTCACACATTCTTCATCAGCACTGTATTGATCAAGTGAGGTTGTGTGAGCTATTTGCCAGTCGATCGTCAAGCACAAACCTGACCGCATTGCGTAGGCAAGAGCACGCGACTCAGGTTCAGTTCAGTAAGATCGACAACGACGAATCTCATGGCATTTACAAGCTTTCTGTGCTCGGACATTTAGAGTAGACACCAAATAAATGCTATTTATTTCGACTTTTCCAAAGCATTCGATAAGGTGCCACATGTCCTTGCTGTTGCTAAGTTCAGAGATACTTAAGATTTCCGTTTTGGATCACCGAGTGGTTACGATCTTACTTGTAAGGGCGCAAGGCGTTTGTCAATATCAACGGCACACATTCACGTGAATTTTCTATTACCAGCGGAGTGCCATCATTTTTTTTTCAATCTTTCGTTTATTTGGGACGCTCAATACCATTAATTCTCATCCCGTATGAGACTTACTTGTGTGCTCATCTCTAACATACCATGTGAGGCTGCCTTGGACGCTCACTCTACTCAGGTAACCAGTAAGCATTAAATAAAGCATTTAAGTGGCATTATATGCGCTTCTACGGCAAAAAAAAATTAAATACCAATAAGCCCTATAGTCGCTTTAAATGCTATTTTATATATTCTGTGAATACTATACAGGTTGAATACAAAGAAAACTTTTGATGAACTCCACAACATTCATGTTTGCCAAAAATGCTACAAACCAAAATACATCAGATCTTACTTGGAACAATGTACTCAAATATAACATTATATTGAGCACCGCTTTGTAGTCCTGGACATCCTGAACAATGTTGCCGAATACAACTTGGCTGTAGGTATGAGGGATCTCAAGCTAAAGCAATATTTCAAATATGCAAAAATATTGCAAGTACACTAGCGCCGCCTATTTGTAAATTTCCTAATTATTGATTCCGTCACATGTCAGTCCATTCCCACCAGACGAACTTTGTTGAAGACGTCATCTTTACAAATTGCAAATTTGTGCGATAAGAATATTTACAATGAGGAAAATTCCATATATCGGAATTACTTGAGTAGTCTAAAATAATGAATTCAAATATACCGCCACCTAGCGACAAAGCTCAAAACTAATCAATGCCTCATGTCAAAGCACATGCTTTTCTGCATAACCTTTTTGAAAAGGTGCAGTTCAAAATGGGTAGGATTTTCAGATATAAGTAAAATAAGCATGAAAAATCACTGTTTTTGTACCCTTTATTACGAAAACCCCTCCCCGCGATGTACCCGCCCATCTGAAGTCAATCTTTGATAACGACCTGAAAGATGATTAAATTATCTTTCGAAACAGCCCCAAAAATCCAAAATTGGCCAAACATTAAAAAAGTTATAGCAATTTCAATTTGACCCCAGAGCACAGACAACGTAAGTTTTTTGAAAAAAGTACACTGTAGCGCATATTTACAAAATTTTTCAAGCGAATTTGCACCTACGAGACAGATCTCGGCGAGTTTTACCCAACTACCAAAAATTAGGAGAATCGGTTAAAAACTAAAAAAATGGCAGCCACTCAAAGTGGACTGGGGTCATATTGACCCCAGAGCACAGACAAAAGGTTAAGTGCCTTATCCTACTTTATCGATAAAGTAGAAATTTTTCTGAGTAGCATTTATTCGGCATCCGAAATGCTGAATAAATGCTTAATTTTAAAAACAAGAAAACATTTTTTTTTCAATGGCATTTTTTTCTAATTCTATTTGTACATAGTTTTTCATATTATATCGTTATTGTGTTTTCATATTAAAATGGAACACATTTTTTTTACTCGCTTCGAGCGGGATTTGAACTCGCGCTCTTGCTACCCGACGCAGTAGTTGTCATCGCCCTTACCGGCTGGTCCATAAGAGAGAGATGGTAGTGGAAATAATTTTGCCCAACATAAATATTACGCCTCTTCAGGAACATTGAAACTTAATCTAACTCATCTCAGAATGCAATCATCACAAATGTCATACCCAGGTACACTAAAACAGCTACAGTAATGCCGCTTTAAAGCATCCATCGAACACAGTGTAATGGAATAATAAAATGTAGATGAACTATGTAATTAGTGATAGGGTTAGGTTGACGACAATACTCTTGTCAGTGGTCGGAATGGAAAAAACATTGTGCACGTACCGATTTCTATTCTCAACCGTAAGTTCATTGGACAAATAGTCCCCGCTATATGGTTCCATATTGGAAAACGTTCTACGTATGAACACTACAGGTTTTTAAGCGGCACTAATGTAGCTGTTTCATTGCACTTCACGCAAAACAACATTCTGCATTCAAAATGCTATTATAAGACTATGCCTCTCATGATTGCTTTGAGAATGCTTATTTAGAACAGCCAGGTTTTCGAAATGCTTATGTACTGCATGAAGCATATGCAATGCAAATATAATGCTGCCAATGGCCAATGGCAGCCTGCCATAGTGCTTACTTAAATGCTTATTGGCTACCTGGGTACACTCCTCTGCCATTGGTCATCAGTGAGCCTAGAAACACAAATTCTTCTACCACCTTGATTGCGTCACCACCGATGCAAACTCGCAGTGGGTGGCTCACAACGTCTTTCCTTGAACCTTTTTCTTCGACGTGTTGATGACTAGTCCGATTCGCTTAGCTTTCCTCTTCAATATGATGTAGGCTTCTCCATCTTCTCAAAGCTACGTGCCATAAGACAAACGTCGTCGCCGAAGCCAAATAGCTATACGAGCTTCGTATTACCCCTTCCAAAGCGATGTTGAATAGCAGACACGAAATACCATCAACTTGCCGTAATCCTGTGCTCATTTTGAAGGGGCTAGAACATGTTCTTGAAACTCGAACTACGCACATCACCCGATCTATCGTTGACTTGATCAACCGAGTCAGCTTATCCGGAAATCCGTGTTCGTGCATTAGCTGCCATAGCTGTTCTCGATCGATTGTATCATATGTGGCTGTGGTCGGCTGTTCGGCCAAATTGAGAGTTGACGTAAAGTCAATGTTAACTTCTCTCCACGAACAGCCTAGATAGCCGTGTGGTGTCGGCAGCTGGTTATCTGGCTAAGAATAACATTACGGATTGCCTGTTCCTGTGGTAAAGTCCACCATACAGGTGACCCCTAATGCTCGGTGTGATGCGGCTTTATGCTTACCGTGCCTACGAATGAATGGTTAGGGGGGTCTAATAAGAACCTAACCGCAAACGGAGCCTGTGACGCATCAGGGCCCCCTTCACAGTATTTAGCCCTCGCTGCGCTAACCGGAGCTATGGCGTAGTTGACTTTTTACTTCTCCGAGATAATCGGCTACTCTTATTCAACCTCATCGTGAGGTTAAATAAGAGTGGGGTTATGAATATGTGTTTTACTTAGTTTTCAACAAATTGTCACCTATATGGATTCGCATTATGCGTTTTTTACAATTTACTTTGTGTATGTTACCTATGTGGATTCGCATTATGCGTTTTTTTTCACAGTGTAATCTGTGTTTCGTCTTTGACGTTCGGCTTCAGCTACTATTGTTTAATCTCAACTTGAGGTTGCCATTCCCTGTGTCGCATCGGATTGAGTCAGACGTAGGATCTGTATCTCTTCACGCGAATTAGAGTTTCGTTTCGAAGTGCGCTTCAGTTAAACGCGCGGTTTTGCTACTGCCGAAAAACGGCACCGGACTCTTCGCAAGGTGAATTCCTGGCGGCCAGAAGGAAGCGGGCTGCAATTGGTAAATCACCAACTGGTGATCATTGCAGTGCCGTGACGGAGTATCATCCACCCCAAACGACGACGTCGTACCCGGTACCTACAAGCAGCAACAAAAAAGCTAAGTACCTAACAGCATTCTATTGTCTGCATACGGCATCATTCCACGCTGTTCTGCTTCCACAGCGTAGAGTTGGTTACACTTTTTCGCAAACAGAAAGAATCGGGCAGTGCAGAAAGAGTGGGCATTAGCCTGGTCCAAAAAAAAGTTTTTTTTTCTTAAATAAATTTATTTAAGTTTTGTTTTTCTTTGCGTACATGGACGAAGCGAGTGAAGGCGATTCGCCTTCAACAGACAATGTTGTTCGCACGCGATTTTACCAGGCCACATCACCTGGTCCCTGGGTTGTTTATTTCCGGCAGAAAGCGAAAAGCCTTGATTTTCTAGGCATCAAGCGTGATTTGACGCGTCGTTTTCCGAAAACTGATTTTCATCAGATTAATCGGAACAAACTACGCATAACCGCATCTACATATCAGATTGCAAATGATATTGCTAAAAACAAGGCATACAATACTGAGTACTTAGTTTATATCCCTCGCGAGAGGTCGAAATTGAAGGTGTGATAAACGCAGCGAGCCTGACCTGCAAGGATGTACTTGCAGGAAAAGGTCGTATTAAGAACGCCCTGCAATCTACTGTGGATATTCTGGATTGCAAAGAGTTGCATTCAGCAGCCATGGTAGATGGTAAGAAAGTGTATTCTAAGTCAGGTTCGCTTCGGGTGACGTTCGCCGGTTCGATTCTCCCAAAATATGTAGACATTGAAAATATGTTATTTCCGGTGCGACTTTTTGTGCCAAGGGTGTTCAATTGTACCAACTGCAAACAGTTGGGGCACACTGCCGAGTTTTGCGACAACAAGCCCCGTTGTGGCAAATGTTTTGAGAAGCATAGGGAGGAGGCCTGCCAACAACAAGCAACAAAATGTGCTTATTGTGGTTTGGATCCTCCCCATGGTTTGCAAGAATGCCCGGTGTACAGAAAGCGCACCCAAAAAGTGAAGCGCTCGTTGGTACAGCGCTCCAAGCAGTCGTATGCGGAAATGGTAAAGTCGCAAGACACATCCGCAACTACCAACGCAACGGCTGCTATTTCAGCTGCCGTTCAAGTTAGTGATTTTTATGATGTTATTTCCATTGACGAATCGGACTCTGACGTAGCCGATATGGATGATTCTGCGGAGGTACACGTACCCGAAAAGAGGAAGAAACTGTCTTCCCCGGGATTGCGCCGTAAGAAAACAAAAATCATCCCTAGAAGCTTGCCGAAATCTGATGGTAATGTGGATTATTTAAAATTCCGAAGCAGCCTGTCTATACTGCTCCTTTTGACCCATGTTGCAGTAAGACATTCCGCCATTGCCTAAAACTGATGTTACAAAGAAACATCTGTCAAAGAATATCTCTGAGCAGAAAACTGCTACTCGCATTTCTAAGAAAAGAATCTCGTCCAAGCGAGGATTGATATCCTTTAAGGACCTTGTGGATCGTATTTTGAACTTATTCAATATTCCGAATTCATTGAGGCCAATCATTGACCTCTTTATTCCAACAGTTGAAAGTTATCTGAAGCAATTGACTGTTTCATGGCCCTCTCTTGCAGGACTTGTATCTTTCGATGGATAATACGGCCATACAAGATACAATCACTGTGCTGCAGTGGAACTGTCATAGTCTGAAAAATAAATTGGACGTGTTCAAGTTTTTAATTCGCAACTCCGATTGCGATGTATTTGCACTCTGTGAAACATGGCTTTCTTCAAAAGATGAAATCAACTTCCACGATTATAATATTATTCGCCAAGCGCGGAATGATCATTATGGTGGCGTTCTTTTGGGAATCAAAAATGTCACACTTTCTACAGAATTCCCATTCCGACTGTTAATGGTTTAGAAATCGTCGCTTGCCAAGTAAATGTAAAGAATAAAGATCTTTGCATAGCTTCAGTGTACATTCCTCCAAATGCCTCTCTTAATCGTCGGCATCTTTGGAACGCAGTCTCTCTTCTCTCATCCCCAGTTTTAATACTGGGTGATATGAATGCACATGGTATTGCATGGGGCGAAACTAGAGACGATAACAGAGCGCCTATTTTCTATGATTTGTGCGACGATTTCAACTTGAATATTTTGAACACAGGTGAAGTAACTCGAATAGGACCGAATGGTCAACAAAGCCGTATTGATCTGTCTTTATGTTCAAATTCACTATCATTAGATTGCACGTGGAAGGTAATCCAAGATCCCCATGGTAGTGACCACATGCCGATAGTCACTACAATCAAACGTGGCTATCAAAGATCAGAGCCAGTTAATGTTCCTTTCGACCTCACGAAGAACATTGATTGGCAAAAATTTGCATCGGCGGTAAAAACTGGTATTGAATCAACTGATATTCTTCCTCCACTGGATGAATCTCGATTCCTTACAGAATTGATTCATAAAAGCGCATTAGAAGCTCAGAAACGACGCGTTCCAAGTACATCTGTCATAAGAAGACCAGCCACTCCTGGATGGGATGATGAATGTACTAAGTTGTATTCTGAGAAATCTGATGCTTTCAAGGCTTTCCGTAAACATGGAAGGTCTGAGCTTTTCGAAGAGTATTTGAGGCTTGAAAGAAAGCTGAAAAACCTTCTTAAGGCTAAAAAGCGTAGCCACTGGCGACGTTTTGTCGAGGGACTATCACGAGAAACCTCAATGACAACTCTTTGGAAAACGGCTCGCAATATGCGGAACCGTATCTCCACCAACGAGAGTGAAGAATACTCCAATCGATGGATATTCAACTTCGCAAAAAAGGTCTGTCCAGATTCCGTACCAGCTGAACCGCTATTTAGAGAATCAACTACTGATCCCGGTTCTCTGGGTGGACCATTCTCAATGCTGGAACTATCTATGTCTCTTCTTTCATCGAACAACTCTTCCCGGGATGCGATAACATTAAATTCAACCTTCTGAAAAACCTCCCTGATATCGCTAAAAGACGATTACTTGGCCTGTACAACTGTTTCATGGAGTACAACATTGTGCCACCAGAATGGCGACAGGTGAAAGTAATAGCTATTCAAAAGCCTGGGAAACCAGCGTCTGATCACAATTCATACCGACCGATTGCCATGCTATCATGCATGAGAAAGTTATTGGAGAAAATGATCCTTTCAAGAATCGACCATTGGGTCGAACAAAATACATTGCTTTCAAATACTCAGTTTGGTTTTCGAAAAGGTAAAGGAACAAATGATTGTCTAGCGTTGCTCTCTTCAGATATACAGCTGGCCTATGCACACAAGGAACAACTGGCTTCAGTATTTTTGGATATTAAGGGCGCTTTTGATTCAGTTTCCATAGAAGTACTGTCAGACAATCTGCGCAGTAGTGGATTACCCGATATTTTAAATAATTTCTTGTACAATTTGTTGTCAGTAAAACATATGAACTTTACTCTCGGCACTCTGACAACTTCCAGAAATAGTTACATGGGCCTTCCCCAAGGATCATGTTTAAGTCCCTTGCTTTATAATTTTTATGTTAAAGATATTGACATTTGTTTGGAAGGACAATGCACGCTCAGACAACTTGCAGATGACGCCGTGATATCTCTAAGAGGTCCATGTGCAAATGCCATGCAAGGACCATTGCAAAGTTCCCTAGATAACCTGACTGTTTGGGCCAGACATTTAGGGATCGAGTTTTCACCGCAAAAAACTCAATTGGTTGTGTTTACTAGAAAGCGGAATCCAGCTCAACTGAAACTAAAGCTGTTGAATGATGACATCAACCAATCTTTATCTTCTAAATACCTTGGGGTCTGGTTTGATTCCAAGTGTACCTGGAAAACCCATATTGATTATTTGATAGATAAATGCCGGAAAAGGATACATTTTCTACGTTCTATATCCGGAACGTGGTGGGGTGCTCACCCGGAAGACCTCATCAAACTCTATAGAACGACTATTCTCTCTGTATTAGAGTACGGCTCTTTCTGCTTCCTCTCAGCAGCTGATTGCCACCTAATTAAATTGGAACGTATTCAATATCGTTGTTTGCGTATTGCTCTCGGCTGTATGCATTCAACGCATAACATGAGCCTGGAGGTGCTTGCTGGAGTCACTCCTTTAAAGCACCGTTACTGGGAACTCTCACTTAGAATACTGATCAAATGTGGGACAAGTAACACACTTGTCTTAGAAAATTTCGATAATATGCTTGAACTGATTCGTCAGTCAAGATTCCTGAGGGTCTACCTCAACTACATATCGTCAGATCTTTGTCTTCCATGTTATAATCCACCTCGAGTTAACTTCATCAACGACAGTTCCTCCATTGAATACGATCTGTCCATGAAACACGCTATTCAAGGAATACCAGATCATCTTCGACAAATATCTATTCCCTCCCTTTTTCTGAAAAATATGAACATGTCAATTGCAACAACAGATATTTCACTGATGGTTCTCGCATCAACGGATCCACTGGCTTCGGTGTCTTCAATGTAAATTCAACCACCTTCCGAAAACTTCAGGAACCGTGTTCGGTTTATGTTGCTGAGCTGGCAGCAATTAACTTCGCTTTGGGGATTATTTCCGATCAGCCCGTAGACCATTATTTCATCTTCTCGGGATAGTCTTAGTTGTATTGAGGCACTCCGGTCGATGAAACCAGTTAAGTACGCATCTTACTTTCTTAAACATAAGAGAGCAGATGCGTGATAGATGCGGAAGATAATTCAAGATTACCTTTGTATGAGTCCCATCCCATTGCCTCATCTATGGTAATGAGAAGGCGGACACGCTAGCAAAGGAGGGCGCACAGGAAGGTGAAGTTTATGATAGACAACTCTCGAACAAAGACTTTTTCCCATTAGTTCGTCAGAGTACTTTTCAAAATTGGCAAATTAATTGGTCACACAACGAACTTGGACGGTGGCTATTTTCTATAGTTCCTAAAGTTTCTGCGCGAGCGTGGTTCAGAGGTGAGGACTTGAGTCGAGGCTTCATTCGCGTGATGTCGAGGCTTATGTCCAATCACTATTCACTAAACGCACATCTCTACAGAATAAACCTTGTCGATAGCAACTTATGTAGGTGCGGAGCCGGTTACGATGACATCGATCACGTAGTTTGGTTCTGCTCGGAAAGTGACGCCTCCAGAGAGCAATTATTGGATACCCTTGTGGCCCGAGGTAAACAACCCTTCAGGGAAGTAAGAGGTGTATTGGGAGATCGCGATGTGGATTATATGCAGGCCATCTATGCCTTTCTTCGCTCGGCTGATATCAAAGTCTAATGCCCGTGTTTATCTCTTTCTCAGTTTTTTCTCCGTTCGATTTTGTTTTCTGTTCCGTGTACCACAAAGCCCTGGCCATCCGGAAGATGCTCCATGCCGAACAAAAATCGAGCACGACGCCACGCAAAACCGTTTCCAACGTCAAATGCCCGGATGAGCAGCTGGAATAACCCTAAACCCATACTCCTACCCCGTCCGTCCTGAATTAAGTAATTGTTAACCTTGAGTCACCACGAGTATTATGGTCTACGTCCCCCTTCCCTACTAACTGTTGATGATAAGATGATACTCATTGTAAAAATATCATACTTAAGAATAGCGGCTCCGCAAAGTGTCACACACGACTGAGCCTACCAAATAAATGAAATGGTAAAAAAAAAAAAAACTTGAGGTTGAATAAGGGTAATAAAGGTTATGAAAATGTTTTTTTTACTTAGCTTTTTTTTCAACAAATTGTCACCTATATGGATTCGCATTATGCGTTTTTTTACAATGTACTTTGTGTATGTTACCTATATGGATTCGCATTATGCGGTTTTCACAGTGTATTCTGTGTTTCGTTCGTGACATTCGGGTTCGGCAACTCTTGTTCAATCTCAACGTGAGGTTCAATAAGAATGGGGTTATGAATATGTGTTTTACTTAGTTTTCAACAAATTGCCACCTACATGGATTTACATGGATTTTTACAATGTACTTTGTGATTGTCACCTATATGGATTCGCATTATGCGTTTTTCACAGTGCACTCTGTGTTTCGTCTTTGACGTTCGTCCATTGTTACATCCTCTGTGTTTTGTGACACCTCTCTTTAGTCCCTAGCTGAATGCGTGTGAGTCTACATAACTGGCTTTCCTGTAAATGGTTCCATTCTGCTTTCCAACTTCATTTCCTCTTCCTTTCCCCTTTTCACTTCCTTTTCCGTCAGGTAAATGATGAGAAAGGCCAGTGAAGGCGATGGCACAAATCTCCCAAATTGAGGGGAACGTGCCTCCTGAGCCGACGTTCTGATACCTGATACCTGATACCACCTCGATTTCGTCACCACCGATGCAAACTCGCGGTGGGTGGCTCACAACGTCTTTCCTTGAACCTTTTTCTATCATGTACTTCGACGTGTTGATGACTAGTCCGATTCGCTTAGCTTTCCTCTTCAATATGATGTAGGCTTCCTCCATCTTCTCAAAGCTACGTGCCATAAGACAAACGTCGTCGCCGAAGCCAAATAGCTATACGAGCTTCGTATTACCCCTTCCAAAGCGATGTTGAATAGCAGACACGAAATACCATCAACTTGCCGTAATCCTGTGCTCATTTTGAAGGGGCTAGAACATGTTCTTGAAACTCGAACTACGCACATCAATCGATCTATCGTTGACTTGATCAACCGAGTCAGCTTATCTGGAAATCCGTGTTCGTGCATTAGCTGCCATAGCTGTTCTCGATCGATTGTATCATATGTGGCTTTGAAGTCGATGAATATATGATGTGTAGGCTTGTTGTATTCGCGGGATTTCTGCAATACTTGGCGAATGGTGAACACCTGGATCGTGTTAGAGCGTTTACTCATGAAACCCGTCTGGTACTGCCCCACGAAGCCTCTTGCAATTAGTGCTAGTCGACGGCGTAAAATTTGGAAGAGTACCTTGTAGGCGACGTTCAGCAATGTGATTGCGCGGTAGTTGCTAAAACTCAGCTTACCTACCTTTTTTGTAGATGGGACACACGACACCTTCCATCCACTCCTGCGGCAAAACCTTCTTATCGCAAATCTTGGTAATGACCCTGTGCAGCGCTCTAGCCAGTACCGTTGTACATAAGGTTCCATAACACTTGTATTGAACCTAGCGAAACTCCTGTGGTAATATAAACGCTTCTCTGAACGACATCGTATAACAGTACATGGCTCTGGAAATAGCTTTCCAACATCGTGTCAATTAAACAGATTGGTCTGTACGTCGAGGGGTTGTCCCGCGGTTTCCCAACCTTCGGTAACAAAACTAACATCTGCCTTTTCCACCGATCGGAAAAACCACACTCCTCGAGGTATCTCTGCGTATATTCCCTGAACATGCTATGATTGCTGCCTTTAGAGAGGTGTTCGGAACTCCAACAGGCTTTGTTTGATGCCAGGAAATAAGCCACCACGAGTAACTCTTCGTTCGTCACCGGAGCCACCATTTCGGCCATACCCAATACGCCGTACGGTACATGAGGCCAGGGACGGGACGGGAAGAGTACCTCGATAATCCTCGCCAACCTATCCGAGGACCGCTCGGGGGGTGAAGAGCCCCATATGGTCTTGATCGCGTTGACTTCCTCGCACAGGTTGCCGAAATACGCTCTCTTGCTCTTGCTCTTGTTGAAGGCCAGTTTTGTAGCACGGCGGTCCGCCCTTGCCTCCTCGGTGCGGCACGTTGCATCCTTGCATCCAGCCTTAAGACAGATGGCTGATGGAAGAACTGCCATCTTGGCACTCCACCAATATTCCACCACACCACTCCACCAGGCGTCTGCCATTTCTCGGCAAGGCTTTCCTCGGCATGGTGGCATCGCACACGCATGATAAGACAGGTACAAGCGCATCCCCGCTTAGACTGTCAGTGTTGCCCCAGGGCCGCGATGGCTGCCTCACTCCACTGCCCAAGTCTCCCTGATGGGGCATAACAGCTACACCATTCACTATTGACAACCCATCTTGACTATCGCGACACCCTCAGCGGAGAAGTGTACCACCTCTTGGACTGGGTAACGTCCCGTCATGCAAATAGCCGCCATCATTGACCCGTCCGCCATTCAATTTCCATTATCGACAGGGACGTTGTATGGGTCGGACAGGAGGGCGACATCGGTGACCGGTGGCAGTCGAGGCAGCTGCTGGGCAGATGCACAGTGGATAAGATTCAGTTATGTTACTCCTTGTTTGTCTCTCAGATGGAACGCGAAGATTCGCCCATAACGTGGTTACAGTTGCTTTTTTGCTGGCGCAGATTAGGCACTTTGGTGCCTTCTCGCATTCCTACGCCTTGTGTCCTTCCTCACCACAACATCGACCAAACCCTTTCGCCAGTTCGTATGGGTGAACCCACAATACATCAGGGGGGACTATCGGTCTGTATCATTAACTCACGTAGAAGACAGGCACTCCGACAATAACCACCGCGCATTAACCGCAATGACCTCTATATCTACAAACGAAGGGCTCCGCAGCCCACCCGCGACGTTTTTGCTGTCGGGGTGAGCTGGTGTTCACTGCATCAGTTTCTACTGCAGGTTTTGTTCAAGACGCCATCAGCACTGTATGACGAATCTATACCATTCCGTCGATTGCCATTTAGTCGAATGGCATTTGGTCGAAATGACATTACGTCGAATGGACAATTGGTCGAAGGGACATTTAGTCGAAAATGAATTTTTATTCCACTAGAGACGTACACTGAGGAAAATGGACGTATAATTTTCAATAAAATGCCTTATGGAAATTTGCCACTAGAAATCGGTATGAATTTCAATATGTTGCCTTATGAATGATCATTTAAAAAAAGTAAAGTGCAGCAGACTGGGTTCGAAACATGGACTTCGGAGTCGAGAGGCAGGTATGTAGACCACATGCCCATCGACGCTTGAAAACTCGAGAAGGTAACTGCGTATAAGAAGCACTGTTTGTGGAATAATCAGTCTAGGATTCATAAGGCGCCAGTTATGATTTTCGATAGTCCAGTTCGCTGAGTGTAAGACATTTGGTCGAAAGGACACTACTTCGAATGGACATTTAGTCGAAATCATATTTTGGCAAAAAGAATCATCGTACATTTGGTCAAAAGATGTTTGGTCGAAAGAATATTTGGTCAAAAGTGGATTTCGAATAAATAATTTTGGTGCATTTAGTCGAATGACGTTCCTTTAGTCAATAATAATTAAAAAATATTGCGGTGTTCCAAAAAGTCACATAATTATTGCACAATATTGTCCAAAGAATGATGGGTTTATAAAAAGAATAAATGATAGGAAAACGGTGAATATTCCCGACAGAATATTTACTTTGGCGAACCTCTCTAACTAACTACGATGAATCTATACCACCTGGTCAAAATATATTTAGTCGAATGATGTTTCGTCAAATGACACTTGGTCGAAAAGACATTACATCGAATAGATATTAGGTCATAATGACTATTTGGTCGAAATTAGATTTTTGGCCAATAATTAACGAATTATGGTTGGAAATGAATTTTATACAGAATTATTTATTGTATAAATATTGAATGGAAGAAATAAAATCAAAGAAAAGAATAAGAAACCATTCACATTCGACCAAATGTCCCTACGATTAAAAGTCCTTTCGATGACATGTCATTCGACTAAATGTCAATCAACGGCTAAATAACATTGAATCATTGATTTTTGAGCTTGTGCCGAAAAATAGAATAGAGGGTATTTTACCATCAGTACCCAATATTTTGCTATTTTTGTAGGTTTTCAATTTTTCTATAATCCACCAGGGTCTCCAGAAGTTTCCGTTTGCTCAGGTGAAAAATCCTCATTAGCTTTCGTATTCGTTTCTTCCGCTGCTGATTGAACTTCCTCACGTCCACTGAATTCCTATAATCAGTTCCTATTCAAATTGAACCAAAAATATATTGACGAATTATCCATAGAAGAAGGAGAAGAATTGGAGGTAACCACTTTCCCTCCGAAGAGACTCGAACCCACGACCCTCTGTACGCTAGACTGGTGCTTTTACCAACTAAGCTACGAAGAACCTCCGTCGGCTCCGTAGACCCGGGACATAGGCAATTAACTTCAATTAAACTGAACCTGAGTTGCGTGCTCTTGCCTACGAAATGCGGTCGGGTCTGAGCTTGACGACCGACTGGCAAATAGCACACACATCCTCACTTGATCAGTACAAATGCTGATAAAGAATATGTGTAGCCGCCAGACATTCTAAATACTCACGCTCCTCCAATGTGAACGTGTACTATATACATATGGAAGGGTTGGCTTGACAAATGGATTGTGAGTGATTGATTCCAATTTGGGAATCTCGGGCTCACTAAGTTGCGAAAAGGCCGACGGAGGTCCTTCGTAGCATAGTAGGTTAAAGCACCAGTCTAACATACTGAGGGTCGTGGATTCGAGTCCCATTATAGGGAAATTGGTTACCTCCAATACATTTTTCAAATCAAAATCTTCCACATAATGAACATATTCACATCTGAGTTTTCAGAACATTGTAAAATAAATTAACCGACTGAAACTCGCTTTCAACATTCGACTAAATTTCCATTCGGCTAAATGTCCTTTCAACTATATGTCATTTTGACTAAATATCCATTCGACCAAACGTGCATTCAACCAAATGTCCCTTCGGCCAAATGTCTATTCGACTAAATGTCACTCGACTAAACGTCATTCGACGAATTGTCCTAAAGCCAGTTTCGACATAATCTGTTGAGACCGCGTTCCATATGACATGGATTTACTAGGTTTCGTATTTGTTTTTGCTTGTTAGCTATATTTTTAAAAAATCGTTTATTTTCATTTCGCATATTTAGTACATAAATATTACAATTAATTGCATATTATTCGGCAACTCGGCCGTACGAAAACCATTTTTTGTTAAATATCTTGGCTGTGCATATGCACAGCATATGTTTCGAAATGGACAAATTGATATGAAATTTGCGAAAAAGAATCCACGTGTCTTGGAGGGACTCGAACTCTCAACCTCCTACTCTCTAGATAGGCGTGATAACCCCTACACAACAAGACCACTTAAAGGTCACGTTTGCGGAAAAGCCATTAGAATCAGTACCAACCTCCACCGCGGTTAGCTCTCTTTTTGCAAATTGAATATCTTTCGGATGCTTGATTTGCTCAATCTCCACATGTGCTTTACTGTTGTATATCCACAGCCAAGCAGAGTGCACATTTTTATTAAACGAGAGGATCGAACTCCATGCCCCCAGTAACGGACTGGGCGGGACGGTATAGAATGCGAATTCAATCACACTCTGCTGTGCCAAAGGCTTGCTTGGCTAAAGCATTTGATGAGTTTGATTGCCTTTACGTAAGCGGTCGCGTGTACTCAGACGACTAATGACGGTGAAAGACCGACACTTGATTACAATTAATTGCATATTATTCGGCAACTCAAAAAAATAAATAAATAAATAAATAAATGGTTTTCGTACGGCCGAGTTGCCGAATAATATGCAATTAATTGTAATCAAGTGTCGGTCTTTCACCGTCATTAGTCGTCTGAGTACACGCGACCGCTTACGTAAAGGCAATCAAACTCATCAAATGCTTTAGCCAAGCAAGCCTTTGGTACAGCAGAGTGTGATTGAATTCGCATTCTATACCGTCCCGCCCAGTCCGTTACTGGGGGGCATGGAGTGCGATCCTCTCGTTTAATAAACAATGTGCACTCGCTTGGCTGTGGATATACAACAGTAAAGCACATGTGGAGATTGAGCAAATCAAGCATCCGAAAGATATTCAATTTGCAAAAAAGAGAGCTAACCGCGGTGGAGGTTGGTACTCGGATTCTGATGGCTTTTCCGCAATCGGGACCTTTAAGTGGTCTTGTTGTGTAGGGGTTAACACGCCTATCTAGAGAGTAGGAGGTTGAGGGTTCGAGTCCCTCCAAGACACGTGGATTCTTTTTCGCAAATTTCATATCAATTTGTCCATTTCGAAACATATGCTGTGCATATGCACAGCCAAGATGTTTAACATAAATATTGTGAGGATGCAGAGAAGATATGAAAAGTTATTCAAAGCTTAATGTCAACTAAAATCATTGAACATTCCGGACAAAATTCAATTAATCAAAGTACATATTGGTCAAAAATATGGACGCTTTGGAAGGGGTAATACGAAGAGCAGGGATTAACACAAGTGGTACAATTTTCAAGTCCGTCCAGCTATTTGGCTTCGCCGACGACATAGATATTATGGCACGTAACTTTGAGAAGATGGAGGAAGCCTACATCAGACTGAAGAGGGAAGCTAAGCGGATCGGACTAGTCATCAACACGTCGAAGACGAAGTACATGATAGGAAGAGGTTCAAGAGAAGACAATGTGAGCCACCCACCGCGAGTTTGCATCGGTGGTGACGAAATCGAGGTGGTAGAAGAATTTGTGTACTTGGGCTCACTGGTGACTGCCGAAAATGGCACCAGCAGAGAAATTCGGAGACGCATAGTGGCTGGAAATCGTACGTACTTTGGACTCCGCAAGACGCTCCGATCGAATAGAGTTTACCGCCGTACCAAACTGACAATCTACAAATCGCTCATTAGATCGGTAATCCTCTACGGACACGAGACCTGGACGATGCTCGTGGAGGACCAACGCGCACTTGGAGTTTTCGAAAGGAAAGTGCTGCGTACCATCTATGGTGGGGTGCAGATGGCGGACGGTACGTGGAGGAGGCGAATGAACCACGAGTTACATCAGCTGTTGGGAGAACCATCCATCGTTCACACCGCGAAAATCGGACGACTGCGGTGGGCCGGGCACGTAGCCAGAATGTCGGACAATAACCCGGTGAGAATGGTTCTCGACAACGATCCGACGGGCACAAGAAGGCGAGGTGCGCAGCGGGCAAGGTGGATCGATCAGGTGGAAGATGACTTGCGGACCCTCCGTAGACTGCGTGGTTGGCGACGTGTAGCCATGGAACGAGCCGAATGGAGAAGACTCTTATATACCGCACAGGCCACTTCGGCCTTAGTCTGAATAAATAATAAAAATAATAATAATGAAGTCTTAATAATATTACTAATTCTAAATAAAATCTCCTGAATTTCAACGAGGAATTCCGTTGATTCTTCCCAGGAAATTCTCCTGACTTTTGTTCAAGGGAAATTCAGACAAATTTCCACGGAACTTTATCGGACTTTCCATAATAAATTCTCCTGATCTATTACTGGAAGACTTCCAGCGTAACCATTTGAAACTCTTACAAAGTTATTCTGAATGTCTTAGAAAAATGCTTCTGAATTTCCTCGGGAAAGATTCTGAATGTCCAAGGAAAATCCAAGCTTCTGAATATCCCTACGGAATACTTTCGAGTTTTTCCTGAATTTGAATTGAAATGAATTTTCGAAGGATTTCCTGAATGCATTTCCAAGCAATTCCTAAAGAAATTTAGGAAGGAACTCCAAATAGAATTTTCGAAGAAATTCATAGATTTCTATAGGAATTCCGTCGGAAATTCATTCGGAAATCCAGAATTCCTTCTAGAATTGTGCCATCTGGAATTTCTTCTGGATTTTCTTCGAAAATAGCCCCAGGTAGTTGTTCTTTCGGCAAACGCACCAGTAATTTATTCTAAAATTCCTCCAAAAAATGATTACTGATCAAAACATCTTCCAGAAATGAATCCAGTAATTCCTTCGAAAATTCTTCCAGGAATTCCTTCGGTATTTCCCTTAGACATTAGGTCAATACTCCCACATCGAATTCTTTCTTTAATTTCTCAAGAAAATTCTTAGACCTCCGGAAATTCTTGCAAGAATTCCTTCGGAAACTCCATGAGCAATACTTTTAGAAATTATCCCAGGAATTTCTCAAAAAATTCTAGAACACCAGAGGACCAGAGGCACCTTCGTTAAGTATCTATTAGGGGTGGCGTTAGTAGGTCGATACTATGAGACGAGATGACTGACCTGGAAAAGGAGGTCATGACCCTGGGATGCGGTCACTATTCCAAAGTATTTCGAAGCGAACGGATGTTACAAAGTTACCAAAGTTGGAAGTTGAAGAGTAGAGAAGAAAGTGTGTGAAACAAGAGAAGGCGTTGAGGACAATCCCACTGTTTTTGGGTTGAAAACCCCAGCAAGAACCGCCGTCATTCCCTGGTTCCGTAGTCGGCCTAATCCGGCATTGTTTCCACCGATAGTCGATCGGCCTTCTTATTGGTCGAGTTGCAACGAAGCAAGGAGCGAGGAAGATCCTCAAGCCACCCCGGCGATACCACCGGTAAGCCAGCAGCGAACAGAGTTGCTCGCTGCCAGATCGTCGGCCACAGAAGGAAGGAAGGAAGAAGAGGAAGAAAAGAAATAGAGTGGCGCAGTGCTGCAAGGAAGAGGGGCTCTAAAGACAGGTTAACTAGCTTTAAGAGAGAATGAAGACAGAAGTGTTTAAAGTGAAGCTCTGTGGTTTTCCCATTTGATTGCGAGAGTTTCCTGTCCGCGAGTTGCTTGAGGTGAGCGTGCCGACACTGAGGCCTTTGGTTCGGGAAGTCTCAGCATGGCGCTGGACATACTTATCCGATGATAACAAATTCCTGAAGGATTTGTAAATTGGACTCCTGAAGGAACTTCCGAAATAGATTTATCCAAGAATTTCTTTGAGCATTGCTTCAAGATTTCCTTCAGAAATTCCCCCAGGGATTTCTTCAAAAAATCCTCCGGAAACAACTTCAGAAATAAATATAAAAATCCTCCTCAATGTTTCTTCGAAAATTGAAAGAATGAATTTTAAGAATTACTTCAGAATCTACCTCAAGTGTTCCTTCGGAATTCAGGAATCCAGAAGGAACTGGAATTCTTTCGGAAATTCTTCGAATGATTCATTTTGAAATATATTCACGAATTCCCTTTAAACATTCTTCGGAAATACCTTCCGAAACTCCTCTAGAAATATCTACGGAAAATATTTTGGTAATTCTTTCAGATATTCCTTCGAAAATTCCTTCAAGGATTCGTTCTGAAATTCCTTTACAAACTCCTTCAGAATGATATTAAGGATTCGAAAACTTGCGTAGGAATTTCTTCGGATGAAGCTTAAGATTTTTTTTTTATTTTTTTAGGTAATCAGGAATTCCACCGGAAATCCCTATGGAGATTCTTTTACAAATACCTCAAGAAAATTCTTCAGAAATTCCTGTTAGCGTTGAACTTAATTTCTAAATTTTAAAAAGACATTAATAAAAAAAATCAGAATTTTTATAAAGTCCTCCAGAAATTTCTTTAGAACTTTCTCCAGCAAATCTTTCAGAACTTTCTGCAGGAAATTACTTAGGATATTCCTCACTTTTTCAGCAACTCTTTCAGAAATTTCTTTGGAAATTCCTCTGGAATTTTCTTAAGAATTTCCAGAATTTCCTTAAACATTTGAGGAAATTCCTTTAGAATGTTTTTCGGTAATACCAGCGGAAAATCATTCGGATTTTTTTTCAATTTTATTTTCTAAAATTTTATTTCCTTTGGAAAATAGTTTGAAATACCATTTGGAATTTATTCGGAAATCCCTTTAGGAAATCTTTAACCATTTTGTTGAAAATTCCATCAAAAAATCCTGTTGGAAATACCTTCAATGAAGTGTTAAAATTTATGGAAGAATACACCCAACAAAATATCGGATAGAATTCAGGAACATATTCTGTGTGGTTTTATGAAAGAAAAGAATTCCTAAAGGAATCCCTGAAAAAAATATCGAAGATATTTCCGATGAAAAAAATCCTACATTTCTCCATAATTTTATTCAGGAACTTATCTAGAAAGTCCTTCGGAATTTTCGAATGAAATTGATCAAAATTGGCGTGACATCAGATTTCGTTGGCGTATATAATTAAATTTCACGTGCCCCATTGTGCACTAGTTTAAATCCACAATAAAGATCGCGGATACTCATTAAATGAATATGCAAACGGTGCATCGAAAAGCAAGCCTTGCGTTTCCTGTGCTTCTTAGCCTCTTATTTCCTGTGCTTTATATAGATACGAAATGAAGAATTCAATTCCTCGGGTCATTTTTCTTAGTAACGAACAAGTTTGTAGGAATTGTTCACAAGAAAAGCACTGCTAGCTGAGCCTTATATAAAAAAAATAATATTCGCCCATGTAGCTATCATGTAACCCAACAATTCCACTGAAATTCCGCCTGAACTCGTGACAGAGGTATATTCGGCTTGCAGTGGGCGAGTGATTGCATCATCATTTGCCAGTATGAGCTAGCAAATAAGACTATCAGTTCTTGTACATTGAAGATGGGTGCTGGTTCCAAGCAAACATCTGTTGATTATCGGTGCAAGAGCTGGTCATAATGGAGTAGCAACCACGGACGGAAAATGCTTTTGAATTTCCATGTGATTTTCTCTTGAATTGCCCAGAAGTTGTTCTTAAAATCCACGGAAATATTTTCTGAGTTGTCATTAAAAATTCTTTCGGATGTCCCTCGCAATGTCTTTTTAAATATCATTTTAATTTCCACAGGATAACTATCTGAATTTCCTTTGAACTTCATTCGCATTTGCACGGGAAATTCATTTGAAATTCCTTGGAAAATTATATTGAAATGCTTCGAGAAACTTTATTGATATTTATTAAGCATTTCTGTTGAACTGCGTTGTTTGTCGCAATAATTTTAAATGCGATAGCATTTCATTCGATTATGCATTGTGTGCAATCGATTTGTTATGATGCAAGCATCATTGAATTCACGGTAACACTGAAAATATCAAAAAATCATTCTTTTCGACGTTTATATCATTCATTGCTCGTTGAATTTACTGCACTAGATTTGCTTTCAACGAGAACAATTTTGTATTTCTGCAGCGTGAAAAATATTTCCTCCGAAAGCGGTACACAGTCGCAATCTTGCAAAGCAGTCTCGTTGCGAAAAAAAAAGTTTCACATCTTCCGGGGAATACGACCGTCGTCACATTCGCCCGTTCAACTAGCTGCCGCCGTTTTATGACTCCTATGGCACGACTACTTTCCACAAGAGTCACACTGGGCGCAAAATATGCTCCTACTGCCATGCGTTTTACGTCAGCACATCATTCTCACCCGAAGAAAAGAATGAAAATCCGCTTGCTTACTGTGTCTGTTGAATGGCGACGGTTTATTCCACATACATATTACGGTTAGTAGGCACCTGTGTCCCATTGGATGGAGTTGCCTTCCAGTGCACTCGTAACTTTGGAAACCCAGTGAGCTTCCTGGCGTGAAATCGGACAAGCTGAATAGAGACCAAAATGGGAAACCTTTTGTTACGTTCAGAAACTTAATTTAGATAAGAACGCCAGGTCACTTGAGTTATGATTAATAAAATAGGGCCATTTTTGTTGATGATATTGAACGTATAAAAGTAAACAAAGACATGTAGCTTAACTCAATGCTCGAGAATAAAACATAGTTTTTGAAGCTCATAAAGTTTATTAAACAAAAGAGTAATCTGCCTGTATGAATTTGGTCCACTATTGTGATAATATTCACGTTAGAGTAGAAGAGGTAATAATAAGCAAGCAGATGTATTAAAAAATAATGATATTAAGCTTAGACTACTTGAACTAACATGCTTGTACTTCGACATGATTAGGTGTTATCGTCATAATAATTTGACAAAAATGCCTTTCAATTATCAAATAATATTAAAACTTTGAAAAAAGCACAAGGTTTGCTGTAAATTTCGTAGTGTTTCAAAACATGTTGTTAGCTGTGGTTCAGTTTGATTTTACTGTTTTGTTTATTTCATATGTACCGTTTTGACTCAAATCCTGAACAGACTCATATTCCGAACACTCAATACATGAAGATGTATTTGAAATATTCCGTTATTATTGCATAAATAAACAAGTTTTCATGTCAGGCGTTCTGATTCAAGACACTAGAATTGTTCTACAATGTGATTACGTTGAAATTTTGAATTTTAGTGCATTTAAGGTGGTGTTCGGAATTTGAGACAAAGTTTGGCAGAATAAAATTATTCAGTATTGATAGTTACAATCAATAAAATATGATTATCAAGCGCTTATAGGAAAGTTCTATGCTTGCGCTACTCGATGGAAACAATTGATCCAAAAAAATATTTTAATTCATGTGCCATAAAGACCCTTGATGTCAAAAATGTGCTTAAGTGTTCGGAATATGAGTCGAAACGATACCTGATTTATGCGCATACACACTTAAATTATGTTATTGATCTCAGCAAAATTTTCGCCGAAATCTCGATAATTTTGTTAACCGAAACTTTTACCTAAATTTCGTCATAATTTTATCGAAATTCAGCAAAGTTGACTTTTTACCGACAATCGTTAACCGATGAAAAAATTTACCGAGTTTCGTCGAAATTATTACCGAGATCCTGGCTGTTGGATTCTCGGCAATCGTAAAATTTCGAATTTCAAGTGTGTACGTACGAAGCACATGGAGAAGCAGGATCCCTTATGTACACCCGCGACATATTTGTTCCCGTTACTGCAGTCGTTGGGTTTGCTCAAGACGCCACCACCGCTGCAGCTTCGACATAATCTGTTGAGTTGCCGTGTACTGTACACCACATTCCAAATAACCTCATCCCGGCACATCTTCTCAGTGAGGTTGTTCGAGGTTGAGTCCATGCCGCTGACAAACAGCATGTTATATCGCTCAACATCGATTCGCGGGCCTGCAAACATCATGTGTTCCGCTAATACTACCACACCTACGCATTCCAGGCACCTATGCAGAAACTTCCGAAAACAGCCATGACCAGACAACACCTGCGTAAGGTGAAAGTTGATCTGACTATGCTTCATATTATCCCAACTAGACACATCCGGAATCAGTCTCTGAGTCCAATGACATTTGACTGCGATGTTCCATGCACTTTGTCATTTGAGCAGCAAGTCTCTTTGGTTGGAGCACTCCACGTCTTCCCCTTGCATTGAACCAAGCAAATGTTGAATTGAAAGAAGGAATCATATAATCTTTTGCCTTCTGCTAATCAAATGCTTCCTATGAATGAAGGAATCTCATCTCCTATGCATCTAACCGAGAAAATGCTTGAATTGAAAAAGGAACTATATCATCTTTTCCCTTCTGCTGGACCTTCTGTCATCCTTTTAACCTTAGTAAGATGTTGGGGTCAATATGACCCAAAACGGAGCTTCAAAGTAGAATAACTTTTTACCTGATGATCCGATCGTTCTGAAATTCCTTGAATTTTAATATTTTATGAAAATGAAGCATCTGACATGAAAAAAGTATTTTAAGGTGCAACAGGAACGACCCCACAAAAAAGATGTTAGGGTCATATTGACGCAGAAATGTAAATGCTTATAAAATAGTCAAATTATAACTGAATTACAAAGTATATATACCGTTCGAAAGATGAACTCATCAATTTTGCGGCTATGTGGTGATATGCTGGTTCTGGGGACAATGGCCACCGGGAAACGGCTTCCACGGGGACCTTGTCGGTCATATAAGGGGAACACACAAATCGCTCCATATACGCCTTTCGATCGCTAATTCTTCATAGATTCTCATAGAACGGTAATGAATGGTCCATAAGAGGGGGACATTTCTGTTTTAACTCCAAAATATGCCGTGCGGCGGCTCTATCGTCATGGTTTTCCACAAGACAGATGATAATGCGCTCGAAATCTATAGGCGACCACATTGGCTACTCTTGGAAACTATGAAGTGCCCGCAGGGAACCCGCAGAAGGGGACATTTCCGTTTTAAAACCAAAATATGCCGTGAGGCGGCTCTTTCATCATGATTTTCCACCAAATAGATGGTCATGCGCTCGAAATCGATAAGTGACCACATTGGTAAGTCTTGGAACGCGTAGAAGAGGTCATTTCCGTTACACTACAAAATATATCGTGCGGCGGCTCTTTCGTCATAATTCTCCTCAAAATAGATGATTATGTGCTCGAGATCGATAAGTGACCACATTGACCACCCGGAGGAACCTATGAGGTGCCCCGGGGAACCAAAAAAGGGAACGATTCCGTTTTAACCAAAATATGCCGTGCGGCGGATCTTTCATCATGATTTTCCACCAAATAGATGGTCATGCGCTCGAAATTGATAAGTGACCACATTGGTCACTCTTGGAACCTATGAGGTTACTGATTACTGATCACATTGGCCATTTCTAGATGCTCTGAAGTGCCCCGGTTCACCCGTAGGTAGGCACATTCCATTCTTACATTATTAATTTATTTATTACCAGACTAAGGCCGGAGTGGCCTGTGCTGCACATAAAAGTCTTCTCCATTCGGCTCGGTCCATGGCTGCACGTCGCCAACCACGCAGTCTGCGGAGGATCCACCAATCGTCCTCCGCCTGATCGATCCACCTTGCCCGCAGTGCCCCTTGCCTTTTTGTTCCCGTCGGATCCTTGTCGAGAACCATTTTAACCGGATTACTGTTCGACATTCTGGCTACGTGCCCGGCCCAACGCAAACTTCCGATTTTCGCGGTGAGAACGATAGACGGTTCTCCCAACAGCCGATGCAACTCGTGGTTCATTCGCCTCCTCCACGTACGCAGGACTTTTCTTTCGAAAACTCCCAGTGCGTGTTGGTCCTCCTCGCCCAGGCCTCGTGTCCGTAGAGAACTACTGGTCCAATAAACGTTTTGTAGTTATTCAGTTTGGTACGGCGGTGAACTCTATTCGATCAGAGCGTTTTGCGGAGTCCAAAGTATGTACGATTTTCTGCCATGATGCGTCTCCGAATTTCCCTGCTGGTATCGTTATCGGAGGTCACCAGTGAGCCCAAGTACACGAATTCTTCAACCACCTCGATTTCGTCACCACCGATAGAAACTCGTGGTGGGTGGTTTACATTGACCTCCCTTGAGCCTCTTCCTATCATGTACTTCGTCTTCGACGTGTTGATGACTAGTCCGATCCGTTTAGCTTCGCTTGTCAGTCTGATGTAGGCTTCCTCCATCCTTTCAAAGTTAGGTGCCTTTGTGCCAATGTCGTCGACGAAACCAAGACCAGACTTCGTGAAAATCGTACCACTCGTGTCAATCCCTGCCCTTCGTATTACTCCCTTCAAAGCGATGTTGAATAGCAGACACGAAAGACCATCACCTTGTCGTAACCCTCTGCGCGTTTCGAAGGGACTCGAGGATGCCCCTGAAACTCGAACTACGCACATTACCCGATCCATTAGGTGCCATAGCTGGTCCCGATCGTTTGTTTCATATGCGGCTTTAAAGTCGATAAATAGGTCATGTGTGGGCACGTTGTATTCGCGGCATTTCTGAAATACCTGACGTACGGCGAACACCTGGTCTGTGGTAGACCGTTCACCCATAAAGCCCGCTTGGTACTGCCCCACGAACTCTCTTGCAGTTGGTGTTAGTTGGCGGCATAAAATTTGGGAGAGTACCTTGTAGGCGGCGTTCAGCAATGTGATTGCACGGTAGTTGCTACAATCCAGCTTATCGCTCCTTTTGTGGATGCGACACACGACACCTTCCACCCACTCCTGCGGAAGAACCTCATCCTCCCAAACCTTGGTAATTACCTAGTGCAGCGCTCTAGCCAGTGCCTCATCACAATGTTTAAACAGCTCTCCTGGTAGTTGGTCAACTTCAGGCGCCACAACTCACAGATGACCTGGGGAGGGATCGTCAAGCCCTTCGACATAGTCCCTGCTGTCTCTAAAAGCAACTGTATTGTGACCAAATCTGGTCACATATGAGTTGAAGTAACCTATGTGATACATGTGTGTTGCTAGGGTCCGATTTTCCAGGAGGATATAAATGATCATAAAACGTACTTCTTGGTGGTCATTGGAAGTATACCCCTCATGAACCCTCCATTCAGGCTCCACCGTCCATACTATGCTCCAGAAGGTAATATCGATGCATGACTTACCGCGCGGTCCTCTGTACGTTGACGCTTGGCCCTCGTTCAACAGGACTACGTTAAGTATCGCTAGAGACTCTAGCAAGGTATGACCTCTAATATTAGTGAACCGGGATCCCCAGTCCACTATATATACGTTGACATCACCTGCTACTACGTCACTACTTTACCTTTGCTGTAACGAAACTCTCATCGTCAGGAAATGACAATATCTCCTGGATGGGGCAGCGCCCATAAGTCCAGATGCCTAATGTGCTTGACTTGACGCTATCCAACGGCTATTTCCACCAGGAATGCGGTATGGATTGGACAGCAAAGCAACATCAGCTTTACACTCAATAACCGACTGTTGTAGCAGCAGTTGTGCTGCACCGCAACGGTTTAAGTTTACGTTACTTACCGAGTAGAGCACATGCTACAAATAGATCACATTAACTTATATGAATTCAGTCACAATTAGGTTGCTGCAACCAGTTTCCCTTGACTTGTGCTGCTTGGGTTGCATGTCTGGGTTCTTCTAGATGCCGGACAGGCCTGAAGACGGGTGGAGTGTCTGTTGTCTGTACACAGACAGACGAGAAACCTAAGGTCTGAAGTGACTGACTTATGGTCAACGAACATACCGACCAGCCCACTTACAGTCCAGCCTTATCCAACCTCTTTTTGGCGTCAGCCAGAAGTACTTGGAATGAGGCCGGCATTCCAGCAAAGCCTTTCCGCAACTGAATTGCGAAGCGAAGTCCAGGTTAACTCTTAGTGCGTCTACCAGATCTCTGACTTCGGTTATCTCATCCAGACTAGACCTGTGCATCGATTGAAAATTTACCGGCGTAGCGGCGTCACACCGTTGGTGATCGGCGGCGTGGGTCGGCGTGAATCGATTTCAAGCGTAAAAAATCTACGGAATTTCCTCGGAAGTTCCTCAACGAGTTTGTCGGGAAGTTCATCAAGAAATTCCTCTGGAAATTCCATCAGATATTCCCCCGGAAGTACCTCCATGAAGTTCCTCCAGGTAATCTTCCGGAAGTTCCTCCAGGAATTCCTCCGGAAATTCCTCCAGGAATTCCTCCGAAAGTTCCTCAAGGAATTCCTCCGGAAGTTCCTCAAGGAATTCCTCCAGAAGTTCCTCCAGGAATTCCTCCGGAAGTTCCTCCAGGAATTCCTCCGGAAGTTCTTCTAAAAATTCATCCGGGAGTTCTTCCTGGAACTCTTCCTAAAGTTCCTCTAGATATTCCTCCGGAAGTTTCTCCAGGAGTTCCTTCGGAAGTTCCGCCAGGAGTTCCTCCAGAAATTCCTCCGGAAGTTCATCCAGGAGTTCTTCCGAAAGTACCTCCGGGAATTCCTCTGAAAATTACTCCAGGATTTTTTTCGGAAGTTCCTCCAGGAATCCCCGCAGAAGTTTCTTCAGGAATTCCTCCAGAAGTTCTTCCAGGAATTTTTCCGGAAGCTTCACCAAGAGTTCCTCCGGAAATTCATCCAGAAATTCTTTCAGAATTGTTGCTCCATGATTTCCTTCAGAAGTTTCTGTATGAACTGTTCTGGACGTTCTTCCAGAAATTCTTTCTCCAGGAATTCCTTGGAAAGTTCCTCCAAGAATTATTTTCTGCAATCTTACAAAAGTTCATCTAAAATCACTCCGGGAACTCTTCATAAATTACTTCGAGAACTCTTCCACTGATTAAATTGCAATTCCTACAGGTATTTCCCAAAACTTTTCTCCATGAAGATATAAAATCGTGTTGCAATTCTTCAGAAATTTCTCTGGACTTTCCCGAACAAATTCCTCTAGAAATGGAATACACGCAAAAATTCCTCGGAAATTATATTTATATTTAACATTCTCTCGGCAATTCCCACAGAAACTTGTAAAGGAACACCGTCCGAATGTCCCCCATTTTTTGAGCGGTACTTCCACCCAAATTTTGCAACTAGAAATTCCTCCACAAATTCTCCTGCCTTCTCTTCTTCGAGTTCATTCAGGAGTTTCCGTGGAATTTATTTTAAGAATTCTTCTATAAGTCTCTCAAAAGATTCCCCAAGAAATTTCTCGGAAAATTACTTTGGAAATTTACTTTGAAACTCCTTCAAGAATTCCTTAAGGTATACTCCTTTAGGAACTGCTCCGGTATCCAGACGGAGTTCACGAGGAAACTTTTGTGGGAATATTAAAATGTACCACGAAACAAGTCATGAAAGAAGAAATTCATGGTTTTAATCAATGTAGAAATGTATGGATGAATTCTTTAAATAATTTCGGGTGGATTTTCCGATGGATTCGAAGGATTTACTAAAATAAATTCTGAAGAAACTTCAAGATAAATTAAACAAGTCGAAGTATTTTTGAAGGACGTTTATGAGAAATTTAAAAAAATGTACCCAAATTATACAAATTGAAATTTTTAATTCAATTATGCAATAATTTTATGCCAAAACCCAAAAGACACCAATAAGACCAATAATGCAGCAATTCAATGTCTGTTAAAAGTAATCTCATTGTGGGGGCAGCGATATTCGGAAATAATTCAACTATCACTTTAAAATTCAATCTAAGTTTAATTCTGAATTAATTTATTTCAAGAATAAAAACAGTAAAAAAAACTTGTAATTCTGCCTCCGAATGATGCGTCACACGTCGAGTGTTATTACTGCGCATTAATGGATACCACGCCTCTTGCATTCTATTGCGACTTCTGCAGTGTCAACCACCAATTTAATGGCGCCCAGAGTAGACCGTCCTCCGTAATTGCTCGCTCGACAATCCTCCCGCCTCCTCCACGTACGGAGACAGCTTGTTCAGGATTAACTTCTGCATTAGCTTTCCTACAGTATCTAGGCAGATTGGTCTGTATACTGAGGGATCTCCTGGTGGCTTACCAGGTTTCGGTAACAGAACCAAACGCTATCTCTTCCATATATCTGGGAATGTCCGCTCGTCCACCCGAGTAGCACACTTGTCACATATAAGTCACTGTGGCTCATACGCGACCAAATCCAGACACATTGGAGTTGCTGCAACCAAATCGATCTAAACTGTGCTACTGTGTGTAAAGCAGGTGCCTCTGCATGGCTGACCTGAACATATCCGGACCTCTCATTATGGCTGCCTCAAACGCCATGCTCGGTAACCCTTCCGGACCAGGTGCTTTACTCGGGATGAGGCACTTCCCCACCGTCATTCGCTCCTCTACCGTGACCCTCGCCACCTCTTCGTCGTCAGTTCCTATCCTCGCTGCTGGTGGCCAATGGGTTGGGCCCTGATGCGGGAATAATACTACAATTATCGTCTTCTGCCTCATTAGACATCGCTCGGTATAATCCAGTGTTTCTCTTGTTATGGCCATCACCACCCGATGGGCATCTCCTCATAAGTTCAAGTTGGCGCTCTGGTACAGTTTGTCAAAGCAGCCTTTCTTGTTCTCATTGATAACCTTGTATAGGGCCAGCCTCGCCACTTTAAATAGCTCGATGCGTTCCTCTCCCACTTCCGCCAAGCGTGCTCTTTGCAGTCTTCTTTTAGCCCTGGGGAAGGTTGTCTGGTCGACGGTAAATTCTACTCCGACATCACGAACGTCCGCACTTGTCGCGAATATTGAATCCGACCACTACCTCGTTGCAGTATGTCTGCGCTCAAAACTCTCGACGGTGTACAACACGCGTCGGAATCGTCCGTCACGGATAAACATTGGGCGACAGCAAGACGATAGACTAGAATATAATTACGCGCAGCAACTGGAAGTGGCACTTCCAACGGAAGAGCAGCTAGGCGCAGCTTCTCTTGAAGATGATTGGAGAGATATTCGATCCACCATTGGAATCACCACAACCGCTGCACTAGCCCCTGGAGTTGACCAACTACCAGGAGAGCTGTTTAAACACGGTGGTGAGGCACTGATTAAAGTTCTGCACTGGGTAAATACCAAGGTTTGGAAGGATGTGGTTCTGCCGCAGGAGTGGATGGAAGGTGTCGTGTGTCCCATCTACAAAAAGGGCGATAAGCTGGACTGTAGCAACTGCCGCGCAATCACATTGCTGAACGCCGCCCACAAGGTACTCTCCCAAATTTTAAGCCGCCGACTAACACCAATTGTAAGAGTTCGTGGGGCAGTACAGGCGGAATTTATGGGTGAACGCTTTAGCATGGACAAGGTGTTCGCCGTACGTCAGGTATTGCAGAAATGCCGCGATTACAAAGTGTCCACACATCATCTATTCATCGACTTTAAATCCGCATATGATACAATCGATCGGGACCAGCTATGGCAGCTAATGCACGAAAACAGCTAAGGCGACGATGGATAGGATGGTGTGCGTAGTTCGAGCATTCTCGAGTCCCTTCGAAACGCGCAGAGGGCTACGGCAAGGTGATGGTCTTTCGTGTCTACTATTCAAAACGGCTTTAGAGGGTGTAATACGAAGGTCAGGGATCGACACAAGTGTTAGATTTTCACTCCGTCCAGTTATTTGGTTTCGCCGACAACATAGATATTATGGCACGTATCATCTGTTATCTGCCAAAAGATACGCAGGGGTGCCCATAACCGAACGGTGCTCACAACCGAACCTCTTCCCCTACACTTCTTCCAAGAGAAAGAAAAATCGTATGAGTATACGGTGAACCATTTTAAGTGTGAACATGTTTCGACAACTGCCATAGGAAGGTTTTGGCATACTGAGCTCCATTGATTACAAAGGTGATTGGAAGCATCATGTTTGAGTTTTTCATGCTAAAACGCTCCAAAAAGCGTATGAAATCAATTTCAAGGCAATTTATTGTTCACATACCCAAGAGTATTCAAGATCGAAAGGACAAAAGGTCGAATAGACAAAACTTCGAAAGGGACAGAGGGTCGAAAAGACAAAAGGTCGAGAGAAACAAAAGTTCGAAAGAAACAAAATGTCGAAAGGACAAAAGGTCGAAAAGGAAAAAAATGCAAAGAAGAAGGAAAAAGGAAACGGGAAAAAAGCAAATAAGAAAGGAAAAAGGAAAAATAGAAAAATGAAGAAGGAATAAGGAAGAACCATGAAGGAAGAAGGAAAAAGGAAGAAGCAAAAAGGAAGAAGTAAAAAAGAAGAAGGAAGACGGAAGAAGGAACATGGAAGAAGGAAGAAGAAAGAATGAAGAAGGAAAAATAAAGAAAGAAGAAGGAAGCTGGAAAAAGAAGAAAAAAAACACCGTAGAAGACAGCCGGAAGAAAAATGAAGGAAGAAGGAAGAAATATGAAGAAAGAAGGAAAAGAGAAAAAATAAGGAAGAGGATAAGAGTAAGACGAAAAAAGAAAAAAACCTAATTATTCCACCTAGCACTGATGATGCCTCTATCGTTTGTTCAAAAGGGTTGATAAGCATATAAGAAAAGTCTAAATTAACACTAATAGGTGAATAGCGCTTATTTTTTACATTTGTTTATATTCATTTAAAAATTTCCTGCAGAACGTAACTTAGTGGGCTTCGTGACTGTACGGTTAGCGACGTCAATCGTCTAGTCGCATGTGCTTTGGAGTGTGGGTTCGATTCTTGCACCGGCTTCACTGGTCCACTTGGTGTTATGTGTCTCATGCTGGGCGTTAAGTGTCTGTACGACCTTTGATCGAGGACGGTGTTTATATGCGAATATGTTTGGACTTCCTTTCCTCCACGCGGACGATCGTAAACGCCAGAATCGTTTATGAAACCTACCAAGGCATGTTGTTTCACTTAGGACAGCATCTCCATAGGCTTTTTGGAGCATTCGATTTTGTTATTTGATGTTCTCTAACTCAGGCACATTCGACCAACACTTACTACTACAGCCTGCTATTGACAAACAGCGGGAACTTATTTGCGCACCTAACAAAAAGAATACGTTAATAGAAAATTATAAATCAAAAACCTAAAAGATATGAATTACTGCGGTAGATTAGGTGTCCATGTTCGACACAACACGGATCCTCCAATCAATTTTGCATGTGATGGTGGAGACGATGAACAACTCCGTTGCCCACAAAACTAACCATTCTGTTTTTAACAGGGTAGCTGTTGAACAAGTGACACAACTGACACCAAAAAACAAAATGCACTGTCTCTAACATAGAGCCATAGCTCACGCTCCATAGTGAATGCACTGCATATAAATTATATAACACAGTAAAAACTCTTCCCACGGTCTACAAGACTACCATTTGCGAGTGCCTAGTTTTACATCCAAGCAATATACAAAAACACACAAACCTATTATACCGTAATATTAAAACATAAACATAAAACCAAAATTCAAATTCAAGTTCTACATATTTGCTATTCATGCTACATTGTGTCCTTCTTTTTTTCTCTCCTTTCTATCTCTCGTCCAAAAATGCAACAAATGCCCAAACAACCATGGCGCTGTGGCCGTCAACTGTGGCTGCAACCACAATCAACCTCACTTCGTCGGACCGGTCGTGTCCGGGGGAATGTAACCCACATCCGACACCGTCATGGTCTGCTGCGTCCGTCGTCGTGGCCATCGCGCGCCTTCTCATTCGCCACCCGGATCCGGAAATGCAGGGTGCTGGCTGTACGGCACTGCTGGTGGCAGTCGTATCGCGAAAGCTTGAGTTAACACGAGCGGAAAAGCATGTGCACAACTTCATGATGGATACGCAGCTGACGAAGAGGGTAAGTACGCCTTCGGTGCAACGTAGAGGATAAACCAAATTGAATATTTGTCGGTCGCTCTGTTGTGTACGGGATAAACCCGAGTGCATGCTGTGTTGGCATAGTTTCGGTGCGATGATAGTGATTTGGGAGAACACTTGTACAACAACAGTGGGATGATTTTGTGTTCATTCTTGCTGTACATGAGACACTGATACCAGAGATGATGTGATGTAGTGAAATCTGTTTTTAAGCAGGGCAAGGAGAGCAGATTTTATTCTTAGGAAAACTTGGTCACGGGGTTTTACCGAGTACAAAATTAATTTTGCTTTAGCCTATTTTTTCTATAGAGAAATTATGATGTACTTATTGAAATTGATTAAACGCAATTTATGTTAGGTTGGTCATTTGCATCCCGCTCTTATCCCTAAAGTATTTAGTACCACAACTACTACATGTACAACTCTTGTGACTCGGACTCCCATTTGAACCGGAGTTCCATTCGAGATAGTGGCATATGGGGTATCGACATGTGTTATTGAGATGAGTGACGTATGGCTCACGTCATGTGTGAATATATTTAGGTTTTCTTTCTGCCTCTGTTGATTGGGGGAACGCTCCTTCTTCATCGACCAGTGGACAAAGTCACGTGAGTCTCTCGTGATGAACAATCTGAAAATCAAATCAACCACATCTGCATCAGCCGGAAAGGGAAACAGAGCCTTTTTGATGTCCGTAATAAACGCAGCGATGAAATCGCTTCTGACCAGGAAGGCAGAAGGAGATACTCGGGCGGCGATTCAACACACGCGACTAGAAGATTCAGCTGTGAAGAGATCGTTCGTTGAATAACTTGGAACTCGGGCAAACTGCAAGTATTCATCAATCGATGTCCACGTTTTTTTAGAATACTACGCTCCATCAACAATGCCATCAAAACCGATACCCAAGCAGGAGCGAAGACCTCGATAGCATAAGAGGTAGAACGCAACAAACGTGCATTTTGGGATGCAACATTCTAATTATGTACGTAAACATGCCGTCGGCCTTGAGATCACTCAGCACGAACTTAAATAACAATTCGAATAACATTCTTACTGACTTAACATAACACAAGATGTTCAGATAACTGATTGTAACAAACAGTAGTGCTTCACATAATACAGAAATCTCGATCCTGTTTGGGCAGCTTACTGATGACGATGTCCTAATCACGTAAACGACGAATCCGTGCCCTGATGCCATACATCTAGCAGAAATGAAATTCGCCACTGCAGACTCCGATGCTGAACCGATTCAATCTGTTGAAGATAAACACGACTGTAATCCCAGACACGGACTTACAGAGGAGACACGTAACTTATGGTTCGGTCCCCTGGCGAAATGCGTACGGACTGTCCTAATGTTGCCAAAGTTGCCCTGTGGGGGCAATGAATACTCATCGGATGTGCAGCTTCTAGCTGCTTGTGATACGATGATGATTTGAACTAATGAACCAACGACGATTAAAGAACTGGAACTAACATCCGATGGAGTGGGATCTGTGGCTCTGATGAATGGTGATATCGGAGAGAGCATCGGAAATGAGGAACGTGCGTTTAAAGCCGAAAAGTAACCGTGGTCACCCACCGGTCTCGGGAAAAGTTCGAGGTGAAGGCAGTTGGTGACTAACTGTAGTAGAGGCGAGACGTTTTTTGTGAATTTTTGTACGGTGAGATCGCGTGTGAAAGTTTCTGTGGTTGCAATCAACAACCGCCATCGCCAGAGGGATTTTGTGCCGGACTCGTGGTCACATTCGCGACCAGCAACTACTTGTCGAGCAGCACCCACCGCTTGTCTTCGTCAGACACCTTCGTTCACGGAACCCGCGAGTCGCACTCCGTCAGCATTGGCCGGTCGCCACCGCCAGCCGCTTTCTCCAGCGGCATTTGTCAGCCATACTCTCCGCGGCAATCGAGCCGCATTCTTCATCGTCCTTGGCTTTTCGAGCCACCAACGCCGGCCACACCCGTTGCCCGCAAGCACCTGTTGAGAAGCCCTCGCCGCTCGCCTTCGTCGGCCACCCTCGTGGCACTCGCAAGCCTAACCGCATCCCCATTTGCTGATCGTAATCGCCAGCCGCTCTCTCCACCGGCATTAGTCAGCCGCCCTCGCCGTGGCAATCGAGCCGCATTCATCATCGGCCCTTGTCTTTTCCGAGCCGCCATCGCCGGCCACATTGGATCGGTATTGGCTAGCTGTCACGGTCATTATCACCCGCCACCCTCGTCCGCAGCATTCGTGAGCCACACTCGGTCCGCCTTTACCGGCTCCATCGCTGGTGGTACTCGCCAGCCACACTCAAGCCGCATTTGCCGGCCGCCATCAACAGTTGCCATCGGATGTGGCCTTCGTCGGCCGCAATCAACAGCCGCCATCGTCATCCACAATTCAACGGTACTCATCGGCCGCACCCGCTAGCCGTATATGCCGACCACCCTGTCAACCATCCATTTCGGAATAATAAAAAGGTAATTTCAAATAATTCTCGTTCGATAGGGTTCTCACGCTCCGAAAGCTCCTTTACGTCAGATCGCCCTGAGACCCGGAGCTAAAAGAGGCCTTCTGTGCCCGGCCCCGCTTAGCTGCCGTGGCTAGACCAGCGGCTTGGGGTTAAGGACAGTGCCCTTCCGGCACTGAGCAGTTCCGGGGCCAAATAATTGAGTCTTATAAACTTCAGTAGGCTAGTTGATACTGGGGACAAGCGATGTACAGGTGAACTAGAGGTGTGCGCCGGTCCGATATTCGTCGGTGGCGGCGTTTGTCAGAATTTTGGTCGGCGGCGTTTTCGCCGTCACGCCGAAAGCCATTTTAGCCGGCGGCGGCGTGAAACGGCGTGGCGATTTTTTATTAAGTATCTATGAGATTTTTGCATTTTTTTTGGGATACTTTCAAGACATTAGAAAAGAATGTTTTGAATTTCGCATGAAAAATCTAATGAACTTCTCCAGAAGATTCTATAAGTTTTTCGAAACTTTGGAAATTATTTTCGGATTTTCCACGGGGGCTACTTTGAAGTTTCGAAAAGCTACGGAATTACTAAGAGAAGCTCTTTAGAATTCTCAATTAAAATTGTTTGGAATTTCAGCAGAAAATTCGTCTCAATTTATATGAGAAAGTCCAGAATTTCCACGAAAAGTTCATAACATCTACAGGAAATTCTTTGGAAATTTATGGAAAGTTCCTGTTGAGTTTCTGTTGACTATTCTTCGAAATTTGCACAGAAAATTCTTCGTAATTGTAGGAAATGGAGGCTGGTAGAATATGTATTTTCACGTTGGCTTTCTAAGTCTAGAATAATAAAGACGGCTAGTTTGGCATGGCCAACACAAAAACAGTAAATTTTTAAGAATTTCTGCGGGAGACTCTAAGGAGTTTTCAAGAAAAGTTCTCTGGGTTCTCCGGAATTTTAACGGAAATTTAGAATTTCCGCGGAGGATTGTTCAAAATGTAGATTTCAGTAAAAAAAATCTTTGGATTTTAACGGAATTTTTTTTTTTGAAATTATTGGATTTCTATGGGAAGTAGACATTCGATAACTGAAAGTCATTTACCTGCAATGCTTTTAACTGCAATTCAATAGTGAACTTCAAAACGATGCCACAGTCGATGATATCTGCATAATCAGGTGCACTTCTATTGCATCTGACGTCGTCTGACAATCGTTTGACGTCTAGAATGCATCGCAATTATCGGCATTCGCTAACTAAAACGAAAACATGTTGCACTTATCGAACGACTAGTGTATTGTCCATAAGACATTCTTGGGAAATTCCATTGGCCTAAATGACATATGGCCAAACTGGATATTTGGCCGAAAAAGTCTTTTGCCCTAGGCTGTTTGATCGAATAGGTCCTCAGCTCGAAAATGCTGTTTGGACGAAATGGTTGATTGACAGAATTGGTCATCAGGCCGGAAATATAGTTTGGGCCAACAGGTCATATGGCCAAATGTCAATAACTGAACGGGTAATTAAGAATTTTCGAAATATCGTAACCTCTCTACTTTTCAATTCGATATCCGATACTGTTATCAGGTCGGAAATGATTTGAAAAAACCCAGAATAATCCACCTAGCGGTGAAGGTGCCTTTCTCGTGCATTATAAAAGAAGAAGAGTAACAAGAAAAGCACTTAGGGAGCGTCCACAAATTACGTAACGCTTAGAGGGGGGAGGGGGGGTTGAGCGAAGTGTGACGGTCCATACAAAATTTTCAAATGTTTCATACAAAAAGTGTGACATAGGGGGGAGGGGGGGTTGAAAATGCCCAATTTTTGCGTTACGTAATTAATGGATCTTCCCTTAAGAGAGGTCAAAATTGCACTTTAAGGAGATAGATTTAATTATTTCCATCAATTCTCATCTATTTGCGTTCATTTGAATGCATTGCAGCAGTTTTCGAAACATTTTTTTTCGATTTTGGAATTTTTTTTTCAAGGGAAAAAAGGGGAAGAAACAATATCTCAATGGTCTAAACTACATAGAAAACATGTTTCCGGAACAATTCCCAGAATTTTGATACCCATATTGCCAGGGTTTCTTCTAAATGAATTTGTGGTCACTATAAGGCCCACAGGAACCTATTCCGGGATGTCCGTTCCGAGAACAAATGATCAGGTTGTGCTAATACGTTGTGAAGTCATAATACTCGAATTTTCTACGAAACTGGTAACTCAGGATACAAGAAATCATCATTTAGTTTCTATAGTATCAACTTATCTATTTTTGAGACATGGTCTAGCAAATCCGGAATTCCGGTAACCAGGTAATCCGAACCGGTTCTATGTAACATGGATCGGATAGAGGACGAATTTCTGAATCCATAGCAAACGGAATCGTCCAAATCGGTTGAAAACTGTTATGGTCATACCAAAACGTGGGTACCCGGGTACCCTGTCGGTACGTTACGGGGTAAAAATATTTAGAAGCCCCTCCCCAAGCCCCCCATTACTGAATTTTCATTTTGATACCAACCTAAATTTTGCCGAGTTTGAAGATGTCACGGAGTTTTAATTTCCTGCGATGTTTATAACCTTAAAAAAAATTCACTTGAAAACGAAAAAGGTACCCGGGTACCCTGTCGGTAACATAAGGGTTAATAACTCCGGAACGCAATGGCCGATTGGTCCAATTTTTGAGCCAAAAATTGGGAAGGATTTTGCGTCGAATGCAACCTGGTACAAGCAAATCAGATAAGGCTAAGTGCATAAAAGTGTATCTCACATTTTTTTGTATACACACATACATACATACATACACACATACAGACATCACCGCTGACGATATTACGCTGGAGGTCTACGGCGAATCGATCGAAGAGGTGGAGTTGACTGCAGCCCACGCGATCGCAATTGTGGAGGAGTGGATGAGTTCCAGGAAGTTAGAACTGGCTCACCACAAGACTGAGGTGGTTGTTCTTAACAACCGAAAGTCGGAGCAACAAGCGGTGATAAGGGCAGGCAACTGCACGGTTACCTCTGAACGCTCCATCAAACTCTTGGGGGTAATGATCGACGATAAGCTCACCTTTGGTAGCCACGTCAATTACGCCTGCAAGCGTGCCTCCACAGCTATAGTGGCATTGTCCCGGGTGATGTCCAATAGCTCTGCGGTTTATGCCAGCAAGCGCAAGCTTCTGGCTAGCGTTGCTCTGTCCATACTGAGGTATGGGGGGCCAGCTTGGGGCACGGCCCTGCGTATTAACTGCTACAGAACGAAGTTAGAAAGTACGTATAGGCTCATGTGCCTAAGAGTTGCGAGCGCGTACCGTACCGTGTCGCACTATGCACTTTGCGTCATCACCGGTATGATGCCTATTGCCATCGTTATCGGTGAAGACATAGAGTGCTTCGAAATGCACGGCACGAGAGGCATCCGTAGGACTGTCAGGTTGGCCTCAATGGTCAAATGGCAGCGTGCGTGGGACAGTTCCACTAAGGGTAGATGGACACATAGGTTGATACCGGAGATAGGTACGTGGGTCAAGAGGCGCCATGGGGAAATCACTTTCCACCTGACCCAGGTCCTTACAGGCCATGGTTGCTTCAGACAGTACCTACACCGGTTCGGACACTCGACCTCGTCTGAGTGTCCGGTGTGCGTAGGTTTAGAGGAAACGGCGGAACACGTGTTGTTCGTGTGCCCGCGTTTTCGCACAATGCGTGACCACATGCTTGCCACATGTGGTCTGGACACTACCCCGGACAACCTTGTCCGGAGGATGTGTAAAGATGAAGTTGGCTGGAACGCCGTTTTATCGGCTATCGTCCAAATCGTCTCGGAGCTACACAGAAGGTGGCGCGTGGACTCGAGGAATGGCTAGTTCAGGTGCAAATAAGAGGAGTCGGCTTCATGGGTCATACCGGTGCCCTGGGGTCGAACTCGATCCTTTTATCGAACAAGTGGCCGCGCGAAGAACAACATGGTATCGTCGCTTTCGCGGCGTCGGTCAACCGGGCGGGTTCCGAGCCCGAGGACGGAAAGGGGTCCTCGTCAAGGCTGGGGCAGGCGTAGGCACCGCGTCGGCAAGTCCTCTGTGTGCTGGCGAATAGGCCCTATCGCAGAGAGGTCAATTTGGGGTGCACGCGGCATCATCATTCTTGATACCAGTCGTACAGAGGGAAGCAGGCGCGAAGTCGACCCTGCCCACCTTCCGAGGACATAGGGCGTGGTAAGGCCACCTGGAAAGCCGGCAATGCGCTGGCACGATACCATGGTGTTCCTCTAAAAAAGCGAGTCACGATGTTCGATGCTGCAAGGACACGCAGCTAACCTCGAGGGTGCGTTATGCACTGGCCCCCCTTTGAAGCATTACTTTCTGGTTGTACCGAAGGGACGATGGGCTTGGGGGCAATGGAAACGGTTTAGCGGGTCGGGGATGCAGTCCTGCCTCCCTCATTGGAGGTGGCCCCTAACCCCGCACTTCCTGGACAACCCAGGATGTCTGTTGAGCAGATTCCCCCTCCATTGCTTTAGGAAGAAAAAAAATACAGACATCACCTCAATTCGTCGTGCTGAGTCGATTGGTATATAACACTATGGGTCTCCGAGCCTTCTATCAAAAGTTCGATTTTGGAGTGATCCTATAGCCTTTATGTATACTTAGTATAAACGAAAGGAAAAAATGTAGTTTTACCGAAAGAGACATACAGCCAAAATTGACGGATATTCAACCGAACTGGCAATTTGGCCGAAAAAAATCGTTTAACCGAATAGATCATTTGACCGAAAATACCGTTTGGTAGGAATGGTCATTTGTCCCGAAAATGTCCCGGCATCTTCTCTAAAATGACGATTCGGTCAAACGACTTTTTCGGCCGAACGGCATTTTCAGCCAAATTACCTGTTAGGGCAAGCAACCGGATATAATATCGGGATATAATTCGGGCCTGGTGGCCTCACAACTGGATCTCAAACAACGAGCTCCATCGTCGTTGTCACCAGAGGCCGATAACAACAGAAATTCGGGATCGGAAGTGGGGCTGGGTCGGCCACACTCTACGTAGGGGCGGAAACGAAATCTGTAAGCAAGCATTAGACTGGAACCCAGCGGGACATCGCAGCAGAGGCAGACCCAGAGGCTCATGGCGGCGAAGCCTCAATAAAGAAATAAAAGAAGTCGACCGAAATCTAACCTGGCAACAGGTTAAAGCGATATCCGGGCATCGCTCAGGATGGAGATCTTTTAAGTCGGCCCTTTGCACCACCGGAGGTGTACAGGATCCATAAGTAAGTAAGTAAGCAAGCAACCGGACTTGTGGCCAAATGTTCCTTTTGGATGTACGACGCTTTCGGCCAAACTACATTTTTGGTCAAACCAGTTTTGACCTGATAACAGTTTCCGTTAAACGTTTGGTTTTGCTAAATGTTACTTGGCTAGATGTCTTTTGGCCTAAAGGCCAGTATAAATTTAAAAGTACAGACTACAGAGGCTACGGAATTTTATTCAATGGTCAATTGACAAAAAGGCTCCAGTAGCATTGCGAGCAAAGGGGTAAGATTGCCAATCCGGAGATCTTCTTCTTCTTATTGGCATTACGTCCCCACACTGGGACAGAGCCGTCTCGCAGCTTAGTGTTCATTAAGCACTTCCACAGTTATTAACTGCGAGGTTTCTAAGCCAGGTTACCATTTTTGCATTCGTATATCATGAGGCTAACACGATGATACTTTTATGCCCAGGGAAGTCGAGACAGTTTCCAATCCGAAAATTGCCTAGGCCGGCACCGGGAATCGAACCCAGGTACAGCATGGTCTTGCTTTGTAGCCGCGCGTCTTACCACACGGCTAAGGATGGCCAATCCGGAGATGGCGAGTTCGATTCTCGGTCTGGTCTAGGATGTTTTCGGGTTGGAAACATTCTCGACTGCTTGGGCATAGTGTATCCATTGTACTTGCCACACAAGATACATAACATACTCAATGGCGGGCATAGAAAAGCTTGCAATTAATAACTGAGTACATGCTAATAGAATACTAAGTTGAAAAGCAGGCTTTTCCGGCCAAATTACCAGCTCCGCTGTCTGTCGCTTTTGGTCAATGAAATTTTCCAAGAATTTCTTATCTAAAATAGAAAGAATTTTCTGAAGAAATTCAAAAGAATTCCTTAAAAATTCCGAGCATTTTTCCGTTGGTTTAAAGTTGGCCGTCTAGAAATGAATTTCTTCCCACAGAAAAAAAAAAATAATCACTCTAATAAAGGATAAAAAAAACTAGCCGTCTTAAATAATCTAGATTGAGGAAGTCAATGTTAAAGCATCCCTTTTACCAGTCACAATTTTCTGTGTAAATTTCATAGAATACTCAGCAGAAACTCAATAGGAATCTTCCGTGGATATTTATTCCAAATATTTTCCTGTAATTTGGAACAACATTAATTTCAAACAATTTTCCTTGGTATCAGGTATCAGGTATCAGAACGTCGGCTCAGGAGGCACGTTCCCCTCGATTTGGGAGATTTGTGCCATCGCCTTCACTGGTCTTTCTCATCATTTACCTGACGGAAAAGGAAGTGAAAAGGGGAAAGGAAGAGGAAGTGAAGTTGGAAAGGAGAATGGAACCATTTATAGGAAAGCCAATTATGTAGACTCACACGCATTCAGCTAGGGACTAAAGAGAGGTGTCACAACAACACAGAGGACGTAACAATGGTCGAACGTCAAAGACGAAACACAGAGTGCACTGTGAAAAATGCATAATGCGAATCCATATAGGTGACAATCACAAAGTACATTGTAAAAATCGCATAATGCGCATCCATATAGGTGGCAATTTGTTGAAAACTAAGTAAAACACATATTCATAACCTCACTCTTATTCAACCTCACGTTGAGATTGAACAAGAGTAGCCGAAACCGAACGTCAAGGACGAGACACAGAGTACACTGTGAAAAACGCATAATGCGAATCCATAAAGGTAGCATACACAAAGTACATTGTAAAAAAACGCATTATGCAAATCCATATAGGTACCAATTTGTTGAAAAAAAACCTAAGTAAAAAAAACATTTTCATAACCCCACCCTTATTTAACCTCAAGTTGAGATTAAACAAGAGTAGCTGAACCCGAACGTCAAAGACGAGACACAGAGTACACTGTGAAAAATGCATAATGCGAATCCATATAGGTGGAAGTTTGTTGAAAAACTAAGTAAAACACATTCATAACCCCACACTCACGTTGAGATTGAACAAGAGTAGCCAAAGCCGAACGTCAAAGACGAGACACAGAGTACACTGTGAAAAACGCATAATGCGAATCCATATAGGTGACAATTTGTTGAAAACTAAGTAAAACACATATTCATAACCCCACTCTTATTTAACCTTACGTTGAGATTGAACAAGAGTAGCCGAAGCCAAACGTCAAGGACGAGACACAGAGTACACTATGAAAAAACGCATAATGCGAATCCATATAGGTAACATACACAAAGCACATTGTAAAAACGCATAATGCGAAACCATATAGGTGACAATTTGTTGAAAACTAATTAAAACACATATTCATAACCCTACTCTTATTTAACCTCACGATGAGGTTGAATAAGAGTAGCCGATTGTCTCGGAGAAATAAAAAGTCAACTACGCCAGAGCTCCGGTTAGCGCAACGAGGGCTTAAATACTGTGAAGGGGCCCTGGTGCTTCACAGGCTCCGTTTGCGGTTAGGTTCTTATTAGACCCCCCTAACCATTCATTCGTAGGCACGGTAAGCATAAAGCCGCATCACACCGAAAATTAGGGGTCACCTGTATGGTGGACTTTTACCACTGGAACAGGCAATCCGTAATGTTATTCTTAGCCAGATAACCAGCTGCCGACACCACACGGCTATCTAGGCTGTTCGAGGAGAGAAGTTGACATTGACTTTACGTTAACTCTCAATGTGGCCGAACAGCCAGCAAAACATTACATTTCAACATTAATTTCAAACAATTTTCCTTGGTAAATCCAAAGAGCTCCTCTTGGTAATTGGTGAAGCGCAATCCGTAAACATAACAAATCACAAACTCATTCGTTAGGGTCATTCGCCTACCTCAATTTGTGACGAGCAGTAGGGTAACGAAATTACAGTTAAATGAGAATTAGAATCATCATGAATCAACTAGTTCAGGGTTCTATGTTTGCCTTTTGATCGGCACTGAACTTGCTAAGAGCTCGCATGGGACAAATAAGACGTAACGACGAACACGAGAAAACAACCAATCATAAAAGGAAAACTTTCGTTATATCCAACAATGGAAATACATTTTTAACTAGTTTTTCTATTGAATATTTATTTGGATTTGTTTAGAATGAATAATAGCACGAACCTGTACGAACGATCAGTTCCGTTAGGGTCCATAGAAATACTATTTCTTCTTGGCACCGTTTGACCATTTGGAAACCGGGTACTGGTCCTCTATGAGCCAGAAGTTTTGAGGTTACCAACGTGTAACGGATTGTAGGGTAAGACGGTATAATGCGCCGTACCTGGCCAAAACGCCCCCTTTTGATTTCTTGAAAACTATAACTAATTGAGGGTCAAAATCAGTTGGTACCTATAAGTATTTGTAAACCCATCATACTATGTGAATGTGGAAGTATTTTTGTATTACACAATGATACACAATACACAATAGCAAAATACAAAAAGTTACAGTTTTGATGTAACTTTTCATGTTTGTTTGCTCAACATTCTGGAGCGACTCTGGCATACTGTCCGCAAAACTTGCACTGGAACACTCAGTTGGGCAACAAAATAACTTTTCTCAGTGGTTAATAAGATATAAAATTGCTTCCATTTTCAAAAATGTAACGATTTTCGAAAACATGTTTCACTGGCCAAAACGCCCCAGTGTAGGCAGGACGATATGCCCTTACCAACTGGACACAAGCGCAGCGAGCTTGCAGCAGTTGCTTCCAAATTGTATGGAAAATATTGAAAGGTAATTCACACCTCCTTGAATGGGCCTATGTTGATTTTTTAATGTAAAGCGCATAAGGATTTGTAGCCTTTTTATTATGGGATTGATAAAATACTAATGAAGGGCTATAAAACGTCTTTGGTTGAGGTGGGGCGTATTGCCCAGGCACTTTTTAAAATTCATTTTTTCACCACTTTTCAAAAAAGCTTTATTACGTGCTATCTGTAATATTTTTATATGACTATTCACGGGCAATGCATTTGCGACTTCCTGTACTACCAAATAACACAAAGTTTGCATAAATTGCGTTGAAAAGTAAAAAGTTATCAAGAAGTTGCCTTAGGGGGGGCATATTATACCGTCTTACACTATAATATAGTTTAGGCCTGATGAGCACTTATTGGATACCACGGAAAAATGACCAACGTCCTGGCCAGTTTGTACTGAATTGTGAGATGGACATGCAGAACGGGATGGACATCACGGTGCTAACAGAACGAATTATTTGACGCAGACGACCCAGAGTGAATAATCATGTAGATTTGAGTTGAGTTTAGTTGTTGAGCTAAAGCTTTTCAAAATTAAAACATAAAATTGTATGAAATTTTCATGGAAATCATTGGCATCTTCTCAAAAAATTCTCTGGAGTTTCAACGAGATGTTGTAGAGATCTATCAGGAAATTATACGGAAATTCCACACAGATAGAAAAAGTTGTTGAACTTTACACGAAAGTAATGCACATAAAGGGAATGCCAGAAAGAGCGTAAATTTAAAAGATATTATCGCCGGAATATATGCGATTTCTACAGCATTATGTCACTTCATATATATAATAGCCCTGTTTGTCTGTCCGGTGACTAGCCAACCAGACGCAGCACGCGGGGAAATTCTGACAAAAAATCATATATTTGACACTTCAATCCTTTTTACTATCAGATGCAGAAAACAAAACCAGTGACAACCTTAGACAACCAGACACAGCATTTGATGAAAAAAATCACAGACAACAGACGTTGAAAATTTTGTTTTTTTTTTAATGCAGAAAAGAATCTAAACACTTGCCACGGGCGCCTCTACGGAAAGTTCCATACTGCGTACGAACGGTAACCACACGAATGATGTCATCGGCGCCTGGGTGGTTCTCCGTCACTCGTCTCAAGTGCCACTGCAACGGAGGCAACTTGTCTTCTTTCAATAAGATCTTCGTTCCAATGCGCAAGTTGTCTCTTCTCCTCGTCCATTTGTTTCGGTTGTGAAGGTCCGACAAATAATCTGTCGACCATCTCTTCCACAAGACTTGACTGAACCGCTGAAATCGACTCCATTTACTCAGTCTGTTATGCTGAATTTCTTCTAGGCTTGGCTCCACTTCGCCTCTCGCAACTAGATCTGACAGTTGGAGAGGAAAGTATTCTGACTGAGCTATTTTACCAATGCTATTAAAGCTTCTTCATGTTCCTTCACGCTGAGTACTCCAATTCTTCTGCGAACACGATTAGCAGCTTTACAGTTGAGTATGAAACGACGTATCCAAGCCGTCGAACGAATCAATTTGAGCAAAGATGAATAGCGGATACATATTTCACTAGTCGGTAGTACCTGCAGTGCTGCTGTCACCAACGTCTTTTCCTCATGCGTAACTGCTGTATTGCGTCATCGCTCATCTTCGGCAATGCACTGGAATCATCTTTTAAGCACCTCAGGCCCATTCCACCAAATAGAACTCTCGGCAAGTTGTAGTGGTGTAACGCCACGCGAAATAATGTCAGCTGGATTCTCAACTCCAGGTACACACCATCTCTGATGAGGTGTTGTATTCCCGATACTCTGTTGGCGATGAATATCTGCCATCTGGACGGATGAGACAATAGCGAACACTTCACGGTTGTAGAATAAGTTCAAAAGTAAGTTCTTGCTGGAATCTGAATGCTCTCTGCTACTAACTCGCTAACAGCAGGCTTGACGAACTCCAAGTAGTCGTTGTGTTGAATGTCTTTTCTTATTCTTACTTAAGTCCTCCAAAGGAGCTACTTTGGATTTAGCCATCAGCAAGCGAACTGTAGTCCTGGGCTATCTTTTTTTTTATCTTTATTTAGGTGTGTTTCCTGGGCTATCGTGTAACACAACGCAGATAGATCGCTGCTCCGTACGCTTTTTTGAAACGTCACAGAATTCAGCGAGGCACGAGAACAGCATCTAAACGGCTCAGACTTGTCCGAAACTAGCCATTGTTACTGCAGATCTGCGCTCAACGGTTCATCCCAAAAATACTTTTTTTTCCAAAGCTTTTGGAGATACATCTTCGCTTGAACAATCACTGGCCCTGCTAATCCGTATGGATCGAACAAACAAGCGGAGTCAGAAAGAACGATACATTGCGTAATAGGTAACGACTGCTTCCAGCGTGGTATTTTGAACCCGAACGTATCCTTAGTTGGCTCCCAACATAGTCCAAGGATCTTCACGGTAGACGACGCATCGATGTTCAAAAGTTCTCGCTTATCTCGCAAATAACTGGAAATACCTTTCAAGATTGCTGGCTTATTCGGCACACTTCTTCAGATACCGAGTTGCAAAAGTACGGTGCTGACGAAGTGCGGTAAGTCTTTGTACTCAACTGATACGTTCGAATTGGCTGATCGACGGACTCTCGCCAAAAAATCATTTGCAAATGCTGATCTTGTTCTAGCATGTTTATCATTCAATACATTTTCACTACGTCAGCGACTATGGCGTACTTTTGGAGACGGAAACGAAGCAGTATTGACAGCAAATCGTCTTGGACCACCGGTCCCATCATCAGTGTATCGTTCAGGGAAACTCCAGAATCTGTAGCACATGACGCGTCAAAAACAACTCTGAGCTTCGTTGTGGTACTGTCCGGTTCCATGACTGCATGGTGTGGCAAATAATAGCTGTGGATAGGTTCTTCCTCCTCCTCACGTACTTCTCGCATATGTCCCATCAGCAAATATACTACTCGTGGATAAATTTCTGGATTTGCTGTCAGAAGGCGCTGCAAACCCATGAACCATTTGGTTGCTGTCTCCTTTGACTTTCCTAAATCTTCCATCATAAACTGCTTCTTCGGCAGCTCCACTCGAAATTTTCTATCAGCGTCTCTCGTAGTGGTCTGCTCGAAAATCGATTCGCATGTAGATTCTTCGATGGAATCACAACTCTTCGTTTGTCAGAACTCCAAATCCCAAAACAGTGTTAACTGCTCGTAAACCTCTTCTGTACTGACTGAGGATGTAACTGCGCTGAACGTGGTGACTGGACTATCAGGTATTTCTCTGGTTTGAGCTAATCACCGTGGAATTCATTAATCGAAATTGATTGGCCTTTTTCGGTGACGATGAAATCAAAAAGGCATTTTTCACGTTACGTGTTTCGGCCTACTAATCTTCAGCCATCATCAGACGTAATTCGCTAAACTGAGTTTATTTTGACCGAGGAAGGGAAATAGTCGCATTAGCGAATTACGTCTGATGATGGCTGAAGATTAGTAGGCAGAAACGCGTAACGTGAAAAATGCCTTTTTTATTTCATTGTCACCGAAAAAAGCCAATCAATTTCGGTTAATATCAGGTACTAGTCGACCCGGCAGACGTTGTTCTGCATAGTAGGCGAAAATGTGCGATGTGAACTGCCCATGCGAAATTTCCATACGAATCTTAATTTTTGTTTTTCACGATTTACTCAACCTTACTCGTGATTTTCACACGAGGAAATATCATATAAACCCGTCGGAAACGATAACGAACAAATCTGCTGAAGGAATGATGAAAATCCGTCCAGCCGTTTTCGAGTTATGCGGATACGAACACAGACCATTTCATTTATATATATATATATATAGATTTCTCCAGCATCTTTCCAACCTCGGTGTTTTATAAAATCGGACCTGAATCCGACAGCTTCATCTGGTCACTCAACAGCAACTCGTAGAAAACTGATACGCCAAGAGCTGCAGATGTCTGATGGCAGCTTCCAGGAACTGATGTCAAAAGTTGTCTGCGGCATATTCACAGTAATTCGAGGCAACACATAACACTTCATATCCTTGGTTTTGAACGAAGAATAACGTGACAGGATCCTCACTAACACCGATTGTTTCGACACCGTCTTAGAATTGTCAACACCTTTCATATGCAAGTTCTCGTGTGAACGATTGAAATTTAACCTTTGAGACAGGTTCTCTGTAATCATGCACACTTATTAACGCGATCGGCGAGTTTCACGACAGTAGTTGACCGTTTTTCGAAACGGTAGACAGTTTCACCCTTGAAAAAGGCCAAAATAAAAGGCCAAAACTTCGGGCAAAACAAAATACATTGAATACATAACACTGAGAAGGCCAAATAAATCCAGTATTATTAATCCGGAATTGATGCGATATTGGATCCAGTACTGACTGTTGACGAGACTGAGATTGAGTGTTCGTGTTTGCGGCTTGAGGTCTGTTCGAGATACTCGACGGTTGGTTCTATATGAAGATGAAGCGGATGAGAAATACGGATGCAAAAGATGGTGATGACGTTTTCCACACTTAGCACAGGTACGTCTCGAACAATCTATTACAAAATGTCCAGAGCACAAGCAATTCAAGCAAAATCCAAATCTTCGGATCAAAAATTTTCGGTTGACCAGTCTCATTTTGTCAAAACGACGATACTGTTCGATGCTGTGCAGTCCACCATTACATACTGGAAAATTACTAGAAGCAGAAACTAACGTGTGTACTGCTGAACTCTTGAATAGTCTTCTTTGATCACTTGTACTGCGGGCTGACGTAGTATGCAGAATCGCGCCATGCTTCTCCAGAAAATCAGTCATAGCGTCATACTGAGGGATGTGCTTCGAACTGTGATGATTTTCCCATTGACGAGGGGTTGCTGTATCTATCTTCTGCGACAACATGAATGCTCCAGTTATCAGTGTTTTCTCCCAACTTTTCCAACTGCTGAAGATTGATCTTGAACGCCATCAGGACTATTTCGCCTCGAGAATGTTCCACGCAATATTGTAGGTGGCAGCGCCCACCTGAGCTTGGTTGACCTGAAGTAATTCTTCATCTCTCTAAGATGCTCACAAGTAATTAAACTTGTCGGTTGGACTCAAATCGCCGTTGTAGTGAATCAACGATTGGAAATTATCGCGGAAAGTGATCCAATCCTGCAGCTTTCCGGAAAATGATGGAAGCTTCAGCTCCGGATACTTTAACCGGGAAGGTTGGAAGGCATGAATCTTCCACAATAATCCATTTTTTTACAGCGTGTAAGCCCAGATCCTAGGATCCTGGAGATCGTTCACATTTGCCATATGTACTCCTAATAGTGCTCAGGTCACATGAGTGAGTGAATGAGCCAACTTCAATCATTTTAATTCAAGCTTCGAGAAGTTGGCCCATCAGCGTATTAGTCTTCCTTTTATCGGCTACTCACACATTCGGACGTAAGAATCTCAATCTCTCGTTGAAACTGATAAACTTTTTGGATCGAGTACTCGAGTAATTTGGGCTTCTTCACTCGCCTGAGTATTTTAAAAAGTAGAACGAGATCCACGAAATGTTGGATACGTGTCATGCCACTCAGTTTACATTTATCCCTTATCCGAATTGTATACTCGAATGTGCACATCATGCTCCTTAATAATGACAAAGACTGCCAGTTACCCAGTGACTTCCCATAGATCATAAAATCAATTCATTTAAGAGCCTCAAAAACATCTTCACCATTAAAGCACATCAGCATACGGGAGACTAAGCTCCAATCGGATCTCGATCCATCGCACCATATCGGATGGAACACGAAACGTGTGAATGATTTCCGGTTGAGATTGGCACTTCGCCGTTGGCATTTTCTCGCTTTCAAACTACCACATATTTCCGCAGGAAACAACCGCTCGTCTGAAAGTGAACCACGAGTTCATAGGTGGCATACCGGGACCCACCGGTTTGGGTTGTGGTCGATTTGAGGAATTTGAAGCAGCTCATGCTACGAGCTGCTTACCGAAACCGCCGATATTTTCCGCATATCGAACATATTCGCTCTGGTAGAACTATTTAGCCATTGAACTATTCGCTCAATGGCATATCCCATTCGTCTATTTTATGTATGTTGGTTTTCCGTACATCATCATATCCATGTCGAGGAGATTTTTTTTTCTTTGGTGATTTTCACGGGACAACACTTGTGGTATGTTGTACTCGTTTACATTTAAGTTTTATATGAGTTAAAAAACTGCCAAGCACTACTGGGTCAGAATTCGGTCCAGAAGAAATTTATCTACGAAATGATATCGCTTATTCATCTATTGGTTTTCCACGTGTCGTTCAGATGATGATTTTGCTCCATTTCAAATTCCGAAACCAAACGATATAAAATGAATATAAATGATAAAAGCTTCCCATTACTCACACACGTTTTTTGATGCACTATTTTTTTTCTCTCTACAGCTGAAAAATGCGGCGGCCAACGTGCTACGGGAAACCTGGCTAATATACAAGCACACACGTCTAGTGAAGCGCGTCAATCCGGGTCGAGTGCGGACGCATCAGCGGAAGTTCCTGTTGGCAATCTACGCGTGAGTATGCAGCCAAATATATTTGTCGAAATGGAACGAATTTATCGGTGCCACAAATCACAATCGGGGCGGTTGAAGTAGCTTAATTTTTAAATGTCGGAAAATCCTCTATTAGGTATAGAATTGATGAGTGCACTTGATAAATTTATGTTCAGCAGATAAAAGCAATAAAACACAGTGCAAAGGGTGGGACCGTGATTGGAATCCTATACTCAATTCGGGGTGGCTTTATTTATGCACAAACCTGCACTTCTAGTGAACGATATTGTTCCCAAGTCCATTCTTCAACCCTACCCTCAAACATATCCTGATTTTTTCTTTCTTTTTTCTACTACCTTCCTTCTATCTGCCTACTTTCTTTTGAATTTCCAAAACATATTTTTAATGCTAGGGGTTATTCTTCTAAATATCCAAGATAAGTTCTTCAATATTTTCAATATTCCGGAATTTTCACAATTTTTCTTCATGATTTTTCCAAAAACTTCTGTGGAAATTCCATGGGAAACTATTCCAATTTTGCACTGGAAATTATTCGGAATTTTCACGATAAAACCTTCGGAATTTGCAACATGAATTCTTCGAAGAATTTCTCGGAATTAAAAAAAAAATACTTTGCAAAACGCAAAATTCTTCGGAAGTTCCACGAGTATTTCTTTGATAAATTCATCTGAATTTCCACTGGAAATTTATCTGAATTTTCTCGAGGAACTTCTTTTTTTATTCCCACAGAGAATTCATCCGTATTCAAACAATGAGATCTTCTGAATGTTCAGGATTTTTTCCCTAATGAATATCCACGGAAAAATCTCCCTGATTCTCTATTTCCTCGAGATATTCTTCCGAATTTCATGGGGAATGTATTTTAATTTTCTTATGAAAATTCCTCTGAATTTCCTCAGGAAATAGGTAGTTTCTAGGGGATTTTCGTTTTTTTTTGCGGGAGATATTCCTGAATAGTTTGCGAAATATTTCAGAGATCCCCATTCAGACTTGGCCATATTTTCAGATATTACATTATATATTTCCAGTTAATAACGACGCCGGTCACGTCCTTTCACTAAGAAGGGGTGGATTGTGAGTCCAACTTCATTGCGACTATACACCGAGTGCACCTCTGCAGCTCCACAATATTCTGCGTGTTATGCGGATTTATCGGTCAGTTCTAGTCAACATACGAGAAGTAAATAATCGAAAGCAATTATTGAAATCAACAGTTGTGAAAGCCATTCACTAGAATGCGAACAGGTATGAATCGAAAGAATGTGAAAGGAAGGCATAGAGATCACATATTGAACAGCACATAATCTAAGCATCTTCCTTATTGTATAATGTCCTGATTGTGGGCGGTTTGGACCTAGTATACAAAATCTTTCTCCCTTCTCCTTCCCCTTTATAACAACGGACTTCATATTTGAACGACTCCTTACCGGTCGCATAAAGCAGCATAAAATGCTTCAGAATATCGCGCGATCGATCTGTGCTAATTAAAACGGCCATCATGTCGAAAGTCATAAAGCCGAATAGTCATTAGGCCGAAGAAAAAGTGAGAAATAAGATGTGAGATGTCAGAAGTGAAAAACCAGTTCTGCTATTTTCTTTCTTCTTCTTTTTTCCTTCTGCTTTCTTCTTCCTTCCTTCATCCTTCATTATTCCTCCTTCTTCCTTTTTTTTCCTTTCTTCTTTCTTGTTTTATCCTTCCATCTCCATCTCCATCATTCTTCCTTGTTCCTTCTTCTTTTATCCTTCTGCCTTCTTCCTTCTTCGTTCTACTTTCTTCTTTCTCATTATTCCCTTTTAATTCTTCCTTTCTTCCTTACTTTCCTCTCCCTTCTCCCTTTATTCCTTTTTCCATCTTTCTTTGTCCTCTTTCTCCTTCTTTCTTCCTTCTTCCAGCATCAATCATACTTCTTCCTTCTTCCTTCGTCCTTCCGACTTCATTATTTCTTCTTTCTTCTTCCTTCTTCCTTTTTATTTTTTTTTTCTTACTAATTCCGTCTTTCTCCTTCCTTCTTCCTTCTTCCTTTATCCTTCTTCCTTTAACTTTCTTCTTTTTTCTTTTTTTATTTCTTTTTCTTACTTATTCCTTCTTCCTCCTTCCTTCATCTTTCATTCTTTTTTCATCGTCCTTCTTCCTTTTCCATCATTATTTTTTCTTTCGTCTTTTTTCCTTCTTCCTTCTTTCCTTTTCCTTCCTTATTCCTACTTCTTTCTTCTTTTTTTCCTCCATCCTTCATTTCTTTTTTCTAATTCATTTTTCCTCGTTATTCCTTATTTTTTCTTAATTCTTCTTTCATCCTTTCACTTTTCTCCTTCTCCATCATTCATCCTTCGTTTTTCTTTCTTCATCTTCCTTAATCACTCTTCCTTTTCCTTCTTCTTTCTTCATTATTCCTTCCTTCTTCCCCAAGCTGAATATGCTAGTTTTTTAGCTGAAAAATACGGCTTAATGAACTGAGGTTCCAAATTGTGTTGGGTCTTCCTTCTTCCTTTTTCCTTTTTTATTTATTTCCTACTTATTTTCTCCTTTTTATTCATTCTTCCTTTTTCCTTCCTTCCTTCCTTTTTCTTCCTCCGTCCACCTTGCGTCATCCATCTTTGTTCTTCCGTCATCCATTCTGTTTCTTTCTTCATCGTTCTTCCTTCTTCTTCCTTCCTTCTCACGTTATTCTTTATACTTCCTTCCCTTACAAACATTTCAAGCTGAATAAGCTAGTTTTTTAGCTGAGAAAACATTATTTCGGCGAAATCCAGTGTTCAATTTTTGTTCGGTTTTCCTTCTTCCTCCTTTTGCTTGTACCTTCTTTAATCATCTTTCTTCCTTTTTCCTTCTTCAATTTTTATTTATCTTTTTTTCTTTCTCCTTCTTCCTATTTCATTTATCTCTTTTCTTTTATTCTTCTTTCTTCTTCATTTTTTCATCATCCTTCTTCTTTCTTCCTTCTTCCTTTTTCCTTCTTCCTACTTTCATCTTTTTTCTTCATTCTTCCTTTCTCCTTATTATCACTTCTTCCTTCTTCCTTCTGCCTTCTTCCTTCTTCCTTCTTCCTTCTTCCTTCCCCAAGCAGCACGCGCAACATCTTTCAAATAGGTGTTTGTTCCTAATAAATTGCATTGAAGACACTGGCAATACATCGAGTCACATTAAAGCCACTTTCCAGTTTCAGAAAATCACAATGTTTCATTTCCGTTTAAGTGGCGTCGCAGTATTCTACCCATCTGACTTCTTGGGTGGTTTAAAATTCGATGTGTTTCATATCAGAAACAAAACAGATAAGTTGCAGAATTAATAACACTTCGGTTCATTGCTGTTACGACAATGTTTCTGATATGTTGCAAAACACTTTGAGCTCAGCTGAGCAGTATTTTATTTTTGACAGTCCCCTGCATGTTCCGTATAAGGTACAATGAAGTTGCAAATGACTTTGTTGTTTATGTAGTGCACTTGTAGCAGAATCTCCAAATAGAATTGTTGGTGTGATGGTTATAGTAGAAGGTTGCAAATCTCAAGGTCCATGGTTCGATTCCCGGTTGTGTTTGTGTTTTTATTTTCATTGTAGCCGCAAGATGTTGCAAATAGGCTCCACCTCTTGCGCTTTTTGTATCACAAAGGAGTTCCAAATACGACGCGTTGTGCATAAGTCAGACCTTTAGTAAGTCACACCACAAATGTTGTTACTCACTGTGAAACAAGAGGTGTTGCTTGGGTCTTTCTTCTTCCTTCTTTCTTCTTCCTTCTTCCTTCTTTCTTCTTTCTTTTGGTTCCTTCTTTCTTCTTCTTTCTTTTGGTTCCTTCTTCCTTCTTTCTTCTTTTTTCTTTTAATTCTTTCTTTCTTCTTCTTTCTTTTGGTTCCTTCTTCTTTCTTTCTTCTTCTTTCTTTCTTATTCTTTCTTTCTTCTTCTTTCTTTTGGTTCCTTCTTCCTTCTTCCTTCTTCCTTCTTCCTTCTTCCTTCTTCCTTCTTCCTTCTTCCTTCTTCCTTCTTCCTTCTTCCTTCTTCCTTCTTCCTTCTTCCTTCTTCCTTCTTCCCAATCCCTTCTTCTTTCTTCTTTCTTCCATTTCCTTCATCCTTTTCCTTCTTCCTTCTTCTTTTTTCCTTCTTCCTACTTCCTTTTTCTGGTCCCTCCTCCTGGTTCCTCCCTCTTCCTTATTCCTTCTTCCTTCTTCCTTCTTCCTTCTTCCTTCTTCCTTCTTCCTTCTTCCTTCTTCCTTCTTCCTTCTTCCCATTGAATTCCACCACTTAATTGTATCTTGACAGATACGTATTTCGACCTCAACAGTAAGGCCGTCTTCAGTGTCTCGTACTTGACTCGACTTACTTACTTACTTAAGTCGAGTCAAGTACGAGACACTGAAGACGGCCTTACTGTTGAGGTCGAAATACGTATCTGTCAAGATACAATTAAGTGGTGGAATTCAAAGGGATTGCATAAACTCGTCTTATGACAAGTGAAGACATTCCACTAAAAAGCTCAAAATAATTTTCTTATCATCTTAATTTTATTCTAACTTTTTTCTTCTTTTTTTCTCACCTCTCACATCTCACTAAAAATGTTCTTGCATCTTACTTTTACTTCCCATTTCCCCCTTCTTACTTCTAACATTAAGCTACTCACTGAACGTGTAGTTTTCGGCTCTTGCAGTCTTTTAATGCAGCAAAAACAAGTCTACTTCTGCATCCAAACATGGTTTTGCTGCGTTACAAGACTGCAACAGCCCAAAAAACACGTTCCGTTATGTACCCACAGTCGCCAAGCATTAATTCATTAAACTACTCACATCTATAATCGTCGGTCTTAAGCGCTGTTCCTCCAGTTTCCCCGAACGATTCACAATATTGTCTTCATTGTGCACTTGATACAAATCGTGATTCATGTGTCAGCGCCACACACCATTTTATTGTTTCCCTCCGAGTATTGCACACAGAACATTGCGCTCGAGAACCCCCATGTTCCTAGTAAACAAAGCACATCCCCATCAGCACCAACACCACTAGGTCTTCCTCTATTTCTACCTGTAACCATGTACTTTGTCCTGCTAGAGTTATTTGGTTAAGCCTATCCTCGCCGTCTCCCTCTTCAGACGATTTCGGGCCATCAAGCGTTGCACGTATCAGACTAATAGGTTTCACCAGAAAACCATGTTCGGACATTATCTGCCACAGCTCATTTCTTTTCACTGCATCGTACGATGCTTTGAGATGATTGTAATTTTGATTTCAACATTTGTAGAGTCGTTTTTAAGAACAGGATTAAAATTATTTAAATCAGTCTGTGCGGCTTTCCAGTTTAAAGTTGAAGATGGTGGTCTAAATAAATGAAAATAAATAAATAAATAGAATGTGACAGTGAATGATGAACCCTGTCAAACGATTTGATTGGAGCGTTATTGTTCGCTGACGAATGCATCTGACTTGTCTTACTTGAAAGAAGAATATAAATTGGAGGGGCTATAACCCCCCTAGATTTCGGGATTAGCTACCCCAATGATTAAGATCAGCCATACATTCGTTTTCGTCACGTTTGTCATGTTGTGGATAATGATTAGGCAGTATAAATTCGTATCTTAGACTTGTAAACACATAAAACTAAAAAATATTCTAAATGTATTTCATTGTATTTTGCAGGCTACGTAAAGTTAAAATGGACCAACGAAAACTAATGGACAACGCAAACACGATAACCGATATGGCAAAGGTGAGCAATTAAATACCAAATTCTAATGATGAGTATTGAAGCTAATTTCATTTCATTAATATGCCTTTCACAGACTCAAAACACTGTTTATGAAATTGTTTCGGATATGTCCACCCGACAAGACACACTGGAAGAACGAATCAATAGTTTAGAGGATAAGTTGCAATCCATTCAAGTATGATTTATTGTCATCCGGTGGCATTAAGGAGCTCTATGTTTTATTCTAATACCTTTCTCAATTGTAGACACAAATCGAAAATCTTCCGGAAGTTTTGAGCCGTTGTCTAACCCAGCATCAAGAGCGCATAGATCAAAGAAGAAATTTCCTTCATCCGGATGCGGCAGTAACCGGGTCGTCGTCCGGATTGCCAACTCCGGCTCCTCCCCTCGGCTCGCCGTTGATGCTGCCGCATTCCAGGTACCGTGAAGCATGCCGCAATAATTTCCTATTCTCGTAGAAGCTGCATCCGCATACTGACCACATCTAACAATCAAAATACCAAACCGACCCGATCGAAATAAACCAAACGAATTTCCTCACATCATGCTAATTAACCAAACCAAAAAAAAACTACAAACACGTGTACGTCACCTTCCCGCCTGCTTCCAAGTCGATGTTCGGTGTTTAGTTCTCATCATCTTTCGTAAACCAGTTTCTCTTTTAGGAGTGTTCCATCGTCGTCGACACCGGCCTATCCCTGGCCCGCAAGTCCAATACTCCCGCCAATCTCCAGTAGAACGCCACACCTGGTCCCGGAAACACTCACACCGGCGACGACGGCCTCATCGACCCTGTTGAATTCGGTCGCATACCAGGGCGGATATCAATCCGCCAGCAACCAGTCCTCCGCGACCGGGGACACGCAAACGCTCACCTATCGGGGAACTAGCTGAATCGAAACCAGTAGCTCAAACTCTATCTCCCTGATTTCATTTTCCAACTCCAACAACCACAACTACAACTCCAACTCCAACCCGAACACCCCCACCCCGACCAGTAGCAGTAGCAAATTCACCAAACAGCGGGAGCGTGCGACGCGGTTCTAGTTTCTAGCGGTACCCCTCCACAACGCAACGCACGCTGACCTGTGTGACCAACTGACTCCCGATCAGAGATTGTGAGGTAGGAAGAAAAAAAACAGAAAACAGGCGGCCCATGGGAACCGAAAGTGCATCGGTAATATAAGGGGAAACACGTTTTTTTAGGTGTAGGTTCCAAGTCAATGGCAGTTCCATGTCAATCTTTGAAATGAGGAAATGTGACCTGATCATCACGATATGTTAAAAAAAATTCCAAGCAACTATTCTGATTTAATCAAGACTGCATGTTGTTTGTATGAAAATTTTAGAAAAACACGACAAACCTCACTCCATCGTGTTAATGCAATGGTTGAAAGCAATAACAAAGTAAATTTGTTAAAAGGAAAACAACCATTTTAAGTTCGTTTTCTATGGAATACGAATATAAGTACAGAAAAACCTCGAAATAAATAATTTTCTTAAAATATTCGGTAGGATCATGTATTATAATAAAAATTTGGACCCGTATTTTTTTTCCAATTCCACGTAAAACTGGGTCATAAGCGATTAAATAATTAAATAAGAAAACGATTTTTAATGGATTTTTGAAAAAGATCACTGAAGATACTCAATTTAAATTGAAAACAATAGTGTGCAATAATTAAGTTTTCCAGATTTTGATCTAATGATGGACAGTGGACACCGTGAGTTCAATATCAAACACCCCCTCTATGAACTTGACAAATCGATATGAAGTTACTCCTTTTTTTGGAAAATCAAATGTCACATAACTCTTCTTCTTCTTTTTCTGTTTGGGTGGTGCTTTTCTTTTGCACTCACCCACCTAACTGGACCGACAACGCAGGCCATATGTCCAGCTTCTTCCTATTTATACTCCGTGGAGTTTAGAATCAATCAACGTAAAAACGAAAAGCAGTTTTTCGTCTTTGCTTTAGTGGCAGTATGTACAAAAAAATATTTTTCATATGGGCTAATCACATTGATATTTGTGCCGCCGAAAAACGCAAGGGGAAGGCAAGGACGGCCATTGTAGCAGCCAACTTTCGAGGTAAAATTTTCCTCCGTCAGGAAATGCAAATTCAAACACTGTTCCAATTATATTTTCAAGCCTTGAAGTGTGTTTTCTCGCAATAACTGTCAATTAACGTTTCCCGTCAAAACATTTTATTCGTTCAATCGATTCTTTGATTTATTGAAGGTTGACCCAAAAAATACATATTTTTTGAAGTCTCTAACAATAAAACCAAAAACAAAATCTGAAAAAGTGCTGTACGTGTGAACCGGCCTGATGTTGGTTCAAAATCGGGCGAATGTTATTCCGACTTGAAAAACAGCAACAATTTGATTTTTTTTTTAATGGTTAGGTTCCTTGGGGAAAATATAAAATTTTAAAATATGGGTTCTTTTTTAAAAAGCAGTAGCAGAAAGTAGACCTTAAAAAAATAACAAATAGATTCAGCTAATAAAAACTGTTGTTGGGAACAAAAGGATTGAAAAAAAGAGGGCTTTCGCTACCAGCCAGAAAATCATTCAAATTAACTAATGGTCCTGAAAAGGACCTTTGTTTGCCGTGTTCCTCTTGTTGATATCCAAACCACCGTTCTCCGCTCTCGTTTCGCCGTTCAACGCTTTCGTTCCGCCGAACAAACGACACGATTCGAGGTGTGAAGCACGAGATGCCTTCCATGTTGGCATTCTGTTGTCCGCTGCTGCTCCGATTCGATGCTCCGTCTATCGCGTCTGAGTGAAGAATGACCTAACTAGTGCAATGCACCTTTTTTTATAGGTGAGACGTGTGCGCCGGTCATATCATCGGCGGCGGCGGCGTGATGGTCACTTTTGCCCCGGCGGCGGCGGCGTCACGGCGGCGCGCCGTTGACTTTTATCGGCGGCGGCGGCGGCGGCGTGAACCGGCGTGGATACAAAAATCAATGGCTGAAAAAATCAATTTTACCGTGGATTTTTGGATTAACGCGGCTTGATTCACACGGTAGGAATCGCCCGTATAAAAACCGACTTCAGTGGATTAAAATTGCAATATTCTGCGTGTGCCGATCATCAAACAGCACATTCAAAATAGTCAATTGCCGCCGATACTAATAAAACGGCCTCATATTCCTGGGGGACCTTTGCGACATGAAGACACCGTGCCGCGTGAGTCTGGACTTTGGCACTCAGGTGAGTTTTATTTCGAAGGCTATGGGCGACCTTCTGTCAGTCCACAGAGTATCGACATGTGCATCCATCACGAGAGTCGGTGCAGTAAGAACCTGTACTAGAGAGAAAATTGTCGTTGCTGTTGAATCCAGCTGCTCCAAATTCCAACGATCGTCGAGTATTTCCTAAGGTGACAAGAGTCATCCCCACAACTCAACTGGATGTGTCGAAATGGCTACCGCTAACCGGCATTTTCCTTGCCAATTACGAGCGGACTTGTCCGATTTGCAGGAGACGCACTTTGGTTGGGTCATCGCTGGAGACGTCGAAGATCAAGAAAACGACCAGCAGTGCCACATCGCTACCACAACCACACTTTCCGAAACGATGAAGAGGTTTTGGGAAGTTGAAGAAATCCACGATGCCGACGAACCTACTGACACTCATCATCGAGGAGAGTTGTCTCCTTGCCGTGCCACATCGGCCCTCTAGATCCAGCACAAAACTGCGTGTGGCCTTTGACGAATGGCCGAAGGCCTCAGCATCCGAAACAGCTCTCAACCAAGCCCTTCTAGTGGGAGCGAGCGGACCCTCCATGTCTTGGAATTGACAACGGTGACGAATGGAACAGCATGCGTCCCATTGCAGCAAAGTGCTTGCATCAGTTGACAAACCTAAGTACTTTCCAATGGCGGCCAAGATGATCCGTGATGACTGCTACTTCGACGACATCCTGCCTGGAGCCAACACCATTTCAGAAGCTATCGAGTGCCAAATTCAGCTTCTTGGCATGCTGAAAACTGCTGAGTTCCCTGTCCATAAGTGGAGCTCTAGCGGGCCTGAGCTTCTGCACCGTATCTCTGAAGCTGATCGTGAGGAGTTGGTAAATCTGAGCGACGGCTGCGAAAAAGTAACAGTTTCAAATGTCCCTGAAAAACGTGAACAACTTTAAGATTTCCAGATTCATTGTAAGCCTGAACCACATTGCCGTCGAGATACATGAAATCTCGGACGCATCCAAACTGGCCTACGGAGCGGCGGCGTATTCTCCGACAAAACTGCAAGTCTCCGTCTTTCTCGTTTAATTTTCTCAGTCTATTTCTTGGCTTATTTAAGGTCAACTTTCCCGAAGAACCCATATTTTTTAAGCCTCTAACAATTTTCAAAATCAAAAACAAAAACCGAAAAAGTGTTGCACGTGTGAACCGGACTGAAAAATTCACCCGATGTTCGTTCAAAATTCGGCAAATGTTAGGCCAATCTTAAAAAAACAACATTTTAGGGTAAATGTCCGTTTTTTGGACCCCTAGAGGAATTGCTTACCAATATCTGCTAATATCAATCAAATAAAAAAATGGAAATCATACAATTCATAGAAAAGTTTTTTTTATGAAAACGAAATGTGAGATGTGCATCAGTTGTTGAAATCGCTTGAAATTGCAACCTTCTGAAATGGAAATATTTTTCGCTTTGAACAGTGCAACATATATTGGACCCTCAAATGTACACATTTTGGACACCCCCAATTTAAGGCACACACAAATTGATTCGGAGCATTATACTTATTCTTGTTAACTCGAACGAACTATAATGTTTTTGCTCCGACGTTTCAGTCCGGATTTGGGACCTTCTTCATGGAAAATGAATTGATCGCTCTTCTTTATTCCTGAAGAGGGTCCCAAATCCGGACCGAAACATCGGAGCAAGAACATTATAGCTCTTTCAAGTTAATAATAATAATGCTAAGCCAAGAGCTCAACACGTATTAATTAGAATACAGTCGAACCACCAAAGCAAAGTCTAATCTGAGAAGATTCCTGCGTTTTAAATTCACAATCTCGACGTTCTGTGATGTCAAGTGATTTACAGGGAATGATATTTTCTAGAATGCCAGTGTAAAAGCCAGTTAAGGAATTAGCAGCGACATTGATTTTTCTTAAGAAATCAAGAAAATGTCCCCAGGAGGGCCCAAAATGTGTAGAAGTTCAAGCCAAATCGGTTTCTCTAACACACTTGATACTTTCTCTCGACCACCCCATCATCTCGAAAGTAGAGTCAATAACGCAGAATACCTGATGTGCTTTCATTGTTCAGTTTAATTTTAGTTGAACAGGCGTAATACGAATGCACAAATAGTATAGCTTCCATGGATACCATATTACGGCTTGGGCTGGCAAACTCTGTTGCTCGTTTTATTAATCGCAGAAACGATTGCTCATAACCATAACCATTGCTTCGCGAACACTTCCAATGGCTAGTCTGGACGGGAAAGGTCAATTGTTGAGTACACTTTTTCACGCTAACTCGCAGTTATTGAGTATACTGCAGCACTGCACTCTAGATCGATCTCGGTGCAAGCTTGATGTTCTTATTTTTTAGAACTAACCGACAAGATTTTTTTGTTCAACTTTCACAGTGAATTTCTTTTTTATATACATTTATACACTGCGGATCCTAAGATGCATCGACCAGAGAAGAAATTCTGAAAATCGACATTCTTTTACGCAGATCTATCAGAAAATATGTCTGTAAACAAAATGTCCTAAGCTGAGATATATGTCCAAATATAGCTATATGACCACAAGATCATACAATTAGGGTAATTGTCCTATTTTGGACCCCTAGAGGAAGTGCATCCCAATATATGCTTATATCTATTGAAATACAGGTTCGATATGGGCGGTAATGACACCATTTCAAAGATGAAAGTCCTATTTATGATATAGAAATTCGAAATGAGCTTCAAATAGGGTGGTCTAACCGGTAGTACCGAAACCGGTAATACCTGTATTACCGATTAATTTTGGGTACCGAAAATACCGGTATAAGAGACGGAAAATACCGGTATTTTCGGTATTTTAAATTTTGCTGTCAGTATAAAAATCTCGAATAATTTTCACCTACTTTTATCAACTCAACTGCCTGTAATCGCATATCTGTCCCATATAAACAGGAAATCCAGCATAGATGGGGCAAATATTCGGTAACAAGCAGTAAATACTCATCGAGCATAAAATACATCAATTAAATGCGCGCATGAGTAACTTTACCCAAGTAAGCATCATTGAAGAAGTTTACGCTACAACAAAAATCGAAATGAACATTGTTGATTTCGGCGAGAATTTTCCCGCAATGTATGAAACTGTGAAAAGGGTACGAGTCGTAGTAGTTTTTTTTTCAGAGACCACCTGTAAAAATATGTCCGATTTGAATTCGGAAAAGAATTTGAATTAGTGGCTGATGCCAAGGCACGCTGAAATAATTCAAGCCCTCGAACCTGTTCAAGCTGTTGTGGAACTACTGCTCTGTGAGTTCTGCACTCTATATGAAGCCGACGTGGCGTTCCAATTTACGTTGGAACAATTATCAAATCAAGCCACTATTTCGATGCTTTTAACTTTTAAGGAATAAATCCAAGAGAGACGATCCAAATACGCTTTCTTTTTTACTTTTTGAATAATTATGCCGTGAAGCAATTAATCAGAAACGATTTTGGCATTTTCTTCGAGGAATCCAGAGCTACTTTGATTAAGCAAGCAAACGGGATCTTGAAGCGTCTTATGATTCCTGATGCGATCGTTGAAACAGAGACAACGATCATACCTGCCAATCGGTACGAAGAAAATGCCTCTATGGGATTTTTTCTGGTTTATCGGTTAAAGAACAAGTAGTGAAGAGACTGTAGCAGAGCAAAACCCGTGCGTTGCTGGTGATGAATACGTTGACGCTAGGATCCGCGCATACAATCCGTAAGAAATTCTCCTACTATGAATCGGAAGGGATTAAGGGCAAGTATTTGACACTGATTTTTGACAGTCTTGGAACCATTCGTCCTACTTCGGTTGAACCAGAGAGGGCATTCTTACTTAGTAGTTGGCAATATTGCTACCAAAATCCAATGCGGATTGGGAGATGAGTCGCTCAGTATGTAATGTCTACTTAAGTTTCGCTTTGCCCAGCCTAACAAGCAATGATTTAAACATTTGAAGTTTGTCAATAAATATTGTTTTTCCTCCAATAGTCCAAATCGAAAGTTTTTCTTTGCCCACCTGAAATTTTCACAAAAACCGGTATTCTACCGGTATTACCGGTATTGACTCCATCAAATACCGAATACCGGTATTTGACAAAAATGGCCAATACCGACCACCCTAGCTTCAAATGAGCTTTGATAAATCAGTGAAGTTTGCCATTTTCTGAAATGAAAATATTCTTCGTTTTGGACAGTGCAACATATTTTGGACCCCCAAATGTACATATTTTGGACACCCCCAATTTAGTCTCTCCAAAGTCGAATTTTTAATTTACCCTGGTCAATTGAGTCGAAGCCAAGTCTTATTTTTCGATTGGCATGCATCAATGAGAAGATTCCTGCGTTTTAAATACACAATTTCGACAAAAACTTATTGTGTACGTTCTGAGATTTTCAGTGATGTATACTTTCAAGCGTAACGCATTGTAACGCTCGCCTTCTTGAACAAACTAATTTCCTCGAAATTTCATCTAAATATCGCTTTTTCGCACGGGAAACCAGTGAAATAGATGCTAAACAATGTTAATTTCCTGAAGCCAATGGGGGGATTAGCAACGGCATTGTTTTTAGTTCAGAAATCAGAAAAATGTCGCCAGGGTCCATATTGTGTAGGGGTCCAAATCAAGTTGGTTACCCTATTGATTGTGAGCCTACCAAATAAATAAATTTAAAAAATATCATACAATTTTCAAGTTTGTAACTATTGTAGGGTCTCCAAAACCTCGTGGAGTTCAGAACATGCCATCTATCCGTCGCTGATGATCATAGCCGATCCATTGAGCTGATAAGACTCCAATCATTACTATTGCAAGGCACTACAGACTTCTTGGTTCTCCATAACGTCCTGGATTAACCAAGTCATGAATGATGTATCCGTTCAACGCTGAATATCGAATCGAATCGAAAACGTTTTGAAGTACATCTCGAATTCACTAAAATTAATTTGATTTACATGCTGTGCATATGTCAATTGATCCGGATCGGATTCATGCCGATGATAAAGACATTGCAAAAGCTTTGGTTGATCTGGAAAATACCGTGAACTGAGCTCGAGAACGTTTTAGAGAACCTTGAGCATTTCGTATATACTAGTAATGATGTGTAGTTTTCGTGATACATTTCGATATTTCGCACGACATGATGGATAAGGGGTATAAAATTCCATGGTCTCACGCTTATGCAAATGACAGCACCGTGTCTTCGTCTTCGTCTACATTATGTGTGTCAGTTTGAACCGATCATTGTTTTTATTCCATACCAGCACACCACACCCTAACCAAACAGTTGTTTAGTAAATCTGTAGCGAACACTTTCTCCCGAAACACTTATATAGAACTACATTAACGTTTTCAACTAAATCTATCTCTATTTGATTCTTTTCCAGTTTTACAGACATCAAGCACATACACGCCCATAAATAATACCACGATCTTCATTACATATTTCAATACCAGCTACCGTGAGGCTAAACAACACCCAACCAATACTCTAAACATAGAAAGGAAAAGTGTATGCCCGTTATGTTCATGATACATTTTTTGTCTAATCGATAAATATTGTTAAAGATCTTCTAAACTAGAAAAATATTTGCCCTTATGACAAACAATGTATTGATGCTTTAGGATTTCCTACATTTTATTATTGACTGCAGCGCTGTCAATATTGCATTTTCAATAGGTAAACTTTTTTTTCTGATCTTCATTTGTTTTCGGTATGCTTTTTAGCATCCGCAGTAACAAAATCCTTAAATGCTGATAAAACAGACAATCTTGATCTTCACAACCGTCATTAAACCAAAAATGATGTCCGCATGCGATATCCACGAGTGATTATGTACATTCAGCTTAGATTAGGCAAGTGTATTGAAACTTAGTTGACTTCAATTGATTTTTTAGAAGCTCAGAAAGGATTGTTTACTATTCAAAGCTATCCAACACAATCTGTTCAAAATTCTAGTAAACTAAATTCGTCAACTGAGGTTTTGCGTTGCCTTAAAAGCGAAATTTATTATGATTTCGGTCACTTTTCTCTTTCCAACGATTGACAAGGAACAACACGTCGAAGTATCTCCGCCCGTAACAATGCAATGATATGGATCGTGGGTGTGGTGACGATAATAAATACCCATCAATGGCGAAGATGTTGATGATAATGAGAATGACTACAATAGTAATTATACCTATTAGACATATGAGACGCGATGATGCTAGAGTAACCGTCAGTGTGAACGGCAGATGTGCACAATACAATGGGAAAGATGTATGAAGAAAAGACTATGTAGCTATTAGTAAGAAATTGAAAATTAATTATAATAAAATTCGATAACAAATAACAAGTTGCGTGGATCGCGAGGAAAATAACCAGCTGTAAACTATTATGCGCAATCCATCACAACCGGGAGGGTTGAATAGATCATCGCCATGAACAATTACCGAGAGTATGTCTCTAGATTTACTATACAAGTAGGTGATGATGCAAACGAAAATAACTACGCAAAGAAAAATTTTGAAATGTAGAGCATTAGTTTCAGCCTATTAGCTCTAATTTAGTACTGACGAATTTAAATTGAAACATTTATAAAACAATAGGAGTATTATTCTTCAAAGTTGCGTAGGAAATTATCAATTATGTTCGGTAAATACCTTAAGTAGCCTATAAAAAATATTTTTATAAAAAAAACAACAAAAAAAAACTTTCAAAAAGTTGACAAAAGACAGTAATAGATATAAAATACGAAAACAAACATATTCATACAGAGTAGATGCCTAGGTTTAGTAGAAAACTGCAGATAGCAGCTCTGAAAAGTCAGACATCATAATACCGGTTCGCTATTCATTTATGAAATTCTCCTTTCTTGATTCACCTAGCTGTTTGTGTGCATTGTTCTTGAACAACATTTTCTCAACTGTTTGTATTTGTTTTGGACGATATGGACTTCTGACAAGTAATAGTTCAGGAACGATCTCGCTGCTGAATTTCATAACACTGGTAACTAAGTAGAGCTATCACTTTTCCTTGCGGAAAAATATCTATTCCCATTATTCCAGAAAGTGGCATTTGGCACTCAGATGGAACTACCGGTGACGTCCACACGTCCCAAACTAGCTCACTTTTTCTCAGGGCCGGCTTACCTCCTGGAAGAAAGTTTCAATTCAATTGCATGCACCAATAGCCTTTCAATGTCGTTAAAAGAATCTATTGTAAATTTCAATTATTATTCATTTTTCATCTTATTGTGTTAGGGTTAGTATTTTAGTATAATAGTAAATAAAAAATAGGGAGACCAGGCTCCAAACATACCTTAGGCGATGCGGGGTGGGTAGCAAATGAGGGTCCGCCCACGAGCTCTGGATGCAAGCAAAGCACTTGCGTAGCCTACTGCGGTACGGTTCGGGTAGCGGAGCTTGCTCCCGGATTCAGGTCGACGACTGTCTTCATTGGGTCCGAGACTTTCGGAATTTGATATGAACTTCGTTTGGAGATCTAAAGGCCTGTTGGCAGGGTCATTGTCCGCCACGTCCCACAGTGGCGGGTCCCCATACAAATACCGGACAAAACCTAATATGTTGCTCAAATTTTTCACCAAAGAGTAATTTTGGAACGCAAAATTCTTTTTGAGGTTATAATTGTTATCCAACATATACTATGCTACTCGAGTACTTCTGGCGGCGCAAGCCTAAAGGTCTGAAGCATTAACAGCGTCCCCATTCTAACATTGAAGCATTGAAATCACCACACTAACCACAAGAAAGTAGACAAAAATTGGTTTTAATACTTGATACCAGATCGTTCCAAATCTTTCCCGAAAAAAGTTTAGCCAAATTTTCTTTCGCCATACAAATTTGTTCGGAAGATGCTTTACAGCATTAACTTCAACAAGCCACCAAAAATTAAATTTACAAACTACAATCATCACATTATGGAATCCGTTCATTGAATATATGTGTGAAATTTAAAAAAATACAAGCTTAGCTAACTGAACGAAAAAAATCTGAGGTTTTGTCAGGGTTTCCGCCATTGTGCGTCTTGACGATGCTTTTCCAAGTAGCTTTGGCAGGTGGTACGTTCTTCGCTATGCAGGCGACTACGGACAATCCAAGTGCGGGCCGTCAAACGGAGAATACTTCAGGGCCACGTCTTGTGCACTAGAACTTCAGTGGAAAGGCTCCGCGACACCGGACACGGTTCTTTTAACTTAGGCGTGACACCGGCTTTCCTTGACGCCACCGCGTGGCCACTTTTTTGGGTTGGGAAGCTTAACCCTTCCTTCGATTTTTTTTGTAATTCCAACTTTCTTCTCGCTTGGTTGCTTCCCCGACTGCCAAGTCCTGACCCGATACGATCTTGCCGCTATTTTCTCTTCCCTCTCTTCGTCCACACCATAGGGGTGCCATCGTCGCCCGCGAGATTTAAGCCAATGAGCTAGACTTCACTAAGGTGGCGCAGATCAGCGCAACGTGTCACTAGTTATCTCTTTCACTCTTCCCCTAATCTTATGTGTTGCAAATAGTGACAACACTATAGATCGTGACAAACAGCCACGCACAGCGCAGTCAATTCCGCCTCAGTTGATGAGAGCGATACGGTTTGTTGCTTTCATGCAATCCACGCCACCGTACACCCAAAAATTTTGAACACGCCGCCGCTTACAGAGCGCCTGTCCATAACGTTATTTCCCCAGTCTGCATTTGAAAACACCTCTATTGCTACCGCCGAAAACTCCGCCAAACCCAAAACCGCCAAAACTCCGTCGAAACACAAGACCGATGTCTATCGTTCCCTTGATGTTGCGCAGAATTCGTTTCAAGTAGGTCCAGTGGTAGTCCGTAGGACAGCTCTGATATTGGCTGACATAGTTAACAGATGCTCCCAAATCAGGACGAGTTGTCAATGCAGCGTCCGATTGTCTTCTTCTCCGCACGATAGCTTCAATCGATTTTCCATGGGAGTTAAAATGGGCTTGCAGTCTTCCATGTCAAAACGCTGCAGTAAACCTTCGAGATATTGCTTTTGGCTAATACGCATCACTCCCTTATGCTGATCACGATCAACTCGACAAGCTTCAACGAAGTACCAGCGATGTTGATATCGTCCACATAAATTACCATAATCACTGTCCCTTAATTTGACTTCCACGTGTACAGGCACTGATCATTCATGCTTCTCGTGAACTTTAGCCGTTTTTCCACAAACGAATGAAACCGCTCGTAATGCCTGCTTCAGCCCATACAAGCATTTCTCCAGACGGCACACAAGATTTCACCCCAGCTTCAAAACCTTCTGGCTGAACCATGAAGATTTCTTCTGGAAGCCCTCCATTCAAGAAGGCGGTCTTCACGTCCATTTGATGGACGATCATCTCTTCATGATTTGCAACCGCCAAGACGGTGCGAATAGAGATGTCGTAAAATCTGGATTAATCGATTAGTAACTAATCGATTACTCTCGATTCTTATCGATTATTGAATCGATTAATCGTTGGGTAGTAATCGATTAAAAATTAATCGATTATCACAACGATGAATCGATTAATCGAAGTAATCGCTTAATTTGCGACATCCTTACGATGTCGTAAAATCCCGATTAATCGATTAGTAACTAATCGATTACTGTTGATTCTTCTCGATTATTGAATCGATTAGTCGTTGGGTAATAATCGATTCAAAATTAATCGATTATCTCAACGATTAATCGATTAATCGAAATATTCGATTAATTTGCGACATCTCTAGGTGCGAAGCGTGTCTAGTTTTGCGACCGGTGAATTAGTTTCACTGTAGTCGAAACCTATTCGTTAGCAAAAACCGCGCGCTACTAAACGAGCCTTATACCGATCCGGCTGTCCATTTATCTCACGTTTGATCCGGAACACCTATTTGCTTGTGATGGCAGTACGACCTTCAGGCAACTCCGTCAAAGACCAAGTTTTATTCTTTTTCAACGAAACCATCTCGTCCTTTACTGCTTCCTTCCGTTTCAACCATTTTTTTCGCTTTCGAGCCTCTGCCAAGGAATTCTGTACGTCATCAACGTACCCTGTTGCATTTAGAGCATATGCCGCATATTCAACCTCATAGTCCTTTTGCCACTCAGGGGCACGTACACGCTGAGAACGTTGCTGAGATTGCTGCTCAACTTGTGGCTCATCATTAGAATCCTCGCCCGGAGAACCAAGCTCGTCATTCGGTTCAATTTCACTATCTTGCATGAAACTTCCAAACTTTTCTTCAGATTCTTCAGAAGAAACTTGCTCATCACTATCAGGAGACTCGTCAATAACAGCTAACTCATTCTTCGAAGTCGGATACAGAAACATTGCTTTTCCGCTGATCCTTCAGTGTCGGGACACGAGACTCGTTAAACACAACGTCACGCACATGCACAATCTTCTGCGATCATTCGTCCCACACACGATAGCCGTTGGGGGCGTAGCCTACAAAAATTCCCTTCCATGCCTTCGCATCCATTATCTTTCGATGCTCCTTTGGAACATGCACGAAAGCATTAAATCCAAAAGTGCGCAGTTTGCAAATATTCGGCCTACTCCTCTCCCATATTTCATACGGCGTCACTCCAGACTGGATCGAATTCGATGGACTGCGGTTCACTAGATATGCCGTGGTTTGAACTGCTGGACTCCTCAACCGTTTGTCAACATTACTATCCGCCAGCATAGAAGGGCTCTTTTTACTAGAGTACGTTTCATCCCGTTTTGCTCGGGCGTATATGGAACCGTTCACTCAACTATACCACGCCCCTTACAGAATGTTTCGAACTCACCATTGCGATATTCGTCACCGTTGTCACATCGAAAGCGACTTATTTTCTGTCCAAATTCCAAGGTCACGAGAGCTTCATAATTTCGAAACTGTTCCGGTACTTCATTTTTCGATATGATTAGGAACACCATCGCGAAATGTGGTCGTCAATAAATATCACAAAATATCTAACACCATCCAGTCCAACCGGTGTCACTGGTCCACAGACATCCGAGTGGATTATTTCGAGCACTCGCGACGACCTTTTTGCTTCACGTGTGGAAAACGAATTCCGAGTCTGTTTCTCCAACAAGCATGGCTCACACACAACAACGCCTTTCGCAATCGCTATTTCCACTGGTTTTGCAAAGGTTTTAACTCCTCGAAAAGCGTCTTGTCGTTAACCAGGGGATCTGAGCTGCCAGAACCGACTTCACTGCTTCTTTCCTCCGTCTTCCTTTCTCCTTCCGGATCGGGCAATCTGATATCTTAAGCCCATCCTTCTTGCAGCCAAAACATTTAAATGTTTTCTTCGGTAATTGCTGCTTTGCTCCGACAAAAGCAGTCTGTTCGTTGGTGAGGGAAAATCAATCTGCACCTTTCCATTTCGTCTCCTCGTCCAGTAGTCGACACTTTACAAATTCAATGGAAAGTTGTTCTTCTGGCAGCTCTGCACCAGTCGAGCGGTACTCGCGTACAGGTTTATCGAACAGCAGGAAATGTTGTTGCAAGCTTCCGCCGTCAGAGGACCGACATCCATTTTTTTACTATGGATTTTGACAGGTTTGCCTGTTCATTCTTTTTTGGGGGATAAATTTATCCCCCAGTGTCAAATTACCCAAATACTTATTTATTTTGCATTAGTATGTGCGCGAATTTTGAATGTTTACGTTTTTACAGAAGAATATGATGCAAAACGCCCATACCACTCAATAATCCAACATGATACAATCATGAGAAAATAGAGAAAAAAATTAACGAACCATAAATTAAAACTATTTTACACTCGATTACATGCTTTAAACATAAGAATGTTCAACTTATTTGTTCAATTCTTCAGAATACTACTTGCACAAGGTACTGTCTATACCTTTGTTCGTGTTATATCATTTTCACCCTTGGAATTGTTTATGTTGCATTCGCAGTGCACTCGTATTGGTGACTCAGAAAAGATGTGACAAAGATGGCACCCCCGTGTCCGCCGTCGAAACAGAAAGATAGCTTCCTCCGCTTGAGGTGCATTCGACTCGCTATACTCCGACGTTCGAAAACTCTCTGCAGGGCATCCCAGACATCCTTCGGGGACTGTTTATCTTAAATGTATTCAAGCTGCGAGTCTAACTACGAGACCCTAGTAGGGACTTACATTTTCTGTCTAATTTAGACTGTTTATCGTTCCACTTCTTTCCTCTTCGGGAGCGTTCACAAATTACGTAGCGCTTTGAGGGGGGAGGAGGGGTTGGCCAAAGTGTGACGATCCATACAAAATTTTCAGACGTTTAATACAAAAAGTCTGACATAGGGGGGAGGGGCGGTTGAAAATGCCCAATTTTTGCGTTACGTAATTAATGGATCTTCCCTTCTTGATTTCGACTGTATCCCCTGGTGCTTCTGTCAGTTCATCCATCTCATTGGCATTCGTCCGAACACACTCTACGAGCTCGTGTTCTTCCAGAAGGATCCTGAACTTCCAGGTGGAATAAATCGTGCCACCAAACAGAGGCAAAAACATACGTTCCGGCTTCTCCTCTATCACGCGAACCACTTCGACCGATATACCGAAAAAAAATCTGGGACAAAACCTGAAATGGTTTTCGGATGGCCTTAGAATAAACCGGAATAAAACATGAAAAAACAAACTAAAACACGCGATCTTGTTATTTCAAGGTTATCTGTTTAATCAATTAAAGAACCTAACATAACATGAACTGTCAACTGGTGAGATTGATAAGAGCACCTACACTATTGGTAATGTAGATGGGGACGGCTTGCTAATAGGGGTTGCCTCCTAAGAAATATAATATTTTGAGGGGGCAACGAAAAAAAAATCGGGTAATTTTAAATATTTTCAACAATTTTAACAAATCCGAGGATTTTTTTTTTATGTTTTTCATTTTAATATATATTTTTTATTGACCCCCCCCCCCTTCTTGACCTTTCGGAGACTACTAGGACATAGTTTGAATTAAATATTTGTAACGGCCTTATTGCTCATAGAATGATTCCATTTCTGAGATTCAAGTTATTCGAAGTGTTTGACTTAGCGTTTACGCTGTTAGTTCGAGAGACACCATCCTTACTCGCTTGCCCCGTTTTCATGATCGCTTCATTCCCTTCTCCAGAGTCGAGTATTATATATGAGCTAAGGTTCCCGCCAGAGTACACGCGACATGCGATGCGATGCGACGCGACTCTCGTAAAGGAATAACAATTATTATCAATGAACTATTAAATTGCACTGTCGCGCAGCGTCTCACAGAGCTTAAAATATTCATCTTCATGAAGCAACTTCGGTCCGAATTTTGACAAACATCCCATGAATATTCAAAACATAGAATGACATAGTCAGACGACTACTCCACCAACTCATTCATTCGACTGTCACTGAGTGTGCTTACTATGTGCAGAAAAAAACATAATTAGCATTGTTTATGTTGATGTTTACCATTAAAAGTGCCTAGCGGTTAAAAATTGGATTCAGTTCTATGAGTAGATGCATAAGTAGATTTGCTAATGTCGCTCCTTTTCGCGTGACTAACATCTAGGTCACTTTGATCTGGCAGCCAAAGTACCGGTACTACAAGTGTCAAGCCGATGTTGATGATGAAACAGAACATGCACTACAGCATGATGCATAATAAAGTATACTTATGCTTCTACTGTTCTATGTAATAAATGACTTTACTCATTTGAAACGTGTTCAGCTTTCTGATAATTTATAAATTTGTTAAATGTGCATAAATATTCAATGACTAATATTCAACCGAATATCCTATTTTCCAGTCCAGAGCCGAATATGAATGTGTCTGGAAGTGAGCTGACAAGTGAAGAAAGATGGAATTCACCAAAAATGTTCGATTTTTTTACACTCTGTCGCGTGGTCGCGTTAACTCTGGCTTTACGCTAAATGCTGGTTTACAGTGCGGAAAACATGTCACGAGATTAGGTTCCCCATACATTTTTAAAGGCGCGAGATTTAAGGGATTCGGGCTTGAAAAACGAAATTCCCGCTTCTTTGAAAATACATGGGGGACCAAATCCCGTGACACGTTTTCCGAATAGTAAACCAGCCTTAAGACTTAGGCTCTACAGAATTCATCCATTGTAAATCTGTGAGTGCGCGGATTGTCCAGATACGTCCTAGAGGTTAATGGGTGATCCTCAAGTGGACCTCACATTTATAACGTCGGGGAATACCGTCTATTAAAAGTTGTCTATCTCTGATGTCGTCTGGTTTATGTGGATATTTTTAGCGTGCTAGAGGGTGTCGAGAAATCTCAAAAAGTAGTTAACGCCCCTTACGTGCAAAATAGATAACTGCTCTGCCGTAAAAGTTAATTCTATCCAATATCCGAATAACGCACCTCATCAGCTCCCCGATCGCCATGAAGTTAACTGCACGTTCTGATTTGTCCATTCCAGATACATATAATTCAGTGATCAAATGAAGTTCAAGAACAAAGAATCACAACTGATTAAAATATTCTCATAATAAAACGTCTACATCTTAGCTGAGATAAGACTGAAATAAAATGAAACAGATTATAATTTAAACAAAACCTGTATCTACTAGAATCATGGTCTTTCTAAAATGATTTGCTGCTATTTCTACAATACCCCTGCATCCTAGCACTATTTCGCATTCAAAAAAGAAACAATTTTACATATATTGAAACGGTCAATTTTCTTTAATTCGAACAGCATATATTAACCAACTCAAGTGAAACTCTTTCAACATGTTTCGAACAGTAATTATCATCGTGAGAAATTCCAAACGCTAAAGCGAATCCGCTCCAATTACCTTGATTGTTGCAACCTGAATTGTAATTTTCGAACTAAACCTTAGCGATTCAAATTGTAGAAAAAATATGTAATGATAGTTTAGCCCGAAGGTACACCACATATAATGTGATATTAAGTAGTGCATTTTAAATTGCGTAAAGAATATGAACACGAAACGTTTTGTAGAATTATTAGACGTAATGCTTTTAAATTGGTTAGAGGGCTTCTGCTAGTCTGTATCGAATCATAAATGAACCATTGTCTTCGCGTTTACCTAACGTACGGATCAAATGTTACGATTTCAATGATGTTGATTTTTCGAACTTTTTGAACGGTGTTTCGAAGTATGTATAAATTATCTAATTTAAGTGCCTTGTGAACCCCATTACTGTCCCCAATTCTTTCTTCGACAGAAGGTAAATTAACCTTCCGACCCCACCTATGATCTGTGAAGCTCCAAGTTCTTCAATCTGTTTGGATTCCTTCATTCCAATGTCCCTGCTTGAACACTCGAAACTATCTCACAGGCTCTCCAACAACCAAGAGCGTTTCTCCCAGTAGAATCGTACGATAAACATAGCAGGCTGTGCAAGCTGAGTAGGCTAAGAGCCCATGGTAGGCGGGCAAAACATAAGAAACAAAAACTGAACGTTCCAAAGGACGAATTTGAAGCTAAATCCGCGTATAAAGAAGCGGACCAACATAGATTTCAGTTGCTGAAGCGTTACACTCTCCTGTGAAACAGAAAGGTAGTATCCAGAGTTCTAGGCAAACGATAAAACGACAAGGTTAACATTTTCCAGTGTAAAATTGAGAACAGTAGGATTTAGTCTAGTGATCAACTTTGATAACATATTCAAGCCAGATTTGTAGTGCTGACTATCTCCCCTGTCGCAAGATTAAAAACCGAGGTGAGAATTCCGGGAGATAAACTATAGAAATAAGAAGCTGTACTTCTGTTCCGATTAACGAATGTAGCACAACCTTGACACAAGTTTTATTAGAGTTTTATTATACCTCAACGTACTTTATAGGAGGAGAATCCAGAGCTGCAAAAGTGAACATGTATAGCAAAGAAAACACCGGTTTCTAAACCATACTCACTCTCACCATACGCATGACCCTACTAAGAGAACGAAGGCGAACCGAAGTCGAGCTACTGCAAAGTCAGGACCGAACAGTCTTGCCACAAATATTTATGAAAGGCAAGCCACCTTAATGTAAAAAGATAAATCCGTTTTATAGCAGATCGAAGGGAAAATCATTTCTATAAATAAGTGAAGAATCGAATACAAGTCTTGGTAAAATTGCTTTAAATAACGTAACTGAGGAAACTAATCCCATGTCACTGAGCGATGGTTCATCTGGTTTTGTTCTAACTAGAAGTTTATGCCCAATTGTCCGCATACCTTTTCTTGTAGCTCCATTTTCCTTACTTTTATTTCCACGTGCGGAATGACTTTTTAATTATTTTTAATTTCAATGATGTACAAATTAACAATTTTGGCGGAAGAAAAAATTTTCAAATTCAAAGCTACACAGTAAAACCTATCCGGTCCGTTATATGGATCGAAACTTTAATGCGATTTCGATATTAATTTCGACGCTTGACGATGTTGTAAAGCGTGCATTATTTTGACAGATCGAAGTGACATTTAGAAAACTCAAACTTCCATCTAGTACTCGCACTCACTGAATGATTATTTATTTAATTTGTTAAAAATTGTGAAAAATAAAAGAGCAGATTTTTTGCCAACTGTGTAGGTCAAATCAAAGGATTTTCAAAGTTGATCAACAGTGATATCAATTTTCAATATATAGTCAATGAATTACTTAAAAATTGTAAAGACAAATGAGTTATTTCCCATATTCGTACTATCATAATGAAATGAGTGGAAGACAAATGAACTTATCTCCCATTTCTGAGAAAAATTCCGGTGTGGCACTTGGTGGTAATTATAGAAAGACAAACTCTAATTGATTTAAAATCATCAAAGTAAGCTTGATATGAACAACAACGGAGAGCTACCAAAATAGCAATCAAAGTAATCGTAGTACCTTGCCAGCAGTCAAAGGCATGTGAGTGTAGCGCCTGCCTAGCAGCATTATAATCTCCACAATTCCAAGAAGAATTATCATTGGAATCTCTAAAGAACTCCTTTCAGAATCATCGAAGTATTCCAACCGGAATCCAGAAGTATTCACACTAGATTCCTTTCGGTATATTTGAGGGATATCTTTTGGGAATTTGTGGGGGATACCCCACAAAGGAGGATTTGCTTCAGAATCTCTGATTAATTTGCTATGGAATTCCTTCGAAGATTTGTTTCAGAATCATTCGGAGATTTGCTTCGGAATTCTTTGACGATTTTTTTCAGAATACTTCGACGATATGCTTCGGAATACCTTGAATATTTAATTCGGAGTTTCTCGACGTTTTGCCTCGGAATCCCTCAATGATTTGCTTCGCAATCCCTTGACGATCGAAATCCCTCTAACGAATTGCTTCGGAATCATTCGACGATTCGCTTCAAAATACATCGACCGTTTGCTTCGGAATTCCTCGAAGATTTAGTCCGGACTCCCTCGACGATTTACTTCGGAATCATTCGATGAATTGCTTCGGAATCATTCGACGATGATTTGCTTCGGAATCCCTCGAGTTGCTTCAACATCCCTGGAGGATTCCCCCCGAAATCGCTGGAGGATTCTTTACGGAATCCCACGAGGATTCATTCGGAGTCCCTCGACGATTTGCTTTGGGATCCCTCGACATGTTGCTTTGGTCTTTGGAATACTTCAGCAATTTCCTTCTACATCCCTGAAACATTTCCTACGAAATCCATGATCATTCACGTTGGAATTCCAGGAGGATTTCCGATGGAATCTCTGGAACATGCCCGTCGGAATACTTGGAATATTTCCGTCGGAATTCCTGGAGGATTCCCGTCGACATCCCAAGAGGATTTGGAATTCCTGGAACATCCTCTTCGGACACCTTGGTGGATTGCCTTCAGAATTGCGTAATGGCGGAAGTATTACAGTTCCAATAAAAACGTATTGATAAAGATTTAATATTTTTTATTCTAATACTGTGTATTGTACATTCATGGTGATGGGTAAATCAAAAACATTTGAATCCTGTCCACCAGTACAGTGTATGAAGGACTGTGGGACAAAAGATCATAAGGACAAAACGTCGAATGAACAAATTTTAAAAATCTTCGATTAGATTACAACCGGGACGAAAATGTTGAAAATATTATTCTAAACTAAGTTCGGAAGCCTACATCGAGGAGGCTCGGAAGTCTCCTTCCAAGAGGCTTGGAAGTCTCCTTCCAAGAGGGTTCGAAGTCTCCTTCCAAGATGCTTGGAAGCCTCCTTCTAAAAGGCTCGGAAGTTTCCTTCCAAGATCCTAGGAAGCCTCATTCCATTAGTCTCGGAAGCCTCCTTCCAATAAGCTCGGAAGCCTCCTTCCAAGAGGCTCGGAAGTTTCCTTCCAAGAGGCTCGGAAGTTTTTTTCCAAGAGGATCGGACGCCTCCTTCCAAGAGGCTCGGAAGCCTTCTTTCAAGAGGTTCGGAAGCCTCCTTCCAAGAGGCTCGAAAGCCTCCCTTCAAGAGGCTCGGAAGCCTCCTTCCAAGAGGGTCGAAAGCCTCCTTCCAAGAGGCTCGGAAGCCTCCTTCCAAGAGGCTCGGAAGCCTCCTTTCAAGAGGCTCGGAAGCCTCCTTCCAAGAGGGTCGAAAGCCTCCTTCCAAGAGGCTCGGAAGCCTCCTTCCAAGAGGCTCGAAAGCCTCCCTTCAAGAGGCTCGGAAGCCTCCTTTCAAGAGGCTCGGAAGCCTCCTGTCAAGAGGCTCGGAAGCCTCCTGTCAAGAGGCTCGGAAGCCTCCTGTCAAGAGGCTCGGAAGCCTCCTGTCAAGAGGCTCGGAAGCCTCCATCCAAGAGGCTCAGAAGCCTCATCCCAAGAGGCTCGGAACCCTCCTTCCAAGAGGCTCGGAAGCCTCATTCCAAGAGGCTCGGAACCCTCCTTTCAAGAGGCTCGGAAGCCTTCTTTCAAGAGGCTCGGAAGCCACCTTTCAAGAGGCTCGGAAGCCTTCTTTCAAGAGGCTCGGAAGCCTCCTTCCAAGAGGCTTGAAAGCCTCCCTTCAAGAGGCTCGGAAGCCTCCTTTCCAGAGGCTAGGAAGCCTCCTGTCAAGAGGCTCGGAAGCCTCCTGTCAAGAGGTTCGGAAGCCTCCTTCCAAGAGGCTCGGAACCCTCCTTCCAAGAGGCTTGGAGGCCTTCTGTCAAGAGGCTCGGAAGCTTTCTTTCAAGATGTTCGGAAGCCTCCATCCAAGAGGCTCGGAACCCTCTTTCCAAGAGGCTCGGAACCCTCATTCCAAGAGGCTCGGAAGCTTTCTTTCAAGAGGTTCGGAAGCCTCCTTCCAAGAGGCTCGGAAGCCTCCTTCCAAGAGGCTCGGAAGCCTCCTTCCAAGAGGCTCGGAAGCCTCCTTCCAAGAGGCTCGGAAGCCTCCTTCCAAGAGGCTCGGAACCCTCCTTCCAAGAGGCCCGGAACCTTCTTCCAAGAGGCTCGGAACCCTCCTTCCAAGAGGCTCGGAACCCTCCTTCCAAGAGGCCCGGAACCTTCTTTCCAAGAGGCAATCGATAATCTAAATAATCAACATAAAGATATGCAATGACCCCTCCATTGGTATGAGTTGGATTAGCCTCCGGGAGATCATTACATCATTATAGACGCATTAGATTTCTTCAACTCAAAAGTTTAGCTTAGCTGAAGATCTCAATAATACGGATCTTCGAGACCTGAACTCAAGAATAATTTAGAGTACCGACTATAGCGAAATGATGTCCCATAAAGCTATTCCAATCTTATATATAAAAATGAAATGGTCTGTGTTCGTATCCGCATAACTCAAAAACGGCTGGATGGATTTTTTCATTTCTTCAGCAGAAACATTCGTTATAGTTTCCGACGGGTTTATAGGGTATTCTCCCATGTGGAGACCAAGACTAAAGCTAAGAAAATTGTGAAAAACTAAAACTTGAGTTTGTATGGGAATCTTTGCATGGGCAGTTGAAAACGCACATTTCCGCCTACTATGCAGGACAACGTCTGCCGGGTCGACTAGTTTAAAATAAGGTCAAGATCTGAACTCAAGAATAGTATACAATACGATAGATGATGTGAAAATAATGACAAAATGATGTCTCACGGAGCTATTCCAACTCAAAGATAAGGTCAACGGGATGATCACTTTACTGACTATAAAAACCTTCACGATACGAACCAACGAAAGGTTTGAAGTACTGTTGATGTTTAGGGAAATTTTCAACATACTCAGAATATCGAAATAGTGTTTTGTTGAGCTATTTCAACTCAATACTTCTTACAAAACTTAAAGATCTGGCTCACAAATAGTTTGGAGCAGCGATTCTCAATATTTTTTTAATAAACAATTTTCACCTCGCATTTTCAGAGGCCCTAATCTCAACAAAGAAGCTGCAAATAACTATCGTCTGTTTATTTTAGCTGTGCTGCGTCGCAGCATGCGTGGAATAAAAAGATGACAGCTGCTCGTTGCTTCATTAATAAAAGTGGTGCTTTTGAAAACGCGAGGTGGAATAAAATTGGATTCCGAAAAGTTCGTACTCAAAGCCAATTGAATCCTGCGCTCCGCACCAACACAAATGTATGAAAGGCTGCGGGACAAAAGATCAACAGGAAAAAACAACGAAGAAACAAATTTTCAAAATTTTCTACTTGATCGTCACAAAATTATGCATGATCTATCTAGGGTCTAAAGTTTCTGTTGCCACCATTTGAGAGGCATGAAGGCTTTTTTCGGAAAAGTCAGTAGCTTTATTGCAAAAGGATTGTTAACCTCCTTTTATGCTTCTCAGAAGCCTCCTTGCAAGCAGCTCGGAAGCCTCCTTTTGAGAGACCTCCTTTCGAAAGGCTAGAAACCCTCCTTTTAAGAGGGCTGGAAGCCTACTTTCAAGAACCCCGAAAGCCTCCTTTCAAGAGGCGTGAAAGCCTGCTTTCAAGAGGCGCGGAAGCCTTCTTTCAAGAGGCGTGGAAGCCTCCTTTCAAGAGACCCGCAAGCCTGCTTTCAATCAGTATGGAAGCCTCCTTTCAAGAGGCGTGTAAACCTCCTTTCAAGAGGCCCGGCAGCTTCTTTTAAAGAAGCCCGGGAGGCTCCTCCCAAGAGGCCCGGCAGCCTCTTTTTAAGAGGCACGGAAGCCTTCATTCAAGAGGCCCGGAAGGCTTCTTTCAAGAGGCCCGAAAACCGCATTTCAAGAGGCCCTGTAGTCTTCTTTCAAGAGGTCCGGAAGCCTCCTTTCAAAGGTCCGAAAGTCTCCTTTCAACTGGCCCGGAAGCCTAGTTTTAAGAGACTCGGAACCCCTCAATAGTCATAAAAGACCTGTAGAAGGCTGTTACCCTCCTTCCACGCTTCTCGGAAGCCTCTTTCCAAGCCAACTCAAAAATAGAAGCAAAGACTCCGTAGGTAACTTTATTGACCATATTGGGCTTCAAGACCTGAGCACAAGAATAGTTTGGAGTAACGTTGAAGTTCTGAGAATACTGTGACATGTTTACAATAGTGAAATGATGTTCTACGAACCAATTACGATTGAAAAGTATGGCCAAGACCCCGCAGAACGTTTTGTTGACCAAACATACCCCTTCAAGACCTGAGCTCAAGAACAGTTTGCAGTGCCATAGATGTCCTGGGAATACTTGTTCGCAATAGGTAAGTGATGCCCCATGGAGCTATTCTAACACAAAAATATGACCAAGACTCTGTAGAACGCTTTGTTGATCATACAGACGACCAAGATCAGAACTCAAGAATAGTTCGGAGTATTGATTGAATTTGTATCATTTGGGAATACTGAAATTGGAATATTCTCATGTTATTTTGTCCTAAGTAGCTTATCCAACTTCAAATTACTACCAAGACCCCATGAAATTCTTTGTTGTTCATGTAGAACATCAAGATTAAAATTAAAGGAAAGTTTGGAAGGTCTAGATCATCCTTTAAAGAATATACTTCCACGAATGAATACTTTTTTATAATTTGTATCACATTTAGAGCTGGTATAACGAAACATTCTATTAATGAGGTGTAGAAAAAATACATATCGAATCGGTTACAGAGAGCTGTTGCTGCACAATCTTGGCGTAGTCCGCTTTACACACAGCGCGATAGATGTTGTGGCGGTTATGGCTCCCTACGAAGTATCTTCGAAACTGCTGGATCTGGAAAGCATGAGCATGAGCATTATAACCACACAATTCGTAGTTGCTAGACTAGAACTAGAACTTGCTAGAACTTGCGAAATTGTACAGAGAACGAAATTAATGGGGCTTGGGATTAGCTACCCATTATACTGCCGCTAACCGCAAGTCAGACTTATCTGTATATGGACGCCATATCCAGATAAGTCTGACTTGCTGTTAGCGGCAGTATACTTAATGTACACGTTTCGGGAGTTCAAATATTTGGAGTCAATAACGGCGCCGGCCAAGTTCTTACGGTCATATAGGAAGGGAAGGATTGTCCGACGCTCCAAGTCAGTCTTGGTCCACTTCACCCAGAAACTGTAGGTCAACAAGAGCACGGCAAACGTGTTTTTGCCTCCACCTTGTTGTCGGCCCACAAAAAACTCTTCAATATATCATTGACAGTCCTGCAGTTCTTTCTTGATCATCGTGTGGCAAATTCACCTAAGAACTTGTACGTTTCGCTTTCAACCATGTTTCGAATCTCCTCCTTTGATTTTCACCAGAAATCAGTTGTCCCATCGCTCAGTCCATTCGGAAGGAAAAACTAGGTCGTTCCTGAAATAAAAGATGAGATATTGATTAGTTTAAGTTATATGTAGTCAGTAAACGTAAAACAGTAAACGGAATATAAACCAAAATAAATCGAAATGCACAAATCTATCATAACTGGTGTTTCTCAGAAGCGTGTATTGCCAGGTACCATCACAAAATTAAGAAAAAAAAGCAAAGCATTCATACACACGTTAACCATCAATGCTAAATCTCTTCCTTCTCCAAAAGGCATATTAAAAAATCTCACAGTTCTACCCTGAAAGTAATTAAAACTTGAATGAAACACTAGAATGACGGAAAAGAGGCAGATTTTCACTTGCTTCAGTTATGGTTTCATAAAACCTTTAAGCGGCTCAAAAATAAATGCCATTGAGTTAAAATTGCGGAATGTCATGTCAGCAAGTATACCTGTGTTGGTACGTGGAACACGTATTCAATTCTGTTGAAATTCTCATCTAATTGACAAAAGGACTACATAATTCTAAGAAAGTTTCCGTTTGATGCCATAACTATGGGAACTCTCGTCGAAACGTATGAACTCAAAATCGAAAGTAGTGTGTAGTGTTATTTCGGGTGCCATTGAGTTTCTCAACCAATTCGATAAACGTAGCCTTAAAACCTTCAAAATAGACAGTAACCACTAATGGAAACAAATAATTCTGAACGATATATTGCGATGAAGGTGAAACCTTTCATCAGTACGTTAAACATGTCTCAAATTTTAAACAAACACATATACAAAATTTTAACTGATTTATATATGGATCACGTTGCATTGGATAGTGCATAGACAGTTTCTGATCCGGCTGATATTTTTTAAGGAAAGAGAAATCGTTACACCTGATCACTGAGTAGAGATATGACTAGCTGATATCAGTTCTGATGATTGTTATACAAAATTAACCATGTGAAAAATTCGTTTACATCTTCGATATAAACCATTATTCTAAAATCAACGAGAATGTTAAAACCACGAAGTAGTTTTAATAACAAACGCTCCGTTTAGCTGTTATTTATAAGCCTCCAACTAGTAAATATAGTCAAGCCCTTTTTCCCCTCAACATCTATTCCATTTATTTAGATATAACTTGCGAGAAAAAAAACTTTAAATATAATGAAATCATAATCTCAAACCTGTTCAATCCATTATTGTAAACAAAAAAATCTCCTTAAGGTATTTAAACATAATCGAAAGAAGTGAAATGTGACTACCAAGATACAAAGCAAGATACAAACGACATACAAATAGGAAGAGCATTCACATCACAATAAATAGAAGGAATTCAGCAAATGACCAATTTCTTACGAATGTTATGAAATGATAAATCCACAATTTTATATCCAAGTATATCGAAACTATTAGATTACGTATGACATTAGACTTTTTTAATTTCCTCTGAACTTTTTTTTATTAACATCAATTATAAGTAGAAGAGAAAATAAATTCTTGAAAAAAAATCAGTAATGGAAGAACACGACGAAGAACAAAATTATAGCGAAACAATAAAGACAGATTGAAATAATGTAGAAAACTAGAAATAATATCAATGTAGAACAGACAGAACTTGTCACAGCCAATTGTAAATATAATCCCACAGTAGGCCACTGCAACAGATTCGCAGAGAAACAGAAACAGACGTCTGCGTGGCAAATACAAACAACACACATTGTACTTATCGAACTTGAGTTAGTCTATTTTCGTTACCTAGTTTATTCAATTGAATTTATATGCATGAAAGTAGCATGGAAAGCCTATTGTATATACTGTTATATAGTTTTAAATAAAAAAAAGTATTGAAAATTTAATTAGGCGTTATTATGGGAAAGAAAATGTCCTTCTATCAGATGCCCTCTTCACGGGCAATCGAAACTAACCAAACTTGCGTAGTTTAATCAAAGTTTTTTTTTACCTAATTTCCGAGTATTGATCACCCAAAAGTTTGAAAACTTGATTTGTGCAGATGCCCAGCGTGTTGGGAGTATTCTAGATCAGCGGTTCTCAACCTGGGGTACATGTACCCCTGGGGGTGCCTTCGCTGGCCCTAGGGGGTACCTCGGACACAAATGCGTAATGGCGGAAGTATTACAATTCCAATCAAAACTCATTGATATAGTTTTGATAATTGTGTATTTTTATTTCAAAAATTTATATTGTACATAATATGCAATGCGATCAATAAATCCCAATTGAATTCTGCCTTCCACAACCAGCACAATGTATGTATTAAGGGCTGTGAAACTAAAGATCGAATGAGCAAAACGTCGAATGAACAAAATGATTTTTTTTTTTCACTAATGCTCGGTTGCTTCGTTGTAAGAGGATTAGAAGCATCCTTCTACGCATCTCGGAAACCTTCTTAAAAGCAGCTTGAAGGCCTTCTTACAAGAGGCTCGGAAGCCTCCTGGGCACTTCAGAAGCCTCCTTTCAAGTGATTAGGTTGCCTCAAGTGATTAGGTTCAAGAGGCTCGTAAGCCTTCTTTTAAGAGGCTCGGAAGCCTCGTTTTAAGAGGCATGGAAACCTCCTTTCAAGAGATGCGGTAGCCTCCTTTCAAGAGGCTCGAAAGCCTTTTTCAGAGGTTCAGATGCCTCCTTTCAAGTGGCTGAAAAGCCTCTTTCCAAGAAGCTCAAGCCTATTTTCAAGACGATCGGAAGCCTCCTTTCAAGAGGCTCAAAAATCCCTTTTAAGAGGCCCAAAAGCTTTTCAAGACGCTCGGAAGCCTTCCTTTCAAGAAGCTCAAAAGACTTCTTTTCTAGAGGCTCGAAAGCATGCTTTTCTAGAGACTCAAATGCCTCCTTTCCATATCTTTCAAGAGGCTCGGAAGCCTCCTTCCAATATCTTTTCAAGAGGTTCGGAAGCCTCTTTTGAAGAGGCTCAGAAGCCTACTTTCAAGAGGCTCAGAAGTCTTCTTTTAAGAGGCTCAAAACCCTCCTTCCAGGCTCTCCTTCCAAGAGACTCAGAAGCCTACTTTCAAGAGGCTCAAAGCCTCCTTCTAAGAGGCTCGGAAGCGTCCTTTCAAGAGGCTCAAGCCTCCTTTCAAGAGGCTCAAAATCTCTTTCAAGAGACTCAAAAGCCTCCCTCTAAGAGGCTCTAAAGTGTCCTTTCAAGAGGCTCGGAAGCCTTCTTTCAAGAGGCTCGGAAGGCTTACAAGAGGCTCAGAAGCCTCCTTTCAAGAGGCTCAAAATCCCCCTTTTCTAGAGGCTCGGAAGCTTCCTTTCAATATCCTTTCAAGAGGCCCAGAAGCCTCCTTTTAAGAGGCTCAGAAGTCTACTTTCAATAGACTCAAAAGCTTCCTTCCAGACTTATAAGCCTTCTTTCAAGAGGCTCCTATCAAGAGGCTCGGAAGTCTCCTTTCAACATCCTTTTAAGAGGCTGGGAAGCTTTCTTCCAAAAGGCTCGGAAGCCTTCTTTCAAGAGGCTCGGAAGCCTCTTTTCAAGATGTTTGGGAGTCTCCTTTCAAGATCCTTTCAAGAGGCTCAAAAACCTTCTTCCAGGCTCAGAAGCCTCCTTTCAATAGGCTCAAAAGCCTCCTTCCAAAAGGCTCGGAAGGCTGCTTTCAAGAGGGTAGGAAGCCACATTTCAGGAGACTTAAAAGCATCCTTTCAAGAGGCCCAAAAGCCTCCTTCTAAGAGGCTCGGAAGCGTCCTTTCAAGAGGCTCAGATGCCTCCTCCTTTCAAGAGGCTCAGAAGGCTTCTTTCGAGAGACTCGGAAGCCTTCTTTCAAGAGGCTCGCAAACCCCCATTCAAGAGGCTCAGAATCCTTCTTTCAAAAGGCTTGGAAGCGTCGTTTTAAGCTGCAAAGGAAGCCTCCTTTTTAGTGGCTCAAAAACCGCCTTCAAGAGGCTCGGAAGCCTCTCTACAAGATGCTCAGAAGCCTCTAATGAAGAGGCGCGGAAGAATACTTCAAAGGGATACAAAAGCTCAAAGGAGCTTCCCTTCAAAGGGCTTGGTAATATTTTTTCAAAATAATTGGAAGCCTAATTTCGAGAGGGGGTACCTCAATGAATGCAAAAGTTCCAAGGGGTACCTCTCAAGAAAAAGGTTGAGAACCGCTGTTCTAGATAGATGCTTTTCCTTAAGCTACGAAGGACAACCGACGTCCTCCGCAATCTAACTGGTACTGATGAGCCCAAATTCCCAACACTAGGCACATAGTCCAGCATTGGCAATCTTCTTTCAGAACTACCTCTCCCCTCTTCCACGGATATCGAAATTCAGCAGGCATTGCAATTTATCCCATCATTCGATCTTCTGAGCAAAGATACTGATGATATGCTGGGATATCGATCTTAGTTATCTATCTGCTCAGTAAACAAAGTGCAATGTTCGCCATGGAGAAAAGTTTTTTCACTGCTTTTGTTGTAGCAACGCCTTCGCAACGTGAACAAACCCCGAACCGCGCTGGCTATCAGGATCATCATCAAATGCTCAAATGATTATATCTTTCCAGATTTCTCTTTGATTAGGGATAATATCTTTGCGCAAGCAAAGATGATATCCTGTGCTCAGATGATATTGCAATGCCTGAAATTCAGTCAATTCATTTAAAAATAAGGATATTCTTATTAATTATTAATACAATTTTTCAGAAACTCCTAAGAACGCAAAGACAAAACTGTAACGCTTTTGAATCTGAAAAAGAAAAAAAGACAGGAACGCCGTCTTCGACCAGAGGTCGTACAGACTCAACACTTAACACCTAGCAAGAGACAACGGACAGGACACATAACACCCAGTGGACCAGTGGAAATTTTTTCGATCACGAAAAGTTTCCCCCTTACCGGGGCGGGAATCGAACCCACACTCCATAGCACAAACGTCTAGACGATTGACGTTGCTAACCGCACGGCCACGAAGCCCACTGTTTCTGTTTCCGATTTTGGAACCGGTCTTATAAGCGTTTTGTAGATAGTCAGATCCGAATTTCTTTGCTGGTATCGTTATCGGAGGTCACCAGTAAGCCCAAGTACACGAATTCTTCAACCACCTCGATTTCGTCACCACCAATACAAACTCGTGGTGGGTGACTTACGTTGTCCTCTCTTGAGCCTCTTCCTATCATGTACTTCGTCTTCGACGTGTTGATGACCAGTCCAATTCGTTTAGCTTCGCTTTTCAGTCTGATGTAGGCTTCTTCAAGAGACGCTGCGCCAAGCTGTTCTTCCGTTGAGAGTTCCACTTCCAGCAGCTGCGCGTTGTCTTGGGCTAGTCTACCGTCTTGTAGCCGCCCAATGTTTAGCCGCGGCGGACACCATCGAGAGTTTTGAGCGCTGCGCTGCGGTAAGTGTGTACGTTCGTGATCTCGGAGATTAGAACGTGGTCGATTTGGGTTTCCGTTGCTTGATTAGGTGATTTCCATGTGGCCTTGTGGATATTCTTGCAGGGGAAGAAAGTGCTTAGGATTACCATTCCATGCAATGTTTATGCATCGTTGGCCGTTGTCGTTCGATGCGGTATGCAGACTATCCCGTCCTATGACCGGTCTATGCATTTCCTCCCTTCCTACCTGAGCGAGCGTTCATGTCGCCGATGACGATGTTGACGTCCCGCAGTGGGCATCCATCGTATGTCTGCTCCAGCTGTGCATAGAACGCTTCTTTCTCGTCGTCGAATCTCCCTTCGTGTGGGCAGTGCACGTTGATGATGCTATAGTTTAAGAAACGACCTTTTATCCTCAGCTTGCATATCCTTGCGTTGATTGGCTGCCACCCAATCACGCGTAGGCACATCTTGTCCAGCACTATGAAGCCGGTTCCCAGCTCGATGGTGGTGCCATAGCATTGCACATTGGGCCACGGAGCGGAGCTAGCCCGACAAAATACCTTGGAGCTTAGGGGATGCGTAATTTTGAGTTGGTGTCTTCAGAAGAGTGTCGTATTTTGAAAAAATATGAAGCCCAGCGTCGAGCATTAGTTCAAATTTTCGCCGCATAGGTGGCGCTGCGATACAAACTTCTTTGTTTTACGGTTTAGAGCTTTGGTGTCTTCGGCAAAGTTGTAGAACGTGGAAAAATAACTGTAGCTGCCGAAGACACCTAAGCTGTATACCTTCTATTTGCAGAGATATAGTAAAAATTGTAAAATTTCATCTCTTTTTCGTTTTTTTTTGACTATTTTAGAAAAATGTAAAAAATAACATATTAAAACCTAGTAGTCTGTCACAGTCGATAGTGCTCATGGTTTATGCAAGTGTGTTTGATATTTCATCAAGTTAAAAGAGAAATATTGACCTGAATATTGAAACATATCATGTTTTTTGGTATCAAATATATTAAATAGTTTTAAAGTTTGGTATAAAAGTAGCATTAGTGGGTCAAAGCAAACAATTCATGGCTAACCAAGAAAACGAGTTTGGAAACACAATGCACTTCAGTTGTCTTCTATTACCTTTCCCAGACTTCAACTTTCATTGGACAACGTGACATATGAAGGAAAAAATAATAAAAATGGCTAATCTACAAACACTTATGCAAATGCGTTTTATTTGGTCACTTCAATAGTTGTTGCACTGATTCTGGGAAGAAATCTCTGGCCGTTTGAGGAAACTGTTTTCTTATGGTCATCACGGGGTCAGAGGTCAGCAAAAGTCGATCAAACACATCTTTAATATTCGCCAGACGACTGAATTTCCTTGAATGGTGCTCCCGGAATTTTCGAATAGATTTATTCCTTCGTTCTTGCGCCTCTTCCGAAAGAAGTCCAACTGGAACTTCACTGTGACTGATTATGGATGATCCATGAACTAAAATCCTGTGCACTGTAGGAGAGAGCGGATAAAAATCGTAAAAACTTACGAATAACGCTCGAGTCTCCTCTGCATAGCTTTCAAAGGCCTCTACGTTAATTTCCAGCTTGGAAGATAGTGTACAGAGAATTGTCGAAAATCTGTGTATAATATCTTCTTCTATTCCTGTAATTTTGGCGGTTATTTCGGGATCTTGAAAAAATCGACGGGCTGTGTTTCCGTCATTTGTGTTACCTGGTGAAAAATATTGGATATGATTAAATAAAACTATCTGTAAAAAAAACAAACAAAATTTACCTCCTGATGGTAAGGGCTCGCTTATTCGCAAACCAATTTTTCTGAATTCTTCTTTTATTTTCCCTTTTCTTTCCTTGAAGATTTCATTGCCTTTATTTATCCGCCATTTTTTCAAAGGGATTCTGTATGCAACATTCAGCAGCAGCTCCATACTCCTTATATAAGCATGCAGAACAGGAATAATCTCGAGTTTGTTCGGATCGTTAGATATTTGTCCTCTATCGGCATTACTCAACGCTTTCCCTGACGCTCCACATAGGTTACATGCCTGCGAGCTTGTTCCGGTTATACTGCTTATTACCTTCCCATCAACCATGCTTAGAACCAGGTTCGAAGATGCGGTAATTTGAACTCCATTAATAGAGAACTGAGTTGGCTTCAATTGCCTTATCTGCACCCTCATGCTCTCTACCTCTTGCTGAGTTATGCTTGCCGTTTCCTTTTGAAAGATCATTTTGACTGGTCGGCACAAATTAACCGAAGATGGACGTTGTTCCATACAATTTCACGTTCGCCGGAAACCGGGGAAAAGTAAATCCGCAAAGGTACTAAACAAACCAAAAAAATGTGCGAGTCGTTGTACGATATGATATCATTATCAACTTCCTCTGAAAACGTCATTTTATAACGTGAGTGATTACTGGACCCATCGCATCCCCATTTCATAAGAACTGAAAATTCTCCCTGCTCATGAATGTGTGAATCAATATTCACTGCCATGAAAAGACGCTGTACCGTATGGTCGACTAGGTTCTGAAGAGGAACTTCTGCGCATGATGGTCGAATTGAAATATCTAGAAAATATTTTAAAAATTACATAAAACTATTGAAATAATTAAAATGTTTGTTTTCCCTACCAGGTGGATAACAAGTAATTTTGTTAGCCCGGATGTCATTATATGGTGGAAAAATGTCATACCCTTTAACAAGCGTCATGTTTCGTATGTTCTGATATTGTTGTTTTGTGAGATCATTTTCACACAAAAATCGCAAAGCATCATCGACAGAAAATCGTTGTACTTTCCGATCCTCATTCATTTGCGCAAGATTTTTGAAAAAAAACTGCTTTTTCCGGAAATGAAAGGATGTGCTCGACAACCCATGCAAAAGAACGACGGCCATCGTTTCTTAATGCTGAAAGTGTGGCTGAAATCAATTCATCAGTTGTGTATGCATCTCTCAAGACTTTGAGTTTACGAAGTCTAGTTCTCTGACCAGCATCATCAAACGTCTTGGTCGTCCGGCTGTTTTTTCTGAGATATTGTTGGGAAAATCGAATTTTGAGTCTAGCCATTTTAAATGTTTACGATAGAACAAAACGTTCATACGATGACTTTTGGCGTAACGTACATCGAAAGATGCTTTCAGCTTACGTAGCGATTTCATGAGGTTTTTTCACATGCTTGCCCTTTAGACGCATTAACTTTTCTTGCCACATACGAAGCTACATTATCCAGCGACTGCTTCTTGAGAAACAACTCGACAATTGTTCGTATGGTGATACTGGATACTGATATACTAATTATTGTATGATATGTATAAACTGATTAAAATAACATACCTTGAGCCATATCGATTATCGGATAAAATAAAAAAAAACACATTCGCTATAATTTTTAACAAGAAAAGCTCAATTAATGAAGATGAATTGTTTTGATTTTGAAATCTCACCTGCATAACCCTCGGTAAATATGTATACTAAGATCAACAGCATACGCTTTGCCTACTACGATTCTTAATCGATATGTTGTGGCAAAGATTTGCAGAACACGTTACCGTGCATCGATTATTAACATAAACCATAATTGGGTTGTTTAGGGGTATATATGTTTTATTCTGAATCTGCATAAAAAACTGAGCCTTATTTAAATTTATATGGGACTAAAAAATTGTTCTTATGCTGCATGGGTCAACTTTCATTAACTTTCATTATATGAATGTTTGTGTCATTCTATCGATTGAAATGGCTTATTGTTTGCTGTATAAACATGTAAATAAAAGGTTTACAAACAAAATAAAAATTTGTTGGAGATCAGCTTTGCATGCTCTTTATGTTAGACTATAAAAAATCACAAATTTTTTTTGCTAAACAACCCAATTGAACATCCTAGTAGTAGGACTGAATTTCTCGTAAACAAATATATATGACTAAAAATGTCAATCATGTTATGCGTTTAGATTGCATTAACTCATTGAAATCGAATGTTTAATCTTTATCCGATGATTTGTAGCTCAATGTGTTTTGTTACTCGATAAAAATATGGACTACTCTGATCGGTTCCTTTATCTTAATATGATAGTTTAATGTTTCGAATTCAATAACTTACCTAACTCTATGATACTTTTATACCAAGTTACAGTAAAAACAATTCAAGCATGGACCATAACCATAATCAGTTGTGTAAATCAGTTAGTTCTGTCGCGTGTGATTAGTTTTTTTTTACAATTTTGGGTAAAATAATGCGAGAAATATAAAAATCAATGAAATTTTACAATTTTAACTATATCTCAGCAATTTAAAGACATAGAGCTTAGGTGTCTTCGGCAACTACAGTTATTTTTCCACACTCTGCAACTTTGCCGAAGACATCGAGGCTTTAAAACGTAAAATAAAAAAGTTTGTATCGCAGCGCCACCTATGCGACGAAAATTTGAACTAATGCTCGACGCTGAGCTTTTCAAAACACGACACTCTTCAGAAGAAACCAACTCAAAATAACGCATCCCCTAGGCTCTAAGGTATTTGGTCGGGCTAGCTCCGCCCGTGGCCCATTGTGCATTGGTAGAAGGTAGCCGCTATATGCCCGCTTTTCCACACTTTCTGTCCTGTCCAGCAGATTTCCTGCAGCGCTACGACGTCGAAGTTACTTACTTACTTATGGGTCCTGTACACCACCGGTGGTTCAAAGGGCCGACTTGAAAGATCTCCATCCTGAGCGATGTCCAGCTATCGCTTTAACCTGTTGCCAGGTTAGATTTCGGTCGACTTCTTTTATTTCTTCATTGAGGATTCACCGCCATGAGCCTCTGGGTCTGCTCTGCTGCGATGTCCCGCTGGGTTCCAGTCTAATGCTTGTTTACAGATTTCGTTTCCGCCCCTACGTAGATTGTGGCCGACCCAGTCCCACTTCTGAACCCGAATTTCTGTTGCTATCGGCCTCTGGTGACAACGACGATGGAGCTCGTTGTTTGAGATCGCAGACCGCTGACATCTGATGATGAACACCTGCAGCCGTTAAGTGTTCTCCACTGATACACACCATCATGTTTCGCTAGCGTATAACAGCACAGATTTCACGTTAAAGATAAAAATTCGTATTTTGGTGCGTTCACTTATCTGCCTGTTTTTCCAGATATTTCTTAAAATCGCAAAGGCAGCCCTTGCTATCTTGATCCATGCGTCTATGTCGATCTTGGTACCGCCGTCTGACGTCATTTGGCTACCGATATATTGAAAGCTTTCAACATTCTCCACTGATTGCCCGGCTACTATGAAACTGGAAGGGATTACCGTGTTTACATTCAACGATTTGGTTTTGTTGACGTTGATGACTAAACATCCCGAAGAGGAGCGCTCGGCAAGGTCGTTGAGCTTACTCTGCATATCAGAGCGCCGTTGAGCGAGGAATGCAACGTCATCAGCCAATTCGAAGTCGTTTAGGTGCGCCGTGGTTATAGGCTGCCATAGCAGCCCGCGGTTTGTTTCACGGTCTATCGCACCTACCAGAATCTCGTCGATTACGATGTGGAAGTTGCGTCGAAGTTGTAGGGATGTAATTCATGTTTGTTTTTTTTTTGTGTAGAGGAGAAAGTTCCGCTACCGACTCTGCTCACCTAAGATTTTCTTAAGTGTCGTAACGCTATTGACAAACGTGTAACGTCCTTTGGAAGTTTCGGAAGGATGTAGTTGACGTAGCGACTATGAAAGGCAGTGTCCTACTTCCGAGGTAGAAGCCGAACTTTTGCTGTGTCATCAAGACTTCGTAAGTCGTTTGCAAAAAAAAATCGTAAAGCGGTTGAAATATTTTTTAAAGTGGTGCCATTCTCCGAATCAAAATAAAACTCGCCGATTTGTTTGTCGACAATGACTCTAATTCTTGATCTGCATTTCTTGCTTACCTTTGATATGTATGTGAATGAACGACTAACTGCTGGAGAAGCTGGGTCATCAGCAGAATCTCTTCTTGGAGTTGCTCGTTGTTTATTCTCGCCATCCTTCGGGTTCTGTTCTGGAGCTCTTGAAATTGCAGAACTTTCCTCGTCGCCAATTGAAGTGTTCTTCTTCTACTTGCAGGAAATTAATAACAATTTGTAGAAAGATGACAATTAGGTTTATTCTGATTGACAGTTGCACATCGAATGAAATTTCTTTTTTATTCATCACAGTCAGTGATTGCTGCGATTACAGAATAATACATCTAATTGCTGGGATAAAAGATGAGGCAATTAACTTTCAACCTAGCTTTCAACTAGCAACGTTTGATGTTGCACTTTGCTTGAACATCCTTAAATTTCCATACAAACTTCTGTCTCGGATTTTGAAGCCGCGTAACAAAGTTTCAAAACTTCTTTCACCAGGGGTCAACAAAGTCCCCAGAACTTGAATAATTTTAGGGTTCATCTTGAAGCACGATCTAGCGCAGTGAATTATAAAAAAGGTTGAGGACCGCTGGCGCTGAACCGTGTACATCATTCACTACCTCGCGCGCTACTGTTTTCTCGTCCTATACGCGTAAAGTGTGTCGTTTATTGTTTAATTTATTTCTAGTCGACTATATGTGTGTCTCGTCGTGATAAACAGTGGCAATAAACATGAACTATGTTATGTTATGTTAGTTATTAAGCGATAAACGTTGTTCGGCATATCGATGTTGTGAATCAACATTCCAAAGCAATATCATCAGCCACAGTCATTTGCTAATTTGACCTGTTGCCTATTGAAAGGCGCATCACCGATATATTTAAAGTACAGTCGCATTGCGTAGCATTGAACTGGTATCGAATATGCTGTTAACGACATGGAGGCTTGTCGAGTTTGTTCAAATCCACAGAATGCTGGTAGGACTGTAACATGCAGTGGGACATGTGGCATGTTATTCCATCATACTTGTGTTGGACTCTCTAAGTCGCATCATGCATCATGGTCGGCAAACGTTGGACTGTACTGGTTCTGCGAAGCCTGTCGACTGAATTACGACCCAGCAGTTTACGACCGAGAAAAAACGATTATAAAAGCACTACGGGAGTTGTTAATAAGAACAGACTCTATGGACACACGCCTTGGTAATTACGGGGAGAATCTACGCAAAATCAACAAAACACTCTACGGCAGACACCGCAGCAACAGAAGCAAGTGAATGTAAATCAGTCCTTAGACCAAACATCTTTCCAACGTAATTTGGATTTGCTGAATTTTGACGACACAAACGATCCTATCCAACGCTCCAGGTCCATCTTTTTGCCTTTCTCGTATACAAAGTATACGTAAAGGCTATATGTTCGCTCCAAAAACGAACTTTTCATAGGAGGCCCGGAGACCCATAGTGTTATATACCGATCGACTCAGCTCGACGAATTGGAGTGATGTCTGTGTGTGTGTATGTGTGTGTATGTGTGTGTGTATGTGTGTGTGTGCGCAAAAAGTCTAGCTCACTTTTTGGGCACATATCCTCAACCGATTTGCTCGCAACAAGTTGCATTCGACGCATCATCCTGTCCCATTGTTTCCTATTGGAAATTGACCCGATCGGACTATGGGCTTAGAAGTTATGGCCAAAATACTTTTTTTCATAAAAAAGCACATTAAAAAGTCTAGCTCACTTTTTGGGCACTTATTCTCAACCGATTTGCTCGCAACAAGTTGCATTCGACGCAGAATACTATCCCATTATTTCCTATTGAAAACTGACCCGATCGGACTATGGGCTTAGAAGTTATGGCCAAAATACTTTTTTTCATAAAAAAACACATTAAAAAGTCTAGCTCACTTTTTGGGAACTTATTCTCAACCGATTTGCTCGCAACAAGTTGCATTCGACGCAGAATACTATCCCATTATTTCCTATTGAAAACTGACCCGATCGGACTATGGGCTTAGAAGTTATGGCCAAAATACTTTTTTTCATAAAAAAACACATTAAAAAGTCTAGCTCACTTTTTGGGAACTTATCCTCAACCGATTTGCTCTCAACAAGTTTCATTCGACGCAGAATCCTATCTCATTGTTTCCTATTGAAAATTGACCCAATCGGACTATGGGCTCAGAAGTTATGGCCAAAATATTTTTTTTCATAAAAAGCATGTTAAAAGTCTAGCTCACTTTTTGGGCCCTCCTCAACCGATTTGCATTCGACGCAGAATCCTATCCCATTGTTTCTTATTGAAAATTGGCCCGATCGGACTATGGGCTTAGAAGTTATGGCCAAAATTCTTTTTTTTTTTTTTAAAAGCACATTAAAAAGTCTAGCTCGCTTTTTGGGAATTTATTCTCAACCGATTTGCTCGCAACAAGTTGCATTCGACGCAGAATCCTGTCCCATTGTTTCCCATTGAAAATTGACCCGATCGGACTATGGGCTTAGAAGTTATGACCAAAATTTTTTTTGCCTTTCTTGTATACAAAGTATAGGGGTGACTGGGTAGACTTGATCCCCTTTTCTGATTTCCGATGTATCACAGCTAAAAATAAATAAACATACGCGATTTCCACACTGACTCTCTAAGAAATATAGTACTTAACTTTACTGATGTATGACAGTTCTTAAAATATTGTTGTTATTGATACATAATCGATTTTTTAGAGTGCTGTCAAAAGTCTACTTTTAAAATATTCGGGGGAAATTGATCCCTCTTCAAGAGCTTGCTTTGTTAAAATTAGAAAGGTGCCCTCAGATTTTTAAAATATTTTTCCTTCAAAACACGCGCAATTTTCGAATTGCTGTGCGTATACATTAACGATTTTTGTTATTGAATTCGACAGCACATATTATTTTTAAATTTGGGGAGACTTAATCCTCTTTCTATGATATCTACCCAATACATAATGTTTGTCAACCTTCATCAAATCTGTCAAATCTACAAAAAATCAGAAGCCTGAGAACAGATTTATATTTTTTTAATTTTTTTCGCCAAATTTTTGTTAGGATGACTAATGGGGGATCAAATGTCCCCATATTGAGGCAATAACTTCAAATCAAAATATCCTAAAACTTTGATGGAATGTTGACATTTCCACCAGTACAAATCATTAAGCACATTTATGGCTTTGTGCTGTGAAAAAAACGAAAGCATTTGGTCATTGTCATGAAAAGTTATTCAAATTTTGCGTGGCCAATGAAAAAATATTTAGGAAGGTCAAAACATACAAACCGCCCTGCAGAATAAATAAGGTTGTCAAACCAAAAAATAACTCACCACATAAAGGTCATTTGTCTAGAGGACCTATACTAAAAAATACGCTAAAACAAAACTACTTTAGTTCTCGATAAAACAGGTGGTAATCAAGTCTCCCTGGAGATCAAGGCTCCCCACCTTCCCCTACTTAAAGGCTATATGTTCGCTCCAAAAATGAACTTTTTATAGGAGGCCCGTAGACTCATAGTGTTATATACCGATCGACTCAGCTCGACGAATTAAAGTGATGTCTGTGTGTGTATGTGTGTGCGCAAAATAATCTCACTGATTTTTCATGCACTTATCCTTAACCATTTCATTTCTTAGTCATTTATCCTCAACCGATTTTCTCGCAACAAGTTGCATTCGACGCGGAATCTTGTCCCATTGTTTCGTATCGAAAACCGGCCCAGTCGGACTATGGGCTTCGGAGTTATGGCCAGTTTTTACAAGAAAAATTCTTTTTCTCTATTTAGGCACTTACTCTCGGCCGATTCGACGCAGAATCATGTCCCATTGTTTCCTATTAAAAATTGGCCGGATCGGACTATGGGCTCAGAAGTTATGGCCAAAATACTTTTTTTTTCATACCGAAAGTGCGAAGAAATTACTCACTCACAAGAAACGAGAAAGGCACTATCACCGCTAGGTGGATTAATCTGGGTTTTTTTTTTTTGAAGTACTGAATGAAATAAACTCAACAGTTGCCCAGAATTCAGAAAAGTTCATTGTGGGGTCAAATAAACGGTTGCAGATTCTCACCAAGAAACCATCTTCAAGTTCAAGCGGCCAAGTTTATGCCAAAGCTTCAACTCCCGCTACATCATCACGTCATCCGAAAATATCAACCACCGACATCAACAAACCACCGCGCACTGAAATCGCTTTCCAAGGAAACAATACGCAGTCGGCAAACAGTAATGTTCAGCAACTTAGCAGCGTGGGTCCGCGTTCCGGACCGTTAAATGTAGCGAAACTGGTACAATGCGCACCCGATATGAATGACTTTTACGTTACTCCATTCACGCCGGATCAAAGGAAGAGGATATCAAGCTCTACGTTCAGGAAATATCTAACGTCGATATCTCTTCGATTAGAGTGGTCAAACTGGTGCCTCGTGGGAAGAACCTGGACGACCTCTCATTCGTATCCTTCAAAGTTTCTGTCGATAAAGCTGTTTCGGAAATGATTGGAGATCCGTGGTACTGGCCAGAAGGCGTTACTGTTCGAGCATTTGAGCATAACCAAAAAAACAAATCACCCATTCATCGTCAAACGCAGTTGTAGAAGGTGAGAATCGTCCTCTACGTACATCCATCGATTCGTATTCACATCAGCTTCATTGTCAACCGGAATGCAACATATCCCACCGCCTTAAGGAAGCCCCAATTCCTCTCAACGCAGTCGTGCCCTCTGCCAGCGAACAACAGCCATTCCGGTCCTGCGCTTGAGTTGGAAAACGGGGTCTTCCGAAACCCGGTTATAGGCAAGTACCGTTGCATATTCAATTCCACTGTACCTGAAGATCCTTCAAATTCCAGCGTAATTATCTCATCAAACTGCCAGGATGATAGCTCTGTCCGAACAACTTCCACCAATCACACAAATTATCAACCGGAATGCAAGTATTATCATCCATCTGTTTCTGCTGTGCCTGATTGTGTACCAGTTTTCAGCACAAGATGTGAAGATGAGACGACAACCAACCAACCAGCTACAACATACCATAAACGAACACCATCGGATAACCTATTGGCACTGTACTATCAAAATGTACGCGGATTACGAACAAAATTGGACGAATTACGGACGCTGCTATCAAGCTGTGACTACGATGTATTAGTATTTACCGAAACTTGACTCCGGGATGACATCTGCAACTCTGAGATATCATCAGATTACTGTTTCTTCCGTTGTGATCGTTTCAAATTTTCAAATTTTCAAATTTTCTCGAGAAGGAGGAGTGTTAATTGCCATAAAAAACAATCTGAATTGTATTTCGGTCTCGTTATCAGATTGCGATCAACTTGAACAAGTCGTTGTTCACATCATGGTTTCTACGCATTCAATATTCGTGAGTTGTATATATCTACGTCCAAACGCAAGTCCCCGTTTGTACTGGACGCATTCCAATGTAATTGTTAGCATTCTTGGTCAACTCCAAGATCAAGATATTTTGATTGTGCTAGGTGATTACAATCTCCCGCACCTTAAGTGGAAGCTTGACGAAGATCTCGGAGCATATCTTCCTACTAACGCCAGTTCCGAACAAGAATTAGCACTTCTTGAATCATTGCCTGCTCATGGACTGATTCAAGTAAATTATGTCACGAACCTGAATGGACGCTTGTTAGATTTAGCTCTAATCAATGCCTTCGACGTTATTGATATAATTGAACCTACACAGCCATTACTGCCGATGGATCCTCATCACAAGCCATTCGTCATATCGACTCACAGTTGTGGCAACATAGTGAATAGTCCACAACAACAAAATGTAATTATTCAGATGGACTTTAAGCGCGCTGATTTCCAAGCATTGAATAATGCTATAGCTTCTATCGACTGGTCTCAGTATTTTAATGGTAATACTGTCGATGCGAATACAGCATTTTTTATGAACAGCTTTCTGAAATATTGAACTGTCATATCCCTACCAATGTTGAGTTCAATGGAGTGACTGCCGAAACGAAAGCTGAAGCCGCAAGCCTTTTCGCCGTCTTCTTTCGGCGAGTTTACAATGAAGAACAACCAAATATTCACCCTGGATGTTTTCAACACGTACCTACCTATGATCTGAACTTTCCCGTTTTGAGTTTTACCATAGTCGATGTGCAAAAAGCATTAGCAGAAGTAGACGCTTCCATAGGGCCTGGTGTAGGCGGTTTGGCACAATTGTTCCTCAAAAACTGTGCCTCGTCATTAGCTTACCCAGTAGCTTGCCTTTTCAATCAGTCACTCACTGACAGGGTTTTTCCCAGTATTTGGAAAACAGCTAGAATAGTACCAATACACAAAGCTGGAAGTCTTTATCGTGTTAATAACTATCGTGGAATATCAATCCTTTGTTCCTCGGAAAAATTATGGAAACTATGGTTCGAAGCCTACTCTACAGAACAACCAAACACATGATATCTTTTAATCAACATGGTTTCATGGAGCATCGATCAACTACAACAAACCTCATGTGTTATATCAATGTGCTGATTAAAAAAATAGAAATGAGAAAACAGGTCGACTCTGTCTATGTTGACTTTTCTAAGGCATTCGATGTCGTTCCGCATAACAATGCTATAGAAAAGTTTAAACACATGGGATTACCCGATCATATTGTCGAATGGCTGCGTTCATACCTGACAAATCGAAAAGCATTTGTGAGTATCAATGCAAATTGCTCCCAAGAATTTGGAATACCATCTGGCGTGCCGCAAGGGAGTGTGCTCGGACCTCTTATTTTTATCCTGTTTGTGAATGATGTGTGCTTCCGGATTAAGTCGCCTAAACAAATGTTTGCAGATGACCTTAAATTCTACAGAGTCGTTTCGTCTGCTATCGACTGCCTTGCCTTGCAAAGCGATATTAACGAGCTCGTACTATGGTGTATTGAGAACGGAATGAAAATGAACGAAAATAAATGTAAAATTATTTCGTTCACTCGTCGTCATAATGTGATCAACCATATATACAGCATTGGCAGTAACTCTTTGGAACGCGTAAGCTCTATCCAAGACCTGAGAATCACTTTCGACTCAAAGCTACGCTTCAACGATCACATTTCATCCATGACTACCAAAGCATTTTCCGTGTTAGGATTCATTCGCAGACACACTTCAGCATTCTCGGACATTTACACTCTGAAATCACTTTTTTGTATGCTGGTTCGTAGCCTCCTGGAGTATGCAGTCCCGATCTGGGCTCCCTACCATACGGTACACGTCATACGCAAAGAGCGGATACAAAAACAGTTCATACGATTTGCCTTACGCCAGCTGCCATGAAATGATCCGGAGAACTTACCGGAATATCGATCGAGATGTATGCTGATAAATTTGGAGACGCTATCGGCCCGGAGAAAGAAAATTCAACGGTTGTTTGTATTTGATGTGTTGGAGGGAAATATCGACTGTCCGGAACTTCTACAAGAGATTAATATTAATGTCCCACCTCGCACGCTCCGTAATCCGCCAACAATCAGTGTGCCATATCATGGAACCAGCTACGGTCAGTGCAGCTCCTTCAGCTCATGCTTAAGAGCATACAACGATGTAAGCTGTCTGCACGTCCTTGGTATGTCGAAAAAGAGTTTTAAATTTAAGATAAAATATGTAGAATAAGAATAGTCTGTACGATTTTTGACGTAGGACTTACGTCTCTCTTTACTATACCGGTTGTCATTTCAAAATATTCAAATCGACCGCGTTACGCTGTGTTGAAAGATGTTAACCGTTAATAGCGTTCGTCTCAGTGGACGAATTTCTGCGGTAAGCTCCTCAATCGACAGATTTCAAGTATGCCTTTCATGTCCATGCTTGATAAGGCCCGAAAAACTTGTTTCAATTGGCATGAAACTGTTTTCAATGAAAAACATTGAGATCAAGGGAACCTATAAATATGGGTACCGCATCATTCTTGCATCATTCCATTACCACGTTCTGATTGGTGCAGATACTAGCGAATGAGCAGCCGCTGGGTCTGCCGAGAAGCCATAAAATAGCGCAACGCGATTTTTTCCTTTCATTCTGACCGGGACAAGCGAAGCAATCGCATCATCGATTGAACAGCACTCACACTTTTTAGCAGGGAATGAAGTCATCGAAGTCACCATCATCATCCGAAACCTAGCCAGTACAGCAGCAGTCCACCCTACAGACCCGACAAAGCAGCAATGCTGAGCAGATACCGGCAGCAGCAGCAGAGTCGAGCCGAGACCGGCCGGCATCGGTGATGAGCCGAGACAGGCTGAAGAAAAGCCACTTGATGCAGCATGTACAGTAGCCGTTCGATAACTGCAAAATGTTTACTTTTCAGTTAACGAATGCCGTTCGATAACTGCAATGCATTCTAGACGTCAAACGGTTGTCAATCGACGTCAGATGCAATAAAAGTGCATCTAAATGTGCAGCGTAATGCAGCTGTCATTGAGTTTGACATCAGTTTGAAGTTTAGCGGTCCGATAACTGCAAAACTGTTGCAACTATCGAATTGCAGTTAAAAAGCATTGCAGTTAAATGACTTGCAGTTATCGAACGTCTACTGTATGTCCAAAAAACAAACGGTTCTTCAGAGAGCAGATGATGAAGATCAATATCAAAGCTTTCAATCCCCTTCGGGATAGAAATTGCAGGGTTGTTACGGAGATCCTGAAATATTTTCCGCGCCAAATCCGCGCCGACTAAAATCAAATCCACGCCATTTCCTCGCGACATGAAAATCCATTTTGCGCCAAATCCGCGCGACCCAAAACTAAATTCTAAGCAAATACACGTTAAATATCAATGCATTGATCAATGGAATATTGACATTGATAAAAAAATATGTAGAAAAACATTGTTTGATACTGACCGCACACAAAGCGAACGTGACTGAATGATCGTCCCTTGTTATTTATTTATTCAGACTAAGGCCGAAGTGGCCTGTGCGGTATATAAGAGTTTTCTCCATTCGGCTCGGTCCATGGCTACACGTCGCCAACCACGCAGTCTACGGAGGGTCCGCAAGTCATCTTCCACCTGATCGATCCACCTTGCCCGCTGTGCACCTCGCCTTCTTGTGCCCGTCGGATCGTTGTCGAGAACCATTTTCACCGGGTTACTGTCCGACATTCTGGCTACGTGCCCGGCCCATCGCAGTCGTCCGATTTTCGCGGTGTGAACGATGGATGATTCTCCCAACAGCTGATGCAATTCGTGGTTCATTCGCCTCCTCCACGTACCGTCCGCCATCTGCACCCCACCATAGATGGTACGCAGCACTTTCCTTTCGAAAACTCCAAGTGCGCGTTGGTCCTCCATGAGCATCGTCCAGGTCTCGTGTCCGTAGAGGACTACCGGTCTAATCAGCGTTTTGTAGATTGTCAGTTTGGTACGGCGGCGAACTCTATTCGATCGGAGCGTCTTGCGGAGTCCAAAGTACGTACGATTTCCAGCCACTATGCGTCTCCGAATTTCTCTGCTGGTGTCATTTTCGGCAGTCACCAGTGAGCCCAAGTACCACCTCGATTTCGTCACCACCGATGCAAACTCGCGGTGGGTGGCTCACATTGTCTTCTCTTGAACCTCTTCCTATCATGTACTTCGTCTTCGACGTGTTGATGACTAGTCCGATCCGCTTAGCTTCCCTCTTCAGTCTGATGTAGGCTTCCTCCATCTTCTCAAAGTTACGTGCCATAATATCTATGTCGTCGGCGAAACCAAATAGCTGGACGGACTTATTGAAAATTGTACCACTCGTGTTAATCCCTGCTCTTCGTATTACACCTTCCAAAGCGATGTTGAATAGCAAACACGAAAGACCATCACCTTGCCGTAACCCTCTGCGGGTTTCAAAGGGACTCGAGAATGCCCTGAAACTCGAACTACGCACATCACCCGATCCATCGTCGCTTTGATCAACCGTGTCAGTTTATCCGGAAAACCGTGTTCGTGCATTAGCTGCCATAGCTGGTCCCGATCGATTGTATCATATGCGGCTTTGAAGTCGATGAATAGATGATGTGTGGGCACGTTGTATTCGCGGCTTTTCTGCAGTACTTGGCGAATGGAAAACACCTGGTCCCTGATGGAGCGTTCGCCCATGAAGCCCGCCTGGTACTGCCCCACGAGCTCCCTTGCAATTGGTGCTAGTCGACGGCATAAAATTTGGGAGAGTACCTTGTAGGCGGCGTTCATTAATGTGATTGCGCGGTTGCTGCTACAATCCAGCTTATCGCCCTTTTGTAGATGGGACACACGACACCTTCCATCCACTCCTGCGGCAAAACTTACTCCTCCCAAATCTTGGTAATGACCCAGTGCAGCGCTCTAGCCAGTGCCTCACCACCGTGTTTAAATAGCTCTCCTGGTAGTTGGTCAACCCCAGGGGCTTTGTTGTTCTTGAGCCGGCCAATCTCCTCCTGGAGATCCGGAGCCGGTAGAATTATGTCCTGCGCGCGTTCTCCCAGGTCCATCACCATACCGCCATCTTCGTCTGCCACATCGCCATTCAGGTGTTCTTCGTAGTGCTGCCGCCACCTTTGGATCACCTCACGCTCGTTCGTAAGAAGGTTCCCGTTTATGTCCTTACACATATCGGGCTGTGGCACGTGGCCCTTACGTGAACGGTTTAACTTCTCATAGAACTTTCGTGTGTTATTAGCGCGGTACAGTTGCTCCGTTTCTTCACGGTCTCGATCTTCCTGCTGGCGCTTTTTCCTCCGGAAAATCGAGTTTTGTCTGTTCCGCGCCTGTTTATATCGTGCCTCGTTCGCCCTCGTGCGGTGTTGCAGCAATCTCGCCCATGCTGCATTCTTCTCTTCCACTAACTGCTCACATTCGCCGTCATACCAGTCGTTTCTCTGATCCGGGGGCACCGTGCCAAGTGCAGCGGTTGCGGTGCTACCAATGGCGGATCGAATATCTCTCCAGCCATCTTCAAGAGATGCTGCGCCTAGCTGCTCGTCCCTTGTTATGAATTCTAAATCTTATCACCCGAAATCCCATGTCCGGGTGTTTCCTTCCTTCTACTACTAACAATGTTGTCTCAGAAAAGAACTGCAATTCTAAGCTCGCTTGCCCGGCTTATTGGCCTGTATCAAGCGAAAGTCCCGTTAAGAAATAGACGCCAGCAGCGAGCAACAAGCGTAAAAAAGAAGAAGCCCTTCTCGAACGCGTTGATGATGATGACGCTTTGGCTGACAAAGAAGCGGGAAACAAGACACTAGCTGATTGGCCCGCCAATTGGGAAGCAGAGAAGATTCATAATTAAGTAGTATAAAAGAAAAGTGCATTCGCTCGCAGAGCATTCAGTCTTTTTTATACCATCACTAGAAATTCGCGGTTATTTGAAAAGATCGTTTTCTTACTTTTTGCACTTAGCCGAAGCAAACAGCCTTTTCCAGGCTCTAAGAGTTAAAAATAATGTTTTCCTTCAGTCGCTATCGCACGAATTAGAAGCCCTTCAGTGGAAGGGCTGAGATACAGTCTACATCCCCTGCTGAGCCAACTTGAGGTTTATTTCAGGCAGTCCTTCAGTGGGAAGGTTGCCACTGTCGAGGCTAATATTTCGTGACCGGACAGATACTCCCTGAATTTTTTGATGATTTTGTTCAAGGTAGATTTGATTTCTGTGTCGGTTTGATGAGAAGATTTTGCCAAGGAATGGTATGCAACGCCGATTATTTATCCAAAATAGTTGATGTGAGAAATTTGGACATATTATGTATCTTTAAGGCATGGTCAAGTCAAGTCCTACGTCCACTTAGCGGTTATGTCACAGACATTACCCACTGTTCGTTTTTTTATATCAAAGACAAATACAAATACAAATAAATACCCAGCAAAAATAATATTACTTTGACACAACAGCGAATATTTCTTTGATTTTGTTTAGTGAAATATTGTCACCTTCCTATTTCTCGACAAACTGAAGTTGAGTATACTTTTTTGGTAAAAATAACTATCCTCTTCTTCTTCTTCTTATTGGCATTACATTCCCACACTGGAACAGAGCTGCCTCGCAGCTTAGAGTCATGTACAACAAACGTGATTTTTCCGTTGGTTGTGCATTTTACAACGGTTAAGTTAATTTTAATTAAAAGATCACTGTACGATTGATTTTGCTTCAATTTCTTTATACTTGTTTAGCACTAGTTTTCGGAGTACCGGTTTCTGAGTTATGCATTTCTGAAGGCCGTAAATCTGAAGCAGTAAATTCGAACTAAATAAATTTTGATTGATTGCTAGCTTTATTCGACTTGTGATTCTTAAATCATCATTAAGTATAAATTAAAAATTGAAATTCATCCTCCCCGGTTCGGAAACTTTCCACCAGTACCACGTGCTTCTCGCTTCAAACGATAATTCACCATTCTGCCACTGCTGCGATCTGTCCTTACATGATCCATCGGTTCACTTCCATGTACGTGGCGCTGGGTTCTAGCTTGGAGACGCTGCGAATTAGAGAAATTGTGTATTGGGATTTGCAATCATGCTTTTCAGGACGTTACTGTCGGCTTCAGACCACCGATTGAACATTCACCGAAGGAAACTCGTGGGGTACATCCTCGGGTATATCCTCCGGGAGCTGCCTAACGATCTGTTGATTAAAGGCCTTAGCTTGAGAAACGATCAACACTTTTTATCATTAGATTATATTTACTCTTCGGAACGATGGCATAGATGGTGGGTTTGGAAATCCACTTGGCGGAGATGGCGGTTGCGGCATTTGTGGCATTTGAGGACTTCTTTTAAACTGAAAAAAGAAACACTTAGTCAAGCACAAACACCGATCAGCTAAAAAATGGAACACGTTACCCTTTGATCTGCTTCGGTGGGTGTTGCGGTTGTCGTATCCAGCAAAACCAACGCCACTGAAAACAGCGCGAAGCACAAACTCAAACGACTCATTTCCACAGTTGTAATGAGCTTAGCCATTGCTTTGTGTTTTTATACGAGAGTGAATATAAGATTGAAATTAACGATTATTTCGCCACCTTATTAGTGACGTTCGGTTTATTACCGTGTCAACGTATATTAGCGGATGATTGATATTAATTATAACACAGTAATTGGAAAAGTGACCGGAACTGGCACATTATTTCCCTATCTGAGGTTTGTTTCTGAGAGAATGGGATTGACATTTCCTGGTCGAATGTTTTCGTTTTCAGTTCAGTTGTTCCAGGTTGTAGTTGAAATAAAATGAAAAATTAACATACTGAAGATCATTCATACTCAGGAAATAATAAATAACTAAAATGAGTTTTATCACTCATAGACGAACTGTAAACCAGGTATTATGATCAAGAAAGAAAAAAAAAAGATTTTCTTCGACGAACCTGGAAAAGTTTGTTTCGTTTTGCATGTCTTCGTCTTCATCAATGGCTACACGGTGCAACTGAAAATGCATTTCCAGAGTTATTAATAGAAAACTTTTGTATGCCGGCAAACTGCATGAACAAATGCATCTTGTATGGCAAGTATTAAATTGGAAACACATATGTCCAGAGAGCCGAGGATGTTTCCCACCTGAAAATATCTTAGGCCGGACCGAGAATCGAACTCGCCATCTCCGGATTGACAATCCTATGCCTTTGCTCGCAAGGCTAACTGGAGACTCCGTGTGCGTTATTCATATTATCAACAAATGAAATGTTGACAAGAGAGCCGAATTTTTGTTAAATGCAAGCTCATAATCTAAACACGGTAAAAAACTGATAATACACCACGTTGGTGTTGTTTGTCAAGCCATCTTTTATCATGCATTTAACATCAGTCGGCAGCATGTCTGTCGAGCTACAACAAATGTACATTGTTATTTTATAAGGGCGAAAGCTGCAAACATTAACTTGCTCTTGCCAATTTCTCAATTATCAGAACTAATTACCATTGGGATGTCACCGTTTTGCAAACCAAATAAATTTCTAAAAATTGGATTTATTATTTTTATGGGCAAAATTTCGCAGAAAAAACGTCACATTTGAAACTCGATTTAATTGGTATATACTACACGAATGGAAATGTTTACAAGCGGTGGAGCTTATAAACTTACTGTAACGCTTGACAGACATATTAGGCAGTCATTGTGGTCTGATAAGGGAAGTATGCCAGATAGCTAGTCATCGTGATTATTTTTTGTGTGGCGCCGTACAACTCATTGATAAATGATACTGATAACGAAGATGTGCAATGGAGCTGCGGGAACCAGGTGCGATGCACTAGTTATGTTATAATCATTAGTCTGTCAGACTTATACTTGAATTTAAACTGGAATTTTTTAAATCAATCTACATATAGGGTAAATGATCCAATACTGAAGGAACTAATCACGTTCCAATAATATTCATTTCCCAGAATATCGAATTTAATTCCACTTACCTTTGATATGTATCTGAAGGCAGTCCGCTTCTTTTTTAATAAGAAAATGCTTCCGTCGTCAAAGAAATTGTAGTTAAAACACAAAATTATAACTCTAATTGTAGGAAAAGTGTTCCAACAGTAGCGATATTTTTTAATCTGCGTTCCTAAAGTTGCGAATCCCATTGTTTTTTACGAAACTCGGGACTATAGAAACACTACCGCAGCAATTAGTTCCAAGCGAAAAATATTATATTGAGGATATTTACCAATTTAGAAGAGCTAGCAAAGAAGTTTTTGGTTTGGTTCGGGGACTGACAGATTCATTAATAGTGTGACAGTGTGGTTTGCTGCGTTTGATTTGTAAATGTTGAGTATGCCATACTACCGCATCTATAGGAACACCTCCGACTATCGCAACTTTCACCCTAGCATGAGTATTCATAGCCTAAGAACTTCAAACGGATGTCATCTCTATGGACTTGACTAAGGTATTACTTAAAATAAACATTTTATAATAATCGCATCACACTACAAAGTTATTTAATATTATTATTATTTATTTGGGACACATCACACTGGAAGGGTGCATTCGTGTCTGAGCTTCTGCATTATAGGTATTATGATGATCTCGTCTCTCGTCGTTCTCCTATTCCATTACTGTACTTTTTTTGCTTGTACTTCATTTTGCGTTTCCTTGAGTTTCTTCTTCTGTTCTCATACTCTAGCGCTGGCTGTACCTCATCAGCTGTGTCCCGTAGGACAGGGCCGACGACGAAGCTCTCCTCCAGCATTATAGATTACCTGAAAAGAGATTATGCGCGGCAGTATTTTCTTGGATTAAGGAACACCAGTTCTCGGACATCTTGCCCCACAGTGCCAGCCATTGTCGAGACTACTACACGATCGCTTCCAGAATTACCAGCAACAGCCGGAACTGGGGAAAGACTTTGTAAAGTATTATCGATTCCTGCGTTGTTGCTTCGCTCCTTAGAAATTTTAAACAGTTTGTTGTATAGATCAATTTCACGTAAGGAGTTTAACATTCTCGTCGAGTTTTCTTCGCTGTTTTCCAGAGCGTCACGTATTGTACCGATGTCGTATTTTCGTCGTGCTTTGTCAACCTTTCTGCACTCAAGGATCAAATGCTTCACGTCCAATCTGCCCTTGTTGGCTAGTCGATCAGCTTCGGAGTTACCGTTGTAACGACAAAGTGTTGACCGACATGGGCTTTCCTAGGAATCCCAGTTCTAGCATACAGCAATCAGTTTGCCGCAGTACCTCTTCTCAAGAAAAAGGGAGATTTCTACGCTCTGGTATTAAATTAAGGCACCACTCAAACATTATCTCTAGCCTTCCAAACAGTAGTGAACGGAGTATGAGAAGTATGGGTCCCGCAAAGTGAGATGGGTCACTCCTCGGCGATATGGTTCGCACTTAGGTTTGCGGTCCATACAATGAGCTGAAATACGGGAATGAAATCTTCGGATCGGGTTGTAACTGGCATAAGTTTCCGTTTCGGATCTGCACAGCAGATATTCCTGCATTGTAGATTCCTTTGTTCTCCATACGTTTTCGGGACTGAGATGAGACAAACTATAAGGCTCTTTTGTGAAGGCAAGCCAGTTAGACCAGCCGACTGCATGTCAGATTAGTGTTTGGAAATTTTGAGGAAAACTTTTATTAAATTAAATTCGTTTTTGGGTAGCTTTTCCTTCAACGAAGGGTTTTTCTTTTGGTTTTTGAAAGCCCCAAGTGCCACGGAGGTTTTGCGATGACTGATCTGCAGTTCTTCGTCAAGGTGGTTACCAGCATCCGGTGAATGCATGAGGAGGCCCTTGAGACTCATCATAGTAGGACTGCGACCTATGATCATCTCACGACTGACTCAAGCTCTCGAATCGACAGTCCTATGCAAGTGACCCACCGGGAGCATCCGAGTTATTCGCATCTCACGACACCCTTAGACTCCCGCTCCGACGGTCGCACTAAGCTGTCTGACCCGTTCCCATACCGCTCTTAGCACAATCTCGCCCTCTCCGAATCTTCGACGTGGAGGCGTCGAAGTTCGCCGTATCGTCTGTGCCAAAAAAGCATCGTGTTCTCCAGCTCTCCTATGTAGTGAGTGACGAATATTGGTGGTGGTTTAGGTTACTGATTCTCTCCGTGAGTGATTAACGTGTGGACTCTTCGAGACAATCGTCGTTGAGTTGGACTGAGACGGGTTTCTTTCGTTTTCGATTATCGATGAGCCAGCTTGGACGCCACCTTCTCCGAGTTGACTTGCAACACATTCCACGAATCGTATGTGTTGATTGTGGCCCCCTAGATACTCGACAACGTCGCTTGCAGCCAAACTCGTCGTTATTTCGGCAGATGAAGCTACATCGAACGGCAACCATCGTACGTAGTAGAAAAATAATACTTGCAAGTAAGTTAGTTAGATTCCTTTGAGCTCAAAGTAGTAAAATCCCCCAAACCAAGAAAATTGTAAAACATATGTAGGAAATGTTAAGCATGCTGCCTTTCTGAAATTGATATTCAATCCTCTTAGTTTTTTTAAATTTAATATCTATATATCTTTTTCATGATATTTTTTCCCCTGTTTGTTACTTGGTTCGCTTGCCTCTGGGTTGGACAGGAACAATCGAGTGTTTGAGCCACTTAGTAAACTCGCCCTAGAACAGAGTCTTATAGCCGGACCTGTAGATAGCGTCAGCAGCCTCTCTAACCCGAGAGTGTCACTTAAGCTGCTGTATGTTGTAAGCACAACACAAACGTTTCACCGTTAAATCCGGCATGTCCGGGGATCCAACAGAATCGTATTGGTTTGCTTTGAACTATACACCAAAATTCATGTGAGCTCTACTTCATGTATCTAATGGTGTCGAGAATTCCCAGTCTCCAGCGCCATCAGACAGCTAGCCGAGTTTGTTAGAATCACTAGTTCATTATTGAAGTTACGAATGGCGGCGGCCATTTAAAGGGCATAGGCCTCAGCAGAGAAAACGCTACTTTCTTTTGGAAGGCTGTACGTTCCCGTGATCTCATTGTTGAAGCATGCGGAATCTACTGTAGAACCGTTGCTGCCTTACCGAGCAGGAGCGACGACCTCGTTAACAGAAATTGGTATGAACTAGGTAGGTTGGTAGGTTGGTAGAACGGTTCCTGAGGTATTCCACCGGAGCCAGCAGGTGGGTCGAGGCGGAAGGCTTGGACAGGGCGATTGTCGAATGTGGCGGAGGGTGATGGCCACGTGATCTTGACTTTTTCGGCGGTTTTCCTGAGAGGCCACAAGGAAGTCGGCCTGGATGGGGTCACAGTAACTGGACGCTGAAGATGGGTGGCGGCAAGGCGGCCCGGAGAATGTTGATTCCCAATCAAATTTTAAAAAAGCCGGTAACAACTGCGATGGCATCTTCTTGGGGTCGAAAAACGCGTGATTTAGCTGGAGAACTCGAGGAGGAATTGGTCACTTAACATTTTGCTTCGGAGATGGCTTTTCAGTCTTGACAAAATTTAATCACTGTTATTTAATCTTCTCTTGTCTTGGACAAGATTAAATAACAGTGTTTTGATTTTATCAAGACTGAAAAGCCATCTCCGAAGCATTAAACTACAGTCGAAATTAATACTTTACTTCTTGAGCCACTCGCTTTATCGCTTCACATCAACTGGCTCTCGGTACGTTTAACAGAACCTTTCCACCAAAAAAACCCGCAATCGCCCTGTTCTTCCTTTCTCGCATTCCACTGCTCCATTTCAGTGGATCTCGACACCCACTCAGCACCCAAAAAACCGTCGCACTGGTGCGCCTCACACATAAATCGGCTGCCCAAGGCCCATGCGCATCCAATACAAATCGACAGTTAGAGCTTCAAAAAATTAGTTTTACCATGTTTTACCATGTTCGTCCCGCCTCGGCCTTCACCGAATTTATAGTGCTTGCGCGAACGCTCCAGAGACGCAGCGGATCATTTTATCATAAGTGGGAGCAAGAGTTTGCAGAGTAAAAGGCCATGCTCTACTTACTAGTCCAATACCATATATCAGTTTTGCGGCTACTAGTGCTGATCCAACCTGCAGCAAAGAGTTTGGCTCCGATCATCTGCAGAATTCTCAACCGAGATTCGAAGGCTTCCTTCAATAGAAATAGAAGGTTCTCGGCGTGCATTTGGGCTGCAGTAGAAAATATGTGACTTCGATGGCGATATGGGGGTAGAAGTCAGCACCTCGGTCGGCACGAAAAGCATGCTGACGCTTGTCAAGACTCCAGTTCGGCGATTAGCCAGTGGCTTATAATCCGTTCAAATTATTTCGCCATGCAGCTGATGAGCGAGATTGGACGCAGCAGGGCTGCTATCGCTACAGTTCGCTTTTGGTATGGGACGATGATGGCATTTTCTTTTTTTTTTTTTTAATGGCCCGCCACTCTCCCCACCAAGAAGCTCTAATTTGAACTTCCTGGTAATGGACGCAACTATCTCAGCTTATTAACTGGCAATGAGGCAATGAGGCATTTCGCCAGCTAGCTGGGAATTCACCTTTGTACCAGATCTTATTATAAAGCTCGAGCAGGATTAGGTTTATGGATGGCGGAAGGCGTTGAAGCAAGGGGTACCCAACCAAATTAGATCCTGTTGTAGTACTTTGTCTTTTATCAAGAGCCCACAGAAGTTCGTTAAGGAAGATGTCGGTGTTTACACATCATCAGTGTTTGACAAATAACCTTAGGACTTCCGCTCAGCTACTACCTTTGCCCAAAAAAAATTTAAGGGGTAGCTGCAGACATCTTGCTGTCATATTCGACCAGTTCATCAGCTACTTCTTCCGGGTTGTATGTAAACACATCCGCGCTTTTGATTACAATGGATCGCTGTTGTCTGCTGCCTCATAGGTATTTACCGTTCGCCACAGTTCAGTCGTCGTAATGCTGGGTGTGATTCTTTCCACTTGTTTGACCAATTTTCGTGCCACTGCTCTGGTTTCCTGTAGCCTCGTTGATGCTTTGGGTTGGTCAGGATTTTATTTTTGTAATCGCCGTAGAGATCGAATACATTTTCGCCGATGCCGGATTGCTCCCTTTGTTTCGGAGCACCACCAAGGTACAGCTTTTGGGGGCCTACACGGCCGCTGGATCATGGTATGGCACGAGTCGCCGCTGCGATTATCTTCTCGGCGAAGCTTTCTACTTCCACTCAACGTGTGGACGGATAGTTTGAGCAGTTATACATTCATACAACGGCCATTCATCGCGATCGTACAGGCATTTTTGCGACCAACCAGGTATAGACACCGCTATCGGAAAATGGCCGCTGTTGTGCGTGTCTGACAGGGATCGCCAAGTATAGCATAGTATAGAGTTAGGTCGAGTCGGTTGGTGACTTCCACGTTTCTACGAATGGTGGCTTGGTCGATGGCGGCAATTGCCGACCACAACTCCCCGCTGAAGCGATTTGCTGACGGATCGCTTCCCACCGGACAATATGAAGGCTGCCGGGGTCATTCGCCCCCGGGGTTTACACTGACCTGGCGCTTGAAAGAGATTAGCCGTCGGCTTTTCGGGAATAATTACCACAATGTACTTATTTCTACACATAGCACAATTCACTAAAGGGCTGTCCATAAACCACGTAGACTCTTGAGGGGGAGGGGTTTTGAAAAGTCTACGATAGTCTACGAAGGGGGACGGAGGGTATACCAAAAGTCTACGTAGACTTTTTAATTTAATGTTTTTAAAAGCGATTTATACAGCAGCTTCTGTGAAGCTCACTTGTTTGATTTTTTGGGATGTTCCGTTTTTTTTGCATGACTTTACCAAAATAATCTTTTGCATTTCTCCTTAAAAATTTAATGAATTTCACTATAGTAAAAGTCTTTGGGGGCAGCAGGGACTATGTCCAAGGGCTTGACGATCCCTCCCCAGGCCATCTGCGAGTTGTGGCGCCTGCCTAGGATGTGGTGGGGTTTGACAGTGGGCCCTGTTAAACCTCTATAAAAAGCTGCATGTATCCGCAAGTAAGCTAAAGCGACCGTGCTGCCGCTCAAAGCGCATGCCCAAGTCCTGGTGTTAGGTGGGACGCTAAACAGCCCTGACACGACGGCCCTCCGACGAGACAGGAGGTTTGCGCAGGCCCAATAAGCCGCCTTTAAAAACAACTATTACGAACAACATAGAAGATAATACGACTCGATACAATCGGCAACGACCTAGGCGACGAATAAAGGATCACGATTGGAAGCTTGGAACATGGAACTGCAAGTCGCTAGGCTTCGCAGGTTGCGACAGGATAATCTACGATGAATTACATCCCCGCAACTTAGACGTCGTAGCGTTGCAGGAAATCTGCTTGACAGGACAGAAAGTGTGGAAAAGCGGGCATCGAGCGGCTACCTTCTACCAAAGCTGTGGCACCACCAACGAACTGGGAACCGGCTTCATAGTGCTGGGAAAGATGCACCAACGCGTGATTGGGTGGCAGCCAATTAACGCAAGGATGCAAGCTGAGGATAAAAGGCCGTTTCTTCAACTATAGCATCATCAACGTGCACTGCCCACACGAAGGGAGATCCGACGACGAGAAAGAAGCGTTCTATGCGCAGCTGGAGCAGACATACGATGGATGCCCACTGCGGGACGTCAAAATCGTCATCGGTGACATGAACGCTCAGGTAGGAAGGAGGAATGTATAGACCGGTCATCGGACCGGATAGTCTGCATACCGTATCGAACGACAACGGCCAACGATGCATAAACTTTGCAGCTTCCCTGCGGAATGGTAGTCCAGAAGCACTTTCTTCCCCGTAAGAATATTCACAAGGCCACAAGGAAATCACCTAATCAAGTAACGGAAAACCAAATCGACCACGTTCTAATCGACGGTAAATTCTTCTCCGACATCACGAACGTACGCACTTACCGTTGTGCGAATATTGAATCCGACCACTACCTCGTTGCAGTATGTCTGCGCTCAAAACTCTCGACGGTGTACAACACGCGTTGGAATCGTCCGCCGCGGCTGAACATTGGACAGCTACAAGACGATAGACTAGCCCAAGATTACGCGCAGCAGCTGGAAGTGGCACTTCCAACGAAAGAGCAGCTAGGCGCAGCATCTCTTCAAGATGGCTGGAGAGATATTCGATCCGCCATTGGAAGCACCGCAACCGCTGCACTAGGCACGGTGCCCCCGTATCAGAGAAACGACTGGTATGACGGCGGATGTGAGCAGTTAGTTGAGGAGAGAATGCAGCATGGGCGAGATTGCTGCAACACCGCACGAGGGCGAACGAGGCACGATATAAACGGGCGCGGAACAGTCAAAACTCGATTTTTCGGAGGAAAAAGCGCCAGCAGGAAGATCGAGACCGTGAAGAGACGGAGGAACTGTACCGCGCTAATAACGCACGAAAGTTCTATGAGAAGTTGAACCGTTCACGTAAGGGCCGTGCCACAGCCCGATATGTGTAAGGACATAAACGGGAACCTTCTTACGAACGAGCGTGAGGTGATCCAAAGGTGGCGGCAGCACTACGAAGAAGCACCTGAATGGCGATATGGCAGACAACGGTGGCGGTATGGTAATGAACCTAGGAGCACGCGCGCAGGACATGCGACTTCCGGCTCGAATCTCCAGGAAATCCATGAGGGGATCGGCCGGCTGAAAAACAACAAAGCCCCTGGAGTTGACCAACTACCAGGAGAGCTGTTTAAACACGGTGGTGAAGCACTGGCTAGAGCGCTGCACTGGGTGATAACCAAGGTTTGGGAGGATGAGGTATTTCCGCAGGAGTGGATGGAAGGTGGCGTGTACCATCTACAAAAAGGGCGATAAGCTGGATTGAAGCAACTACCGCGCAATCACATTGCTGAACGCCGCCTACAAGGTACTCTCCCAAATTTTATGCCGCCGACTAACACCAATTGCAAGGGAGTTCGTGGGGCAGTACCAGACGGGATTTATGGGTGAACGCTCTACCACAGACCAGGTGTTCGCCATACGTCAGGTATTGCAGAAATGCCGCGAATACAACGTGCCCACACATCATCTATTTATCGACTTCAAAGCCGCATATGATACAATCGATCGGGACCAGCTATGGCAGCTAATGCACGAAAACGGATTTCCGGATAAACTGATACGGTTGATCAAGGCGACGATGGATCGGGTGATGCGCGTAGTGCGGGCAAGGGCATTCTCGAGTCCCTTGCAAACGCGCAGAGGGTTGCGGCAAGGTGATGGTCTTTGGTCATCGCTTCGGAGGGAGTGATACGAAGGGCAGGGATTGACACGAGTGGTACGATTTTCAGGAAGTCCGTCCAGTTATTTGGTTTCGCCGACGACATTGATAATATGGCACGTAACTTTGAGAGGATGGAGGAAGTTTATATCAGACTGAAAAGCGAAGCTAAACGGATTGGACTAGTCATCAACATGTCGAAGACGAAGTACATGATAGGAAGAATTCCAAGAGAGGATAATGTTAGCTGTTGTTTGTATCGGTGGTGACAAAATCAAAGTGGTTGAAGAATTTGTGTACTTGGGCTCACTGGTGACCGCCGATTACGATACTAGCAGAGAAATTCGGAGACGCATCGTGACAGGAAATCGTACGTACTTTGGCAAGACGCTTCGATCGAATAGAGTTCGCCGCCGTACCAAACTGACTATCTACAAAACGCTTATAAGACCGGTAGTTCTCTACGGACACGAGACCTGGACGATGCTCGTGGAGGACCAACGCGCACTGGGAGTTTTCGAAAGGAAAGTGTTGCGTACCATCTATGGTGGGTTGCAGATGGCGGACGGTACGTGGAGAAGGCGAATGAACCACGAGTTGCATCAGCTGTTAGGAGAACCATCCATCGTTCACACCGCGAAAATAGGAACACTGCGGTGGGCCGGGCTCGCTCCAGTGTCGGACAGTAATCAGGTGAAAATGGTACTCGACAACGATCCGACGGGAACAAGAAGGCGAGGTGCACAGCGGGCAAGGTGGATCGATCAGGTGGAGGACGACTTACGGACCCTCCGCAGACTGCGTGGTTGGCGAAGTGCAGCCATGAACCGAGCTGAATGGAGAAGTCTTTTATGTGCAGCACAGGCCACTCCGGCCTTAGTCTGATGATAAATAAATAAATATAGTAAAAGTCTGAGCTACGGCTTAAAACTATCATGGATTTCACCAGGAAATTCTTCTGTGTAAAGCAAGAAAATTCTCCAAACTTTCGATTTTTTTCAAAATCTTCACTTGGATTTTACTGCAGATTCTACTAGAATTTCATTTGTTTTTCGGCAGGAACTTCTTTGCAAACTATGGAAATTATGTCGTACTTCAACGGATTTTTTTTAATTTACAAAAAAAAGTATTTTTGAATATCCAAGAAAAAGTCTTTGGAATGCCCAAAAGATATTCTTTGGAACTTGTAAAGAGAATTCACGGAAATTTCTGCGAGAAACCCTTCAGAATATTCACTGGAGATTTTCTGGGAAGTCCCTGAAATTTTTTGCTTAATTTCGGAAATTCTTCGGAATTTTGGCGAGGAATTCTTTGCAAATATAAGCAAAATTGTTCAGAAATGCCCGTGGAAAATTCTTATTCGTAAATTTCTCGGCAGTTCTAATGCAAATTCTTTGGAATCATCGATGAAAATTTTTCGGAATTTCTAAATAAATTGCTGAAAACTCCCACAAGAAATTATTTGAATTTCCCACCAAAAACAGTTTGAGTTTCCACAAAAAAAATTATTTACAATTTTTGTAAAAAAAACTACTAATTTTCACGAAAATTCATTCGAATTTTTTACAAGAAGTTCACAAAAATCTCAACTGAAAATTCTCCATAATTTCCTCCGAATATTATTCAGAAATTTTTTTGGAATGTCCATATTTTTTAAAAGTTTTCTCAAGAAATTTCTCCAAATTTTCAAGAGAAATTGAAAAAAAATATCTTAGGAAACCATTCTAAATTTCCCCGGGAAATATACCGGAATGTCCGTTTAAACTAAAAATTACCTCGGGAAATAATTATAAATTTTCACGGAAAATTACTCGGTTTTTTAACGGGGAATCTTTTGGAATTAAGAAGAAAAATCTTGGGATATTACATGGAATTTTCAAGAAAATCATCAGAATTATCACGGAGAGTTATTTGGAGTATTTCAAGGTTATCAATTGAGAAATTTTACGATTTTTCCACGCAAAACTTATTGGAATGTAGACTTGACATTCTCGGACATTCAACTCGATTTTTTTCTGAATTCTGTAAATTCACGATTTTCACAATTGTGAACCGGCGTTGAGAATTAGAGGTCAGATGCGTGACATATTTTATCAGCGTGGCGCGCCGATGCAGAACATGTCGGCGATGGTGGTGCACCACTTCTAGGAGGCGAGATGAATTCAGCAGTAATTAAATTAATTGGCTTTGAGATTTGATTAGGACAGAGGATTAAATTGATTTCTTTTCAATTTGATTTTGGTTTTGTTGGATTTTGCTCAGTGTGATTTTGTTAAGTTTGAAATTCGAATTTTGTTTTAATGTTTACATGGAAATGGAATTGAATAGTTGAATTGCTTAAAACTTAGTCGATTTCCATATTTTTTAAATCACATATGATGTTTTGTAAAATTTGGTAAAAGTCCACGTAGACATCATGGGGAGGGAGGGTTTTGAAAAAAAGTCTAGGAAAGTCTACTGGGGGGGACGGGGGGGCTTGAAAAAGTGAAATTTTGGTCTACGTGGTTTGTGGACAGCCCCTAATTACCTGGCCTAGATTGATTTGGAGCACACAAATCTAGTCTACGACGCACACTATATCTTGCACAATTTAACTATGGACTAAACGAGGAGAATTTAATTAAATGCAAATATCAAAGTATGACCACGTTGCTTTTACAAATTTACAAATTCAAAACGATAATGTGTTATGTTGTCTATTTACCCATATTATCTACAGTCTCCGGACGGAAATAGGCGAAACCGTGATCACCTCAGATTAAGGAACGGCAAGCCTCATAATTCAATTCCAGTTCCCGGGCGAATCTTTTCGACGGATTGGACAATTTCGAAATATTAATTTGATCGCTGGTCCTCGTATTGAGAATTCGGGAATAGCCACGACTCTCTTTTCCAATTATCCCGAAGACTTCCTTGGACCCGACCTTGTCCTCGCGAAATTGAACGTGGCGGAAATCGCGAGCTATCGTTTTACAGGTAATCGATCAGTGTCGTTATGCTTTTACTGGCCTTCCATTTGGCGTACGTGAATTTATTTATTTTATGGAGAACGCTGTGTTCTAAAATTGAAGATTATGTTGCCTATTATCCATTTAACCTATTGCAGATTGTAGGTGAATGCTACACCAAAACTAGAAGGGCCACTCAGCATAAAGTGTTTTATTATCATTATCACGATCAAAATACAAAATTCGAAAAGTGTTGACCTTTATATAGGGTTTGTTCACAGAAGTTTCAAGATATTTTGAAACGCATCTTTTCGATAAAAAACAGTTTACGATTAACTTCCTCTAAAAGTGAGTTGAGAAAAATTATGTTTCCACCAGAATAAGATGGATGTCGTAGTGGCTTCCGCAAAGTTGAATAAAATTATTGCTGAACAATTTTGTTGAACATGCAAAGTCTCTATCTCTTTATATATAACAAAACTTAAGATCGTTTTATGTAAAAAACCTTTAAAATCATATTTTTCTTAATCTAACTTCTTTCCAATGATTTTTCCTATTTTCCGTCTCTTCTACCGAGACTCGGCATGTTCAGCAAAGTTGTTCGTATTAGATTTTGCTACAACTTTGCGTGACATTACGTGTCTATCTCATTCTGGTGAAAAATTATTTTCTCAACTCACTTTTAGGGGGATTAATCATAAAACTGTTTTCATCGAAAGATGCGCTCCTAAATATCTTGAAACTTTTGTGAACAAACCCTACATCAAAAATCAACACTTTTCGACTTTTTGTATTTCGATCGTGAAAATGACGAAATAGAACACTGTGCACCGTGTTTACATCCAACGATTTGGTTATGTTGACTAAACCTGCCGAAGAGATATTTTCTTCAAGGCGTGCTCGTAGAGCTTTTGACTCTGCAGTATGTTCGAGCAAAGCGTTGAGCTAGGAGTGCAGCATTATCAGCCAATTCAAAGTCGTTTAGGTGCTACAGAATCTCTTCGATTACGATGAGGAACAGTAGCGGTGATAGACTACATCCTTGCCTTACTCTAGCTACGACTCGGATGGGGACAGACAAGACCCCATTGTGCAGCACTCTACACGAGAAGGTTCTCGTGCCAGCCTCGATGAGGCTGATGATTTTCTCAGGAGCTCTCTTTACGTCTCTGAGCGCCTCCTGGCTACATTCTCTCTCGTGATTGATGGTGGAAAGCTTTTTTCGTAAAGTCACTTATTATCAAGTAAAGGAACTCTTGGAGTTCGTTGACCTGTTGCAAAATTATGTGGATGCTGCCACCGGAGAGCCGTATCGATCTTCTCCTGAATCCTGGCAAGGTTAATTTCGCATAGAACTTTTAGAACGATACACAGCAACATAACCCAACAAACATTGGAAGCTGAAATTGGTCTTGTATCGTAAAAAATGAGTTTCTTCAGCCAAAATAGTAGCTTTTTTAGCTAAAATTGTTTGTTGGGAATGCCTCGCCAGTTATCGCATACAGTCAGGTCACCTTTTTTTGGGCTCCTCCCCACCTTTTTGGTCACGGTGTCCTAGATATTACGAAATATATATTTTTTATTTATGTATTATCAGACTAATGCCGGAGTGGCCTGTGCAGTTCATAGAAGTCTTCCCCATTCAGCTTGGTCCATGGCTGCACGTCGCCAACCACGCAGTCGGCGGAGGGTCCGCAAATCGTCCTCCACCTGATCGATCCACCTTGCTCGCTGTGCACCTTGCCTTCTTGTTCCCGTCGGATCGTTGTTGAGAACCATTTTCACCGGATTATCGGATTACTTTCCTTTCGAAAACTCCCGTAGAGAACTACCGGTCTAATAAGCGTTTTGTAGATAGTCAGTTTGGTACGGTGGCGAACTCTATTCGATCGGATCGTTTTGCGGAGTCCAAAGTACGTACGATTTTCTGCCATGATGCGTCTCCGAATTTCTCTGCTGGTATCGTTATCGGAGGTCGCCAGTGAGCCCAAGTACACAAATTCTTCAACCACCTCGATTTCGTCACCACCAATACAAACTCGTTTTGGGTGGCTTACGTTGTCCTCTCTTGAGCCTCTTCCTATCATTTACTTCGTCTTCGACGTGTTGATGACTAGTCCAATCCGTTTAGGTTCACGATGTTGAATAGCAGACACGAAAGACCATCACCTTACCGTAACCATTTGCGCGTTTCGAAGGGACTCGAGAATGTCCCTGAAACTCGAACTACGCACATCACCCGATCCATCGTCGTTTTGATCAACTGTATCAGTTTATCCGGAAATCGTTGCATTAGCTGCCATAGCGGGCCCCGATCGATTGTATCATATGCGGCTCGTCGATGAATAAATGATGTGTGGGCACGTTGTACTTGCGGCATTTCTACAATACCTTACGTACGGCGAACACCTGGTCTGTGGTAGAGCGTTCGCCCTTAAATCCCGCCTGATACTGCCCCACGAACTTTCTTGCAAATGGTGTTAGTCGGCGGCATTACATTTAGAGTACCTTGTAGGCAGCCTTCAGCAATGTGATTGCGCCTTAGTTGATACAATCCAGCTTTTTGCCCTTTTTGTAGATGGGAAACACGACACCTTCCATCAACTCCTGCGGCAGAACCCCATCCTCAACTCCAGGGGCTTTGTTGTTCTTCAGCCGGCCGATCTCTGGATTTCCAGGAGATTCGGAGCCGGAAGTGGTATGTTCTGCGCACATGCTCCTAGGTTCGTTACCATACCGGCACCGTTGTCTGCCACATCGCCATTCAGGTGCTCTTCGTAAAGCTGTCGCCACCTTTGGATCGCCACACTCCTTTGTTTATGTCCTTACACATATCGGGCAGTGGCACGTGGGCCTTACAGTAACGATTTAATTTCTCATAGAACTTACGTGCGTTATTAGAGCGGTACAGTTGCTCCGTCTCTTCACGGTCTCGATCTTCCTGCTGGCGCTTTTTCCTAAAAAAAAATACTAAGTTAATGATTTCGTGTGTGTTACTTCTACGTGAAGTTAAACTATTTACAATGATATGGAAATGCTAATATCATCTTCCAAACTTGGACGTATTTGTTCATGATAGAATTAGAGGCGAAAGTATAGAATTGATAGTTCCGTTAGGATACGGCATGAAGAATGTTTTTATAGAAGTCGATTTGAAAGCGAGCGGAGGGCAATATTTGTGATGGCACATATCACACGACCTTCCTTCTGCCAAGCTCCCGTATGAGAATATCAGTATGGAGGCCAGTGGAGATATATCAGCTTCCACACTGATATTCAGAAAGATAAACGAATTGTAAAAATGTGAAAAGACACGATTCTTGACATGACTGATTACTTCAAATTACAGCTAAAAGTAAGCGCCAGATAGACGAGCATCACGGGGTAGTATTTGTATCGGGCGAAATTATTAAGTTATCGCTTTTTCGAGCCGTGTCCGATTCTCCCAAACGCAACAATTGAAACATCGACCCTGATCGTATAATCAATTAGAAGAATGCACACGGCACTAATGATGGAGCAATATGTCCCCTGGCCACGCGGGAGGCACTGGGCTAATGGGTGAGTACTACTGAGTACTGAGTAGACAAAATTTGTTTTATAATACACTAGCTGACCCGGCGAACTTTGTCCAAAAATTGATCAATTTTCTGATACAATTTTTTGCGTCCACAATTTATCTAAAAAACAAATCGGTTCTTCAGAATAATCTCTTAGTTATTTTTTTACAACTTTGTTTTATATATATGGTCAATATTTAAAAAATCCATGAAACTTGTACGAAAAGCCATTTCATCGAAAAGATTGAGTTTTGATTTCCAAAGCATTTCATCATAACATACTTCCTCATAAACAGAAATAGAAAACGAATATAAATTAGCAAAAATTCCAACTTTGTTTTATATATATAGAATATCTACTTAAGCTTATCAATGCTCATATCAGGGAACCACCCATAGTTCTATATATTTGGTAGAAGATGCAGATATCGGTTTGTGTTTAGGTTTGGATACAGTAATGAGCGAAACAACAGGAAAGGTCAGTACTTTGAAAAAAAAAATGCAAAAGAGGTGTGTTCTAGTGGAAATGTTATTATAAATAGTTTAAACAAAGGTACCAACAATTTTACAAATAATTTTAAAGATGAGCATCAGTGTATGATGTAAGAATATTGATTGATCAACAGGGATACTGACCCGATTTTTCATTTCATGTTGCTTTTCGAGTATGAAATTGATGCTGGATTAAGATTCATTAAAATCGAAAAAAAAGAACACCACTTCGTTTTTATCGTTCATAAAACATGAAAAGGAATCACCAATACTTTGTATAATAATCTGGCTGTAATCGTCCTGTATCTACTTTTCAGGTAATCACATGCAAAGCTGCCGTGGCTTGGGAGTCCAAAAAGCCGCTTACGGTGGAAACCGTCGAGGTAGCTCCACCAAAAGCCGGAGAAGTTCGCATCAAAGTTGTGGCCACTGGAGTGTGTCACTCGGATGCTAGCATATTGGCTGGATACGATCCAAGTGTTAAATTCCCAGTTATATTTGGCCATGAAGGGGCTGGTATTGTGGAAAGTGTCGGTGAAGGCATAACAAAGTTCAAACCTGGAGATCATGTGATTCCATTGTTCATTCCGCAATGCTTCGAGTGCAGGCCCTGCAAGAACCCCAACACAAATCTTTGTGCCAAGATGAATTTGACTGCAGGAGTTCTATCCGATGGTACATCTCGATTCACTTGCAAGGGGCAACAGGTGTTTCATTGTATGAACACTTCGACATTTTCTCAGTACACCGTTGTAGAAGAAAACTATTTGTGCAAGATTGATGAATCTGCACCATTGGACAAAGTTTGTCTATTGGGATGCGGAATTTCGACGGGATACGGAACGGCACTGAACTCTGCCAAAGTCAATAAAGGAAGCAGCTGTGCCGTGTGGGGACTTGGAGCTGTTGGATTGGCCGCAGTTATGGGTTGCAAAGCAGCAGGAGCTACTAGAATCATTGGAGTCGACATCAACCCTGCCAAATTCGAAGTTGCTAAACAGTTCGGTTGTACGGAATTTGTTAATCCAAAAGATTATGATGAACCTATTCAACAGGTGCTTATGAAGAAGACACAGGGTGGGTTAGATTACACGATTGAATGCGTTGGTAATGTGTTGACAATGCGTGCTGCACTGGAGTCAACAGCTCCTGGTTGGGGAGTGTCGGTGATTGTTGGAGTAGCCGAGTTCGATAGTGAAATATCTACACGTCCAATGGAGATGCTTCTTGGTAGGTCATGGAAGGGCGCAATTTTTGGAGGATGGAAAAGTGTAGAAAGTGTACCGGAACTTGTCAACAAGTACATAAAGCAGGAGTTAATGTTAGATGAATTTATTACCCATACTATGCCAATCGATGACATAAACGAGGCATTTAGACTTATGCGAGAGGGAAAAAGTATTCGTTCAGTTATCATATACTAATTACTCAGATGAAACAGTATTGCATTAAATAATCGAACTGTATGTGATAAAATCGGAATAAATATAGACATCCATAGAAAATGTGGTTTTTATTATTCAATAATTATTTACCTGATTTGTGAGTGCTTAACAGCGGCACACTAGAAGATAACTTATATCAGTAAGGGAATTGTTTGCGGTTTTCAAGCCCTCCTCTCCGATGTAAGATTTTTTTTTCATACAAATGATTTTGACGTAGGACACCGTCTTTGGTATAGATACTCATATGAGGTACATTTCAAAATTTCTCAACGGATTTTCATGATTTTGTAACCAATCGATTGCAATTTTATTCAAAATCTCCATTGATATCTAATAATTTTTAAAAAATGCACTATTGACTTGAGGCCCTCCTTAACCGTGCGGTAAGATGCGCGGCTACAAAGCAAGACCATGCTGAGGGTGGCTGGGTTCGATTCCCGGTGCCGGTCTAGGCAATTTTCGGATAGGAAATTGTCTCGACTTCCCTGGGCATAAAAGTATCATCGTGCTAGCCTCATGATATACGAATGTAAAAATGGTAACCTGGCTTAGAAACCTCGCAGTTAATTACTGTGGACGTGCTTAATGAACACTAAGCTACGAGGCGGCTCTGTCCCAGTGTGGGGATGTAATGCCAATAAGAAGAAGAAGAAGAAGAAGATTGACTTGGGCTCAATAAAATCTGTCATCGTTTTTACTTAGTTTTAGCGAATAAATTAATATTCAAAATTATTATCTAAGCTGTAACGAAAGGTTGAAACATTTTCTGATTCTACTAGATGTGAGCCAGCCTATGTCTGAAAACCTCTCAAATAAAGACCAAAAAAATCTGATTCTCATTATAATTAGTAATCGGTTGTAAGATGATGATGATGATGATGATGGTCCCGCCACATACCCCTACAAAGGTTTGAGCTAGACGATTTATCTTTGAGATAATTAATTGAATTTAATTTTTCAACAATTTAATCAGATTTGCAAACAAATTTGATTCAAAACGCTAAGAAAATCTTGCAAGAGTTTGGAATGTATATGTATGTATGTATATTTACTAACTACTTCTGAACCACTTGATCGATTTCAACTAAATTTGGATCACGCATTCTTCAAGAAGATAATAGAGGATGTGGGAGGGTCATTGAAAAGAACGGGGAGGGAGTGGGGGAAGATTATTGTTTGATTGGCGTAAGTTCTGAAACACATAAAAAAGAAGGCTGGAGGCAAAAAATATATATAATGGGATATAAAGTAAAGGTAGAGAGCAAGTGGAGAAAGGAGAAAGAAAGAGGAAAAATGAAAATAGAAGTAGGGAGAAAAAAGAAAGAAAAGTAAATAAAAGATAATAATAGAATTCTGCCTTAAATATTTCAATTGCATAATTTACTTTTCACATTTAATTTTGTTTCCCAAAGTGGTGGTATCCATTGATTCCTTGCGCGATCCACCACTATTGGTGCAGTAGCTCCTCTATTTTATTGAGGAAAATTATTGTTTTCAATAGTTTTTCGAAAATAATTTATGAATTAAATTGATTCAGTGGCATAATTATAGCATTACGCTTCAACTAGAATCATCATTAACCCTTATCCTCCCTTGATACTTTTTAGGCACTAAAAAATGATTTCAAAAAATCATAACTCCTTTGATTCTCGACCGATTTTGAAGAACTGGTTAGTTCTCTAGTTTTCAAACTGGGCGTTGGCCACCTGGTTCCGGAATAATTCCGGGGTCGAGTGGGGTACCTTTTTTTTCTCAAATCAAATGACATTGCTAGAAGTCTTAAAACTAATTTTTTGATGTGTCCTTCTTCATGAAATCACGAGACAAGTTCAATAGTGCCTCTTCCAAGGTTCCCTGGTGAGTTTGGACAGATTCTGCGACATTTCGGGGACCTGGTTCCCCCGGTGAAACTTTTGTGAAAACTTTTCGATTTGATCCGAAACCCAACTTGCGATGTCTCAAACTTCATGATTTCGCGAAACAAGTTCATTATTATTATTATTATTATCAGACTAAGGCCGGAGTGGCCTGTGCTGTACATAAAAGACTTCTCCATTCAGCTCGGTTCATGGCTGCACTTCGCCAACCACGCAGTCTGCGGAGGGTCCGCAAGTCGTCCTCCACCTGATCGATCCACCTTGCCCGCTGTGCACCTCGCCTTCTTGTTCCCGTCGGATCGTTGTCGAGAACCATTTTCACCGGATTACTGTCCGACATTCTGGCTACGTGCCAGGCCCACCGCAGTCTTCCGATTTTCGCGGTGTGAACGATGGATGGTTCTCCCAACAGCTGATGCAACTCGTGGTTCATTCGCCTCCTCCACGTACCGTCCGCCATCTGCAACCCACCATAGATGGTACGCAACACTTTCCTTTCGAAAACTCCCAGTGCGCGTTGGTCCTCCACGAGCATCGTCCAGGTCTCGTGTCCGTAGAGAACTACCGGTCTTATAAGCGTTTTGTAGATAGTCAGTTTGGTACGGCGGCGAACTCTATTCGATCGAAGCGTCTTGCGGAGTCCAAAGTACGTACGATTTCCAGCCACTATGCGTCTCCGAATTTCTCTGCTGATATCGTTATCGGCGGTCACCAGTGAGCCCAAGTACACGAATTCTTCAACCACCTCGATTTCGTCACCACCGATAGAAACTCGTGGTGGGTGGCTCACATTGACCTCTCTTGAGCCTCTTCCTATCATGTACTTCGTCTTCGACGTGTTGATGACTAGTCCAATCCGTTTAGCTTCGCTTTTCAGTCTGATGTAGGCTTCCTCCATCCTCTCAAAGTTACGTGCCATGATATCAATGTCGTCGGCGAAACCAAATAACTGGACGGACTTCGTGAAAATCGTACCACTCGTGTCAATCCCTGCCCTTCGTATTACTCCCTCCAAAGCGATGTTGAATAGCAGACACGAAAGACCATCACCTTGCCGTAACCCTCTACGGGTTTCGAAGGGACTCGAGAATGCCCTGAAACTCGAACTACGCACATCACCCGATCCATCGTCGCCTTGATCAACCGTATCAGTTTATCCGGAAATCCGTTTTCGTGCATTAGCTGCCATAGCTGGTCCCGATCGATTGTATCATATGCGGCTTTGAAGTCGATAAATAGATGATGTGTGGGCACGTTGTGGGCGAAACAAGTTCAATTGAGTCAAATTGGAGGTACATAAGTGTTTCTAATTAGGTTCCGTGGCATTCCGGGACCTGGTTCCCCCGTGTAAGTGGCCACTTTTTGATTTGATACGAAAACCATCTTGCGACGTCTCAAACTTCATGATTTCGCGAAACAAGTTCAATAGAGTCTAATTTGAGGTACCTAAGTGGTTTTGGTCAGGTTCCGTGGCATTCCGGGGACCTGGTTCCCCCGGGGAAGTGGCCACTTTTTTATTTGATCCGAAACCCATCTTGCGAGGTCTCAAACTTCATGATTTTGCGAAACAAGCTCAATAGAGTTTAAATTGAGGTAGCTAAGTGGTTCTGGTCAGGTTCCGCGGTATTCCGGGAGCCCAGTTCCCCCGGGGAAGTGTCCACTTCTTTATTTGATCCGAAACCCATCTTGCGATGCTTCAAACTTCATGATTTTGCTAAACGAGCTCAATTGAGTCTAATTTGAGGTACCTAAGTGGTACCTGGTCCCCCGGGGTAGTGGCCACTTTTCGATTTGATCCGAAACCCATCTTACGACGTCTCAAACTTCATGATTTTGCGAAACAAGCTCAATAAAATCTACTTTGAGGTACCTAATTGGTTTTGGTCAGGTTCCGTGGCGTTCCGGGGACCTGGTCCCCCGGGGTTGTGGCCACTTTTCGATTTGATCCGAAACCCATCTTGCGACCTCTCAAACTTCATGATTTCGCGAAACGAGCTCAATAAAGTCTAATTGGAGGTACCCTGAGTGGTGCTGGTCAGATTCCGTGGCATTCCGGAAACCTGATTCCATCGAGAGAGTGGCCACTTTTTGATTTGATCCGAAACCCATCTTGCGATGTCTCAAACTTCATAGTTTCGCGAAACGAGCTCAGTAGAGTCTAATTTGAGGTACTATAGTGGTGCTGGTCAGGTTCAGTGGCATTCCGAGAACATAGTTCCCCCAAGGCAACGTTTAAAACTTTATGTTTTCGCGATACGAGCTCAATAAAGTCTAATTTGAGGTTCCTGAGTGGTGCTGGTCAGGCTCCGTGGTGTTCCGGGGACCTGGATCCCTAGGGGAAGTGGCCACTTTTTGATTTGATCCGAAACCTATCTTGCGACGTTTCAAACATCATGATTTTGTGAAACGAGCACAACAGAGTCTAATTTGAGGTACCTGAGTGGTGCTGGTCAGGTTACGTGGCACAAGTTTGATACGATACAGGATGGGTTTCAAAATGCATCAAAAAGTTGCCTGGTAAACCAGATTCCCTGAACGCCACGGAACATAACATGCACCACTCAAGTACCTTGACAAAATCTCTATTGAAAATGTCTTGTGAAACCATGAAGTTTGTCCAGAGATGGGTTTACGATCACTACAAAAAAAAAAGCCCACATCCCCAAAAGAACCAGGTTCTCGGAATGTCACGAAACCTGACGAACACCATTCAAATACCTCAAAATAGAATCTATTGAGCTCGTTTCGTGAAATCTTAAAATTTGAGATCACATAAAATCACAGATCACATTTCAGATCACATAAAAAAGGGACCACTCTCTGGTAGAACCAGGTTCCAGTGATGTCACGTAACCTGACCAGCACCACTCAGGTACCTCAAATTAGACTCTGTTGACCTTGTTTCGCGAAATCATGAAGTTTGAGACGTCGCAAGTGTAGTGGCAAGATCCCTTCGGTATAACAGAATGATCCCGCTGGTGAGGTTCTCACTTCTGAATGAGTGCCAATACCTGTACTGATAATGAGATTAATAAATATGAGTCAGTTCACTAGAGACTACAAGCCTGATTGGACGCGTTTATTATTTCTTTATAGAAAATCCCGTACATAGATTAATTCCGTTTATAACAGTGGCGACGTGGATGAATTATTTTTTTCGTGTTAACGCGTGTGATAATTTATGTTTTTATACCAGTGAAATTGTTGGGAATGGTGTGTTTTTACAGTAAACTTATTATTATATGTGCCGTAAATTCTAGCCCGTGCAATATGTGTTACTCACCAGCATTGTGTTTTATCCTTCATCAATTTTTTATCAATCCGTATGTAGCAGAGATCCCTCAATCGGAAAACGTCGCGTCGAGCTCTAAGCTTCAGGGGCGAGAGGAGCCCGTTCCGCATGGGAGCGATCGAATAGCTCAGGAAGGAGTGCAGCATAGACGAAGCCAGAGGAATCCGAAGAGAAGAAGAAGAAACGATTTCGTATACTATTGATTTGTTTTTAAACGAATTTTATTTGTTCATGTATGAACTTTCGAATTATTGTAATCTGATCTGAATATTTTAGTTTTGTATATGTACATAACTATTTCGTGAATTTCAGTAGTTTATTCTATTTTTGTGTTGATGATAGTTTAATCTAAACGGGGAAGAAGCTGTAGTGGCAAGATCCCTTCGGTGCAACAGAATGATCCCGCTGGTGGGGTTCTCACTTCTGAATGAGTGCCAATACCTGTACTGATAATGAGATTAATAAATATGAGTCAGTTCACTAGAGACTACAAGCCTGATTGGACGCGTTTATTATTTCTTTATAGAAAATCCCGTACATAGATTAATTCCGTTTAAAACAGCAAGATGGGTTTTGGATCAAAACGAAAAGTGGCCACTTCCCCGGAATACCACGGAGCATGATCAGCACAACTCAGGTACCTCAAATTAGACTCTATTGAGTCCGTTTGGCAAAATCATGAAGTTTGAGACGTCTCAAGATGGATTTCGGATCACTTAAACAAGTGGCCATTTTCCCAGGGAACTAGGCTGCTGGAATGCCACTTAACTTGACTAGCGCCAATAAGGTTCCTTAAATTAGACTCTACTGAGTTCGTTTCGCGAAATCATGAAGTTTGAGACGTCGCAAGATGGGTTTCGGATCAACTCGGAAAGTGGCCACTTCCCCGAAGGAACCAGGTTTCCGGAATGCCACGGAACCTGACCAGCACTACCCTGGTACCTCAAATTAGACTTTATTGAGCCCGTTTCGCGTAATCATGAAGTTTTAGAGGTCACAAGAGGGTTTTCTTCTTCTTCTTCTTCTTCTTCTTCTTCTTCTTCTTCTTCTTCTTCTTCTTCTTCTTCTTCTTCTTCTTCTTCTTCTTCTTCTTCTTCTTCTTCTTATTGGCATTACATCCCTACACTGGGACAGAGCCGCCTCGCAGCTTAGTGTTCATCAAGCACTTCCACAGTTATTAACTGCGAGGTTTCTAAGCCAGGTTACCATTTTTGCATTCGTATATCATGAGGCTAGCACGATGATACTTTTATGCCCAGGGAAGTCGAGACAATTTCCAATCCGAAAATTGCCTAGACCGGCACCGGGAATCTAACCCAGCCACCCTCAGCATGGTCTTGCTTTATAGCCGCGCGTCTTACCGCACGGCTAAGGAGGGCCCCAAGAGGGTTTTCAGATCATATAAAAAAGTGGCCACTTCCCCGGGGGAACCAGGTCCCCGGAATGCCACGGAACCTGACCAGCACCACTCAGGTGCCTCAAATTAGAATCTGTTGAGCTCGTTTCGCAAAATCATGAAGTTTGAGACGTCCTAAGATGGGTTTGGGATTCACTTCCACGTGACCAGATCCACTCAGGTACCTCAAATTAGACTCTATTGAGCTTGTTTTGCGGAATCATGAAGTTTGAGACGTCGCAAGATGGTTTTCGGATCAAATCGAAAAGTGCCCACTCCCCCATTGAACCATTTATGAAATGCCACGGAACCTTATCAGCACCACTCTGGTACCTTAAATTAGACTCTATTGATCTCGTTTCGCGAAATCATGAAGTTTGAGAGGTCGCAATATGGGCTTCGGATCATATCAAAAAATGACCACTTCCCCGGAGGAACCAGGTCCCCGGAATGCCACGGAACCTGGCCAGAATCACTTAGGAACCGCAAATTAGACTTTATTGAACTCGTTTTGCGAAATCATGAAGTTTGAGAGGTCGCAAGATGGGTTTTACATCATATCAAAAAGTGGCCACTTCCCCGGGGGAACAAGGTCCCCGAAATGCCGCAGAACCTGTCCAAACCCACCTTAGAAAACGCACTATTGAACATGTCTCGTGACTTCATGAAGTAGAACACACCAAAAAATGAGTTTAAAGATTTTTAACAAGATCATTTGATTTGAGAAAAAAAGGTACCCCATTCGACCCCGAAATTATTCCGGAACCATGTTAACCAATGCCGATTTTCTTCTTAAGTTTAAATCGTGAATCGTCAAAATCGGTCGAGAATCAACGGAGTTATGATTTTTTTAAGTCATTTTACATAGAGCCTAAAAAGTATCAAGGGAGGATAAGGGTTAAGGGTAGTACGCTGCTGATAAGTACTATGCAACACGGAAAGATCAAAGAATGATTCCGCTACTGTAATTCCTTGAGCAGTACGGTTTTGGCAAGTAGAGGAAATTTCGTGATGTTCATAATGGAACGTACACGGTCAAGCAGTTTGACCAACAATGACTCCACCTCTCGTTTATTCAAACATCCATCAAGTTTTACCAACAGCGGCACGAACGTCACGATATGGATATACCTCCATGACTGGTAGTGCGAATTCCGCATAAACCTGCCGATCGATAGAATTAAATGTAAAACAGAACAGCACATGGGGAGATCGTTGCCTGGATCTTTTTGCCTGTCTTGGCACGGTGGTTTCCATACCACTAACCGTCCACACACAATACCACAATACCGTCCACAACCAGGACGTTACCCGAGCAAAGTCGGAAAACATAATGAAAGCATATAGAAAACATATTTTGATATTGATATCAAATTGAAATCATAATTTGTTTTCAAATATGAATCATCATGACTGATTACATATTTTGATCTCATTTTGCTGTTGATTTCTAAATTGTATGATCTGACATCAAACTGTGTGCTTATTTTGTTATCGGAACCAATATCAAAATTAGTTTTCGATTTGCTCTCATCGATAGCAGGAATAGTTTTCGATTTGATGTCACAGTAAGATTTTTCTGCTATAGATTTTGATCTTTTAACCGTTAAAACGACCAAAAGGATATCAACCTGAGTTATCAAAATTAGGCGATTTCACAACAACAAAATTAGTTATCGATTTGCTCTCAATCTTTGCTCGGGTAGGCAAGAAGATTCTTGCTTCGATTGTGTGCTGTTCAATAGATGGTCTTCCTTTCTAGCGAACGGCTTTCAATCTGATGATTTTCAATTATCTTTCGATTATCTACTTCCTCATACTTTGAGTAGAAATTACCGATAAAGTCGATAAACAAATCATTCAACACTGGTATATCTTATATCGACCGGTATATCCTGGCCTTCTATCAACAGTTCATTTTTGGAGTAATCCTATAGCCTTTCGGTACAACTTTGTTGTACGAGAAAGGCAAAAATCTAAAAATTCGTTTTGAGCAGACGAAATTAAAACGTCTTCTTGGTAGTACGGCTATGTGTTGACAATTTATGAAAGCTTCGGAAAGTGATTACAAAAGTTTAATCGCAATTTATCGTGAAGTAGAATACAGTAAGTAAATTTGGGGCCCTCCTTAGCCGTGCGGTAAGATGCGCGGCTACAAAGCAAGACCATGCTGAGGGTGGCTGGGTTCGATTCCCAGTGCCGGTCTAGACAATTTTCGGATTGGAAATTGTCTCGACTTCCCTGGGCATAAAAGTATCATCGTGTTAGCCTCATGATATACGAATGCAGAAATGGTAACTTGGCTTAGAAACCTCGCAGTTAATAACTGTGGAAGTGCTGAATGAACACTAAGCTGCGAGGCGGCAGTGTCCCAGTGGGGGATGTAATGCCAATGAAGAAGAGAAGAAGAAGACAATACAGTAATATCCCGATTTTTTCATCCCGGTGAATTTTGGAGTAATAAAATAGAAAATGTGAAAAAATCTTTTTTTTTAATTTTTTTTTTTTTACTAATGTGAATTAGTTTATGCCTTGGAAAGGCAAAATACGTTACAGAACCCGTAATGTCTTGTCGAAATGGCTTACAAAATTCTTGACAGGTACTTGAAAATGAATAATAAACTACAGGCGGTAAAAGTTATTTCATGAAAATCATTGTTGTTTATGGTATTACATATTAACAAAAATAAAAAAACGACTAAAATTTTAAAAAAATGGGGTGAAAAAACCGGGTCGAAAACGTGACAAAATCAGGACGTGATAAAATCGGGAAGTGACAAAATCGGGTCAATACTGTACAACTAAATTCGATTTTAATTTGTCTATTTACCTACCTTCCTTCTAAGTACAGGCTGATATACCTACAAGTTGTAAAAATAAAAGATTCTAGACATGAGAGATCACTTCAAATTATAACTAACACTAAGCTTCAGATAAACACTAACAATAAAAGAGCATTTAGTGGCTGTGTGAAGCAGTTATTGGGCAAAAACAGCAATTACAAACTATTAAATTTCAATAATCGCATTTTCTAGCCATGTCCAATCATCCCAACCGCAACTGATTCTGATTGTATACCCATTTAAATAATGCACACGGCACTAATGATTCAGCAATATGTTCCTTCGGGGTCTGTTCTCGAAATACGTTACGAAAAAATGGTCTTGTTAATCACCTCCCCCCATGTAACAGAACGTAACATTCAATTTACTCGCTTTACTATGTAACACGTTATCGGGAAAATTCAAAGTGTAGATTTTTTTTCTCAGTCACGTGAGGCTAGTTTTGAGCAGGTCACAACGTATATGATTAGTCAATCATTGAATCATATATTTCTGACTAGCTCTGAAGCTGTTATCAGAAAAGTTACATTATTCCTTTCTTGTTAATACAAACGTGCAAAATGTATAAGCGTAAATTGAATAACTAAGATAAAAATAGTGTTAATATGATTCCTATGGTTTAATCGGCTGTGATCTGTTTTTTTTTTTTCAAATAGGTGACATGGTTATGGGACTATGGGATTGTGTGGATCGACACGAAACCGATGGTATTTGAAATTTTAGAGCATTATTGAGATAATTTACTCTGGATTAATTCGGCACATACTATAAGCTTCGAGAAGCCTATACATTCTTGAAGACTACGCTCTTAATGAATAGCATGTATGACACATTTACTCCGCAATAAACCGGAATTTGTGGCTGAGTTGATGTGAAAAAAATAGCCCCTTAGATATATTATTAGTAGCTCATATAGTACCCGTCGTTCATCGTCTTCTTAAAAACATACTAAAAACTACATCAATGAGCTATTTTGTATAAAAACTTTATTTGCGTTACGCAAAGCTTCGTCAGCAACCCCCCTTCCGCCACGCCCTCTTCCTGTAAGTGTAACAAAGAACATATTGCACTAATTGTGCCTCGTTACTTAATTTGTGAACAGGCCCCTAGCCCCACGGGAGGTAGGCGCTGAGATAATGGGGAGATAGTGACTAGACAAATATTTTTTTATAGTACTTGATCTTATCAACGCTCGTATGGGGAGCCAAGCATAATTCTATATTTCGGTTGGAGCTTCAGCTATCAGTCTGTGTCTAGGTTTGGTTGCAATAATGAGTGAAACAACTGGAAAGGTTAGTACTTTTAAGAATGTTTTTTGAATTATGGTGTGTTCTGTTTTTAGATCATTTTCTAATGCGAAAAGCAGTTTTGAGTTCAAGTGAAAATAGTATCATAAATAGTGAAGGCAAATGTTTCAGCAATTTGATAATTGATTTAGAAAATGAGTCTAATTCTAAAACAAGGTGTGAGAATATTGGTTGATTATTTATAATCGTAACAAAATGAAATACAGTATTCATTAGATGTCTCAAGCAATGTGTCAATGTCATAGAATTTCTCCCTTTCTTCTATGTATATTTAAATTTATCTTCTTCTTCTTCTTATTGGCATTACATCTCCCATTGGGACATTGCCGCCTAGCAGCTTAGTGTTCGTTTTAGCACTTCCACAGTTATTAACTGCGAGGTTTCTAAGCCAAGGTACCATTTTTGCATTCGTATATCATGAGGCTAACACGATGATACTTTCATACCCAGGGAAATCGAGACAATTTCCAATCCGTAAATTGCCTAGACCGGCACCGGGAATCGAACTCAGTCAACCTCAGCATGGTCTTGCTTTGTAGCCGCGCGTCTTACCGCTAGGCTAAGGAGGGCCCATTTGTTGTGTCTGTTTAATATTTTCACAGTTGGTCGTTTGAGATGACCACTCCTGTGGTAGTGATCTTAGTAGAAACTAGATTGTATCTTTAATAGTCATTTGATTACTGATTTCTGTGTTGAAAGCATCTAGTTTACTTTAACTGATATTCCGAATTCGCTAAACTGTGAGGAAGTACATTTATTATCAAAAAACCCGGATGAGCAATTCTCTGTGAAATCGAAGGTCGATTTATTTCTGTATTTTTTGATTTCTCGGAAATTTTGCATATACCTTCTTTGTAATCAAAAAACATAATTTGCATCATTGCCCGAGTAGTCGAAAATAGCTCAATAATATCAAATGTTGATAAGATAGCAAAATGAGATATGAGATTGATATAAGAGATAAAAGATCAGATGACAATATAAATATTTTGCACTGAAATATCATGAGGACATCAATTTATGCTATTTGTAATAAGTGATCAATATCATGTGCCATTAGTTTGTTCTTATCCATAGCATATCTTGATATTTAAATGATATTTCAGTGCAAATTTTTGATATTGATGCCTGTTCTTTTATCTCTTATATCAATCAAGTCCATATCATGTTTTGTTATTCTGTTCAGGGCTTCTACCCAGGTGGTTTACCATTTTGACTCTAGCCTAGATTTTGACGAGTAAAAACACATTGAAATCATTCAAAAAAATTAAACTTGAAAATGGCTTGTCCGATCGTTTTGATGTCTTCGACAAAGGTTTAGGTAATCAATGGGGGTATGTGAAAAAATATACACTGTAAAAAAACTGTTCAAACATTGAAAATGAAACTTAAAAACCCGATTTTCTCAAAAACGAACTGTTCAGTATTTTTTATTTTTTGATATGCTGTAATTATGGGTCATAATGGAGAAATGAAGGACAAAAAAGTTATAATTTTTTAAAAAGTTGTTTTTTTTAAATGGTCGAAATAATACCGTATTTTTTTCTAAGTGCTACAGTTTCTGAGGTACAGCGGCTATAACATAAAATATAACGATTTTAAAACTTTTCAGTCATTTTCCATTTTTTCCTATTCTATTCAACCTAGAATCAAATTTTACTGAACCCTTGATATTTGTTGACCTTACTAATTATTGGTATATCCTTTAGCGGAAGACTTATATTCAGTTTTTCTTAGACACCAATATAGGGTAAATCACTACTTGGGCCTATGAAGCCGATTCCCGGCTCACTGCACATAAAACTTATGATTTATACTGTTTGGAAGCCGTAGGGTTATGATTAATATTTTTTTAAATGTCTCCTCTCCTTTAAATGTCTGCACTATACTGAATATTATATTCAACCATTTATTTTACTCCTAATTGACCAAATTATAGAAAATAAAAATGTAGATTTCAAACTTTCGCTCTTCGTTGCAACACCACTGAGCCGGAGTGATTCTTTTCACTTTTACAAAACGGTATCATCGAATAAACACCTACCTGAAAATCGTCACAGTGCTCGATACAACCATTGCCATTGCTGTTAATCACCACACAATAATTCTAAACACACGCACTTCTATTCTTTCTATTTGTCCATTTCACTAGAACTTATTTAAACATACTAGAATACATTTTAAAATGTATCCTCAAACCGAACAAAAAATTACCTCGACCCAAGAACTTCTAGCCGCACAGTGCTGCCAAAAGACCAGGAGCCTTTTTTAGTATGAAAATAATCCTGCTTCGTTAATAGGAATACTGTCTAATACGTTGACACTGTCATATTATTTATAATTATCTCGAATATTTTTTTAAGTATTTGGAAGGTATTTTTATGAGTGAATATATTTTCTCCAACAAATAAAAATTATATTATGGCAACACGTTGTCGTGGAACGTGCATATTTTTGTTTACGTCGCATTTCATACCGTCCCGAGAAAGAGAGCGAGAGTAAAATGTTGAGAGACTGAGTAAAATATTGCGTATGCCGAAGAGACTTGGGGTATGCCGGAAAAGCCATCGCTGTGACTGAAATGAGTGCTGCACCTTGTTAATTTAAAACAAATAATAACTTTTTCAATCGATGTTTAGCAAGAATAGCAATTTTTTCAACAAAGATGAACCCCATTGCAGTATTACACGGCCCACAAAATTCAGGAAAAGTTGCTCCTTGTCATAATTTATTTATTACCAGACTAAGGCCGGAGTGGCCTGTGCAACATATAAAAGTCTTCTCCATTCAGCTCGGTCCATGGCTGCACTTCGCTAATCAGTCTGCAGCAGTCTGCAGAGAGTCCGCAAATCGTCCTCCACCTGATCGATCAACCTTGCCCGCTGTGCACCTCGCCTTCTTGTTCCCGTCGGCTCGTTGTCGAGAACCATTTTCACCGGATTACTGTTCGATATTCTGGCTACGTGTCCAGCCCACCGCAGTCTTCTGGTTTTCGCGGTGTGAACGATGGATGGTTCTCCCAACAGCTGATGCAACTCGTGGTTCATTCGCCTCCTTCACGTACCGTCCGCCATCTGCACCCCACCATAGATGGTACGCAGCACTTTTCTTTCGAAAACTCCCAGTGCGCGTTGGTCCTCCACGAGCATCGTCCAGGTCTCGTGTCCGTAGAGAACTACCGGTCTAATAAGCGTTTTGTAGATAGTCAGTTTGGTACAGCGGCGAACTCTATTCGATCGGAGCGTTTTGCGGAGTCCAAAGTACGTACGATTTCCTGCCATGATGCACCCCGAATTTCTTATGTAGGCTTCCTCCATCCTCTCAAAGTTACGTGCCATTATATAAATATCGTCGGTGAAACCAAATAACTGGACGGACTTCGTGAAAATCTAACCACTCGTGTCAACCCCTGCCCTTCGTATTACTCCCTCCAAAGCGATGTTGAATAGCAGACACGAAAGACCATCACCTTGCCGTAACCCTTTCGCGTTTCGAAGGGACTCGAGAATGCCCCTGAAACTCGAACTACGCACATCACCCGATCCATCGTCCCCTTGATCAACCGTATCAGTTTATCCGGAAATCCGTTTTCGTGTATTAGCTGCCATAGCTGGTCCCGATCGATTATATCATATGCGGCTTTGAAGTCGATAAATAGATGATGTGTGGGCACGTTGTATTCGCGGCATTTCTGCAATACCTGATGTACGGCGAACACCTGGTCTGTGGTAGAGCGTTCACCCATAAATCCCGCCTGGTACTGCCCCACGAACTCTCTTGCAATTGGTGTTAGTCGGCGGCATAAAATTTAGGAGAGTACTTTGTAGGTGGCGTACAGCAATGTGATTGCACGGTAGTTGCTACAATCCAGCTTATAGCCCTTTTTATAGATGGGACACACGACACCTTCCATCCACTCCTGCGACAAAACCTACTCCTATTGTTTGTGCTAATCACCGCGCGTTTATTAATTAATTAATCCGCTAGATTGGCTTTTCTCGGTGATATTTTAAACTTCACAGCATTATTTTTCGTGACGCGTTTCGGCTTACTGACCTTCAGCCATCATCAGACGTCTATAATAGACATTTATTTAAACGATTAACAATTTTCATTACTATACATTTTTCAAACAAACTTACAACGTGCTGGATGTAACCTTTCAGCTTGGTCAGTCAAATTACACTAATCCGAATTTCCCTCCCAAGTTTAGTCTTCCCGTCAGTCAACACCCCATTTCGTTTATTGCGTCGTCGTTGTTCGTGTTTACACTCGTCGTATGCAGTTCGCCACCCAGTCGATACAACAGTCCGTTGTATATGGAGTTAAAATTCCCACATTCTCGCTGAAGGTTTACTGCTTTGCTTTCCCTTGTTTTTGATGTGGAATACCTCCGCTATTGTCCTGACTTCCTGGTTTGCAATACGTTCAAGCACTTTAGTTTTGTCAAAATTGAAAAGGTGTCCTTCATTCATCATATGAACTGCTAAGCCAGATTTCAGATTCCTCTTTTCACACTCATTCTTATGTTCTGCAATCCGTACCTAGCATTCGTTTCGTTTGGCCGATGTAGACTTTCCCATCGTCTGTGCCACAAGGTATAGAGTACACTACGTTGTTCTGTTTGCCTGGTGGTATTACATCCTTCAGCTTACTGAAAATCGTGTGTTTGATTTATTTTGTGGTCTGGCGAGGCTAGTACCACATTATTGCGTCGAAGAATTTTCTTCAGTTTTTCGCTCAGGTTTGGTACATATGGAGCCGACACATATTTTTGTAGTTGTTTGGGAGCCTTGGATTTTTCTAGGGAGTTGTAATGCTTATGGACACGCTGTTCTTTTAACCTGTTCACAAACCACATCGGATAATTATTTTTCATAAGAATCTGAGTGGCTTGTTTTAAGGTTTGTACCCGTTTTTCTCCGTGGGTCAATTTTATCTCGCTTTTATCTCGATTAACGCGATCGCCGTATTTTGCTTGTGTTGGAATGGGCTTTTAGAATTGAAATCTAAATACCTTCCATTTGGACTTTTTGGCAGCCATGAAGTTGTTATTTCATTGGTTTGCCGTTCAAACATCATGTCCAAAAACTTAATTTTACCTCCCACCTCCTCCTCTACCGTAAACTGCAACCGATCATGGAAACTGTTGAATGTTTCCACGATCATTTGTATATTTTCCCTTTTGGCTATGCATATGCAATCGTCCACATACCTCTTGTATACTCTAACCTGTATTTGTTTCTCCTCCAGTTGTTTCATGCACTCCTGTTCCAGCTTCTCCATTACTATATTGGCGATGACTGGTGATAATGGAGATCCCATTAGAATTCCGAAGGTCTCTCCGTATATCGTTCCTTGAAACATAAAGAATGTTGATTCGAGTACTAACCTCACTGCCTTGATGAAACTTTCTTTGCTTATGTTTGTGTGTGGTTCCATTTCCATCCATCTTTCTTCCAGGCATCTCAGCGCGTAGTCCACCGGTACATTGGTGTATAATGAAACTACGTCTAACGAGAATAATACTTCTCCCTCGGTTGTCTGAAATCCTGTTATTTCGTTGGCAAAATCAAAACTGTTACGTACGTGGAAATTCGTTTTTCCTACAACATTGCCGATTATATTTGCTAGATAACCAGCTATGTTGTATGTTGCTGAACCATCGGGGTACATCGATTTTGGAACTAAAAGGAAGCTGAAAGAATCGAGTTGCAATCCTCCGAGAATATATGGCCTACCGAAAATTCATAAGGAAAACAGACCTCTGAGACCGGTGGTGTCAACGATAGGTTCAGCAACATACAACATAGCTGGTTATCTAGCAAATATAATCGGCAATGTTGTAGGAAAAACGAATTTCCACGTACGTAACAGTTTTGATTTTGCCAACGAAATAACAGGATTTCAGACAACCGAGGGAGAAGTATTATTCTCGTTAGACGTAGTTTCATTATACACCAATGTACCGGTGGACTACGCGCTGAGATGCCTGGAAGAAAGATGGATGGAAGTGGAACCACACACAAACATAAGCAAAGAAAGTTTCATCAAGGCAGTGAGGTTAGTACTCGAATCAACATTCTTTATGTTTCAAGGAACGATATACGGACAGACCTTCGGAGTTCCAATGGGGTCTCCATTATCACCAGTCATCGCCAATATAGTAATGGAGAAGCTGGAACAGGAGTGCATGAAACAACTGGAGGAGAAACAAATACAGGTTAGAGTATACAAGAGGTATGTGGACGATTGCATATGCATAGCCAAAAGGGAAAATATACAAATGATCGTGGAAACATTCAACAGTTTCCATGATCGGTTGCAGTTTACGGTAGAGGAGGAGGTGGGAGGTAAAATTAAGTTTTTGGACATGATGTTGGAACGGCAAACCAATGAAATAACAACTTCATGGCTGCCGAAAAGTCCAAATGGAAGGTATTTAGATTTCAATTCTAAAAGCCCATTCCAACACAAGCAAAATACGGCGATCGCGCTAATCGATCGCGCGATAAAATTGACCCACGGAGAAAAACGGGTACAAACCTTAAAACAAGCCACTCAGATTCTTATGAAAAATAATTATCCGATGTGGTTTGTGAACAGGTTAAAAGAACAGCGTGTCCATAAGCATTACAACTCCCTAGAAAAATCCAAGGCTCCCGAACAACTACAAAAATATGTGTCGGCTCCATATGTACCAAGCCTGAGCGAAAAATTGAAGAAAATTCTTCGACACAATAATGTGGTACTAGCCTCCAGACCACAAAATAAAATCAAACACACGATTTTCAGTAAGCTGAAGGATGTAATACCACCAGGCAAACAGAAAAACGTAGTGTACTCTATACCGTGTGGGACAGATGATGGGAAAGTCTACATCGGCCAAACGAAACGAATGCTAGAGGTACGGATTGCAGAACATAAGAATGACTGTAAAAAGAGGAATCCGAAATCTGGCTTAGCAGTTCATATGATGAATGAAGGACACCTTTTCAATTTTGACAAAACTAAAGTGCTTGAACGTATTGCAAACCAGGAGGTCAGGACAATAGCGGAGGTATTCCACATCAAAAAACAAGGGGAAAGCAAAGCAGTAAACCTTCAGCGAGAATGTGGGAATTTTAACTCCATATACAACGGACTGTTGTATCGACTGGGTGGCGAACTGCATACGACGAGTGTAAACACGAACAACGACGACGCAATAAACGAAATGGGGTGTTGACTGACGGAAGACTAAACTTGGGAGGGAAATTCGGATTAGTGTAATTTGACTGACCAAGCTGAAAGGTTACATCCAGCACGTTGTAAGTTTGTTTGAAAAATGTATAGTAATGAAAATTGTTAATCGTTTAAATAAATGTCTATTATAGACGTCTGATGATGGCTGAAGGTCAGTAAGCCGAAACGCGTCACGAAAAATAATGCTGTGAAGTTTAAAATATCACCGAGAAAAGCCAATCTAGCGGATTAATTAATTAAAACCTACTCCTCCCAAACCCTGGTAATCACCCAATACAGCGCTCTAACCAGTGCCTCACCACCGTGTTTAAACAGCTCTCCTGGTAGTTGGTCAACTCCAGGCGCTTTGTTGTTTTTCAGCCGGCCGATCTCCTCCTGGATATCCTGGAGATTGGGAGCCGGAAGTCTCATGTCCTGCGCGCGTGCTCCCAGGTTCATTACCATACCGCCAGCGTTGTCTGCCATATCGCCATTCAGGTGCTCACCTCACGCTCGTTTGTAAGAAGGTTCCCGTTTATGTTCGTACACATTTTGGGCTGTGGCACGTGGCCCTTACGTGAACGGTTTAACTTCTCATAGAGCTTTCGTGCGTTATTAGCGCGGTAAAGTTCCTCCGTCTCTTCACGGTCTCGATCTTCTTGCAAGCGCTTTTTCCTCCGAAAAATCATGTTTTGTCTGTTCCGCGCCCGTTTGTATCGTGCCTCGTTCGCCCTCGTGCGGTGTTGCAGAATTCTCGCCCATGCTGCATTCTTCTCCTCAACTAACTGCTCACATTCGCCGTCATAGCAGTCGTTTCTGTGATCCGGAGCCACCGTGCCTAGGGTAGCAGTTGCGGTGCTTCCAATGGCGGATCGAATATCTCTCCAGCCATCTTCAAGAGATGCTGCGCCTAGCTGCTCTTCCGTTGGGAGTGCCATTTCCAGCTGCTGCGCGTAGTCTTGGGCTAGTCTACCGTTTTGTAGCCGCCCAATGTTTAGCCGCGGCGGATGACTCCGACGCGTGTTGTACACCGTCAAGAGTTTTGAGCGCAGACATACTGCAACGAGGTAGTGGTCGGATTCAATATTCGCACTGCTGTAAGTGCGTACGTTCGTGATGTCGGAGAAAAATTTACCGTCGATTAGAACGTGATCGATTTGGTTTTCCGATACTTGATTAGGTGATTTCCATGTGGCCTTGTGGATATTCGTGCGACTACCATGCCGCGGGAGGCTGTAAAGTTTATGCATTGTTGGCCGTTGTCGTTCGATACGGTATACAGACTATCCGGTCCGATGATTGGTCTATACATTTCCTCCCTTCCTACCTGAGCGTTCATGGCACCGATTACGATTCTGACGTCCCGCAGTGGGCATCCATCTTATGGCTGCTCCAGCTATGCATAGAACGCTTCTTTCTCGTCGTCGGGTCTCCCTTCGTGTGGGTAGTACACGTTGATGATGCTATAGTTGAAGAAACAGCTTTTTATCCTCAGCTTGCACATCCTTTCGTTTCGGGGATGTAATTCTTCGTAGATTATCCTGTCCCAACCTGCGAAGCCAAGCGACATGCAGTTCCATATTCCAAGCTTCCAATCGTGATCCTTTATTCGTCGCCTAGGTCGTTGCCGATTGTATCGAGTCGTATTATCTTCTATGTCGTTCGTAATGGTTGTTTTTAAAGGCGGCTTATTGGGCTTGCGCAAACCTCCTGTCTCGTCGGAGGGCCGTCGTGTCAGAGCTGTTTAGCATCCCACCTAACACCAGAGCTTGTCATAAATATCAATTAAATAATGCAGTCGTACGCATGTTAGGCCGGGAATGGGGTAAGAAACCCTACACAGCATGTGCATTCCATCCTTTGCTAGAACTCAAACTCCCAACCCCAGTACGCTAAACTAACGCTTTGCCGAAGTATCTCCTTATTCTAAATTTACGAATGGTCAGAACAAAAACAGAAGATTGTCGAGCTTGTGTGTTTATGAGTGAGTGTTTGAAATTTTTTTTCAGTTATTTAAATTCTTAGTACCGGTTCTTCATCTCATGATTTCTTATACATGAAACTAGTGCTGGATTGAGATACATTTATAGAAAAATTATTGAAGCTCTTTTAGTGGAATGTCTTCAACTGTTTTAAGATACATTTGTTATATTGATATAGAAACTATATAGTCATTGTCACGCGTAAAACATAAAAAGAAATCGCCACTGCTACGTATATGAATCAGTTTATCTTCATGAATCTTTCTTTACAGGTCATCACATGCAAAGCTGCCGTGGCTTGGGAGCCCAATAAGCCGCTTACGGTGGAAACTATCGAAGTGGCTCCACCCAAAGCCGGAGAAATTCGCATCAAAGTTGTGGCCACTGGTGTGTGCCACTCGGATGCTAGTTTCTTGAGTGGGTACGACCCAAGTATTCGCTTTCCAGTTATATTTGGCCACGAAGGGGCTGGAATTGTGGAAAGTGTCGGTGAAGGCGTAACAAAGTTCAAACCAGGAGATCATGTGATTCCATTGTTCATTCCGCAATGCTTCGAGTGCAGGCCCTGCAAGAACCCCAACACAAATCTATGTAAGAAGATGCGTTTGAGTGCAGGAGATTTATCCGATGGTACATCTCGATTCACTTGCAAGGGGAAACAGGTGTTTCATTGTATGAGCACTTCGACATTTTCTCAGTACACCGTTGTAGAGGAAGATTATTTGTGCAAGATTGATGAATCTGCACCATTGGACAAAGTTTGTCTATTGGGATGTGGAATTTCGACGGGATACGGAACGGCACTGAACTCTGCCAAAGTTAATAAAGGAAGCAGCTGTGCAGTGTGGGGACTTGGAGCTGTTGGATTGGCCGCAGTTATGGGTTGCAAAGCAGCAGGAGCTACTAGAATCATTGGCGTCGACATCAACCCTGCCAAGTTCGAAATTGCTAAACAGTTCGGTTGTACAGAATTTGTTAATCCAAAAGATTATGATGAACCTATTCAACAGGTGCTTATGAAGAAGACACAGGGTGGGTTAGATTACACGATTGAATGCGTTGGTAATGTGTTGACAATGCGTGCTGCACTGGAGTCAACAGCTCCTGGTTGGGGAGTATCGGTGATTGTTGGAGTAGCCGAGTACGAGAGTGAAGTATCTACACGTGCAATGGAGATGCTTCTTGGTAGGACATGGAAGGGCGCTGTTTATGGAGGATGGAAAAGTGTTGAATGTATACCGGAGCTTGTCAACAGGTACATGAAGCAGGAATTAATGTTGGATGAGTTTATTACCCATACTATGCCAATCGATGAAATAAACGAAGCATTTAGACTTATGCGAGAGGGAAAAAGTATTCGTTCAGTTATCATAAACTAATTACCCAAATGAAACAGTATTGCATTAAAATGAATAAACTGAATGTAATAAAAATATCGAAATAAACATAGTGATGAAAGGTAATGAAAATTATTTTTGATGCAAGATATTCCGACTTTTTTTCGCGGTGAGACAGCCCCCAGAATGTACCATTTCTCCGAAAGACATTTCACGGAATGTACTTTTCACCGAAAGTCATTCCGCGCAATGCCATTTGCCATTTGAAGGACAATTGCTTACTATTCCCAGATTTTTAAATGGCGATAGCAGTTTGGCATCTTCCTAGATTTAAGCAAATGGTTGAAAACTTTCAGGAGCCTTTGCTGCACTCACTGAAGCAGTATAACACTTTTTTTAGCCGAGACGTAAACCGTGCGAAACCTTTCACCTCCCAAAACAGTCAAGTATAAATAGTCAGGCAAAGACGGATTGTATTTTGGTCTCGCTTCGGACTTGGAATCATCAAGCCGACTTAACGAATTCTAGCATTATTTTACTTTAAAAGATAAAAACGTCCTTAATGCTGGAAAAATTAAAATAAAATGTGAAATGAAATAAAATATATACAGAAAAAAAAACAAAATTATTTAATTTACAATAATAAAGCTTTAATTCACTCTAAATATTGTTATGCTTAACAGGATAAAACATCAAAAGCTGTTTAATTTATTTAACTAATTTCAAAATTTATTTACAATTGATTTTGCTTAAAAAGCTAAATACGTTTAAAGCTTTTAAATTCCTTTTAAATTTAATTTAAAATATCCGTCCAACGTTATAAGCTTAATTCAGCACCATCATTTCATAATTATTAACTGCGAGGTTTCTAAGCCAAGTTGCCTTTTTCGCATTTGTATATCATGAGGTCAACACGTTGGAAGTTTTAAGCCCAGAAAAGTCGAGACAATTTCATGTAAGTGTCTTTGTTTACGGGTCCGCCACCCCCATTTTTGGCCCTCCATACAGCAGTACACTAAAGGCAGAATGATAATCAAATTCGTCTGCACTGTTGAGTGGAACCGTATGCAGAGCAAGACTCAAGCCAGGATGGTGGATAACTACATAGATACATACAGAAACTTACTTACTTATAGATCCTGTACACCTTCAGTGGTGCAAAGGGCTGACTTGAAAGATCTCCATCCTGAGCGTTGCCCGGCTATCGCTTTAACCTGTTGCCAGATTATATTTCGGACGACTTCTTTTATTTCTTTATTGAGGCTTCACCGCCATGAGCCCCTGGGTCTGCCTCTGCTGCGATGTCCCGCTGGGTTCCATTCTTATGCTTGTTTACAGATTTCGTTTCCGCCCCTACGTAGAGTGTGGCCGACCCAGCCCCACTTTCGATCCCGAATTTCTGTTGCTATCGGCCTCTGGTGACAACGATGATGGAGCTCGTTGTTTGCAGCCGTTGAGTGTTCTCCACTGATACACACCATGTTTCGCCAGCGTATAACAGCACAGATTTCACGTCAAAGTTGAAAATTCGTATTTTGGTGCGTTCACTTATCTGCCTGCAAGGCAGCCCTTGCTTTCTTGATCCGTGCACCTATGTCGATCTTCGTACCGCCGTCTGACGCCAATTGGCTACCAAGATATTGGAAGCTTTCAACATTCTCCACTGGTTGCCTGGCTACTGTGAAGGAGTCACCGTGTTTACATCCAACGATTTGGTTTTGTTGACGTTGATGACTAAACCTGCCGAAGAGGAGCGCTCGGCAAGGTCGTTGAGCTTACTCTGCATATCAGAGCGCCGTTGCGCGAGGAGTGCAACATCATCCGCCAATTCGAAGTCATTTAGGTGCTCCATGGTTATAGGCTGCCATAACAGCCCGCGGTTTGGTTCACGGTCAATCGCATCTACCAGAATCTCGTCGATTGCGATGATGAACAGTAACGGTGATAGATAGGGTCGGACAGGACCCCATTGTGCAGCACTCTACACGAAAAGGCCTCGTACTGTGCTTCGATGAGGCCGATGATATTCTCAGGAACCCCCTTGCGTCTCAAGGCGCCCCACATATTCTCGTGATTGAGTCGAAAGCTTTTTCGTAGTCAATGAATATCAAGTATAGGGACTCTTGGAATTCGTTGACCTGCTCCAGAATGATGCGGAGCGTGACAATATGGTTCACACAGTATCTTCCGGCACGGAATCCGGCCTGCTGCCGCCGGAGAGTCGCATCGATCTTCTCCTGAATCCGGGCTAGGATAATTTTGCATAGAACTTTGAGAACGGTACACAGCAACATAATGCCTCGCCAGTTATCGCATACAGTCAGGTCACCCTTTTTAGGCACCTTCACTAAAATACCTTTCACCCAGTCGCCCGGGAAAGTTGCGGTGTCCCAGATATTACGAAATAAACGATGCAGTAGTTGAGTGGATGTCATGGGGTCAGCTTTGAGCATCTCGGCTGATATGCGATCGACCCCTAGGGCTTTATACGATTTCATGCTTTGGATGGCTGTTTGAATCTCTAGCAGTGATGGAGCTTCGGTATTGACGCGTGTTATACGTCGGATCCTAGGCAGATCATGCCTTTTCAAGAGCCGAGTATCGTTGACAGGCCAAGACTTAGGCTCCTCTGGTTTTTGAAGCTCTATCGCGGCTTTGGCTTCTGTTCGCTCCTCTATCTTCCTCCAGGTCTCATCGGTGATCCATTGTTTTCTCTGGGTGCGCAGTTCGCCCAGATTGTTCTCGCTGGTGGCGATGAAGGCATTGGTCTTCCACGCTGCCACCTTCCGGAATATCTGCAGCATGCGTCTCCAGTTCTTCAACGAAGGACCGTTTCACCGTGGCATCTTCCAGTCGGCGTGTGTTGAATCGTCGTTCAACTCTTTTCCTCCTGCCGACGAATCCGCGCAATGCGCAGGCGTATTTCGCTGATGAGGAGGTGATGATCAGACGCGATATCGGCACTACGTTTATTCCGTACATCAAGAAGGCTCCGTTTCCATTTTCGGCTGATGCAGATGTGGTCGATTTGATTTTCTGTAAAGCCGTCACGGGAGACCCACGTGACCTTGTGAACCGGTCGATGAGGGAAGAGCGATCCCCCGATCACCATGTCGTTATTACCACAAAATTCTGCGAACAGCTCTCCGTTTTCGCTCATTTCTCCGAGACCATGGCGTCCCATAATGCGCTCATGGTTCGAGTTGTCGGATCCGATCTTCGCATTAAAGTCGCCCAAACAGAACTTGATTTCACCCTTAGGAATTCTATCTACGACGGCATTGAGTTGACTGTAGAATTTCGTTTTGTCTTGCAGATCGTCATCACCTAAAGATAAAGAATGTGTGTTCCAAATTTGGTTAAATTCGGCCAAGGGGTTCAAAAGGTACACTGAGTTGATCAATAACTTTGCAATACCCCTAACCCCACACCCTCCCCCTTTTCCAAAGAGCATCCCAAACCCCCCTATCGTCATCTCCTAAAGATAAAGAATGTGTGTTCCAAATTTGGTTGAAATCGGCCAAGGGGTTCAAGAGGTACCCTGAGTTGATCAATAACTTAGCAATACCCCTCCCCCCACACCCTCCCCCTTTTCCAAAGAGCATCCCTAACCCCCCTATCGTCGTCTCCTTAAGATAAAGAATGTGTTGTCCAAATTTGATTGAAATCGGTCAATGGGTTCAGAAGTTTTGCTAGAACATACATACAAACATACATACAAACTTACAAACATTGAGTTTTATATATATATATATATATATATATATATATATATATATATATATATTAGACCTCTTCATGTTTTCAAAAAGTATCGAAAATTCAACCGGTCAGCCCAGAATCACAATTCTTATGCTAAAATAAGTCTCCTGTCAAATTTTCAACTAATTCGGATAAAATTTCGAGGTGGCTCAAGTCGATTTAGTGTTTTTGGGCTATTTTCAATTTTGGAAAAAATATAACAAGAGATATAAACGTCGAAAACTATCGCAACAACCTCTATACGGAAGCTTTTGGTGTGCTCTACAAGTCTTGTGAACATTGCTATTCGTTCCGTTCACGTTTTGTCCATGTAAAAGTGATTTTCAAGCTTTTAAGTGCATATAAATACTGTTTCCTCCAAAAGTCGATGTTCTACAAATTTCTTGAATTTATGACAAATGATTGCTAATTTATTATATTATTATTCCTCTTTTTTCCCAGAAAATTTTAGTACAATAATTGTCGATGTGCGATTTACCGTTAAATTCTTAAAAATCAGAAGCTGAACATTTGTCGCAAATTTGCACGTTAGGATTTCTTTAAACAAGTTGTTCGAACAAAACATAAATCAAATCATATGATATTTGATGCTTACAACAACCGACTTCCAAATTTTGTTAATTTCACCATACGTCTGCATGCTTTTAACATTGAGTGCATCGTAGTAACAAGTGAAATCGAAGCTTCTTTGTTTGAACAACTTGTTTGGAGAAATCTCAGCGTGCAAATTTATGACAAATGTTTAGCTTCTGATTTTTTAGAATTTAACGGTAAATCGCACATCGACAATTATATTACTAAAAATTTCAGGGAAAAAAGAGGAACAATAATATAATAAATAAGCAATCATTTGTCATAAATTCAAGAAATTTGTAGAACAACGACTTTTGGAGGAAACAGTATTTATATGCACTTAAAAGCTTGAAAATCACTTTTACATGGACAAAACGTGAACGGAACGAATAGCAATGTTCACAAGACTTGTAGAGCACACCAGAAGCTTCCGTATAGAGGTTGTTGCGATAGTTTTCGACGTTTATATCTCTTGTTAGATTTTTTCCAAAATTGAAAATAGCCCAAAAACACTAAATCGACTTGAGCCACCTCGAAATTTTATCCGAATTAGCTGAAAATTTGACAGGAGACTTATTTTAGCATAAGAATTGTGAGACCGGTTGAATTTTCGATACTTTTTGAAAACATGAAGAGGTCTAATATATATATATATATATATATATATATATATATATATATATATATATATATATATATAAGAAAGATATAAGATGGATGGGGGTCATTATGTAGAAGCTTTGTACACAGATTTCAGCAAAGCATTTGATCGCGTTGATATACCCATGCTTCTGTTCAAATTGCAGAAGATGGGAATTCAACCTAAACTTCTTCAATGACTTGACTCGTATTTAACCGGTCGTGTACAAATAGTAAGATTCAAAACAAAAACATCAGACTCTATAAAAGCTTCTTCTGGAGTTCCGCAAGGATCTCATTTAGGACCATTACTTTTCAAATTATTTGTGAATGATCTCCCCTTCGTTCTTAATAAATTGAAAGTCTTAATTTACGCAGATGACATGAAACTGTTTTTAAAAATTAAAACTGCCGAGGACATCGTAACATTCAAAGCCGAAATACTGATATTCCTCACATGGTGTAACAAAAGCCTTCTACAATTAAATATCAAAAAATGCAATTTAATAACCTTTAGTAGAAAATGAAACGTACCTAGCGTAAATATCAGTTTTGACAATCAAAGTGTAGAAGGGTGTGATAGAGTAAGAGACCTGGGAGTAATATTGGATTCAAAACTCACTTTCACTGATCATTATAACACTATTGTAAGCAAAGCCAATAACATGTTAAGTTTCATAAAACGATTTTGTTACAATTTCCAGGACCCATACACCATAAAGACATTATATACTGCTTACGTAAGGCCAATTTTAGAATATTGTAGCATAGTTTGGTCCCCTTTCTCAACTACACATGCAGATAGAATAGAGTCAGTTCAAAAACAATTTTTACTTCACTTCGCACTTCACTTCACTTTTTATGCACTTCGCAAGTTAGGATGGGTCGTATTTCCATTGCCACCATATGTAGCTCGTTGCAAGCTTATTGATATTCAAACACTGAAAGTGCGTCGTGACTTTGCCATGGTATCTTTTATAAACAATATTGTCTCCCAAAGAATTGACTCCCCACAGCTATTATCAGAACTGAACTTTTATATACCGTCACGACAACTGCGATATCGACAAATATTCTCCGTAAACTATCATCGAACAAACTATGCCAAATATGAACCTTTGAATCAGATGATGCTCACTTTTAATAAATATTGTAATAATATTGATTTAACTATGTCAAAAATGCAACTAAAACACTTCTTTACACGTATCTTAAGTTAATGACACTCTATTAGAACATAAGAACATTATATAATATTTCAAAGAACTATTATTAGTTAAGGCTACCAATGTAACTAGGTCTACAAAATTGATTGACGACAATAAATAAATAAATTAAATAAATAAACTTATAGGTTCCCACTTCATAGGCGCAGAATGTGCTTGAGCACTTAGTAGGAAGCCAACACCGCGATGCCGGGGAGCGTGTTCACCTCGTAAACCAGAGTATAGCAGAACTTGTCCCAACGGCGTTCTGTGTTCTCCAAAGTTTGGCCAACGGACTTCACTCAGTCCCAGGATCTCAAGCTTCATGCGGCGTGCCTCATTGGCAAGTTGTGCCAATTTACCCTGCTGGGCTAGGGTTAAAACGTTCCATGTTCCTATTCGTGTCTGATGGATTTCTCAAAAGTGGACTGTATAGGTGGTTCTCGGATGGTGTGGATTGTGGAAGCAGATCTGTGGATAGGGATTGTTGCTCGCGTCCCGCAGTGACGGAGCCGGGTGGGAGCAGGAGTGCTAGGTGACTCCTTCCCTGGATGGCCCGCAGGCTGTGAAGTCCCTATGACTTCACCTCGATGGTGGTGGACTGGACCAGTCTCGCTCGACTGGCAGCACCTCAATTACACTCAATAAACACTACACTTTACGGAAGGGAAGTGCTCATTCTAGAGCACCACGCTACTATGTGGGCGGACTTTAGGACTTCGAAACGAAACACCGGTTAAATTCACTTTACACAGGATTTATTAGCATTTTCTCTTTCACTAATTACACTTCATTAGACCGTTTGCCGGGTCTTATAATACTTAAACTCACTTGCCTTTCGCCAGGCTAAATTCAAATTCATACTGACTCTACTGCGCGACGAGCGCGCATATTTATATCACTCTGCCGCGCATTCCAGAAACCTCACGCAGCACGTGGAGTATTCCAGGCGTACCACGTACGTTGTCGATGATGATGATGATGATGATGATGATGATGACGATTGCCATTGCGCGCCACTGCTCGGTGGCACATCTCTCGCTTTCGGTGGAACTCACCGCGGCGTCGCGTCGATGATATGCTGACACTCACTCTCTCGCGTCGTCGGCGACGGGTGCTGCTTCGATAGACGTCGTGTCGGTGCTGCTGTTGTTGTTTATGTTCCTACCTTCGTTTTGAGCGTCGAGTACATCAATCGATAGTTTGGAGGCGCGTGCGGTTAGTGGCTAAGAATTTCATCTTTCAGTCCGCCATGCGGACTGAACATTCTCCCCCCGCAAGAGTGGTAGCCGCAACGTTTGGTTCAGACGATGAGAGGTTGTCAACTTGTGCTCACTTGTAAATGGGACGCTTATAAACTGCTGACTTGGTTTTCACATCCACAACTCTAACTAAACCACCCGCTCCTGGATATACCTTGAGTACACGTTAAATATTCTCTGGACTATCTGCTCCAAGAGTGCTCTCGCAAATGGCTGAGAATTCTATAGATCTCGCTACGGACTGCGGCAATAAGGTTCCGAGTAACTGGATTTATATCAGGTTGGATGTACTGGCCTTTGTCTTATTGGGGAGCTGAGAGTAACGAATTTGTTTTGCAACTCGTTGCAAATCGATGTAGAGAAAGGGATTCAAATGTCTAAGTCGATGATTTTTGTCACCTGTCTTCACTTTTACTAACTCATTCAAAAGCAGTCTGGATTCTCTAGGTTCAGGAACGGTTAGATAGGATGAAAGAACTCGTTTTTCCCTTTTCTCTCGAGAGTTGTACAGGAAATGCAATGTGTAAGTTACACTTCGCTGCGTTTTCCGGAAAGATTCAAACTTATAAAATATTGGAAACTCGTCAACTCTCGTTACTGTGTAAACAAATACAGTTGGCTTCAACTCTGGTATCTCGTTGTCACCCGGAAGGTCGACAACATCGATTTCATAAACTGTCATATGTAGAACACTGGGTCTATTCCACCACATGTCCTTCTTAACCAACTCAGTGGCAGTTTGCTCTCGAGAAACTGTAATAGGGTTATCTGACGATGGGCGAAGATTGGCATGATGGAGGAGATACCATTTCTTTAGATCGGGTGGATCTTTGGATGCCTTGACCTCTCTCGATTCATAATCTTCAATTAACGCTTCGTATTGAGTTTTCAGATCAAGGTTTCGTACTAATTTGGCTCTTAGAAGATACCAAAGACGCAAAGTCATATGACGAGAATCTGACAATTGCGCTATACGGTCGTTCAATGGAAATTGAAACGCGTAACGACCGGTTTCGCTACGACGATGAGTTGCAAAAAATCGGTCCTCGCGCACTTTCTCCTTGGTTGTTGGTACTAGCTCCTTGTTCACACTCTCTATTTCCGAAAACATCCGTGAGGGGTTGACGGAATCTGCACAAGCAGTCAATGATCTCAAAACTTAACCTGAACTCTGACTCTGAAGATAGTTACCTCCTACTAGCCAGCCTAATTGGGAATCATGAAGTCCGGGAAGATCATCCGATAGCTTCATGTAGCCTGGTTTAATAATGTCATAAAAATGATCCATTCCAATAAGCATATCGATCTGGTTTGCTTTATGGAAGCTTGGATCCGCAAGTTGAATATCAGGTGGAATATTCCAAGACCCAATGTCAATTGTGAAGGAAGGTAGAAGACCGGTAATTTTAGGCGACACAAGTCAGGACAGGGATAACTTAAAGTTATTGCATTTGGAGCGGATTTGAACTTCACAAATTTTGTTGATTGATACCAGTAATGGGAACACTAACCTGTCTTGGTGGAACTTCTATTGCGTTGGCCAATGATTCCGTGATGAAACTGACCTGAGAACCACTATCCAGCAGGGCTCTGCATTGATGAGGCTTCGAATGCTGATCCAAAACGTCGACTACAGCGGTGAGCAGGAACACTTGACTCGTTTGTCGCACTGGAACTGGTGAATGGGCTGCATTTGTGAATGCACTGCTAGTCGATGTTTGACACGATGGAACTGGAACTGCTGCTTGTGCTGGAACAACTGGACCAGGTTGCTGCTTTGCGTGTTTCGTCTCGCTGCTAATCTTCGTTGTCTGTATTGACTCTTCCATGTGCAGCAAAGTGTGGTGTCTTCGATGGCACTTAATACAGGACTTCTTCGATGAACAATCTTTGACACGATGCCCTCGCCGGAGGCAGTTATAACAGATACGCTTATCCTTTACGATGGCGATTCTTTGGCTGACTGATAAGTCGTTGAATGCCGGGCACTTGAACGTGTAATGGCTCTCGGTACAATAGCTACAATGTTGTAATGCCGGGGGTGGCGATAGAGCAGTATTGATCTTCACTGGGAGATGCTTTGATGGGTGTGTCTTGATTTGCTGTCGTCGCTTGTACTGGCTGTCATTAGCTGTTTGACATCTTTCCAGGACAGACACACGCTCCTTCAGGAAATGTATGGTGTCAGGTAACTCTCCTTTCTTGACGGTTGACTCCCACAGCTTCTTGGTTTCATCGTCCAAAGCTTGAGCAATCAAAAATACCACCACGTACTCCGATATCTCGGCTAAGTCCTGACCCAGAAATTTGAGGTTCTCCACGTGACCATCGAAAGTTTCCACCAATGCTCGCAGTTCACTGTAGGATTCATTGGTGAGTCTTCTCACGCTTAGCATGCTTGCTAGGTGCTTGTCGATCATCCGTCGTTTGTCGGAAAAACGTTCGTCGAGTAATTGCCAAGCATGCACATCATTGCCGTCTGTGATTGTTTTGGCGTCAATCAGACCGGCGGCGTCGCCAACTAGAGCCCTTTCCAGATGATAGAGCTTGATACGGTCAGGTTCATTACTCCTGTCTACCACGTCTCTGAACATTACTTTGAATTTTTCCCAGTGCTCATACTTCCCGTCGAATGTCGGTATGGCACGTGGCAGGGATGGTTGGATGATCAGCGGTTGCTGGTTTCCGACAGGCTGTGGCTCAAGAGCTGGTGGTGTATCGATTTTCTCTAACCAGCTCTGAAGCAGCATGGATACTTCTTCGTACAGCTCAACGAATCCGAAATAGATATCGTCTTGCAACTCACGTTATACAGGAAGAACCTGGGCGACGATTTCCTGATGAAGTTTGGTAAACTCTGCGTTGGCATTCCCGACACTTCGTTGATACACTTTCACTTGAGCGGTAGTTAGCTCAGCGTTGTCCTCGTTTGCCTTTTCCAGCATGGGTGAAATCCGAATCACATTACGCTTTGTCAATCCACGATTGTGGACCAACAGCTCAAGGTCCTGGTCAGAAGCACTATCACTTTTTGTTGCCTCAGGATTTTTCTTCACTGGTGTTCTTTTGGGAGGCATTTTGAAATACTTGTCAATCACTACCACTTGAGTTCGATAGATTGTTCACTTTGGTTAATGTTCGATTTTCAACTTAGGTTCACTTGTTTCACTTTATTTCAATTCACACGATTCACTTCTCCGGGTTCCGCTTCTCTATCCGTATCCGCTGGCCACAACTCGATGTATTCGTTCGTCGGTTGACGAATCACTCGATCGGATCGGTAATGTTCGCTCGCATTCCGCACATTACTGGATACCGGACAGTACTGGACTGATGACCGGTTTACTATTGATTTACTTCCACCAAGTATCTGGATTTTATGCTACCGAGACAGGAACAACAACAATAGTCCGAATGTGACGGGATTGCTGACTGCTATCGGGAATAGCAGTGGAAATGGAAATCGTCTCAAACGGCTGATTGTTGACACACTTAGCTGCGGGTGCAGCTTTCAGAACGACAGCAACCGTCTGTATGAGACGGAGTTGCTGACTGCTATCGGTAATAGCAGTGGGAACTGTCGTAATCTTCCGGACTACGATCAGACTCAGTGTCCTCGCAACGGGGGTAGAGCTGACCTTTGCTCTCCATTGCAAGTTGTTTTTCGAATCCTTGTCGCAGCTATAGAGAAATGAATTCAATATTTATTATAAAAAGCCGTTTTGTACCAATCCTCCAATCCTCTTTAAAATGCCAACCAACCATAGGTTGGTGTCGTGTTATGGAAGGCGTATTGCCATGCGTACCGCTAGCGTCTCAGCTGAATGCTGTTAGATGCGCAGTAGGCCGGTTATTATAATTTTTCTTGATGCCACGAGGTTGCTGTACAAGCGTGCGGATTGCCGTGGTAGACGCCGTCCGCGTCGTTGTTATGGTGACCGCTGAATGCACGCCGTCTTGCGCGCGCCGCGAAATCGGGTTTGTCCGCGAGGTAGTTCGTCGTGATGGACGCCGTCCGCGTCGTTCGTTGAAGCGTTGGTATGGCGACCGCTGGGGGCACGCTGTCTTGCGCGCGCCGCGGAATCGGGTTCGTCCACGAGATAGTTTGTCGCTTGGTAGTGGGCAGGCAATCTGCCTCTTCGCTGGATTGTGCCTCTCCGTAATGCTGTCCGTCGCCTGTACGTCCACCGCTGGTGGGTGATGGTTGCCAATGGCAACTGATGAGTCCGCGTTGGTTTCCTAGCCTGCTGGAATCGGTTGGCTGTGCGAAGCGTACGATATGACGTTCGAGAGTAGAATGACTCTGGTCTCCGATGACCGTCCGTTTTATAGACGAGGACTTGCCACCTGGAGACTCTGTTCCCCTTGTTACTATAGCAACCGCTTTTTTTTTGTTTCCCCTCTTCTGCAACGATTTGATTTTTATTTTGGGTGTAGATGGTCTTGTGACATGAAGTTCGTGACATGGGATTTCTAACGAGAAACATCTTAGTTTGTATTTTAGTATATATTTATTATAATAATGATATTGCATCAAACAGTTCATTTTATTTGTTTTGTTATTCCTAACTACTCTACAGGAACGAATTGTCTTAATCAGTCAATTGACGACACTCTGCTGCAGATGCAGCTCTCGAAGCATTAAAATCCTTGTCCGGTTCGAAGGACCAAAAAAATGTTGGATTTCTCAAAAGTGGACTTAATAGGTGGTTCTCGGATGGTGTGGATTGTGGAAGCAGATCTGTGGATAGGGATTGTTGCTCGCGTCCCGCAGTGACGGAGCCGGGTGGGAGCAGGAGTGCTAGGTGACTCCTTCCCTGGATGGCCCGCAGGCTGTGAAGTCCCTATGACTTCACCTCGATGGTGGTGGACTGGACCAGTCTCGCTCGACTGGCAGCACCTCAATTACACTCAATAAACACTACACTTTACGGAAGGGAAGTGCTCATTCTAGAGCACCACGCTACTATGTGGGCGGACTTTAGGACTTCGAAACGAAACACCGGATAAATTCACTTTACACAGGATTTATTAGCATTTTCTCTTTCACTAATTACACTTCATTAGACCGTTTGCCGGGTCTTATAATACTTAAACTCACTTGCCTTTCGCCAGGCTAAATTCAAATTCATACTGACTCTACTGCGCGACGAGCGCGCATATCTATATCACTCTGCCGCGCATTCCAGAAACCTCACGCAGCACGTGGAGTATTCCAGGCGTACCACGTACGTTGTCGATGATGATGATGACGATTGCCATTGCGCGCCACTGCTCGGTGGCACATCTCTCGCTTTCGGTGGAACTCACCGCGGCGTCGCGTCGATGATATGCTGACACTCACTCTCTCGCGTCGTCGGCGACGGGTGCTGCTTCGATAGACGTCGTGTCGGTGCTGCTGTTGTTGTTTATGTTCCTACCTTCGTTTTGAGCATCGAGTACATCAATCGATAGTTTGGAGGCGCGTGCGGTTAGTGGCTAAGAATTTCATCTTTCAGTCCGCCATGCGGACTGAACAGTGTCCGTTGTTTCGCGCTAAGAGTCGTCGCCGTAAAATCAGTCCGTATTCTATCATTATCGGATTCTCGAACAAATTGATGTTTCGGGAACAGTAGGTTGTTGGCCCAAAGTTCCCTATCCACCGGGATGGGGCTGCCATCTTAGGTATAGCTTCCGGGGAATAGCATTTCATACGCAGCCGCTGGATGCCAGAACAGACGCTGTTAGAGCCGCATCTCCTTGGTGAACAAACGCTCGGTCAGTCGGGTCAGATTTGATTAAAGTCCCACCCAACACCAGGACTAGGCTAGTGCGCTTTGAGCGGCATACGGTCGCTTTGATAGGGCCTGCTTGGGGACACATGCAGCTTTTTATAGAAGTTCAACAGAGCCCACTGTTAGAGAAGGGTACGATGGGCAGTGCATGTTGGAAGAATGTTGGACAGGAACCCTGCAAAGATGGTGTTCGCTTCCGATTCGGCAGGTACGAGACGGCGTGGAGCGCAGTGAGCGAGGTGAGATGACCATGTACAGAACGACTTGGCGAGCGTGGGACGCATTCGATGTTGGAAAGATGCGGCCACGATCCGTGTATTGTGGCGTCAAATTGTTGATTCAGTGTTATCTGTTTAGATGATAATGTTTAGATAAATGAAATAAATGAAAATGAATCATGAAACAAAATGAAGGATGCGGAGTATGCGGATAAACGCCGAAATGCTAAGCGAAATACAACTGAATTAGGTTCTGCAGCATGACGTCACGGACGAATTCGGTTCTCGTCAAATGAACTTTTTTGACAGTTCAGTAGTACTTTCCACTGACTCCGACGAGGACTCCGACAAGGTTCGAGTTCGTGATTGGTTGGCTGCCCCCGAGTCCAACGCGAAGTACTACTAATCTGTCATCAGTTTGAGGTTAGATACAGACGCTGCAGAACCTAATTAGGCGATACTGTGCTGATGAAGAGAAATCAAAAAGAAAATAAATCGTCAACACCTGGGAGGTAGCTCTCGATACTACACAGGTCAACGTTTCTCCGTCGAATGAAAAGAGTTGCACTCGAATCGGTTAAGTCCTTCTATATGAAATGTATTTAACAAAAAAAATACGAGCTACACACGCACAGACAAATATTTGCTCAGTTTTTGAAGTTGAGTCGATTGGTATATAATGGATCTATAAAAATCCTACTTTTATAGCCTTCTGGAACAACTTTGTTGTACGAAAAAGGCAAAGCTTTAATGATTATGAGAGATGTGGTACAGAACTTTTAATATACCTTGTTTTATACTATATTGTAGAATATCTTCCATAAACATACAAACGGTACGATACCTGACATAAAAATACTCTGTATCTCGGGAAAATAAATGTTGACATGTCTGTTTGTCCGCTATCAGAATCTCCGTTCCGAAAGCTGAGAGTCAACTGGCTGTGAATGGATTTCCAAACGCAAATCAGATGAAAACGGCAATGTAGCCCGTTACAACGCTCGATTAGTGGAACAATGTTTTACACAGAAGTTCGGAACCGATTATGACGAAGTATTTGCTCCTATATAGTGAACATAGTAACAATCCGAACGCTCCTACCTGTAACCATGCAACAAGACTTGCTAATCAAATATGTAAAAGTAAAAACAGCTTATCTTAATGTTCAACTTGAGAAGTCAGTCTACATGCGTCAGCTAAGCGCCTGTGTAATTGATGATAAGAACTATGTATTTTCACAGAAGGGTTCTTGTGGATTGGAACAATCTGCAAGGATTTGGAATAAAAGAAAGGGAGACACATAATCCAATTAATGAAAAACCGTCTAACTATCCGGGTATATAATACAACGTATAGGGGAAAGTGGTCGGTTGTCGGCACCCTTTTGTTTTTGATTCAAAACTTTCACCCAATTAAATAAGTAGTGATATTTTAGGATACTCGATATCCTTTTTGGAATTCACATCACAAATAAGACACACTGAGAGTTGCCTCTAGTTTTCACGATGGTTGTCGATAATCTCAATTTTATTAATTTGCTTTGCTTACAGCTAACCTATCGGCTTAATCTAGTACGTTGCTTAACTAGAAGATAGGAACAACCCATTTTCCAATTTGTCCAATCAGAAGAATACTAACCAATACAAATAAGCATGCAAGGGCAGCAGGAACTATGTCCAAGGGCTTGACGATTCCTCCCCAGGTCATCTGCGAGTTGTGGGGCTTGCCTAGGATGTGGTGGGGTTTGACAGTGGGCCCTGTTAAAATCCTATAAAAAGCTGCATGTATCCGCAAGTAGGCCCTTGATCTAATCAGCAAAGACCTAGGCGACGAATAAAGGATCACGATTGGAAGCTTGGAACATGGAATTGCAAGTCGCTAGGTTTCGCTGGTTGCTACAGGATGATCTACGATGAATTACATCCCCGCAACTTCGACGTCGTGGCGCTGTAAGTCACGTCTAGCTCAGGGCTACTCTTTGGTTCAGGGCCGGCTTTCACGTACTTGGAGGACTCCATATATGCAAAGTGGACATCGACACATCAAAGGACAATCGCATAGAGACGGACTTGCATGCATACCTAAGGCTCATAGTCTGATAAATAATAAGAAATCTAAGATTTTCATTTTACCTTTTTACCCTTCTTACACCCTAAGAAGGGTATAAAGATCGCTTGAAAAACCGACTTTTTATCCGAGGCTCGGAGACCCAAGTCGTATATACCAATCAACTCAGCTCGACGAACTGAGCACATGTATGTATGTGTGTGTGTGTGTGCGTGTGTGCGTATGTGTGTGCGTTACAAAAATCTCACATCAAGATCTCAGCCGTCCGTGGACCGATTTGCACGATTTTAACACTAAACGAAAGCTATGACTTTGTCATTGTACGAGTTTTTGCAATCGGACATTTGGTTCCAGAGATATGTGAGAAATACGAACATGAAGTGCATTTTCAGAAAACTAACATAATAATGTCACATGAATATCTCAGCCGTCTGTAAACCAATTTGCATGATTTTATCTTTAAACGAAAGCTATGACTTTGCCATTGAACCCATTGTATTTTGTTTTTGCAATTAGACATTGGGTTCCGGAGATATCTCTGAAATACGAACATAAAGCATTAGACGCATCAACTTCACACATTGGTAAAATATGTCCCATCAAGATCTCAGTCGTCCTTGGACCGATTTGTGCGATTTTATCTTTAAACGAAAGCTATGTTTTGTCATTGGACCCATTCATTTTTTCTGCAATCGGAAATTCGGTTTCAGAGATATCTGTGAAATACGAATATGAGACATATTTTCAGACTACTAATGAAGAATTGTCACACCAATATCTCAGCCGTCTATGACCCGATTTGAACTCTTTTGGGCTTAAACAGAAGCTGTAATATTGCCATTTAAGGCGGCAAATCAAATCTGCAGTCTTTTTGTATTTTTTAAAAATTGTTAAATTTCCAGAAATATCCCTTTTTACCCTTCTTACACCCTAAGAAGGGTATAAAGATCGCTTGAAAAACCGACTTTTTATCCGAGGCTCGGAGACCCAAGTCGTATATACCAATCAACTCAGCTCGACGAACTGAGCACATGTATGTATGTGTGTGTGTGTGCGTGTGTGCGTATGTGTGTGCGTTACAAAAATCTCACATCAAGATCTCAGCCGTCCGTGGACCGATTTGCACGATTTTAACACTAAACGAAAGCTATGACTTTGTCATTGTACGAGTTCAATTTTTTTGCAATCGGACATTTGGTTCCAGAGATATGTGAGAAATACGAACATGAAGTGCATTTTCAGAAAACTAACATAATAATGTCACATGAATATCTCAGCCGTCTGTAAACCAATTTGCATGATTTTATCTTTAAACGAAAGCTATGACTTTGCCATTGAACCCATTGTATTTTGTTTTTGCAATTAGACATTGGGTTCCGGAGATATCTCTGAAATACGAACATAAAGCATTAGACGCATCAACTTCACACATTGGTAAAATATGTCCCATCAAGATCTCAGTCGTCCTTGGACCGATTTGTGCGATTTTATCTTTAAACGAAAGCTATGTTTTTGTCATTGGACCCATTCATTTTTTCTGCAATCGGAAATTCGGTTTCAGAGATATCTGTGAAATACGAATATGAGACATATTTTCAGACTACTAATGAAGAATTGTCACACCAATATCTCAGCCGTCTATGACCCGATTTGAACTCTTTTGGGCTTAAACAGAAGCTGTAATATTGCCATTTAAGGCGGAAAATCAAATCTGCAGTCTTTTTGTATTTTTTAAAAATTGTTAAATTTCCAGAAATATCCTTTTTTTTATTTTGAAATCGATAAAAGCATGATAATATCAGTTATTTTATATTCAATTGAAGGTCATATGCATAGAAATTGTAATATGCACTGGGCACACACAACCATTCAAAAGTGTAAGAAGGGTTGCGTTCACTGTAGGTGGATTAAGTCGGGTTTTTTATTTATCGTGCATAGGAAGGGTAAGGGGGGAAGGGGGAATAAAGGGAACAATGCGGCCGATCAGCTACTGTTGGGGCCCTTTAACATGCGACGGGGAACGAGATTGGGAGCATCGACATACCTGGATCTTCGGGCAATGTACCGATCGAAGAGGTGCTCACGGTAGGGGGAAACCACATCGGTTTACAGTCACTGACGAGCGGGGCGAACCCTGCTGGGCCTCGCCAGGATGCCACCTCCTTGTCGACGATTCTCCGCACCTAGACCGTGTATACTGTATAGCCACCATAAATGACGTGAGGACTCGGTTATCTATCTGTACGCTCACTTTCGGTATTTTCGATGACTTGGCAATTCTTCCACAGCGTTCTCGACGAATCTATGCTTGAATCCTCTGAGCTCGGCCACCGGTGTAGATTACGTCCTGGCTGCTATTACGTTGGTCAGCGTTCAGTGCTCACGGTAGGGGGAAATCACATCGGTTGCAGTCGTTGACGAGCGGGGGCGAACCCAGCCGGGCCTTGCTGTTGTGTTATATTCGGATACACAAAGAAACGCGTGCTCACAAACCGAGTACTTTATTCTTCTCCTTTCATCCATCCTCCCAGTGTTCCCAGATACAACACTACATCTTCTCCCTTTCTCAAAACAAAATTCAGTATTTCAAATAATCATTATTCACTTACACTTCATAATCTTGGTACTTAACCCTTAAAAGACTGGGACGACACTTCGACCATACTTTTGGTCATAACTTATTATGCCGTTGGCCGATTTTCGAAATTTTTATAGTTTTACAAAGGGGAATAGCAGCACTTTCAAATGCCGTTACGAAATTCCGGTTCGTAGATTCCTGTTCGTAGGAATAACCGGAAATGTAGGGGACACCTCGCATATTTCCATATATCGAAGGTCATATTTTAATTGTAGTCAATAGTATTCTAATAAAAATAGCTCAAATCGACAATTATATTAATATATGATTGCCAGGAATCGATATCTGTGAATCAATGGACCTATATTGACAACTACGTCCACTATTCCGGGACCGGAATCACCGGTATGTGGTTCCGGAGGACCAAATCAAAATTTCAGAGAACCATACCATGCGACACATCAAATTACACTGCCGCAACGAGATATGACCAACGAAAGTGTAATCGGACCGTTTTGGACACATGTGACCACTCTGGCACAGGTTCCGGTACGCCACTATCCGGTTCCGGAGGACCAAATCAAAATTTCAGAGAACCATACCATGCGACACATCAAATTACACTGCCGCGACGAGATACGACCAGTGAAAGTATAATCGGACCGTTTTGGACACATGTGACCACTCTGGCACAGGTTCCGGTATGCCACTATCCGGTTCCGGAGGACCAAATCAAAATTTCAGAGAACCATACCATGCGACACATCAAATTACACTGCCGCGATGAGATACGGCCAACGAAAGTATAATCGGACCGTTTTGGACACATGTGACCACTCTGGCACAGGTTCCGGTACGCCACTATCCGGTTCCGGAGGACCAAATCAAAATTTCTGAGAACCATACCATGCGACACATCAAATTACACTGCCGCGACGAGATACGGCCAACGAAAGTGTAATCGGACCGTTTTGGACACATGTGACCACTCTGGCACAGGTTCCGGTACGCCACTATCCGGTTCCGGAGGACCAAATCAAAATTTCAGAGAACCATACCATGCGACACATCAAATTACACTGCCGCGACGAGATACGACCAGTGAAAGTATAATCGGACCGTTTTGGACACATGTGACCACTCTGGCACAGGTTCCGGTATGCCACTATCCGGTTCCGGAGGACCAAATCAAAATTTCAGAGAACCATACCATGCGACACATCAAATTACACTGCCGCGATGAGATACGGCCAACGAAAGTATAATCGGACCGTTTTGGACACATGTGACCACTCTGGCACAGGTTCCGGTACGCCACTATCCGGTTCCGGAGGACCAAATCAAAATTTCAGAGAACCATACCATGCGACACATCAAATTACACTGCCGCGACGAGATACGGCCAACGAAAGTGTAATCGGACCGTTTTGGACACATGTGACCACTCTGGCACAGGTTCCGGTACGCCACTATCCGGTTCCGGAGGACCAAATCAAAATTTCAGAGAACCATACCATACGACACATCAAATTACACTGCCGCGACGAGATACGACCAGTGAAAGTATAATCGGACCGTTTTGGACACATGTGACCACTCTGGCACAGGTTCCGGTATGCCACTATCCGGTTCCGGAGGACCAAATCAAAATTTCAGAGAACCATACCATGCGACACATCAAATTACACTGCCGCGATGAGATACGGCCAACGAAAGTATAATCGGACCGTTTTGGACACATGTGACCACTCTGGCACAGGTTCCGGTACGCCACTATCCGGTTCCGGAGGACCAAATCAAAATTTCAGAGAACCATACCATGCGACACATCAAATTACACTGCCGCGACGAGATACGGCCAACGATAGTATAATCGGACCGTTTTGGACACATGTGGCCACTCTGGCACAGGTTCCGGTACGCCACTATCCGGTTCCTGAGGACCAAATCAAAATTTCAGAGAACCATACCATGCGACACATCAAATTACACTGCCGCGACGAGATACGACCAGTGAAAGTATAATCGGACCGTTTTGGACACATGTGACCACTCTGGCACAGGTTCCGGTATGCCACTATCCGGTTCCGGAGGACCAAATCAAAATTTCAGAGAACCATACCATGCGACACATCAAATTACACTGCCGCGATGAGATACGGCCAACGAAAGTATAATCGGACCGTTTTGGACACATGTGACCACTCTGGCACAGGTTCCGGTACGCCACTATCCGGTTCCGGAGGACCAAATCAAAATTTCAGAGAACCATACCATGCGACACATCAAATTACACTGCCGCGACGAGATACGGCCAACGATAGTGTAATCGGACCATTTTGGACACATGTGACCATTCTGGCACAGGTTCCGGTACGCCACTATCCGGTTCCGGAGGACCAAATCAAAATTCCAGAGAACCATACCATGCGACACATCAAATTACACTGCCGCGACGAGATACGACCAGTGAAAGTATAATCGGACCGTTTTGGACACATGTGACCACTCTGGCACAGGTTCCGGTACGCCACTATCCGGTTCCGGAGGACCAAATCAAAATTTCAGAGAACCATACCATGCGACACATCAAATTACACTGCCGCGTCGAGATACGGCCAACGATAGTATAATCGGACCGTTTTGGACACATGTGGCCACTCTGGCACAGGTTCCGGTACGCCACTATCCGGTTCCGAAAGAACCAAATCAAAATTTCAGAGAACCATACCATGCGACACATCAAATTACACTGCCGCGACGAGATATGACCAACAAAAGTGTAATCGGACCGTTTTGGACACATGTGACCACTCTGGCACAGGTTCCGGTACGCCACTATCCGGTTCCTGAGGACCAAATCAAAATTTCAGAGAACCATACCATGCGACACATCAAATTACACTTCCGCGACGAGATACGGCCAACGAAAGTATAATCGGACCGTTTTGGACACATGTGACCACTCTGGCACAGGTTCCGGTACGCCACTATCCGGTTCCGGAGGACCAAATCAAAATTTCAGAGAACCATACCATGCGACACATCAAATTACACTGCCGCGACGAGATACGGCCAACGAAACTGTAATCGGACCGTTTTGGACACATGTGACCACTCTGGCACAGGTTCCGGTACGCCACTATCCGGTTCCGGAGGACCAAATCAAAATTTCAGAGAACCATACCATGCGACACATCAAATTACACTTCCGCGACGAGATACGGCCAACGATAGTATAATCGGACCGTTTTGGACACATGTGGCCACTCTGGCACAGGTTCCGGTACGCCACTATCCGGTTCCGGAGGACCAAATCAAAATTTCAGAGAACCATACCATGCGACACATCAAATTACACTGCCGCGACGAGATACGGCCAACGAAACTGTAATCGGACCGTTTTGGACACATGTGACCACTCTGGCACAGGTTCCGGTACGCCACTATCCGGTTCCGGAGGACCAAATCAAAATTTTAGAGAACCATACCATGCGACACATCAAATTACACTGCCGCGACAAGATTTGGTCAACGAAAGTGAAATCGGACTGATAAGAATAAGAATTTGAGGGAGCAACCGTATAATTTCCGGAATATTTTGAGGATTTTCAAAACATTCTTTTATACATCTGTGGAGTTTTTCATTTTTTTACGGACACCTGTTCTCTTTTACCTTTCGGAGACCAGTAAGATATAGTGTTTATTAAATATTTGTAACGGCCACTGACTTACTAAGTCAATGCCACAATGCACTGAAATTCCAAAATTTGTACATGGATAGCTAAAAATTCAAGCTTTATTCACTTGGTGGTGAATACAATTTCCCAAGTTCTAGTCATTCACTAAGTAGCAGCTACAAGTTGTACGGTTACCCTGCTCATGCTCATGATATGTTGTTTCATTGTCCCTGTATCTTTGATACACTACCATCTGGTGGATTCCATACTACAGCTCATGCATATTTTGATATTGTCTTCCAGATCTCGAGCTAGTATGTGCATTTTGGATAAATTGATAGGCCAAATGAGCCCAAAACGCTTCAATTGCAATTCCTGAAATTTCGATTCGATGGTTCTAAGCATTTTTTATTTGGTCCTCCGGATAGTGACATACCGGAGTCTGTGCCAGAGTGGTCACATGGGTCCAATACGGTCCGATTACAATTTCGTTGGCCATATCTTGCTGCGGCAGTGTAATTTGATGTGTGGCATGGTATGGTTCTCAGAAATTTTGATTTGGTCCTCCGGAACCGGATAGTGGCGTACCGGAACCTGTGCCAGAGTGGTCACATGTGTCCAAAACAGTCCGATTACACTTTCGTTGGCCATATTTGGTCGCGGTAGTGTAATTTGATGTGTCGCATGGTATGGTCCTCTAAAATTTTGATTTGGTCCTCCGAAACCGTATCAGGGCGCAACGGAACCTGTTCCAGAGTGGTCACATGTGACCAAAACGGTCCGATTACACTTTTGTTGGTCATATCTCGTTGCGGCAGTGTAATTTGATGTGTCGCATGGTGTGGTTCTCTGAAATTTTGATTTGGTCCTACGGAACCGGATAGTGGCGTACCGGAATTTGTGCCGGAGTGGTCACATGTGTAAAAACCCAACTTAATTCACCGAGTTGTGATACTGCCTTTCTCGCATTTAGTCAAGACACCAACCTTATATGGCGCTTATATAGTTCGATTCCATTTTCTTAATAACTTTTAAAAGCAATGGTCGATCGTTATCAAATTCAATAGTGATCAAAAAGGCTTTGTCCCCTGTCGAATGCAACTTGTTGCGAGAAAATCGGTTAAGAATTACTATATGAAAAAGTGGCTAATGTTTTTCGGGTTTCGTGTGCACACACACACACATACACACGGACAGACAGACATTTGTTCAGTTCGACGAGCTGAGTCGATTGGTATATAACATCATGGGTCTCCGAGACTTCTATAAAAAGTTCGATTTTGGAGTGAAATGATAGCCTTTCGGTACAACTTTGTTGTACGAGAAAGGCAAAAAAAAGGTCGATTACACTTTCGTTGGCAATATCTTGTCGCGGCAAAGTAATTTGACGTGTCTCATGGTATAGTTCTCTAAAATTTTGATTTGGTTCTCCGGAACCGGATAGTGGCGTACCGGAACCTGTGCCAGAGTGGTGATATGGGTCCAAAACGGTCCGATTACAATTTCATTGGCCATATCTTGTCGCGTCAGTGTAATTTGATGTGTGGCATGGTATGGTTCTCTGAAATTTTGATTTGTTTCTCCGGAACCGGATAGTGGCGTACCGGAACCTGTTCCAGAGTGGTCACATGTGACCAAAACGGTCCGATTACATTTTTGTTGGTCATATCTCGTTGCGGTAGTGTAATTTGATGTGTCGCATGGTGTGGTTCTCAGAAATTTTGCTTTGGTCCTCCGGAACCGGATAGTGGCGTACTGGAACCTGTGCCAGATTGGTCACATGTGTCCAAAACGGTCCGATTACACTTTCGTTGGCCGTATCTCGTCGCGGCAATGTAATTTGATGTGTCGCATGGTATGGTTCTCTGAAATTTTGATTTTGTCCTCTGGAACCGGATAGTGGCGTACCGGAACCTGTGCCAGAGTGGTCACATGTGTCCAAAACGGTCCGATTGCACTTTCGTTGGCCATATCTGGTCGCGGCAGTGTAATTTGATGTGTCGCATGGTATGGTTCTCAGAAATTTTGCTTTGGTCCTCCGGAACCGGATAGTGGCGTACTGGAACCTGTGCCAGATTGGTCACATGTGTCCAAAACGGTCCGATTACACTTTCGTTGGCCGTATCTCGTCGCGGCAGTGTAATTTGATGTGTTGCATGGTATGGTTCTCTGAAATTTTCATTTGATCCTCCGGAACCGGATAGTGGGGTACCGGAACCTGTGCCAGAGTGGTCACATGTGTCCAAAACGGCCCGATTGCACTTTCGTTGGCCATATCTGGTCGCGGCAGTGTAATTTGATGTGTTGCATGGTATGGTTCTCTGAAATTTTGATTTGGTCCTCCGGAACCGGATAGTGGGGTACCGGAACCTGTGCCAGAGTGGTCACATGTGACCAAAACGGTCCGATTACACTTTCGTTGGCCGTATCTCGTCGCGGCAGTGTAATTTGATGTGTCGCATGGTATGGTTCTCTGAAATTTTCATTTGATCCTCCGGAACCGGATAGTGGGGTACCGGAACCTGTGCCAGAGTGGTCACATGTGACCAAAACGGTCCGAGTATACTTTCGTTGGCTGTATATCGTCGTGGCAGTGTAATTTGATGTGTCGCATGGTATGGTTCTCTGAAATTTTGCTTTGGTCCTCCGGAACCGGATAGTGGCGTGCCGGAACCTGTGCCAGAGTGGTCACATATGTCCAAAACGGTCCGATTGCACTTTCGTTGGCCATATCTCGTCGCGGCAGTGTAATTTGATGTGTCGCATGGTATGGTTCTCAGAAATTTTGCTTTGGTCCTCCGGAACCGGATAGTGGCGTACTGGAACCTGTGCCAGAGTGGTCACATGTGTCCAAAACGGTCCGATTACACTTTCGTTGGCCATATCTCGTCGCGGCATTGTAATTTGATGTGTCGCATGGTATGGTTCTCTGAAGTTTTGATTTAGTCCTCCGGAACCACATACCGGTGATTCCGGTCCCGGAATAATGGACGTAGTTGTCAATATAAGTCTATTGATTCACAGATATCGATTCCTGGCAACCATATATTAATATAATTGTCGATTTGGGCTATTTTTATTAGAATACTATTGACTACAATTAAAATTTGACCTTCGATTCATGAAAATATGCGAGGTGTCCCCTACATTTCCGGTTATTCCTCCGGACGGGAATCTATGAACCGGAATTTCGTAACGGCATTTGAAAGTGCTGCTATTCCCCTTTGTAAAACTATATAAATTCCGAAAATCGGCCAGCGGCGTCATGAGCTATGACCAAAAGTATGGTCAAAGTGTCGTCCCAGTCTCTTAAGGGTTAACAGGAGCCTTTACTTGTCGCCTCGGACGTGTTGCACCTACCTCTGGACGTTCGATCGCTGGAGCACTTTTCGACGGTTCCCAGTGTTCTTGTTCTGATCTTGTGGCGTGATCCTGTCCTGTTCGACCGGCAATGTTAGGTTCTTGAGTACCTGCTGAACTATTCTGCTCGTCCCGTTGAATCCTTTTCAAATGTGATGAGTTACGGCGATATATCTCTCCTCCTTTTTGGACTGTCACGCAGCTTCCGTTTTTATCAATCACCACAGCTGTATCGGAGTTTAAACATTCAATGTTTTAAAAATAAACCATGAAATAATTGAATGTTAACTTACAGAGAAAACAACAAATTTTGGAAATGGCACAATTCAAATTTTGTATAACTTTATTTAAAACTAGCAGACCCGACGAACTTCGTTTCGCCTAAAATCAATTCAATCTCTGATTAGTTCTCGAGTTATGCTATGCGGGGAAGGTTTTTAAGATGGTTCGAGAGCCCTCCCCCTTTGGAAAGGGGGGCTCCTATACAAATGAAACAGAAATATCTCTGTTTCATTTGTATAGGAGCCCCCATTTCCAAAGGGGGAGGGCTCTCGAACCATCTTAAAAACCTTCCCCGGCCCCAAAAACCTCTGCATGCAAATTTTCACGCCGATCGGTTCAGTAGTTTCGGAGTCTATAAGGTTCAGACAGACAGAAATTCATTTTTATGTATATAGATTTGATGTATAGGTCGTTTAAAAGCTAAGGAAGTGTCACCCCATATGGAAAATAATTCAAATTTGCTGCCCACGATGCCATGATGAAAAATCATCGAACACTATCGCCACCCCCGTAATGGCTCGCGAATTAGGTTCTGCAGCATGACGTCACGAATGAATTCGGTCCTCGTCGAATGAACTTTTTTGACAGTTCAGTAGTACTTTCCACTGACTCCGACAAGGTTCGAGTTCGTGATTGGTTGGCTGCCCCCGAGTCCAACGCGAAGTACTACTAATCAGTCATCAGTTTGAGGTTAGATACAGACGCTGCAGAACCTAATTGGTCGTAGCTCAGCCACCAACCTGCGTGTATTAACATTGCAGCGGAGTTGCGTCTTAGCTAACTTGACAGGAGCATTCGCCCGCAAAAGCGAATGACCGTTAAAAAGTGTGAGACAATCAGAGTGCCAGTGACACGTTGGTTCGTCGGTGATATTATTATAAGAGTAGAACACGGATACAAGACAAGACGTCCCGCGTTTCGCAGGACGCTGCATTTTTCAACTTCGTTTTACAAATTTATTACAATTTATACAGCCTTACAAATATTTTTCCAATTTTTTTGGTCCAAAATCTATGCGAAATGCACTTTTGGAGGATCCACTTTCAGGCCAGTGACTCAATCCCGCGTTTCGCAGGACGCTTGCTGGTCACATTAACTAAGCCAGGTTACCATTTTTTGGCATTCGTATATCATGTTACCGAATACGTTAACAAGGAGTCAACTAACATACCCTAATTTTGATTAAAAGAAATACCATTGTGAGACTATGCATGTAGTACCCATAAGGTGGAAGACGCAGGTATATTGCCAACTATTTGCGTATTCCACCTTGAAAGTGTAGATACTAATGCGACGCGTCAACTCCACCCCTACGAGCGAAGAGGCGAGTAAAAAGGCGTTGAAGGAAGTTCCGGGGCGAAAGGAGGAAGAAGAGAGAGAAAGAGAAAAAGGGTGAGGAACGAGAAAACGGGGAGTTTTTTGGAAGACGTTGATGAGTACGGAGGCAAGAAAAAAGGTGAAGAAAAAGCGATAGTTGAAAAAAGTGAATCCCGGTGAAGAGCTCGGTAAAAAGAGTTGTCGTGATTCCGGAGAAGTCTAAGTCAGTAGACCGTGATCGATTAGCCCAAATTCCTGCCGTCCGACATTGCAGGTGTGGATAACGAGGTTCTTTTTACAAACCAGCTACCACGTGTCCCTAGCCATCGGTGGTTGCCGCCAGGGTCCCGATTTCCGCAAGCTAGTCGTTTCCGTTCGCCATCGAAGATCCCGGAGCGGGCTTATGCAAAAGCCGACTAACTGCTGCCCCGAGCCGGTCAGAGAACTGCTGACAGTCTTTTCTATTCGATTGGGGCCAGCACCCTGCCATCGGTGTGGGTCCGATTACGTGCCATACTCTACCGACGGACCCAACCTAGTGCCTCTAGCATCCACCGACCTGAGAGCTACAATCCGTCCAATCCAAGGCCAACATCGAGTACACCTCAGGCCCGAAGCGCCGAACGGAATTTCCCGGTGCATGACATCGCTTCAAGATCCGTAGTTTCGTCTCCACATTCATCCCGGCAGTGACCGCCGACAAGTCTTTGAGGGCAGCAGGGACTTTGTCCAAGGGCTTGACGACCCCTCCCCATGGCCACTGCGAGTTAGACCGGGACCATCGTCCCTAACCCCTAATCCCAAGGCGTCAAGCGACCCGTGCCGAGGGGATGCATGGCCAGGGGGGTGAAATAATAAGCTAGGCCTTTAACGGAGCCTGTGGGGTACCTGGGCACCCCCCACAGTAATTGTCCCTTTCCGCGTCATGCTGGGCTCTGGCGTGGTGGACCTCTTTTCCCGAGCAACTCGTGGAATCAAAATGGAAAACCAAGACAATTCTTCAACTAGTGGTAGTAGTGTAGGCGACAACCCCTTCGCAAGAGGTGGGTTGTTCAGGTCTCCGCCTAGGAGGCCAGAGGCAATAGTCGGCAGCTCAGTGCGCAGCGCCAGCGTGGGTCACTTAACCTTCCTCTCGGCTAAAAAAACGCCGGTAGAGGTTATCGACGGCCCATGGCTTGTGGAGGCGATGAACCGCAAACGCGATGGGCTTTCGGCCTTCGAGGTGGCGACGGAACAGCTGGACGCCATCATCGACTTTGCGTCATCGAAGCATAATATGAGTAAGGACCTCAAGAGGAGCTTGCTGAAACTTCGAAAGTCGATGTTGGACGCCAAGCTGGAAACGGCGGTCGGGACGGCCAAGTGCGAACCCGTGAAATCCATGGAGTCGAGGTCTACCCAGACTGAGGCCCAAGAATTCGCGGATTTGGGCAAGGTCGAATCGACCGAGGGCGTGCCAGCGAAGACGGTGGTGCCAAAGTCTACCCAGACTGAGGCTCAAGTATTCGCAGGCACGTCGGGGGTGGCTGCTCCAACGGAGCAGACACAAAAACGGGGGAGACAGTCTCAAGGGGATGAGCTCCCTGGGGGCCGCCCCAAAACACGGAGGGTTACTACCCCGAACAAAGGTAGTGGGGCTGGGAAGCTGAACCCCGGCCAGGTACCTCCAAAACCGGGGGAGGAAGGACCTGGAAAGGTCCGTCCACCCAGGAAAGACGGTGGTAAGGGGTTACGGCAGGCTGAGAGCTCTCAGCCGCCCCAGACCAGGGAAATAGAGGGGGATGACGCCTTCTGGACCCTGGTCAAGAACAAGAAGAAACCGAAGACGTCAAGGGCCGAAAAGAAGGCCCAGGCGAATGAGGGTAGCAAGAAGTCTAGGGTAGGCGCCAATCGCTCCAGGGGCGATGCCCTAGTCATCAAAACGGACGAGGCTAAGTACTCGGACGTCTTGAAGGCGATGAGGAGTGACGTCAAGCTCGATGAACTCGGCGCCGACGTACGTCGAATAAGACGTACCCGGATGGGCGAGATGATCCTCGAGCTAAAGCAGGGCGTCTCGCAAAAGGGCGCCGCCTACAAGAAGTTGGCGGAGGAAGTCCTAGGCGAGACGGTCAAGGTGAGGGCACTCACGACGGAGGTGAATCTAAGGGTTAAAGACCTGGACGAGATCACCGAAGTCGAAGAGCTCGTCACGGCACTGCGGCGACAGTGCGAAGTGGAGGCGTCCACCGCAGCCGTTCGGCTACGGAAAGGTCCGGCAGGGACACAGGTAGCATTGGTTCCTGCAGCGGACGCCTCCAAGGTAGTCAAGTTAGGGAGCGTCAAGGTGGGGTGGTCGGTATGCCCTGTGGGCATATATGAGCAACCCGAAGTTTGCTTCAAGTGCCTGGAACCGGGGCACAAGCAATGGGACTGCAAAGGCCCTGACAGAAGCAAGCTCTGTCGACGCTGCGGATTGGAGGGACATAAGGCACAATGCTGCACGAACCCTCCCAACTGTTTGACCTGTTCCAGCAAAGCTGCGAATCAACGGCGGGCAGATCCTGCTGGAATCACTGGCCATGTTGGATGTGGACTTGGCTAATGTCGGTACCAAAAGTACCTACAGCTGGAACGGTGCCGAGTCGATTATCGACGTTACGTTCTGGAGCCCTGGCCAAACGAGTAGTTCGAACTGGAGGGTAGATGATGGCTACACTCACAGCGACCACCTGGCGGTTCGCTACAGTATCGACTATACGACCAGCATTCAGCGGACGGAAGAAGGGGCGAGGCCTAGTCCTCGTATGTGGAAGACATCATACTTCGACGACGAGGTGTTTAAGGAAGCGCTCCGCCGCGAGCACAATACTCTCGGTCTGAGCGGCGAGCAGCTGGTAACAGTACTCTCGCGTGCATGCGATGCCACCATGCCTAAGAAAGTCCACCCTAGGAATGGGAGACCACCGGCTTACTGGTGGACTCAAGCAATTGCGAACATGCGCCGCGCCTGCCTACGGGCAAGGAGGCGGATGCAGCGAGCACGCACAGAAGAGGAGCGTGTTGAACGACGGGTGGCGTTCGTGGCTGCTAGAGCCGCTCTGAAGACTGAGATTAGATCAAGCAAAAAGCCTGCTTCGAGGGCCTGTGTCAAAGTGCCAACGCGAATCCATGGGGTGACGCCTATAGGGTCGTAATGGCCAAGACACGTGGGGCGATGGCCCCTACAGAGCGGTCTCCAGAGATGCTGGAGAGGATCATCGCGGGGCTCTTCCCACGTCACGACCCAAGTCCCTGGCCTCCCTTTGTGGAGCTGCCACGGGCCAGGGTGGCCGACGAGGGAAGAGTAACGGTCCCTTAGTGTAGGTAAGGCGCCAGGACCGGATGGTATTCCGAACCTGGCCATCAAAGCGGCCATTGCCGAGGCTCCCGAGATGTTCAGATCTGTTATGCAGAGATGCCTGGACGCGGGAGTCTTCCCTGAAGCATGGAAAAGGCAGAGCTTGGTCCTATTGCCAAAAGCGGGAAAACCACCGGGGGATCCGTCTGCATATAGACCAATATGCCTGCTTGATACGGCGGGGAATTGCCTTGGAATTCCCGAGAACCTGTACAAGATTCTCGGAAGCTACTTCCAGAATCGAGTACTGGTATACGACACGGAGGCGGGTCGGAAGTGCGTTGACATAACCTCAGGCGTTCCGCAAGGTTCCATACTGGGTCCGGTGTAATGGAACGTCATGTACGACGGTGTCTTGAGGTTGAAGTTCCCGGTGGGCGTGGCAATCGTCGGCTTCGCTGACGATATTACGCTGGAGGTCTACGGCGAATCGATCGAAGAGGTGGAATTGACTGCAGCCCACTCGATCGCAATTGTGGAGGAGTGGATGAGTTCCAGGAAGTCAGAACTGGCTCACCACAAGACTGAGGTGGTTGTTGTTAACAACCGAAAGTCGGAGCAACAAGCGGTGATAAGGGCAGGCAACTGCACGGTCACCTCTGAACGCTCCATCAAACTCTTGGGGGTAATGATCGACGATAAGCTCACCTTTGGTAGCCATGTCAATTACGCCTGCAAGTGTGCCTCCACAGCTATAGCGGCATTGTCCCGGATGATGTCCAATAGCTCTGCGGTTTCTGCCAGCAAGCGCAAGCTTCTGGCTAGCGTTGCTCTGTCCATACTGAGGTATGGGGGGCCAGCTTGGGGCACGGCCCTGCGTATTAACTGCTACAGAACAAAGTTAGAAAGTACGTATAGGCTCATGTGCCTAAGAGTTGCGAGCGCGTACCGTACCGTGTCGCACGATGCACTTTGCGTCATCACCGGTATGATGCCTATTGACATCGTTATCGGTGAAGACATAGAGTGCTTCGAAATGCGCGGCACGAGAGGCATCCGTAGGACTGTCAGGTTGGCCTCAATGGTCAAATGGCAGCGTGCGTGGGACAGTTCCACTAAGGGTAGATGGACACATAGGTTGATACCGGAGATAGGTACGTGGGTCAAGAGGCGCCATGGGGAAATCACTTTCCACCTGACCCAGGTCCTTACAGGCCATGGTTGCTTCAGACAGTACCTACACCGGTTCGGACACTCGGCCTCGCCCGAGTGTCCGGTGTGCGTAGGTTTAGAGGAAACGGCGGAACACGTGTTGTTTGTGTGCCCGCGTTTTCGCACAATGCGCGACCACATGCTTGCCACATGTGGTCTGGACACTACCCCGGACAACCTAGTCCGGAGGATGTGTAAAGATGAAGTTGACTGAAACGCCATTTTATCGGCTATCGTCCAAATCGTCTCGGAGCTACACGAAAGGTGGTGCGTGGACTCGAGGAATGGCTAGTTCAGGCGCAAATAAGAGGTCGTCCAAGGGTTCGGAGTCGGCTTCATGGGTCATACCGGTGCCCTGTGGTCGAACTCGATCCTTTTATCGAACAAGTGGCCGCGTGAAGAACAACATGGTATCGTCGCTTTCGCGGCGTCGGTCAACCGGGCGGGTTCCGAGCCCAAGGACGGAAAGGGGTCCTCGTCAAGGCTGGGGCAGGCGTAGGCACCGCGTCGGCAAGTCCCTCTGTGTGCTGGCGAATAGGCCCTATCGCAGAAAGGTCATTTTGGGGTGCACGCGGCATCATCATTCTTGATACCAGTCGTGCAGAGGGAAGCAGGCGCGAAGTCGACCCTGCCCACCTTCCGAGGACATAGGGCATGGTAAGGCCACCTGGAAAGCCGGCAATGCGCTGGCACGATACCATGGTGTTCTTCTAAAAAAGCGAGTCACGATGTTCGATACTGCAAGGACACGCAGCTAACCTCGAGGGTGCGTCATGCCCTGGCCCCCCTTTGAAGCATTACTTTCTGGTTGTACCGAAGGGGCGATGGGCTTGGCGGCAATGGAAACGGTTTAGATTGTCGGGGATGCAGTCCTGCCGCCCTCATTGGAGGTGGCCCCTAACCCATCACTTCCTGGTCAACCCAGGATGTCTGTTGAGCAGATTCCCCCTCCATTGTTTAGGAAGAAAAAAAAAAGTGACCGCCGACACGTCTGTTCCAGCGTCGAACCAAGTCAGATCCTGCCCTACCGAGGCCCGTCCTCGGACGCATCGAGATCCGTAGTTCCGTCTCCACAGTCATCCGGGCAGTGACCGCCGACAAGTCTGTTCCAGTGTCGAATCAAGTCAGATCTTGTCCTACCGAGGCCCCGTCCTCGGGCGCTATTTTTCAAGCCCAACACGAAGAGATTCCGCTGCTCCTAGGATCGTACACCGCCAAAAATGGACACCAGAACGACCTACCAGGTGACCTCGCCCGGCGGAAACGCGCCAATCCCCAAGGTATGACAAATGCAACAATCGGCCGCAACGATACTAATCTAAAACTAACCACTAAACCCAAGATGAAAAGAACTCAAAAATAAATAAGTAAAAATGTATTAGCTTTCAATCATTTCAAGTACTAGCCCTGTTGTGCATGGCAGAGCTTTCCTTGGCTCTGTGTTGTCCTCTGATGTACCTTTGTCTGTGTGTCCCCTAAGCAGGTTCAAGCCGACCCTGAGAACCCCAAACGAGGTGAGCTAGTTAGGGACGTTAGGACGTCCACCCCATAGACGTTAGGACGTCGAAGGAGGTTTGTTTCAATCATGAGGCTAACACGATGTTACTTTTATGTCCAGGGAAGTCAAGAAAATTTCCTGGACCAGACCGAGGGAATCGAACCAAGCCACCTTCAACATGGTCTTGTCTTGCTTTATAGCTGCGCATCTTACCGTACCGCATGGCTAAGGAAGGCGTATTAAGGGTTAACGTGCTATTAATTATGAAGCTTGCAACCATACTATTTATTGCTACAATAAAGAGTAAAAGTATTATTAACTACCGTTTAACGGTACGTAAACATCTGGTTTGATTATGTTGTACGCCTATTCACGACGTGTGAAAAAATTAACATAATATGCAAATTTCATCTTTTTCTGTTCTTACTGGCATCGGGATACCCAAACCGAGACATTGCCCCCGTTTGTATCTACATTTGTATATTGTGTGACTAGGAAGAATAAATTGTATCCCAGAACCGAGCCGGGATTCGAATCCAGCTGCCTTCAGCATGGACTGCTTTGTTGCCGCGCATCTTATCGCTGAGCTACAGATCGCGCCAAAACAGCGTCATAAAAAGTCGTTTTGTTTACACGCTCCACGCTTCATTGACCAACGCCGCTTTCAAATCTATTTATATACAAAACGAATTCTAACATTAAGTACGCGCGTGTTTGTCTTCTTTGTTGGCATTACATATCCCACCGGGAGCTTGCTGTCTCGCAGCTTGGCGTTCGTTAAGCACTTTAACTGTTATTAGCAGCCATTTTTTGTGCATTCGTATATCCCGCAAATTTCTCAGATTGAACCTTTGACATGTACCTGCTGTATAACCGCGCATATTAGGCAAAGGTGTATGAAAGGCCCAGCGCGCGTGTGTATACTATATATTATTACATCAAGCCGAAATTGGACAAAATGTTAATACGCCACAGTATTGTTGTCTAGTAGGGTATGAGTATCAGTAGTGCATATAACAGCTGTTCCGATTGAAAATGAGACAAATATTTTTATCTACAATCACCTTCAATTCAAAATTACATAAATTTTTAACATTTTCTGTCCTGTCCTCCTTATTACTTCTAAAATATATAATGAATTATATCATGAATATATTTTGTTGATTATTAAACATGTAGCAACTTGGTGATCATAATTTAATCAAAATTATACGTTTTTCTTTTTCTCCTTACTGGTGGGGGATCACTGGGACAACGCCGCCTCGCTGCTTAGGGGTTGTAAACTAATTACGTAAGCAATAATGGGGGGAAGGGGGTCGGCCATTTTCTTACGCTCCATATAAATAAAAATTGATTTGTATGGGAAAAATCTTACATGGAGGGATGAAAAACCCAGAAAAATTGCTTTCGTATTTAATGTACGGCCCCTTAGTGTTCATTCAGCACTTCCACAGTTATTACTTACGAGGTTTCTATAAGCCAAGTTACCATTTTTGCATTCGTATATTATGAGGCTAACAAAAAGATATTTTAATTACCAGATAAAGATTGTCGCTTCGGTTCCCTTTGTTCTGTTGACCGAAACATGTGTGGTACCTAAATGTCAATCCTTTGTATTTTTCCTTCATTGACATTTAGATCCCCCATCCTCGCCAGCAAAAGATGTTCTGGACAGCGACAACAGCGACAATCTTCATCTGGTAACTAAAAAAGATTTTGGCTAACACGATGATTCTATTATGCCCAGGGAAATCGAGACAATTTGCAATCCGAAAATTTCCTAGACCTGCACCGGGAATCGAACTCAGCCACCCTCAGCGGGGTCTTGCTTTATAGCCGCGCATCTTACCGCTAGGCTAAGGAGGAGATACATACGTTCGTTTCGTTGAATTTAAATTTATGGAATTGTGACACATAGAATGAAATTACAAAAAAAATCAGTTTTGTGTATAGATTGATTTTTTGACAAAACCAGGTATGTTCAGAATAAAAACTAGAACTAGAAAACTATGTTCAGAAACTAGTTGCACAAACTACTATTCTCTGCGTGTAAGTGGATAAAAAATAAAAACAGAGTTCTCAGCTAGTACGCTCAAAAGTGGTGCCGTATCGTGAAATACGCAATTTAAAATCAATACAATTTAACAAAAGTTGGATTCATAAATTTTATGTCAACTTAAAGCAAAATTTCGTGCACAGCTTAAGGGATTTTTGTAATCTTCAAAATACAAAACTTAGATACTTCTGTTATGTTGGACTGGTGGAAATGATGCTACAACTGATGCGACTACTCTTCCTATTTCAAATAAAAGTATGCGCACGGCACTGGCGATTCCTAACGGGGGGTGTGGCCACTAAGCTTATAATACGTAAATTCAGTAGACATAATATTGTTTATGGGGTCGCTAGATAGGCTTGCAGGTAATCCGGAGAACGGTAGGGCGCCAGGATCTTTTCGAGTGGGAAAGATTCTCAGCTTTCTGGACACATTGTAGTGCTTATTATACAAGATTCAAACTTATATAATGGCAGGCATGGTAAACTTTTAATTCATGACGGTGGAAATGTTAAACTATATACAATGTTGTAAGGCAGGTCAAGTTCTAGTACGAACGTAAAGACACGAAAGTGTAAAGAGGAAGTGAATATTGTTTAATAATACATCTTCTTATCATACACTCGGAGGGGGAAGCCAAACAAAAAAATTATATAATTTGCAATTTGGCTTGAAATTCAGCAGTAAGTTTGTGTCTAGTATTGAGAGCAGAAATGAGCGAGACGACTGGCAAGGTTAGTCTTGATTATTATTATTATTATTGAGTGAAAGGTGTGAAGTGTTTTTATTCCGTTGTTTTAGTAGTTTTTCGCCATAAAACATGTCTACAGTATCTACTATATCTACGTTCGATAAAAGCGAAATATTTGTTTACATGCTGTTGCACATGAATCCATGGGAAACTTGTTGTGTTTAGGGGAAGGTGGGAGACTTGATCCCCGGGGTAACTTGATCACCCCCTGTTTTATTGAGAATTAAAGTAGTTTTGTTGTAGCGTATTTTTTAGTAAAGATCCTTTAGACAAATGACCTTTATGTGGTGTGCTATTTTTTGGATTGACAAACTTATTTATTCTGCAGGACGGTTTGTATGTTTTGACCTTCCTGAAGATTTTTTATTGGCCAAGCAAAATTTGAACAACTTTTCATAACAATGACCAAATGCTTTCGTTTTTTTCACAGCACAAAGCCATAAATATGCCTAATGTGCTGTACTGATGTAAATGTCAACATTCCATCCAAGTTTTAGGACATTTGGATTTGAAGTTATTGCCTCGATATGGGGACACTTGATCCCCCAGTCACCCATACAAAAATTTGGCGAAAAAAAAATATAAATCTATCCTCATTTTTTTTTGTAGATTTAACAGATTTGATGAAGGGTTGGCAGGAAGAAATAACTATTGCGTAGATATCATAGAAAGGGGATCAAGTCTACCCAAATTTTAAAATTACATGTGCTGTCGAATTCAATAACAAAAATCGCTTATATACACAGCAATTCGAAAATTCCGCGTATTTTGAAGGAAATTTTTTTTTAAAAATCTGAGGGTACCTTTCTAATTTTATCAAAGCAAGTTCTTGGAGAGGGATCAATTCCCCCCGAATATTTCAAAAGTCGATTTTTGACAGCACTCCAAAAAATCGGTTGTGTATCAATAACAACAATAATTTACATAGGTACTGTCATAAATACATCAGTAAAGTTAAATAATATATTTCTTAAGGAGTCTGTGTAGAAATCGCGTATGCTTATTTATTTTTGGCTGTGATATATTGGAAATCAGAAAAGGGGATCTAGTCTCCCCAGTCTCCCCTGTATTGGACAAGATTAGATTATGCAAGGAAGTTGATCGAATCAGGTAAACTCATTTTATGTAAGTTGCTTAAAGACTCGACGCGATATTGTAAGAACGATAAGTGTTATATCATGGCTCTCATCGCATCTTTAAGTTTTGTGTAGTTCTTATATTAGCACAAACAACACATTTTTGTTGTACCGAAAGGCTATCATTTCTCTCCAAAAGATAACTTTTTATAGAAGCATCGGAGGCCCATAATATTATATACCAATCGACTAAGCCCGACAAACTAAGCAAATGTCTGTCTGTCTGTCCGTGTGTATGTGTGTATGTGTGTGTGCACAATCGCCCGAACCGATATGTTTGGCAACGTCGTTCTAATACTAATATTCAGTTAATATAAAACATGTTCAAATTTGTATACTGTTCGAATACCAACCAATCATAAGAACCTTCCCCGGCCCAAAAAAAAATCTGTATACAATTTTTACGCGGTTTGTTGCAGTAGTTACCGAGTCTATAAGGGTCATACAATACTCAAGGGTTACACCAAAGCACTACAGAAAATATTCAACACATTTTTTCGCCAATAATGTTCGAAGTCGTTGAACTTGAGCAATATTTTTTTGCGAATCAGACAAATTATGAAAACAAGTGATCCAAGATGGCTTTCTTGGGGTAGTTCATTTATGGGGAAGCAGGGGGAAATGTAATCCCATTATATGTTCATTTCACTAATGGCCAGGTAAGACGAACTGCAAGGGTTCAAGAGGAGCCAGGTGGCTCGAATTTGGTCACAATGATTTTGTGATTTATTATTGTAAAGTCAAGTCAATTGAACATTGAAAGAGGTCTGTTGGTTGGCCTTCTTTGATCGTTTGGAGATATATTGAGGCTGCTGTCAATACGATTCACCGCGCGGCTGTTGTAATGTTTCCAAAAGCGCATTTGCAAAAGATTCCACGCGGCGTTCTACATTCGAAAGGAACAACCGCACCTTAGGACACGCGGCAATGTTATCTCCCCATAAGAATCGAGTATACGGGCAGCAAAAACCGCGGTGCGCCGTTTCCTGTGGGGTGCGCCGCGTGTACGTTCACTGATTAATTTGCCAATTTAAATAATCTTTAGTTGGCCAAGCGATTTGTTCGAATTTGACGTTTGCTCCCAATTGTTATCTGGTTCGTGATTTGCCTCAGTTCCTGGATGACGATGAATTTGAGTAGTAAGATAAAAATTTGTAAACCACTAACTTTTCGCATATTGTTCGGCCTCATGTTTTCCATTGTCTATTCAACGGGTACCTGGCACCTAACCAAACCATTCAACTGTCTAAAACATATGCATAGTTTGACGTATGAAACAATCTCAACTCTAATCGCTTTTTCACCTTTTTGCCATTTCACCTTTCAGGTTATCACATGCAAAGCAGCCGTGGCTTGGGAGCCCAAAAAGCCACTTTCGCTGGAAACCATTGAGGTGGCTCCACCGAAAGCCGGTGAAATTCGTGTCAAGGTTGTGGCCACCGGTGTGTGTCACTCGGATGCAAGTTTTCTGGCTGGGTTCGATCCAGATATTGTCTTCCCGGTCGTATTTGGCCACGAAGGGGCTGGCATTGTGGAGAGTGTCGGTGAAGGTGTAACAAAGTTCAAACCAGGAGACCATGTGATCCCTCTGTTCATTCCGCAGTGCTTTGAGTGCAAGCCCTGCAAAAGCTCCAACACGAACCTTTGCGTGAAAACTCGTATCAATGCCGGAACTATGTCCGATGGTACAACACGGTTCACTTGCAATGGAAAACAAATATTCCATTGTATGAGTACTTCGACGTTTACCGAGTACACCGTTGTAGAGGAAGACTATTTGTGCAAGATTGACGAATCTGCACCACTGGACAAAGTCTGTCTGTTGGGGTGTGGAATTTCGACGGGCTACGGAACTGCCCTGAATTCCGCCAAAGTTAGTGAAGGAAGCAGCTGTGCTGTGTGGGGACTTGGGACTGTTGGGTTAGCCGCGGTAATGGGTTGTAAAGCGGCGGGAGCTACCAGAATCATTGGAATCGATATTAATCCTGAAAAGTTTGAAACTGCTAAACAGTTTGGTTGTACGGAGTTTGTCAATCCTAAAGATTATGACAAACCTATACAACAGGTGCTTATTGAAAAGACAGAAGGGGGGTTAGATTATACGATTGAATGCGTAGGTAGTACAGTCACAATGCGTGCTGCCCTCGAGTCGACTGCTCCTGGTTGGGGAGTATCGGTTATCGTTGGATTAGCAGAGTACGAACGTGAAATTTCTACACGTCCAATGGAAATGCTATTTGGTAGGACATGGAAGGGCGCTATTTTCGGTGGATGGAAGAGTGTGCAATGTATACCCGAGCTTGTTAACAAATACATGAAAAAGGAATTAATGTTAGATGAGTTTATTACCCATACTATGTCAATCGATGAAATCAACGAAGCGTTCAAACTTATGCGCGAAGGAAAAAGCATTCGTTCAGTTATAATATACTGATTACCCTCTGATTACATACCTGACATTATATATGGTGAACTTGTTGTAAATAAATATAAACAATTTTTTTTGAAAATTTGTTTTTTTTTATTACGTTAATAAGCCCGTTCCAAATACTTATTTGAAATTATGTCTTACTGGATACCGAAAGATCAAGGGGGGGAGGGTTATAAAAAATAAATATGAAAATAAAAATGTTAATGTTAAATAACGAAAATATTAATGTTTTGCAAATCCTTAAAAATTATCCGAATATATTTTGTTGACGCCTCAAAATTTTATTTTTGGGCAAAAAAATCATAGGGGGAGAGACAATTGTTTTTAAAAACATTTGTATCGGCCTAAAAATATGTTGAAAGAATTCCTTGTATTTTAGAAATGGTAAGTATTGTCAAGAATAGAAATCATTCACCAGATCAACTTTTCACAACATGGCCGCTTGTTATTCCACCTTGTGTTTTCGATGGTAGCAAAAGTTTGATTTTATTCCACATTCCGAAAATTTGTGCTCATTTGGACAACAGCTCGGTGGTCCAGTGGCTACCCCTTCTGCCTTATAAGCAGGAGGTCGTGGGTTCAATTCCAGGCTCGTCCCTTTCCTACTTTGTATTTCTATCTTAGTTATTTCTGTGTTTCACGTTATACCAAAACGATTCCTACTGTTATAACCTTCGACACAATCCCAAAACCTCCCGTGGCACCTATGAGAGGTCGTAGAGTTCTCTGCATCTTTCTTAAGTAGGTGTCCAACAAACCATCCTTCCCCTTCCTCAGCATTCGCAAGGACGTGGCCAGGACAGATCTCGACTATTGGAGAGTACATTGCTTCCATCTAAGAGTTAGTGATTAGTCCCAAATCAATATCTGTGGTAACGGATGAAAGTGATGTTACTCTCATACAATAGTCTTGGCTTGTACCACCTACGAATTTGTGCGAACTGCTAAATGCTAATGCTAATGCTAATGCTAATTTGGACAACAACTGACTGTCGTTTCAAGTTTATACGGAAAGTAGTATGAGGAAGCAATGCTTAAGAGCTTACACTTGACCAATGGCCGTGAGTTGATGACATGTCTCATGATAGCACCTGTGTTGAACAACCAGGCATTGTCCTACCCATGATTATGCTAAGCCCATATCATCTGGATAACCATTACTATTCAAGGAGTTCAATTTCCATTTGTACAAAACAATCTAGTTCATAATTTCATAGTTAAGCAGCGGTTAAACTTATCATTGATGCCGTTCCTGATTTTTTTTGAATTCAAACAGATAATCCTTTTTCAAAAAGGTTACCTAGGAGATTTCATAGAGTCATTTTTGCCCCGAATTACTTAAACAGTTCTTCCTCTTTTATGAAGGACGAACGAGTTTTTTTAAGGTGAAGCTCAACCCAAAAAGTGATCAAGAATTCTTAGGGCCGGTCTCATTTGGAGAATTAAACTTAAAAGTGACAGTTCGAAAATTAGAAAATAACCCGGCCATAAGAATGGCTGGTGCTACCCAGCAATTCCAACAAGATATTGATGCAAAATGATTCGATATCTGTCAAAAGTAATCTTGCTCTGCAAGCAGGGTTACTCGATTATTGTTGAAATGTCACTTTTGAGTTTAACTTCAGTTTAATTCTCCAAATGAGACAGAGCCTTAGAGCTTTTTCAAGAAATTAAAAGTTCAAACTTCCTGGTAATATTATTATGGTTTATGATTATTTTTTGGAAATACGCAATATATATATATATCGAAACATAATCTTCTATGTACATTCATAATCCCACATGTTTTAGATGTACTTACGACTATATTCCAATATCAGCGTTTGATTAATTGTCCAAATTCAATTACAGGGGAGTTTAGAGTATCGCCGTGTCTACAAGTAAGTATAGTTTATTTTTGTTGTTAATTAATCATCCATTTCTTTTCAGGTTTTAAATACACACTGGTTCTTAGGAAGCAAACGATCACTACACTTTTCGGCTAATTATTGACTTGAGAATTTAGATAAGAATCTTTGAAACTATTTCTTTCTCTTAACTTTCACTTTGAATTCTGAACTGCAATCGCGAATTATGTTTCTGTTTTCACTTTTCTGTTTACCTTCTGTATACTGCCTTCCATCCCAAGTAACAATTTACATGCTTGTTAGATTTATTTAATTCTTATAGCGGATTTATGACAGCAGTCACCATGGCTAGTTGCTCAGATTTATTGGCGATCTTATTGCTATCAATAAACCTCTAATAAATCTGTTCGAAAAGCTTCAAACGTCAAATGCCGACTGGTCTTGTTAGCAGCTCGACGGTTGTAACGAAGAGCATAATAAGTCCAATTTTCAAAGCTTGATCAAAGCCATAATTTTGGGTCGTAATGTGGTCAAATGAATAACCGCAATAAGAATATTTACATTGCAAAGGGTTTATAACGGTGTTTAATAAGAGCAACATTTTTCTGATCGAAATCTATGATGGCCATATTGGAAATGGAGAACCATCTTCAAGTCAGTGAAATTTATCACTGGAATTTATGATTAGACGGTATTTTCGCCGCAAAAGACACGTTTTTGGTAAAGGGTATAAAAAACAAACATATCTGGGTGTAATATCAATTAGTTCAGTGAAGATTTACGTTATTGATATTATAATAATTTTAAATTCATTGCCCAAAACTATATTATTTTTCGGGCGCGTAGTGCTTAATCTAATTTTTGCACTAGCTTTCACCATGAAATCGAGCGCGCACCTCATTTCCATGAAAGTACATTGGAGAAAAAACTTTAAAAAAAGTATTATTTTGTAGTCATCCTCATCATGATTTTCATCAACACTTTAGTTTGTTATTATTTGTTTGCAAGATTTTGTTTCTCTTTTTTCAAAGCAAATTTTTGACAGCTGCCGCAGCCAAATTCCCTTTTTTGCGGGCGGCTTGAAACGGATTTTTATATACTCTTATAAGAGGTTTATAGTGGTAATCTAGAGAGGGCCACTTGGACATATCTTACTCTTATAGTGGTCATCAGAAGGTAATCCTGTAGTAATGGGTTTTATTGTCAGTTCTTGTAATTCGATCTTGAAAACCATTTCTAGAGCGGAATAAAACTTGAAATGTTACTTGGGATATACAGTAGACGTTCGATAACTGCAAGTCATTTAACTGCAATGCTTTTTAACTGCAATTCGATAGTTGCAACAGTTTTGCAGTTATCGGACCACTAAACTTCAAACTGATGTCAGACTTGATGACAGCTGCATTGGGATGCACATTTAGATGCGCTTTTATTGCATCTGACGTCGATTGACAACCGTTTGAGTTCTAGAATGCGTTGCAGTTATCGAACGGCATTCGTTAACTGCAAAGTAAAAATTTTGCAGTTATCGAACGGCTACTGTATTGTCTATCTGGAATAAATTTATACAGCTTTTTATACCGAAGTTGGATTTTTCTCCAGATACAGGCAACTTTCCAGCTTCGGAAGGAGTGCGCTGGATTCGCCTAAAGATGCGCTAAACAACGCATCAATTAGTTTGACAAATAAAACTTCGGAAGAAAGTTCGGTTCGGAAGTCCCGACTTCCGAATTCTAACTTGGTGCTACGCCGACAATATACTACCACATTTTCTCTCTTCATTCGCTACTAATACTATGTTCGCACTAGGGCCTGAATAACATCTTATTCAAATTATCGACAAAATAAAGCTCATCAAGATAGCCGAATAACATGTTACAAGGCCCTAGTGCGAACATTGTATAACGCTGTTGCGCATGAGCTGTCATGTTGAACTCTGCTGCACAACCAGCGTTTTCCAAGCGACTTCGCAACATCATCATTATCATCGGTGTATCAGGCCATTTGGCCGGATGCCAATTGGCCGAATAGTGAAAAAGAATTTGACATCAGTTTACGAGTGCTCCTTCTTCCTACTTCTTTCTTCTTTCTCTTTCTTTCTTCCTTCTTCCTTTATATTGTTTTCCTTCTTCCTTCTTCGTTCATCCTTCTTCTTCCTTCTTCCTTCTTCCTTCTTTCTTCTTCCTTCTTCCTTCTTCCTTCTTTCTTTTTCTTTCTTCTTCTCTTCCTTCTTCCTTCTTACTTCTTTCTTCTTCTTTCTTCCTTCTTCTTTCTTCCTTCTTCCTTCTTCCTTCTTCCTTCTTCCTTCTTCCTTCTTCCTTCTTCCTTCTTCCTTCTTCCTTCTTCCTTCTTCCTTCTTCCTTCTTCCTTCTTCCTTCTTCCTTTTCCTTCTTCCTTCTTCTTTCTTCCTTCTTCCTTCTTCCTTCTTCCTTCTTCCTTTTCCTTCTTCCTTCTTCCTTCTTCCTTTTCCTTCTTCCTTCTTCATTTTCCTTCTCCCTTCTTCCTTTTCCTTCTTCCTTCTTCTTTCCTCTTTCTGCCTTCTTCCTTCTTTTTTCTTCCTTCTTCTTTCTTCCTTCTTCCTTCTTCCTTTTTCTTTCTTCCTTCTTCCTTCTTCCTTCTTCCTTCTTCCTTCTTTCTTTTTCCTTCTTCCTTCTTCCTTCTTTCTTTTCTTTCTTCTTTCTTCCTTCTTCCTTCTTTCTTTTCTTTCTTCCTTCTTCCTTCTTACTTCTTTCTTCTTCCTCCTTCCTTTTTCTTTCTTCCTTTTTCTTGCTTCCTTCTTCCTTCTTTCTGCTTCCTTCTTCTTTCTTCCTTCTTCCTTCTTTTTTCTTCCTTCTTCCTTCTTCCTTCTTCCTTCTTCCTTCTTCCTTCTTCCTTCTTCCTTCTTCCTTCTTCCTTCTTCCTTCTTCCTTCTTCCTTCTTCCTTCTTCCTTCTTGCTTCTTCCTTCTTCCTTCTTCCTTCTTCCTTCTTCCTTCTTCCTTCTTCCTTCTTCCTTCTTCCTTCTTCCTTCTTTCTTTTCTTTCTTCCTTCTTCCTTCTTCTCTTCCTTCTTCCTTCTTACTTAGTTCTTCTTCCTTTTTCTTTCTTCCTTCTTCCTTTTTCTTTCTTCCTTCTTCTTGCTTACTGCTTCTCTTCCTTCTTTCTGCTTCCTTCTTCTTTCTTCCTTCTTCCTTCTTCCTTTTCCTTCTTCTTGCTTCCTCTTTCCTTCTTCCTTCTTCCTTCCTCCTTCTGCCTTCTTCCTTCTTCCTTCTTCCTTCTTTCTTCTTCCTTCTTCCTTCTTCCTTCTTCCTTCTTCCTTCTTCCTTCTTCCTTCTTCCTTCTTCCTTCTTTCTTCTTTCTTCTTCCTTCTTCCTTTTTCATTATTCCTTCTTCCTTTTTCTTTCTTCCTTCTTCTTTCTTCCTGCTTACTGCTTCCTTCTCCTTTCTTCCTTCTTCCTTGTTCGTTTTCCTTTTTTCTTCTTCTTTCTTCCTTCTTCCTTTTTCCTTCTTCCCTCTCCCTTCTTCCTTCTTTCTTCATCCTTTTTCCTTCTTTCTTCTACTTTCTTCCTTCAGCCTTCTTCTTTCTTCCTTCTTCCTTCCTCCTTATCCCTTCTTCTTCCTTCCTATTTCCTTCTTCTTTCTTTCTTATACCTTTTTCCTTCGTTTTCGTTCTTCTTCCTTCTTTCTTTTTCATTCTTCCTTCTTCATTCTTCCTTCTTCATTCTTCCTTCTTCATTCTTCCTTCTTCATTCTTCCTTCTTCATTCTTCCTTCTTCATTCTTCCTTCTTCATTCTTCCTTTTTTCCTCTTCCCTAACCCTTCTTCCTTCACCCTTGTTCCAGAGATGCATCCTGAACAGAACATGAACCAAGAGCGTGCCTTGGTGTTCTTAGTTTTGATCTCTGAACACTGTTCAGTGTGCACTGGGTTGGTACGCAATCAAAACGATCATGGTAACTAAGATTCCTTAGATTTGGAACTAGGTATGCAAAAACATACGAGCATGCTTGATTTCTATCCGTTAGATGCCCACGTGTTCCATTACCAGCCGAAAAATGTGTAGCATGCCGTCGTTTGAATTTGTTTTCCTACACGAAAATAAATTTTCTTAATGATTATATTTGCCAATACACATACATTTTTGCCATTGCGAATTCTGTATAAACCATATGCATTGTTCAGATGAAGGTTATGAGACATTCGAATGATATTCATAACATGAAACTTATACATTTCATGTCCATTCCGTAGCTATCGATTCACCTGCTGGACGATGATGGACCTGCAAAAATAATGTATCAAAAATAATGTATCTCAGCTGCTGGCGAATTTCTCTCAACATTGCCGTACACACTTAAAATTCTAAGTTTACCGATTGCCGAGAATCCAACAGCCGAGATATTGGTAATAATTTCGACGAATTTCGGTAAAATTTTTACCGAGATTTCGGTAAACTTTACCGAGTCATCGGTAATCGTTACCGAGATCTCGGCAAAAAATCAACTTTGCCGAATTTCGGTAAAGGAATTACCGAATTTCAGTAAAAAATATTACCGAGATCTTGGCTGTTGGAATCTCGGCAAAAATTTTGCCGAGATCTGCCAAATAATTTAAGTGTGTATGAGTTGTTATATTTAAGATCAATAACTTCAGTAAACTGGCACGGGTATTTTGTCTCACCTATTCTTGTTGATTAATATTATAATATCTCTTATAAGAGATTAGGATGTTCCGGTTTAACTGGAGAGCAAATTTAGAATATTCGTTTACGTTCGCTGCTGAACAAAGATAAAATGGATTAATTATAATAAGCTTCAGATTTCATGAAATATTTACCTGATTAAATGCTTGGTAATGTTCCAGCCAGTTTCTAGCGCCATGTTTTTCGCAAATCCACTTCGAGTCGAAAGTATAAGTTTATCCTTATACATTTTTGCCATTAGGCAAAACTTATACTTTTTATTGTCAAATGAAATACAATATATCAACATGCTAAATACTTAACATTCAAATATGAAATGATCATTATTGGACGAGCAATGAAGTTCATGCCGGTAGACGTAATAATGGATATGAATTTAATTTAATAAATAAAAAAAAAACGCTTTTTTTTACGTGTATAGGATACAAGTTGCTAAGTTGGGTCAGTGCTCTTGAACAGTGTGCTGTGTTCAAAACGTTTTGAACACGAACACGCGTCCTCGTGTTCAGATGCATCTCTGCCTTGTTCTTTCCTCCTACTTTCTTCTTCCTTCTTCCTTCTTCCTTTTTGCTTCTCACTACTCACTTCTCACTTCGTAAGGAAACTTATTTACACTATTCGGCCAAATGACCCTAAACGTGGAAGGATCGTTTGGCCGAAAACCATTTGGCCGAATGCCACTAGGCCGAACAAACCATTAAGCCGAAACCTATATGGCCGAAAGGGTCAGGTGGATACTGTTGAAAGAATTTTGTTTCGATTCTTTACTTTTCCGATTCAGTAAACGGAATTTAACATGTGATTGAGATAGAAGAAGAAAATGTCTTTAGAACACGATACCAACATATACACGTGTTAAGTCCTTATTTCGGTGGGAGGTTTATTAAAACACTTGTTTTCCAGTTCACAATCCAAAGTATACAACCACTATATTTCTCCTATTCGGTTACATCACCTTTAACCTACGCTCTCTCTTCTTACTCTCAATTCGCGCAGTTAGTCCTCGGGTGACCGTTCATTTTACCGAACTGAACTAAATTCGAAAGGGCATTCTCACACCTCTACAACTCCTTCATCCTTAAGATAGAAAATCATAGGCATTCAGACAATTCAAATTTATACTTTTTAACAGAAATTATTCGGATAGCACTAGCAAAACTGACATGCTTAATCGTAAGGGGCCATCCACAAAGTACGTCACGCTCCTAGGGGGGAGGGGGGTTCCGAGCAGCGTGACGACTCATACAAAAAATTTAGAGGTTTAATACAAAAAGTGTGACAAAGGGGGGAGGGGGGGTCGAAAATCGCCAATTTTTGCGTGACGTACTTTATGGATCTTCCCTAAATTACACTATTAATTTCTGATATAACTTCATTATTATTAACTATAAAGAACTAGTAATACACATAATCCGATTTGTTCTTTTTAATACGTTTTCTCTTCGAACGTCGATTCTCGTTGATCGGCGTATGCCTCGTATTGTTGGAAGGACCGACATCCTCCCCCGAAAAAATGAAAGAATCGGCCGCAAAACCGTAGAAATCAGAGCTATCGTCAGTGCTGCTGGTTTCCTTTGCCACTTTTCTGGTTTCCTTTGCCACTTCTTTATAGTCAAGCGGGAATGTATTTGTAAAGTTCAAACTTTTAATGTATTCACGAGTCAGTTCATGTGGTACCTCTTGGGCAATAGGAAACCTGGAACAAAAATCGGCGTTACCCATTTTAGAAGATTGCCGATAAATGATTTCATAATCATATATGGATAATTCCATTACGTAACGCTGCAATCGTGTAACCGAAAGCGCGTTCTTCCCTTCCTTTCCAAAAATTCCAATAAGGGGTTTGTGGTCTGTGTAGATGGTAAAACTTTTTCCATACAAAAATTTGTGGAATTTTTTTACAGTGCTAACGACAGCTAAGGCTTCTAGCTGCAAAATAGGATATTTTCATTGTGCTTCATTCAAAGTAAACGAAGTAAAACTCACAGGTCTTTCCTCTCCGTCAACTACATGAGCCAAAACTCCGCCCAGTCCGTATGAGGATGCGTCAGTAACTAAAACAACAGGTTTATCTGGATCGAAATATTCTAAAAGGTTAGGTTTTAATAGAAAATGTTTACATTCTTCAAAAACTTTACTACATTCATGATTCCAAATAAAACAGGTATACATGATTCCAAATAAAACAGGTAAACAAGCGTATAAACATTTAATACGGGTAGATAAGTTTGGTATAAACTTGGCATAATATGTAACCAACCCCAAAAAGGCTTTCAGCTCAGAAACATTCTGCGGAGCCTTAGCTTCGCGGATGGTTTCAACTTTATTTGGACAAGGCAGCATTCCTTTGTCAGTCAAAACATGTCCGAGATATGGGAGCACAGTTACAAAAAAATTACATTTGTCGAAGTTCACCTTGATGTTAGCCTTGGCTAAACGATCCAAAACTAAGTGAAGTTTCTTTTTACAATCTTCGTAATCCTTCCCGGCTATTAAAACGTCGTCAAGGTAGCACGACACATATTCCAATCCTTGAAGCACCTGATCCATGACTTTTTGGAAGATTGACGCGCTTGACGAGGCCCACTGTGGAAGCCTATTGTAGACATAAAGCCCTTTGATAGTGTTTATGATCATAAACTTTCTTGACCGTTTGGAAAGAAGCAGCTGTGTGTAAGCACCTGTCAAATCCAGCGAACAAAAAACTTTGGAACCGGCTAATGTAGCAAAAAGGTCTTGCGCCAAAGGCAAAGGATATGAATTGGGGACGATCACCTTATTGATTGACACTTTGCAGTCAATTACTAAACGTATGTCTTGGTTCTTTTTAATCACTACTACAACTGGTGACGCCCACTCGCTGGCTTCTACCGGGGTAATAATACCATTGTTTTCTAAATTATCCAAATGCTCTAATACCTTCTGTCGTAAACGAAGCGGAACTTCATACGCTCTCCTAAAATTGGTCTGTTATCCTTTAAAACCAAATCTCCTTCAAAACCTACTATCGGATGAGATAAATCCTTGTCGAAAACCGATGGAAACTTACTTTTCAGCTCAATAATAGCGTCGTCGTCATTTATCGAATTGATCCTGTCAACAGCCGCAATGGGTTTCTCAAAAGCGCTTCTCCAACCAACGTAAAAAACATCCAGCCAGCTACGCCCCATCAATGGGATGAAATCGTTTTCACAACGCAAAATCACCAAGTACAATTCCTTCTGGATGTCGCCTAATTGCACCCGCACTTGAACTTTTCCAACAACTTTCAGCTTTTTCCCATCAATGACAACCAAACGCTTATTGCAGGCCTCTATGGGGAGATTTTTTAACTTTCGCAAAAGCAATTCCTCGGAGATGACACTTTCGGCCGATCCACAATCTATTTCCATGGTCAATCTACGCTTTTCTATCGTTGCATCTACATAACAAGGTTCGCTGATTTTATTTGCAGATGAGATCATCAAACACGGCATATCATCTTCAGAATCTGTTTCCAAATCTTCTTTTAAGCGTTTGAACAACCCATCTGTACCGGAACTAGAAGGCTTTGGAGAACTCAAAAACTTTACACTAGTTTCAGGTTTACGCGGACTTTTACTTTTTAGACGGTAGCAATACTTTCGAGTATGACCTCGCTTCTTACAGTAGGAACACAAAAAGCGGTTTTCGGAATAGCTGTCTCTTTTGTCGTCGTAATTTCCACCATATCGATTCCTAAACTGACGATTATTACTCCTACTTCTATTCCTGAATCTGGTCTCTCGATAAGCACGGTCTTCTTTGCGACCTAAACGAGCTACTATTCCAACTTTTTTTTCATCATTATTGCTTAAAATCTCAGTCTGAAGCAAGCTCTTGGTTGACAATGATCTTTTCAGCTTTAGCCGCCGTTAGATCATCTTCATCGAAAAGCCTCTTCTGTAAATTACGATCATTTAATCCGATTACCAAAACGTCTCTAATTGCTCTGTTTTTGAAATCTCCAAAGTCGCACTGTTCAGCTAAATGTTTTACATCTAAAACGAAATCAACTGCCTTTTCGTGTTGCTTCTGTCTACGCGTCCAAAAACGATAGCTGTGAATAACATCCGAGTCCTTTTTGTCATAATGTTGCTTTAATCTATCGGTAATCTGTTTGTAAGACAAGTCTCTTAGGGTGCGGCCAGGGTAGACGCGAAGTGCGAAGCGAAGCGAAGCGTCCATACGATTTGACAGCTCGTTATTATTGATTGTTATTCCTTTGTGTGCAATTTTCGCGCCGCGTCGCGTACACGCGTCTACTCTGGCAGGCACCTTAAGCTCTGTCCCGGGAACAAAAGCTTCAATTGTGAAAACACCTCCGTACCGCAAACGGCAAGAAATGATGTTTTATATCTGTCTTCGGTATAATTATTGTGTTCAAACAACCATTCCAGTTGTTCAAGATATTGAGAAAAAGGTATTGTTCCCGTAATGAACGGCTCAGACCAGGGCTCAGACGTTGGATTAATAGACATCCTTGATATAGAAAAACAACAAATAAAATATGCAGAAAAAATATCTATATCCAGTATTTTGCGCTCGATAATGGCGGCCGAGTGAGTGCCTTTTTGACATTCAAGAGGTAGAAAATATTTACATTTTTCAATCAATGTAGGCCATGATTCGATGAAAAACATTGGCACTCATCCGGTTTCTACATATAAATAAACAAATGTCATATATTTTCTGTTTAAGTTATTCAAGCCTTTGTTGATTTTCTCAAGATTTTTAATAGACTTTTTATTTTATTTCTTTGGAATGTGAAAGCCAGTAGATTCTAAGATGATATGATAAATGTTTTTTTAAAGAACGGAAATCTTTATGAGGCGAAACCCTAATAGTATTAAATACTATATATTATTATTTATCAATGCACAAAATCAAAGTCTCACTGCAAAATAAGAAAATAAAAACACATATCTGAAATACCAGGGCTGTTATAAGGGCAAACACCCTAGGCACGATGCAACTGCGCACCGTCAATCAAAAACAAAACAGCCCGATTTCCTGCGGTGGTAACTCAAACCCACAAACCGTTGACTCAAAATACACAGGCAAGATCCTCTCATCCAACAGCAACAGCAGCAGCAAATTCTTCCTTCGTCGGGGCACGCCAACAGCAGACAGCAACAACAGCAACAAATAACTCCTTTGGAAGGCTTTCGCTAGCAACACCACACCAACAGCTACTCTTCACTTCACGAGATGCACTTCTATGCATTCACTGCACCCGGTTGTAAACAAACGGCTTGTCGTCTAGCACACTCACTGGAAAGCCACTCACTTCGCTTCCTCTCTGACACTTAGGGTGAAATGCTCACCATGAGTCCGGTGCACTCAACTTGCAATCTATGACGATGTCAATGGCGTTTTATCGGTGCCAAGATCGGTGCTCACTATGAAACAAAAGGAAAACGCAAAATGGTGAGAAACAAAAGCTGTCGGACATAAAAGAGTCTCTAACAAAGACTCAATGGCGTACTCGACAAAATGCTGTTCTCTAAATATATCTATCCACACTTTTTCAGCGAGTAGAAAAACTATGCACTACGCGTTAGGTCAAATGATTCAGCGAATCAACTACACGTAAAAAAATTTAATGTTGTTTATTATTAATATTTCTAATATCGCTAGTCAAGTTGAAAACCGAAATGGGGGACTAGCGAAGTTGGATTTTTCTCGCAATCCGAACGTTAAACCTAACTTCGCTAGTAGTGCGCTAGTCTAATTAGGCCCTAATTAGACTAGCGCGCCACTAGCGAAGTTAGGTTTAACGTACGGATTGCGAGAAAAATCCAACTTCGCTAGTCCCGTATTCCGGTTTTCATCTTAATCGAGTATACTTTTTTGCCGAAGCAGGCGCTTAATGACATGTACAGTAGACGTTCGATAACTGCAAGTCATTTAACTGCAATGCTTTTTAACTGCAATTCGATAGTTGCAACAGTTTTGCAGTTATCGGACAACTAAACTTCAAAATGATGTCAGACTTGATGACAGCTGCATTGGGATGCACATTTAGATGCGCTTTTATTGCATCTGACGTCGATTGACAACCGTTTGAGTTCTAGAATGCGTTGCAGTTATCGAACGGCATTCGTTAACTGCAAAGTAAAAATTTTGCAGTTATCGAACGGCTACTGTATAAGAAAAAACTTATACATCGCATTAGTCACATACATTCGGAAAATTATACTTTTCATTAACTTATGAATGTTATTAGCTTTTTGATACGGGCTCATTCATTAGGTGGCATAATGAAGAGTATAAGTATTTTCGAATGGTTTTTTGCCATAACATATAAGGTTATTTTTTTACGTGTACCTTAAACGACTTAAATCAAGCTGAAGCGGGAAAAAAAATCAACACGAGGTGAAGCAAAATACGGCAAAAACCACTTACGTGATACGGCCGTCCGAATTAAAAATTGCACGCAATTAAAAAAATCTTCACACACACGCGGTAAAGTCTCTTGAAAAAAAATTACTATTTTATCCTTGTCGTCACTGTTAAGTCCTTATTTCGGTGGGAGGTTTATTAAAACACTTGTTTTCCAGTTCACAATCCAAAGTATACAACCACTATATTTCTCCTATTCGGTTACATCACCTTTAACCTACGCTCTCTCTTCTTACTCTCAATTCGCGCAGTTAGTCCTCGGGTGACCGTTCATTTTACCGAACTGAACTAAATTCGAAAGGGCATTCTCACACCTCTACAACACGGAACGGAATAGAGATGAGTGACGTTTAGCGCTCGCACACTGATCTGGAATTCGGTATGTGTTAATACATGTTTGTTTTCCGTATGCTCATAACCTCACAATGATTGCAAAGGTGTCAAAAAATATAATGGAAATATACTCATTTTAACCCAAGCTTTGCTGAGTTGCACCATCTAAAGGTGTTTGTTTTCCTTTTATCGCCACTCACAAAAGATATTTTAGTTACCAGATAAAGATTGTCGCTTCGGTTCCCCAATTGTTCTGCTGCCCGAAACATGTGTGGTATCTAACTGTCAAATCGTACACTACAAAAAAATCAATAATTTTCTACATTTGTGAATACACATAGAACAACCAGAAAACTCCTGCAATACATTTTATGTGGGCTTTATAATTAACAAAATCCTACTACATACCTTTAATAGGTATGTATTATCGCGAACATTTGTATCCCTTTTCGAAAATATATGTGGAGACTAATGGTTGAAAACCATAACATCTCACACATAAATTGGATAATGTTCAAACATGCATGTAATAGATTCTGGTACCATCTCGGCGGTACGAATCGTGAGAAGTACCAGAAGAGAAGAAAAAATGGCAAGAGGAAGCGTGTTACCGAAATTCGCAGCATCAAGAATTGGCATTTGTGCAGGTAAATATGGCCTCATTATTCATAATGATTAAATGCTTTTGGTAAATGTAGTTTCTGTTTTTCTTCTAGATCAAGATTCAGCACGAGTGGAAGAAGTGGATGGTCAAATTGGTGATCCAAACGCAAATCAAGTGGACAAAAGCCGACGGCCAGCAGATGCATCGCGAGCGGCAAACATCGATATCAAGTGGACAAAAGCCGATGGCCAGCAGATGCATCGCAAGCGGCAAACATCGACATACAACTTGGTGATCCGGCAGCTTTACGAAAATGGTGCTCTTCATATCGTCTGGTTAAACTCACCATTCTATTTACACACATTTACTGTTCAACCCCAATGCAGCGGAACATCGGCGGAAGCGGCAGGAAACTGCATAGGCGGAGTGTGAAAATCTATCGATTTCATTTCATATACTCTTCGCGTTTGTGCTTCAATAAAATCAAATAATGAGTAATGATTTGTTATTTTCTTGTCCTAAAAAAATATATTGCAACTCGTATTACAGTAAATTTGTATCGAACATTTTCAATGAATTATATTTAAAAGTTTATTCGGTTCTATCAACAAATATAATGAAACGAATAGGTAATGCCCAATAAATTATATGTGTCATCCGTTATAGATTTTTTATAAGGTCCACACATAAAACGCATTAGTTTGATGCTATTGCAAAAATCTATATCGCTAACACATAAACTATATATAGATTTTTTGCTCAGTGTATGTATTTTTCCTTCATTTTCCTATCCTCGCCCGCAAAAGATGCTCCGGACAGCGACGACAGCGACAATCTTTATCTGGAAACTAAAATATCTTTTCCACTCACACATTCGAACGTGAGAATCTCAATATCTAAAATACAGTCGCGATTCGCTGGTTGGGCCATACGACCTCGACCCAACTAATGAATTCGGTATTTTAGTTGGGCCAACTGACAGCCATTTGAACACGTATATTTCGACTTGAACATCACAAATGATGTCCAGTGATGCCCAATCCCGTTTTCCATGTTTACATTGAATTTTGACGTACGGTTGCTTTTTAGTTGGGCCATTACCCAACCAGCGGAGGCCCAACTAAAAAGTGACCCAAGTAATAGAATTCCAACCAGCGAATCCCGACTGTATCTTTTTTGTCCCCCCACCCTGGGTTTCATCCGGTTTCATCAGTGTTAATCGAGGATAAAATCAACTTATTTTTAATTAGTTTATTTTCCTCGTGTTTTAACGGTATACCGTATATACCGATTACCTCTACCGATAACTTTAAGAAACTTGGCCACACTGCTTTCAAAAGTCAGAAAATGTAAACTTTGTGCGTCTTTTGATGGATGCAGGCAGAGCAGGGAGTGTGTATCAGGTGTAATGTGTACATAAATTTGTTGAATCTTATAAACAGTGAACTATATTGAATTATCGCTAAATAGTTTTTAAAAAAATTGCCGGAATTTTAGTAACATTTGCCATAGTTTCTATAATAAACTAAAATCACGATGAAAGACTCAGAGGATCTAGAACTTCAAGTCAACGCCGAGGAAATGTGTCGCACTTGTTTGGGTCAATTTCCGGCTGGCCAGCTGAAGCCGATATTCTGCAACGAAATTTTGGACGGCAAAATTGTTCCCTTCCCCAAGGCTCTGGAGTCAGTCGTGGGTGTGAAGGTAAATATTATTTTTTTTAGAAAATTGCGTTTTTTCACTTCCAATTATTTCAGCCAGCGAAAAATGAAATCTTCCCGAAAAACATTTGCACCGATTGTAAAAGTAGAACAAAAGAGCTGTATTCGTTCAAAGAGAAAGCATGTAAATCATTCGATCTACTGTACGAAATATTCGGAATTGAAAAACCTTCGCTGCCCATCCCGTCCCAAGCAATGAAGAAGGAAGTCAATGTAACAGGCACTCAAACAAAGGAGATGGTTGTCCAAATAGGCGATCTGGAATCTTACAATCGGTTTCTGACGATTGAAAAACCATCAGAACCGACTAAAAATGATTCAGCTTGCCAGGTTGCCCCCGAAACCGGAGAATCGATTTGTCAAACGGAACCAACCGAGTCGAAGCCGAAAAGGGATGTTTCCACCCAAGTGGATCCTCCTTTGGACCCGGTTGAGATTTCTGAGAACATCGAAGTTGAAGCGGACGTATCAATTCGGGCGGATGAGTCATTCTATGTCGAAGAGACCGAATTGGATCCCGACGAAAGCTATACCAGTGTGGACGTGATTGATGACATTGAAGATGTAGAGGAGGATGTCGATAATACGGAGCTGATAGTTGACGATAGTAACATGCCAGAGCTTCTGGCGCAGGATGAGTTTGATTTCGATGGTAAGTGATTCAAAGTTGGCCGAACCTAATTTTGTTTGTAATTAATTTCAAAGCAGAAAAGATGCTTGCTTCACCAGTTATACACTGGAGTCGGTTTTTACGCGAGGAATAGTTTTAATATGGCTTACTATTAGGTTATAATTTTATGTTGGTCCATTTTTGAACTCTGTACTGAAGAGTGCATCGTGTATAAACATCGAATTCTGCAGAGTTGCAGCGCATTAATGCATATCTTATAAAGTTGGCTTTTGCGACAGCTGCACTGCCTATAACCGCATATCAGTCCCATATAAAAAAAATAGCAAATCGAGAAAACGATCATTTGAAATTTATTCAATATTTTCTTCAGCGTTGCTTGATTGAAATGCTTTTCAAACATTTTTCACACTAGTGTGGTGTAAAAAATATGTATCTTTTACTATGCCTTATGTAATGCACATGGATATGATGGGTTACTATCAATGTTGTACTAAGCGTAATTGAACTGGTATAAAGGGTTAAAAACCTAAATATAAAAAATTCAAGAATACCAAAAGTGATCCAAAGATATTAGTGACTGAAGATTTAAAATGAAAACTAGCATTTGAAGCGAAAAATGTATAATTCAGTTGTCATAAGACGAGTTTGTACCATCCCATTTAGTTCCACCACTTGATTGTACCTTGACACATACGTATTTCGACCTCAACAGTAAGGTCGTCTTCAGTGTCTCGCTGACAGTGACAGGCTGAATCTCTGGCTCTTATGGTTTTTATTACCTTTGTTTTTTTTTGTAATTAATTCATCATCAATCAAATTTTTCAAGTACTTTGACCACTACTTTTCTAAATATGCATAAATGCAAACATCTGCGTAAAAATCGACTCTGGTTTAATTAACAAACGTTATTTTTGTAATGAATTCTTTTCAACTGTATTAAACGATACCAGCAGTCAACAAAGCGAATCCCAAGGAAAATGATGATGAAAATGATGCAACCGATGCTATTCAATTTTTAACTTATGAAGTCGTTCAACAAGATGATCATGAAATGGTCACCAAAACCGTCAAAAATCTCTCCAAACCCGAATCCAAGGAAAAGTTTGAAAATGAATGCACTTACTGCAACTTTGTGACAAACAACAAAACCGCTTTCAGTAACCATTATGCCATCCACCAGCAAACCATTGAGTACATCTTCGAAAGAGTGGACTACTATCGATGCATGAATTGCAAATCAGTGTACCTAACTACGATAGGGCTGGAAAAGCACTTCACTGATGAGCCGTGCGCTCCGATAGAGCTGGACAATTTGGAAGAGTCACGCGATGCGATCAAACATGAACAGTTCTACAGTCACGGCATTAGCATTTGCCTACCGAGAATAAAAACATTTCACATGAACGAAAGCTTGCAAATTGTTTGCAGTTTGTGCAGTTCAGTATTTATGTCCCTCTCCGATGCTTTGAATCATTATTCTCTCGCACATGATCACGAGGAGCCCGATACCGAAGACCTTGCTGCTTTTTGGGACAACTGCGGATACAACATGGTTCATCAATGCGGAATATGTAACGAACAGTTCGCAGACGCAAGTTTCATCAGGCAACATATCTACTTCCACAAGACGAAACACGATTGCCCTTATAATTGCTTAGAAACATATCGGGATTTCTTAAAATTGACACACCATTTGAGCCGAAGCCATTTGAAGAACGCATGCAGTTTATCCACAGAGGCAAGAGGTATTCTGCAGCCTGCATTTGTTTGTCAAATTTGCTCCAAAAGATTCACCTCGGAATCAACGTATAAGTTGCATACAAAGTAGGTATAAACAATTTATTTGAAAAAAAGCGATTCGAAAAAAGTTAATGCATTGAATTCTTAAATGTAATACTTCACGAACAAGAGTCCTCATAACCGATTTTTTTTTCAGGAATCACTTCGCTGACCGTCGCTACACGTGCACCATGTGCCCGAAAGCGTTCCTGCAAAAATGTGATCTCACTATACACATAAGATCGCACACAGATGAACGGCCCTTTGCGTGCACCTTTGCGGATTGCGACAAAAAGTTCCGAACTTCAAGCCACCGCCGGGACCACATGTCCACGCACGTCGAGGAGAAAAAGTACAAATGCGATATCTGTCTCAAGCACTTCAAGGCGGAGAGAATTCTCCAGGGTCACATGAAGTGAGTTTTAAATTTATGTTCCGTCGTCGGGGGTGAGGATGGGTCACTGTTTCAAGTACTTAGAATGCTTGTAGAATGGTTTGAATGTATCTGAGGGCAAGAAGATTAAAATATAAGAGACCTTTTTGAACGATGTTGCTCTACGACCTCCAGGCTGCCGGTGAGAGCGTTGACACATTCTCCCCCACACCCATTGTCACCCCCGATGGCGGTTCATCTTAAGCTGTATAACGGGATTTATGTCTACAATTTTTCTAATAGGCTTCACTCTGGATTCAAACCATTCGAATGTGAGGAATGTGGGAAAACATTCAGTCGAAAGCATCATGTGAAGCTTCACATGAAAACGCATGGAAAGAATTGAAAATTGAATTAATATTAGCAAATCAGGTAAGTTAGTTTATCATACGACTTTAGAATAAACAGGAGAGTTATCTGGACTTTTCAGTCGACATATGTTAATCGTATAGAATTTTCGAAACAATCCTGGTGGAATCATGCGTTATCTAGTATTTGTATTTTTTTACATATTGTATTAATTGTATTTAATTTTTCATTAATTTTATATGCCGGGCTTTGTTATCAGATTAGCGATTTCTCTACAGCTGAACTCTTGGTAGTCACCTCGGTGAACTACATGGACAACTGATTACTTGGTACTGCCTGCTGTCTGATGAATTGTAAAATTTTACGGGGATGTTCGATAAAATCTACTGAACAGTCGGTAAAATAATATCGAGTCGGTAATTCACATTTCAATGAAATTTAGGGTTTAAATCTAAAAGAGAATGAAAAAGTCTCTCACTTATCATATCTGTCTGTATACCGTGAGCGTTCCTTATTCTGCGCACTTTGAAACTAAAACATTTTTTTTTATTTGATTTACTGTTATTCATATATTTACTTACATGTCACCAAAAAGTTGGTAATTTATCGTTGTCATGGGCAGATTCTTCTTCTTCTTCTTCTTATTGGCATTACATCCCCACACTGGGACAGAGCCGCCTCGCAGCTTAGTGTTCATTAAGCACTTCCACAGTTATTAACTGCAAGGTTTCTAAGCCAAGTTACCATTTTTGCATTTGTATATCATGAGGCTAACACGATGATACTTTTATGCCCAGGGAAGTCGAGACAATTTCCAATCCGAAAATTGCCTAGACCGGCACCGGGAATCGAACCCAGCCACCCTCAGCATGGTCTTGCTTCGTAGCCGCGCGTCTTACTGCACGGCTAAGGAGGGCCCCATGGGCAGATTAGAAGGCATGGGCAGATTATAAGGCAATAAATTAGCGTTGATAACGAAAATCTTGTAATCTTGTAATATCAACGCACTCTCTGACCATAGCCTATCTGCGTTGTATTTAAATACCGCTGAGCGAAACGTCTACCGGGCAACACGTCCGGTGTGCACTGCACTAAGATCTCCTTAGATGCAACCGGACCGAGATATTACTTAAGGCTCCGAAGGGTCCCGTTTCGTTGTGATATGTTGCCATAAAATAGTAATTTATGCACTTGCTTTTCTAATCTACGGGAATATTTAAATTTACTAATGATATTGATTATTCTCGATGCATCTAAATATGTGGCAAGTCAATTCATTCACCGATCAGATTAGAACGAGCTCGGTGCAATTAAAATATAAACGCAATACTTATCTGCAATTCACAGAGGATGTTGGGATTGTCCTTGAAGTAATCTCGTTGTGAACACAGACTTCCTGTATTGACGGTGGTGGTAGGTAGTATTAGTTATGAATACCACTCCTGATACCGGAACTATGTGATTTTCTTGAAGTAAATTCTTCATCATTGGTCGTCTGGAAAGAGGTAGATAAAAAATTGTGCCGCTTTCACTCGCCGGCCCGTAAAACATTAGTAAGTAATTAATCTTACTACAAAGACAAAAATACAGTTCTTATTCTGCCTTATTAATGGTTATCATACATGCATATCTGCTATTTAACTTAACTAAAAACATATCCTCAATACTTAATAATATTGTCCATATATAGGGGAGCGGTTCGCCACTTCATCTCATAGCTCCTATTTCCATCCCATCAAAAGCAAAGCAATGGAAAGGAATTGGGTTTGTTTATTATTTTTGTGATTTTTTTCAGCAGTGAGCACGCATGTTGACAAAAAGAAGCGTCGAATTTTGTGCCGTATTTCTTTGTTTAGCGATGAGATGGATATATGTATAGTTAGATGGAAATCGGAACAGTTCCCCTACCTACTATTCAATCTAGGATTCCAAATCAGATAAATTAATTCAGTTCCTAACTAAAAGCTTATCCTCAATGCTTTGGCTGTCAATAGTCTCCACAATATGAACCCTGAAGGTTATAACTTGTTCAATCCTACATCTGTTTATATTAAAACTCTATCCTAACTGCCCCGAAACCGCTTTCAACACACAACTGCCCCCAGCCACTACATGCGACCCACAGGACCCCAATCGAGGACGGCCTACACTATACCATTACAACGCAGAGCTTACACCCTCTCCAGGGCTGTATGACGCTGAAAACATGCTCCTAACATTTGATGCCTTAAAATAAAAATAATTAAACTAATTACACTAAATCTTACACTTTGAGCGATCCCGGCTGTCATTCGCGTTAAAGAATGTGTTCCATGAGTGCTGATCACTCATGATAACGCACCGAATCGGGGAAAAAATGCAATGTAACGCAGAGTTTAAAACCCCTCGCGCCAAGTAATGCTGAAAACCTTACTTCTAGGAATTTGATTCGTAGAAACAAATTACCTATACTGAAATTGTTGCGTGGCAAAATATGTTATACAATTAGCTAACTTAGTTAAACTCTGACTACCCCACATTATACTGGCCCGTTTGGAGTCATCCAGTGGCACTTGGTCTTAACATTCGTTTTCTTTTTAAATTCTACAACATTTCATCACGCTTACCCCCATATTAGTCATATGTACAACGACTATACTACTAAGTATAGTAAAAGACCGGAAGTAATCATGGGGCAGGCCACCACCAATTTAGCGTTGATAACGAAAATGTTAAAAAAACGAAATTCGGTGAAATCGAAAATGTCAAAAAATGGCCTTCATTAGCAGCAGTGCTAAAAGTAGATTGGCTGCCACCCAATCACGCGTTGGCGCATCTTACCCAGCACTATGAAGCCGGTTCCCAGCTCGTTGGTGGTGCCACAGCTTTGGTAGAAGGTAGCCGCTCGATGCCCGCTTTTCCACACTTTCTGTCCTGTCCAGCAAATCTCCTGCAGCGCCACGACGTCGAAGTTTCGGGGATGTAATTCATCGTAGATCATCCTGTCGCAACCTGCGAAACCTAGCGACTTGCAATTCCATGTTCCAAGCTTCCAATCGTGATCCTGTATTCGTCGCCTAGGTCTTTGCCGATTATATCGAGTCGCATTATCTCTTATATTGTTCGTAATGATTGGTTTTCTAGGCGGCTTATTGGGCCTGCGCAAACCTCCTGTCTCGTCGGAGGGCCGTCGTGTCAGGGCTGTTTAGCGTCCCACCTAACACTAGGACTTGGGCTTGTGCGCTTTGAGCGGCACACGGTCGCTTTGGTGGGGCCTACTTGCGGATACATGCAGCTTTTTATAGAGGTTTAACAGGGCCCACTGTCAAACCCCACCACATCCTAGGCAAGCCCCACAACTTGCAGATGGCCTGGGGAGGGATCGTCAAGCCCTTGGACATAGTCCCTGCTGCCCGCGTGTTGTGTTCATGTTTATCTTCTCCAAAACTTTACAACGCTCTTTTAGGAAACTCATGGTTGCACTGTACTCAGGTAATTCACCGGCGACTTGGTTGGTTTCCCAATCTTTCCTGGTTCCGTTGTCCATTTTTGATGAAATCAAGTTGATCAGCATCGCTTCGCCCAAACCTTCTACAGGGAGGTCCAAGTTTTTCAACGCATCCACATTTTTCGAGCAGGTGTCCACCATTTTTCGTAAGTCTACTGCGCTTTCCTTCATAAGCTTTGGCATCTTGTTCAACACTTCGATATGCCGATCAATGATCAATCGCAAATCTTCAAAACGTTCAGTGAGCATGTCCCAAGCAGCATCATAATCGTTGTTATTGATTATGTCTTGGTCGATGATACCCGCTGCCTTTCCTGTAAGCGAATTGCGAAGGTGGTATAGTTTTATTGCTGGCGATTCGTTCTTATACCTTCCCATTATTGTTTGGAACATACACTTAAATGACAGCCAATTCTCATAGGAGCCGTCAAATTGCGGCAATGGAACTTTTAGCGGAGGTAGCTGAACCTGAACGTTAGTGTCAGAATAAGCGTGAGTCGCACGAACGGGTGCTGCAGACTGGGATTCTTCTTTTACAATCGATGCGATAAGTGAATTCAGCTTGATGACGAGGTCGTTGTAACTCGTCTCAAATGCGATGATTTCTTCTTCTTGTTCATCACGGATTTCTTTTGAAAGGGGTAGCGCGTACATCGAATTTTGGAAATCATTGAACTCACGATAACAACACTCAACATTCTTTAAATGAAGTTGTAGAAAGTGAATGTTTTTGAGGTTAGGGTTCGGGTTATCTTCGGTTTCCAATAGAGCATGTAGCACTCGCGAAATTTTCGATTTCACGGCCCCTATCTGACGCACTAGCACTACAAATTCCTCGTCGGTAGCTTTGGAATCTGTTCTCTTCTTATGTTCCTCGATTTGTTCGTGAATCGGTGTGTAATCATTTCCTCTCCTTTTCACTCCCTTCGGTGTCTTTGCCAACGGCATCGTGATCGTTTCAATACGAGCGAGTATCAACCAAAATGGCTTCCACTCTCGCTACACTTGGCCGATGATTCAACCAAATGTTCCGCATTTGTTCTACACAACGGCAACCTTGGCGGCGTCGCTGTGATCCGGTGATCGGCACAAAAAGAAAATGGCCGCCTCACAACATTCAGCCGATGCTACGACCGAATGTCCAATCACTTATTTCACAAATATTCGAGATTTTTCACGGTAATATAAATTCACCACTTCATCCGGCCATGAAGGACCAAATATACATCAAAATTGTGGACTGTATTTTGTAATTGTCATTCGGAATTAATTCGCGACAGAAAAACCAAACACGTCCGTCTCATTTGATCTTTCTTTATTAAACTAAAAAAGGAAGTACAGTAACGGAAGAAGGATACAGAAACATTTCAAACAGAACATGGGTAATGAATAGATATATGTTGTCTGGTTGCTAACATTGTAATATTGCTCCGAACACTAGTGAAAAGTGAAAAAGTGACCGATTAAAGAAAATTCGCGTGTAACGGTTTTTTTTTCTTCCGCGTTTCGGGGTCGAACAAAATGGCGGACACTGCGAAGATTACCTTCTCGAAGTTGAACCAACAAAATTGGACGTCGTGGAAACAACGCATGGAGTGGTTGTTGGAAAAAGAAGACTTGTGGGAAGTGGTGAATGCATTTGAACCGGATTCGGACGAAGAGACGGATGAGTGGCGGAAGAAGGATCGAAAGGCTCGGGCAAACATTGGACTGTTCCTTGAAGAGAGCCAGTTCAAGTTAGTTCAACAAAGTGCTAAGGCAATGTGGAATGCGCTCAAAGAAAGCCACGAAAAAGCAACGATGTCGACTATCGCACATTATTTGAGTTTGCTTTGCGGTGCGAATATGAGTGAAAGTGTAAGCATGGAAGATCATTTAAATTCCATGAGATGAGATGATATTCCGGAGTGTTCCGCCCTCGTACCGTACACACGTGCAAAGTCGGCAAACTCGGGATGCAGATTGGACTGTCGCGTTGGTGAAAGCAAGTTTGTTAGACGAGTACAGTCAGCGCCTCGAACGTGGTGATCGTGTCTCGCAAGATTTGAAAGTGATGAAATCGGATGCGAGTGGTGAACGGGAAGAGAAAATATGTTTTTTTCTGTAAACAACCGGGATGCTTTAAAAAGAATTGTAAGAAGTGGTTGTCTATGAAAAGTGAAGCGAACAGAAGCCAGGAAAATAAGGGCAGAAATTCGAAAGACAAAAGTGTAAAGTACAAAAGTGCTCACGGAGCGGGAAGTGTGGTGTGCTTCATGGCTGGCGGTGGCCTTTCTAACTGGATTATCGAGATCGGCGCGACGTGCCATATGACAGGCAACCGGTCGTTTTTCGCGGAGTTGAACAAAAGTGCGGTTTCAAGCGTGATACTCGCGGATGGTAAAAAGACCAGTGTTCGCGAAACAGGTCACGGTATAGTGCGCGGTATAGACGGACAAGGTGAAAATGTGGAGATAAAGCTGAAGGACGTGTTATACGTTCCAGGTCTTGATGGAGGACTGATATCGGTTTGTCAGCTGGACGCGAAGAAGTTTGTGATCGAATTCAACGAGCGGAAGTGCGAAATAAAAAGTCGAGCCGGTGACATCCTCGTCGTTGGAGACAAAGTGGGCAGTCTATACCAACTTAGATTGGCCCAAGGTGCCCGAAAAGTCAGCAACTGTCACGGAAACTGCCAGCACCTGTGGCATAGAAGAATCGGTCATCGCGATCCCGATCTTCTGCGTGTCATGGAAAGGTATAAGTCGGTAAGTGGATTTAAATTTAATGATTGCGGCAATAGAACTGCTTGCGAATGTTGCTTGAAAAACAAGTTCGCCAGGAAACCTTTTCCGGCGAAACTCGAAAGAAGCACCTCGCGCCTCCTGGAGGTAATCCACACCGACTTATGCGGTCCCATGGAAACGAAAATTCATTGACTACGAAAAAGCTTTCGACCGTCTCAATCACGAGAATATGTGGGGCGCCCTGAGACGCAAGGGGGTTCCTGAGAAAATCATCGGCCTCATCGAAGCACAGTACGAGGCCTTTTCGTGTAGAGTGCTGCACAATGGGGTCCTGTCCGACCCTATCCGGGTCGTAGCTGGTGTGAGGCAAGGATGTATTCTATCACCGTTACTGTTCCTCATCGTAATCGATGAGATTCTGGTAGATGCGATTGACCGTGAACCAAACCGCGGGCTGTTATGGCAGCCTATAACCATGGAGCACCTAAACGACTTCGAATTGGCGGATGACGTTGCACTCCTCGCGCAACGGCGCTCTGATATGCAGAGTAAGCTCAACGACCTTGCCGATCGCTCCTCCTCGGCAGGTTTAGTCATCAACGTCAACAAAACCAAATCGTTGGATGTAAACACGGTGACTCCTTCCAGTTTCACAGTAGCCGGGCAACCAGTGGAGAATGTTGAAAGCTTCCAATATCTTGGTAGCCAAATGGCGTCAGACGGCGGTACCAAGATCGACATAGGCGCACGGATCAAGAAAGCAAGGGCTGTCTTTGCGAGTTTAAGAAATATCTGGAAAAACAGGCAGATAAGTGAACGCACCAAAATACGAATTTTCAACTCTAACGTGAAATCTGTGCTGTTATACGCTAGCGAAACATGGTGTGTATCAGTGGAGAACACTCAACGGCTGCAGGTGTTCATTAACAGATGCCTGCGGTATATAATTCGGGCCTGGTGGCCTCACAACTGGATCTCAAACAACGAGCTCCATCGTCGTTGTCACCAGAGGCCGATAACAACAGAAATTCGGGATCGGAAGTGGGGCTGGGTCGGCCACACTCTACGTAGGGCGGAAACGAAATCTGTAAGCAAGCATTAGACTGGAACCCAGCGGGACATCGCAGCAGAGGCAGACCCAGAGGCTCATGGCGGCGAAGCCTCAATAAAGAAATAAAAGAAGTCGACCGAAATCTAACCTGGCAACAGGTTAAAGCGATAGCCGGGCATCGCTCAGGATGGAGATCTTTCAAGTCGGCCCTTTGCACCACCGGAGGTGTACAGGATCCATAAGTAAGTAAGTAAAATGGAAACGACGACGCCATCCGGAAATTGCTACATAACGACTCTTATCGATGACTATAGTCGTTATGCGGTGGTATTCCTACTTCGCAAAAAGAGCGAAGCAGCCTCCAAGATAAAGGAGTATGTTCGTATGGTTCAAAACGTATTCGGTAGAAAGCCTCTTGTGATTCGATCGGACGGAGGCGGTGAATTTGTAAACCGCGAATTGCAAGAATTCTACGAAAGCGAAGGAATAAAAGCTCAGTTCACGACCCCGTACTCACCCCAACAAAACGGGGTAGCCGAGCGGAAAAATAGGTCGCTGCAGGAGATGGCTAATTGCTTGCTGGCGGATGCGAACATGACGAAACTCTACTGGGGTGAAGCAGTGATGACAGCAGCGTACCTGCAGAACCGACTACCATCAAGAGTTATCGTAGGAACACCTTATGAACTATGGACGGGGCGAAAGTCTAACATCGGTCACTACCGTGTATTTGGTTGTGAAGCCTACGTGCATATTCCGGATGTGAAGCGGGCTAAGCTGGACCAAAAGGCGATAAAATTACGTTTCGTCGGATACAGCGAGGACCATAAGGGATACCGTTTTCTGGATCAGTCTACAAACCGGATAACCACGGAATAAGTGTGAGTTCGGAACAGGAGATCGATATTCCGTGCAAGCCAATGGAGTCGAGGCAAGATCTTTGCAGTGAGAGCAGCTTCAGGTCAGGAGAGTCTTTTCACGGATTTGATTCGGATGAACCAGAAAGAGGAAATATGGACGACAATGTGGATCATAAACGACATCGTGAAAATCGAAAATCGCGAGGCGTGCTACCGAGCCGGTTTGATGATTTTGTTGTCGGTGTGGCTGAATATCTCCCGGAAGAACCAACGAGTTACAGAGAAGCAATGAAGATTACCGAGTGGAAGCAAGCCATGGACGCGGAAATGCAATCCCATGATGTGAACCATACATGGGAACTGATGCGTTTGCTGGAAGGCAAAAAGGTAATAGGATCCAAGTGGATATTTAAATTAAAGCGGAACGCGACAGGCGAGGTTGTCAAGCATAATGCGCGTTTGTTAGCCCAAGGGTTCAACCAAAGGTATGGCATCGATTATCTGGACGTTTTTGCTCCGGTAACGCGCATTGCAACATTACGTGCAGTTCTGGCAGTAGCGGGAAAAAGGCAGATGACCTTACACCATTTTGATATCAAGACCGCATATTTAAACGGAACGTTGGAAGAGGAGGTTTATATGCGCCAACCTCCGGGGTATGAAGTTACTAGCAAGGAGAGTCTTGTTTGTCGAATCATAAAGAGCATCTATGGGCTAAAACAGAGTGCGCGGTGCTGGAACAAAGCCTTACACGAAACCCTTCTGCTTCTTCTTCTTCTTATTGGCATTAATTACATCCCCACACTGGGACAGAGCCGCCTCGCAGCTTAGTGTTCATTAAGCACTTCCACAGTTATTAACTGCGAGGTTTCTAAGCCAGGTTACCATTTTTGCATTCGTGTATCATGAGGCTAGAGCGATGATACTTTTATGCCCAGGGAAGTCGAGACAATTTCCAATCCGAAAATTGCCTAGACCGGCACCGGAAATCGAACCCAGCCACCCTCAGCATGGTCTTGCTTTGTAGCCGCGCGTCTCACCGCACGGCTAAGGAGGGCCACGAAACCCTAATTCGCCTAAATTTTAAACAATGTCAAAATTTGCGCCATGACGGTGAAGCGAAATACATATCGTCTTCACAGCCCTGCGTGATGCGTTCGAAACAACCAATCTTGGACCGGTGCGACAGTTTCTGGGGTTGGAAGTTCTTCATGACAAAGGACACTACAGCATTCGTTTGACCAGCTACATTGATACATTGTTGACCAAATTTGAATTGATCAATTGTAACACTTCACTACCAGGCCTACCATAGCCAAAACTGGTATACCTGCCCTGATTCTATGACACTGCCCCGAATGTCACTAACCCGAACGCCAGTACCCCGAAAGGCTATTGCCCCGAATAACCCGTTACCCCGAATGGTCACTACCCTTTATCATCTACCAATTATCATTCCCCAAATGATCATTACCCCGAATTTGCCAAAAATTGAAATAAAAAAAAAGTACTCGCTTTCTTGCTCACTTTATTACTTTATTAGATTGCGTTTCAATAATGAAGTTGAAAATAAAAACTAATCAGTCAAAAGTAGCATATTCAAAATACAGTCGACTCTCTACATCTCGATGTTCTACATCTCGATATCTCTCCCTATGTCGATGGTTTCCTCAGTCCCTTCAAACTACATACATTTGAGCTTTCTACATCTCGATAACCTCCCTATGTCGATATCCCTCTATCTCGATGTGTTCTGATCATATTTTGTTCAGAATTTACTCTCCTTATGTCGATATGTTCAAATTTTTAAGCTACTAGACCATCTTTGGACAATAACAAACACATCAACAATAGGAAACGACATTTGTTTTGTTGTCGTTTTTCATAGCAACGAGCTTTTTTGGATCTAGTATCCATTTCAATTTTCCTTCCATTCCTCGATCTCTCCCTATCTCGATGGTCCTTTCAATATCGAGATGTGGAGAGGCGACTGTAATTAAAGTATGAGTCATTCACTCACCCGTCTTATTCCGGGCTACTGCGTTGTCCTCCCGGACAAATGCGTACTTTAAAAGTAGAAACACATTCTTCCGCAAGAAGGTGACATTTACTCTCTAATCCTATTCCGAGCAAGTGCATAATTTGAAAGAAAAAAATTATTTACTCTCTCGCCTTGTCTCGGGTAAGTGCGCGTATTGTATTTAGCGCATTAACATTATTTCTTGCTGAAGATATGTATATCCCTTTCATAGACAGGACATGTATTAAAGTAAAAGAAATAATTGCTTATTCTGAAAGTCACATCACGTTTTCACAAATTTCTCGTGAAGCCAGACTTGCTTTCATTCTCTCCGCTGGTCTCTATATAAGCACCGTCTCTGGCAAGGTCTCTGGAATTCGCATTATCCCGAGCGCTCCCGGCTCAAATATTAGGATAATTGTTAGCATATGCAAAAGTAATAATTAAAATTATTGCGTAATATATTTAAATGATTTTCGGGGTAATGGCTTTTCTGGGTAGTGGGGTATTCGGGGTAGTGATCATTCGGGGTAGGTGACCTAGTGACCTTTCGGGGTACTGGCGTTCGGGGTAGTGATATTCGGGTTAGTGTCATAGAACCACCTGCCCTATCTGTTATAGGTGAAGCGAAAGCGCAGAATTATATTAAAAATCTGTTTTTTATATATACGCACTTGCAGAGAAAATAATTCAGAGTATTGTATCACGAAAAATAATTCAAGATCCACGTAACAATCCTGTATTCATTTCTAGCTCGGTTCAGATTTCTGCTTACACGGTCAGTGAGAGACAAAGCCATAGTCTAGGAATCCCTCTGAAATATTGCCTACCAATCATTACAGAGCGGGTTGAAGATCGCCTTCATACTTTATAACAGTCTTTGAAATATCAAATGCACCGGCGGGTTCGGACTAATGAAATCGATGAAGATTTCGGCATGTTCCCTATTTGATTTTGTTTTATTTGGTGGAAAACCATAAAATTATTCGTCGCACGTCTCTAGCACAACACTTGTGCTACCATCTATTAATTTATGCACCTTCTGTTTGTGAATCTTCACATTGTACTTGGTATAGAACTTTTTCGAACACACATCACATTCGTACTTTCTTTCCTCCGAATGTCGTTTGATATGGTTACGATAACAGGTGCGGGTTTGTAACTGTTTTCCGCAAAGTTGGCACTAAAAGATAATGAAAAATATTGATTGTTCCTATGAACTAAGACGGTACCATTCAAACCCACCTGAAACGTTTTTCCTTCAATGTGCGAATCCATATGGGCCGTCCGAAGCGACGCTGTTTTATAGCTTTTGCCACAAACCGTACATTTGAATGGCCGTTCGCCATTGTGCATCCGTTCGTGTAGCTTGAGCTCACCATGTTGAGCGAATGTTTTGCCACATTCTGCGCAGCGATGTTTCTTCTCCAGACATTTCAAGTGATGCGCGAGAGATCTTGAGGATAAGAACTTTTTATCTATGGAAAAATACTTTATTACATTAACGCCAGAAGTTAAGTATGGGGTTGAACGTGCGAAATATGGCCTGGGGAGACGCATTCCGGAGTTACTACTGTGTTATTGAGATTGTACAGAGAACCATATCTAGCTTGAGATTTTGTAACTGCTACGTCTTTACGGTCATTGGAAAGAGAAAGTATTGTTAGTTTGACTTCCCTGCTACTAGACTGCAGTGTAGATTTTCTTATAATTTTCGCGAATTTACTTCTAAATCAAGCAATTGACAAGAGCGGAAGCAAAAACATATCTGTCTGGTCTGGTCACAATCAATTATAACAATGCTATTGTATCAAATGCAATCAGTTGCGTTTCATAACCAACCATTTCTTTTTCTTTCAGTTATCAATTACGATGTCTAAGCCAAGTTATGTTTGCATTCGTACATCATGAGGTTAACGATACTTTCAGGAAAGTCGTAAAAGTTTCTAAGAGCGGGACCGAGAATCAAACCACCCAGCCACCTTCAACATGGTCTTACTTGGTAGCCGACAAAAATAGAAACTTACCACAGTGATGGCAAGGGAACTTTTTTCCATTGCATTTAACTCTCAAATGCTGCTGCAGCTCGGCCATCGATTCGAATGAATTTGCTCCACAGTACCGACATTGATGCGTTTCATACTCTATGTGCTTGCCTGATATGTGTAATCCCAGCCGGGCTGCGGAGCTATACTCGCACCCACAACCGGGAAAAGGGCATGCAAATGACGTTAGATGCGACAGCATATGCTGCTTAGCGTGGTCAATTCGGGTGTATTCTGCCGAACATATCCCACAAGTGTAAGGTGTATCGCTGTCTGTTGGAATAGTTTTTGAGTCATGACTTTCTGCATTTGTGTGAATTGATAATTCATTTTCGTCTAAATATACTTTCAAGCAAATACTGCAGATATGATACGTTAGAAATTCCGTTACGTTTGTATGAATATCATGAGTTTGTAGATGTTTATAATACCGCGATTGCCCTTTCACTATTTTCCCGCAGATATTACAACATAGTTGTTCAAGCGAAGCCACATTTGTGTTGACAATTTTCACGCCATTAATTGACTTGGTTTCATCGGTTTCCTCATTCGCTTTTACGTTGTTTGTAAGACTCTCATCGTCTTCCTCTCTTATGTGAGAAATACTATCACTTTGATCGCTTGGGAATCGTTCTATCGGCATTTCTTCCACCATCTTTGCATCTTCTAAGTAGCAAACTCTATCTTCATCAGCTGCTTCAAGAACGTTGGATTCACTGGGTATTTTATAATCCATCTTTACTTCAACGCTTTCATGATCTACTTCGCTTGTATATCCTTGTAATTGTTCCTCACCCATCGAAGTGTACTGGTCCTGATCAGAGATCAATGTGCAATGATCCACCGTATGTTCCTTGAGATCCTCTTCAGTTCTGAATATTTGATCACATAGATGACACTGGAATTCAGGGGGGTCCGACATTGGAACATCCATGAACTCTGATACTGGTTCCACTTCAACTTCATCCTCGTCTCCGTTTGTTTGAGTTTCAAGTATTTCTAAATCAATCGCATTATCATCGTCAGATTTCTCATTCTCAAAAGTTCGATTAGAACTTTTTTGTTTTTGCATTGAACCGAAAGCTTCCTGTAGAACTTTATCCGTTCGCTGGCATTTTTGTTTGAACAAATAAAATCCCAGCAACTGCCCCTTACACTTCTGGCAGATCTTACAGGGCATTCGATCGGATTCGGTTACCTAGAATATGTAGAACAATTTAGTTCTGCGTAGGTATATCAAACCTTCGTCAATATTTAATTTCAATTGATCACCTACCGTCAGATTAACACAGAACTCCAAAACTTCCGGAATGGCCACCAGGAATCCGTCCACGATTGCTGATGAAAATATGTGAAACAGTCTTTCGCTGGCGTCAGTTTGCGACAAGCAAATGCGGCACACATTGTCCACATCCATGTCCAGAGCATAGCCTGCCTGCAGTCTGGACATTTTGGGTTTTATTTTCTTAGTAACAACGCACTAGAAGCAAATTAAACCAAAATTAATAAATATTTCGCCAAACAAATATTTAAAAAATTTCTTTGTCTCTTTTGTTTTGTTGGTAAACCAGAGTGTACATAATGTAGCGTACACACGCTCATACACGTTGGGAGTTTGGACTAACTAGAGTCCTATAAGAAGAGTATCGCCATATTCCACGTTTGACAGGTCTCCTGCTCGTTTGGAATGCGCATTTGTATGGAACTGACAGCTGATTCTGTTCCAATTTTGACACTTGACGGCACTGTTATTATAGTCACTGTAGGACTAACAATGACCTCGCCCCTAATACTAAAGACACACTAGTGATATTCGTTTCGTAACATGGTATAATTTTTTATTAGACCAACACTGAACTAAACTAGGGATCCTATATTAAGAGATGTGCGAATACTTTTCCAGACGATTTAGCAACGCTGTTACTTTCGTAAACAGACGCTGCCAGCACTTGCCGTGGCGCAAAATGTTGGAGCTCGAACATGACTTTGCGTATAATGGCTTTTTCAGGTTTCGTTATCTAACGTCCAACAGTGCATTATCCCTAAAATAAAAGTGCAATACAAATGAACAAAGTGCCATGCATAAACTAGACTACTTCAACTTGCCAATGTAAAACAAATTGTTTATTCGACAAAACTTTTTGGAAAATCTTTTTCATTACAATCGCAATACCTTTCAATTCGTAACAATAACAATGTTCATTTGGCTCAGATTCTGACAGCTCTCAATGCTCGATTGGCTCAAGATGGCCGCTTTCGCATATCTCTGAATGTAGGATCCCTAAACTAAACTATCTCTTGAACATCATAAGCCTAATCTTATGAAGCGTGGAAAAATATGCGAATTTCATTTTCATAGAGCTTCTTATGATAATGACCTGGGTGGTGCGAATAGAATCGATTTGGTTGTCAAACTGAAGCCAAACTTTTCTATTGTGCCGGAGCCAAACATTGAAGATTGTGGTTATGTTCGTTTCTGATCTTATATTGAGAAGTATTGTTATTATTTGTGGAAAAAATAAAAATAAACTTTGTTTGAGTTTTTTATTTTTTGTAACAAATATTTCCACATTATATTTCGAGTGGAAAATTAATAGGAATGGTAATAAAAAGCACTTGTGTCGAAATTTCACGAGATTCAGCAGCTGATTGGAGCAGGAATGTATGTAAACAATCGTAAAGTCATGTAGAGTCTAGAGCATTTGTGCGCTCTCATGCAGCATGGAAAGAGAAATTCGAAGAGCGGGAAATGTTTGACAGTCAAGTAACTGCAATATAATTTTGTTTATGGTAGTGATTTCAAAATATCCCGCTACTCGCTTGAGTGCAGAAAAACGGCTCTATCCGCAGCACCCAGATAATGACTTACTCTTGATGAAACTCATTCTTGTATCTTATAAAGTTCATGGGAGTGATTCATATAGATAAAATAAAACATAAGAGTTGTCTTATAATTTTCATCACTACTTCTGATGTGAAAAACTCATAAGACAAATCTTATGAAATGAGAAGTTAACATGGCAGAGTATGTTGTGGACGAACTAATTCTCATCGCAGATTTATTATCGACATTCGCGCTTGTAAACTGCGTTTTATCGTTCATCAACTGGGATTTTTTTTTAATATCGCGTTCGATAGCAGTTGGTTGTTAGGATCAGAAATGTAAGTAAATGTTAGGCGTTTAAATTCACTTTTAAAATAATATTTCATAGTTTTCAGAACTTTGTTGACGCAAGAAGCGAATGAGAGGAATACCGACAATGAGACTATTCTCGAGTCTCCTACTTGGTGCGATGCATCTCGACGAAACATAAATCGAATGAATTAAGAGAATGTGATTCAGAAAAAATATTTTAAGCTCGTTTTAGTGGAATTTATTCAACCGTCTAAGACGAATTAAATAACTCCATTTAATTCCACCAATTATTTCGACATCTTTGCAGATACGTATTTCGACCACAACTGTGTGGTCGTCTTCAGTGTCTCGTACTTGACTCGACGACGACGAAGTCGAGTCAAATACGAGACACTGAAGACGACCACACAGGTGTGGTCGAAATACATATCTGCAAAGATATCGAAATAATTGGTGGAATTAAATGGAGTTACTTAATTCGTCTTAGACGGTAGATTGTGATTATTATTTAGAGAAAAAAAAATACCATGTTGTACAATGAGTTGTGGATTTTTTTTTGCATTTGTCTACTCTAATGCTTTATAAGAATGCACAGCATAAACAAAAATCGTGTAGAAAACATATGAGGGTCATCATATGCAAGGATGATTGATGTTTATAAAATTCTCTTATGAATTCCATCAAGGGCATCGACAAATCTTTATATTTTCATAAGACAAAGTTATAAAAATCATTCTCGGTCAAATAACACACAGTTCATAAGAAAATCGTCCAAAATTTATACGTACACTAATAAAAATCCACACATTTTTATTGGCAAAAATCTAAAGAAATTTACAAATAAATTTTATGTGTGCGTTTATAACCACCCGCTATAGGAGAATCCACATAAAGGTTATTAGTTATAATAACGGTTATGTGTGTTTCCACATATATGCTATGCGAATTTACATAGCCGTCATGTGGGAAATGCTATAGTCAAAATTTATGTGTGCCACACATAATGGATATGATTGGATTTTTGTCAGTGTAGTTCTTATAGCAAAAAAACATAAGACATTCGTATGATTATCACTAGTTTTCTTGGCTGAGTGAACAAAAGAGTTTGTTGATGTTAAATCATCTTGCTCTGCACTCAAAATAATCCACACGTTAATGCTACCTGAAAAATCACGTAGATGAAAGAAAATGAACTCAATATTGAATTTATCTGTCAAAGGTAACAATTATTGCACCTTTGGTAAACATTATATGTTGTTCCTGTATTGTTCACTGTGACTACTTAGTGACTCTTACGTGAAAACCCCGTACTCGCTGTGTGATTCATTTTGACAGCTTCATCTCGCGTTCATTCCCCAAGTTATTCGACAAAATGGCGTCTGTTGAAAACAAACTACGAGTATTGCTGGCGGATTTGGAAATCACACAACATTTATTGCAGATATTCGATGGTAGACAACTTTTCGGTAATTGCTATTTTAGTATAATATAGTTTGTTTTTATTTATTTAGAGTGTGGAATCGATTTTCACGATTTGCTGAGTATTACGGCCGATAAATTCCGTGCATCGTTGGAACCAACAAAAATAAATTGGAAATATCCGGTACTGCAACAGTTGGTGTCTTCCTGGAGAACGCGAAACGTAAGTACATGTGCACTTCTCTGTGTATGCCATGTAGGTTGTTTACTAAGGTATTTCAACTTTTCACAGGAATCTCAAATTGCTGATTTTCTGAAATCCTTGGAGCAACCATACCGCCTTCGGCTTACCGGTGAGGTGAGCATCATTCCGTTTACGTCTACTGCTGTATCATCAGACACCACGACCATCACAACCCATCAGTTTGCTACGAACGGACCGGCATGTGAATTCGATTCAGACGTTCCAATTTCCTCAAATTCATTTGTCGGGACACCAGCATTTATTCCAACGCAAAATGTAAACAATACGGACGATAATTTTACTACTACTTCAGTCACCGGAAGTTCAACTTCCATGCCACCAGAGTATGTACTAACGCCATCCACTGTTCATGTAAAAGCTGCAGCAGCTGCTGATTCCAAGGCTGTCAAAACTACGGACGCATACTCCCTGATCAAAACAACTTTACCGCTCCAGACAAGCAACCACTATGATGTTAAGAAAGCTGCAGCATCCGAAGAAAATGAGCTCCGAAAGCTAACTGAACTCGTAAGTGTATTCTTAATTAGTAGGTACGGGAATCAAACAATCAATGTTTTGCTTACATCTTGCAGGAATCGATAGTCATTGGTTTACCAGAATCGTTGGAAATAACTTACACGAAGCCGGATGATCCGCCTGCGGTTGAGTTGAATACTGCTCCGCCGTTGTTTGCGCCTATCAACACTACAAGTCAATACTACTTTGTCGGTGAGCAGATATATAAAGTTGAAGCAAGAAACGAATCCGACCCGGACTATACAGCGGCATCCACTTCAGCTAGAAACGGAAGCGATTATACGGCGGTATCCATTTCAGCGAGCGGTAGCTCCGAATGCACAGCACCGGTCTATGTCGTAAATTCTCCTGATAGTGCGAATGTAACAGATGGTACTTGTGATACAAACGATAGTATTACATCCATTTCTGGAAATGAGTCTAATGTGCCCAATGAATCTAGCCTTGGCATTTGCCAGCCGACAGAAGATGGGAAAAGCTTGAATGAAGCAGAGCAATGTCAACAAAAAGTCCTCTTCAATCAATTGTACTATCTAATGCCATTGGTTCTTCAAAGACGATTTCTAACAATAATGATAATCTACCACACGAGTGCAATGTGTTTTCAACGAAAACCTTGGAACAGTTGCTGAAACGCTCCGAAGAAGGAAAGGAAATTTTGCAGTACGGAATCAAATCTGAGCTTTCGGAAGCGAAGCAGTTAGAACTCTCTAGTATTATCGCCAAACATCATTTGAGTACGAGAAGTAAGCTACTAACCGAAGACCTCCGAACATACGCCTTGGCAGTGACAACTCTATTCAAGTTTGAGCGATTGGTAAGTTGTAATCACGTGAACATATATTAACATTTTATATTCGATGTATCACTTGTCTTAAGACGAGTGTGTACAGTTCCATTTAATTCCACCACTTAATTGTACCTTGACAGATACGTATTTCGACCTCAACAGTAAGGTCGTCTTCAGTGTCTCGTACTTGACTTGACTTAAGTCGATACAATTAAGTGGTGGAATTAAATGGGACTGTACAAACTCGTCTTATGACAAGTGAAGACATTCCACTAAAAAGCTCAAAATAATTTTCTTAACATTCAATGTATGTTTATCATTTTAGGAAAACTACTTCATCTCAAGAAGCGGTGATAGAAAGAACCATGGCGGAAAAATAGCCAACAAGATTGGCAATTTAAAGCAGAGAAGAAGGAAGCGAGAAACTAAAGAAAACGAATACCAAGCAACAAAACAGTCTGCTAACGATTGCCAGCCACCTCGGAACGCAGAAGCAGAGGAAGCAGCTGAATGGTTGCTGTTGAACACTGATCCATGGTCTGTTGTTCTAGAAAGATGGAAAATCAGCTACGAAGCACGAAAGGATGATTTATTATCCCAAAAGCGTATCACCAGAATTCTTACGACATATCCGCAATACAGATGCCCACATGGTTTCCAACTGGTAAGTTTATTATCTCTAGTCATTCTGCATATGTAACTGAACTGAATGGTATTAAAATATATTCGAATTTGGTTCAAAATATCTGAGGCGAAGTATCAGTATAGTTTAATTATAGTACGTAACTAATAATTTATTTTCTAATTAAATTCTAGATCGACATTGATTTCCAAAAATGTTTTCCTAAAGCTGAAAACGGATTAAAGAAACTGCAATTTTTGGTGCCACTGATCACGGAATACATTTCAAAGAAAGCTGTCGACCCATCTGCGGTATCGTTGCTTGAGGGACTGACTACTGATAACGCAAGTATTGGTAAGATATTCTTATACAACCATACAACAAAGTCATTCTAACTATTACTTTTTTCAGATAAGAAAATTTGCATACTTTTGCTAGCGCTGAACACTGTGCTTCCACCTATTGCGGTTGCATCACGTTTTAAGCCTACCATACTCGTAGGACAACAGGATACGCTGATTTTTGTCGACTCTAAAGACCAAGCCCGATCGAAAATACAAGATGTTTATCGGAACTATGAAGATTTGAATTTACCAATTGTACCTAAATTGATTGTGGTTGGTAATAGCTTGGACCAGCTCCAAGGAACATTTTTGGTCGTGTATGGTGATATTTTCTATGAGCTCCACTCAGTGTCCAGATCCATTGACGTTCTAATCAAACTTACTGCTGTACTTGGACTTCCTTATTCGAGAATTTCGAAATTGGTGTGGCATTTCGTCAGTGGATATGTATATGGCATAGAGCAGCAAGAATCCTACGCGTCTATCAACAAATTGCAAGTTTATCTTGACAATAAAAGGAGCGGACAATAAATCCTTAACATGAATCAGATCAGCTGTATGATACCTGAATGTACGATCCTTTCCTCAACGACGAGCGAGTATCTAACCCATCTAAAGGAATATCATCGTGTCCCGTCTATTCATCAATATAAATGCACAATTGCCGGATGCCAACAAATTTTTTCTAAAGTGTATCCCTTCAAAAACATATTATGCACCATGTTGGAAATAATAACACTAGCAAAACAAAGGAAACGGAAAGCAGCAGCCAACATGAGCAGTCATCTTTGAAGCAGTTTGCAGTATCGTCAACAGATAACGATGGGGTTTCATCTTGCAATTTCGAGGGTAGTTCGTCAAAACTCAGACGCTTTGAGAGCACTGACGATCAAATTGATCTAGAAAATCGCAATCCAATTAATACACTTGATCAAATAGCGTTAAAACTAACTCTATTTATGCATAAGCATAACAACTTTACGCGAAAAGATGTTTATCAGATACAAAATGAAATGAGCGTATTGTTTAATGAAATATCAGATAAGTTCGCAAAATTCAAACCACTCATAAATGATCCAGAGAATAGGTTTAATTTTCAAAAACAATTAGATCAAATCAAAACCATTTTCAACTTTGTAAATACCGATCATAAGTTTTTTAAACATTTGAAAAACAGTGTAGGATTTCAACTACCAACGATAGTCACAATAGATAATAATGACGATATTACTTCTACAATGCTAGATGTTGAAAACGATGCGGACACAATACATGCAAACAACTACTTGATAGTAATGCCCATTGAATTCCAAATTAAAACTTTTTTTGAATGCAATGATATATTGAAAACTACTTTGCGGAATACACTAAATCTAAAACAATCGACTTTTATTGCTAATTACATAAATGGAAGTACATGGAAAGCTATTGAACAAAACTACGACGAAAACGTTCTGCCGGTATGGTTATATGCAGATGAATATGAAGTTAATGATTCACAGAGTTCGCACAGTAATAGACACAACGTTTGTGGAATATACTATAAATTCCCAACTATACCTAAGGAATTCCAATCAAAACTATGCAACATTTTTGTGGCTGGAATGGTCAAAAAGTCAGATATTAAAGAAGTTGGGATGAATAAGCTTATGCAAATTTTAGTCGATAGATTTAAAAAAATAGAGAATGAAGGTATATATATTGAATCGGGTGGAAAACCAATATTAGTAAGGTTTGTGCTATGTTTGATACAAGGCGACAATTTGGGTGTTCACTCGATGCTGCTTTTTGCGAGTGGGTTTAATGCTACATTTTATTGTCGGTTCTGCAGACGTCCAAAAGACCTTTTAAAATCAGACTGCCAAGAACATGCTGATTGCCTTCGTCGACGTCAGGATTATGCTCAGGATTTAGAGTTAAATCAACCAAAAGAAACAGGAATACACGGTAACACGGTTTTCAATGAGCTTCCATCTTTCCACGTAACTGAAAACATGAGTGTTGACGCAATGCACGATTTGTTCAGTTCTGGCGTGTGTAAATCAGGTCTAGTAGAAGTCTTAGATTATTGCATCTTCAACAAGAAATACTTCACTCTCAATGACTTTAATGTTAACAGAAGGAACTTTGGGAAAACTTGTTTAGATAGCGAAATATCGCGAATGCCGGATGTAGTTGAAGGATATAATAGTAAGGAAAAACGCAAAACAGTTCATATACGGCTAACTTCTAATGAAACTCGCATGTTGACACATTATATTACGTTAATTATTGGAAAATATGTTCCCCATGATGACATGGTTTGGAAGTATTGCTTAACGTTAGTAAAGCTGACTGAATTCTGTCTAAGAAATACTTTTCATCAGAAATGATAAATCAATTGCGACGATTGATCAATGTGCACCATACCATGTATATTAATTTGTTTAAGAGGGAACTTAAGCCAAAACACCACTTTCTTGTTCATTACCCTACAGTAATAACTTCATCAGGCCCAGTGGAAGCTATGATGTGTTTCAGGTATGAAGCGAAACACAGAGCTTTTAAACAATATGCTCATATTATGCCTTCAAGGAAAATGTTTGTTACACGCTTTGTATTAAGGCTTCATTGCAATTTGCATATGACTTATTCAATAGAAATGTTTTCGATCGTGAGATAAATGAAGATTTTAAAATGTTTGACTTACAACTACGTAACTATTTTAGCAATTTACGGCAACCATTGAATATTGAATCAGATCTAAATTTGTTATTCGCAAATAGTATTGAGTACAAAGGGACTAAATATAGATCAGGGTATTTTATGACGCTTTTTGAAAATGATGTAATGAATTTATTTGAAATTATTGAGTTCGTCCTACATAACGATGAGTTATTTTTGGTGGGCCAATATTGGCAAGTTGATAACTATTGCGAACATTTTATGGCGTATGAAGTATCAAACTGCTTACCCATAGTAGATATTTTAAAAATCGAATTATTCGATAGTTTTCCTGTATCATTGCATAAGATAGGTAATAACTCTAGAATGTATTTTCGTGTTAAGAATAGTTTTAATTCTGTATAACTCAAATACATATGTATAGATAATAAGAATAAAATACAAACTTTTATACATTTGTTTTACTTTTTGAATATTTCTAATATTGCATTATCTTAAATGCAATTTTAGAAATATTTTTTTGATTTGATTTATATGATAGAAATATAAACAACAACAAACGTGCATTTTACAAGAAAATTTAACTGAATCTTAGGGGAACATCATTTAGGATATATTGAAAAATAACGTTAAAGCTACCGAAAAACCACGTAGCTGTTACGTGAAACAGTGGTGACACTATAGAAGTTCATTTTCTTTGATACCTTTCAATCAGATAGATGTTATGTGAAATATGTGGTGAAAAGATAGGAGTTCATTTACGCTTTGGTCACCTATGGTTCACGTAACTGTTACGTGAAAAGTATGATGGAAAAAAGTCACATATGTTTTCACGTAGCTTTGACGTGTAGATTATTTTGAGTGTGTCAAACGCAGGGAATCAATTTTTACTAATGATATTGATTATTCACGATGTATCTAAATATGTGACAAGTCAATTCATTCATCGATCAGATTAGAACGAGCTCAGTGCAATTAAAATATAAACGCAATACTTATCTGCAATACACAGAGGATGTTGGGATTGTCCTTGAAGTAATCACGTTGTGAACACAGGCTTCACCTTGTTTGCCAAACATGTTCGGCGAACCATGACTGCGTCCCCGACAACTCAAACCAAAATCAAACAGCTTCACACACGGCCAAACAAAGCAGCAAAACCGAAGCGGGGGCGGAGTCAATTAGGGTCTCGCCGACATTTCTCACCAACACGAACGCAGGTTCGTGGTTGCAAACAATCCCATTTGATTTCGCCGTGACAGCTGCTTGTGGTTGCAAACAAACCGAGTAAAAGTGTGAGTGAAACGTGCGTGTACGTACACGATCGCTGAAAGCCTAATGTTGGTCAAACTCACGCTTAATGCAACGTACACACCAGTCAAGCAGTTTGACGAACATTGACTCCACCCTCAAGAAAACGCTTCGGTTGCTGCTTTGTTTGAACGTGTGTGAAGTTGTTCGAACAACCATTTGACAGTTGGCGGCTCGGTTGGAAAAAATTAAAACGGTTTGATTTTGGTTTGAGTTGTCGGGGGTGGAGTCAAGGTTCGCCGAACATGTTTGAGCATTTGTAGTGAAGTTGTACAAACCCCCATATATTTTTTGATGGTTGGTGCTCAAGTTGGCGCTTCGTTCGTTCGTGTGTGATATTGTTGGTCGAATAAATTGATTGTTCGTGCCGCTGTTGGTGAAACTTGATGGATGTTTGAATAAACGAGAGGTGGAGTCAATGTTGGTCAAACTGCTTGACCGTGTGTACGTTCCATAAAATGTAGCGTACACACGCTCAAACACATTGGACCAACATTGACTCCGCCCCTAAGAAAATGCTTCGGTTGCTACTTTGTTTGAACGTGTGTAAAGTTGTTCGAACAACCATTTGACAGTTGGTGGCTCGGTTGGAATAAAAGATATTTTTGTTACTAGATAAAGATTGTTGCTTCGGTTCCCTTTGTTCTGCTGTCCGGAACATGTTGGGTACCAAGCTGTAAAATCGTATGGATTTTCCTTCTTTGACATTAAGCTCCCCTATCCTCGCCAGCAAAAGATGTTCCGGACAGCGACGACAGTGACAATCTTTATCTAGTAACTAAAATATCTTTTCTAAAATATCATTTGTTGGAATACATCAAAGCGGTTTGATTTTGGTTTGAGCTGTCGGTGGCGCAGTCAATGTTCGCCGAAAATGTTTGAGCGTTTATATTAATAGTGAAGTCGCACAAACCCCCATATTATATATTTTTTATAATTGGTGTTTAGGACTCATTCACAAATTACATAACGCAAAAAAAACACCGATTTTAACCCCCACTTACCCCTCTGTGATTTGTTTGTAACATTTCCTCAATACCCACCCACCCTTTTCTGTAACGCATAACGTCCTACTAAAATTTCAAAAAAAATGGTAAATTGGTATTTCAGTAAACTCTACCAAAACTTTCTACATAGTCCATAATAATACTGTCCAATTTGAAGCAACGCACAACTGTCATTTTTATTTTTTCACGCATGCTGCGACGCAGCAAAGCTGAATCAACAAAAATGAAAGTTGTCCGCCGCCTCCGTATCGCGAGTGGTGTGCCCCCTTAACGTGTTTCTTCGCTTCTAAAGTTTGTTATATGAAAAGAACAAACGTGTTAAGGCAAAATCATGAATATTATGGAATATGCTCCTCCAGCATTTCTAAGATCAAATAATCCCTCTGTTTTGGCTTTTCTGGTCATATAATGTGTGAAGCGGAGTGATTCTACTACATCCGACGTTTCGACCCTTGGTTTGGGCCTTCTTCATGGAGGTCTACAAGATTTTTATTTTAATATTTAATTTTATGTTGGTGGTAATTAAGTGGTGGAATTAAATGGGATTGTATAAACTCGTCTTATGACAAGTGAATAATCATTAGTTGGCAAGCGATCACCCGTGGCACGCACATAGGTTTTGTTCGAAATTGACGTTTGCTCACTACCGCCATCTGGTTCGCAACTTGCCCAAGTCAATAGGTGTCGTTAGTGTTTGTGTTATGTCAGTGCTTGTGTCGTTAGTGTTTGTGCGACGAATAATTTGATGAGTAAATATCCAATGTGTTATGTATGTTTGTCTGTGGTTACTCGTTTGCACAAAAGAGGTTATGAACTATAGAGACGGACACAAGATTGGCAAGGTGGTTCAATCGGGTAAAAAGCAAATTGAGTCGATAGAAAAAGTTTCTGTTATATCGACTTCAAATATTAGGATGGTCTGTTTTTCTTTTACCAGCATACAAAGCTCGAGTATGCTGATTAATATTGAAACTTTGAAAGAACGTCGTGAATTTGAATTAAAAATTTGATATAAAATGATTTTAATATAGGGGTAATGACGGCTTTGGCAGGTTTTGTTCTATTATTGGAAGGGTTTTTTTATGACTGACTAGCAGACCCGACGAACTTCGTTTCGCCTAAAATTGATTTATTTTCTGATTAGATCTCGAGTTATGAAGAAATTGGTGTTTCATTTGTATGGGAGCCCCCCTTTCCAAAGCGGGGAGGGGTCTCGAACCATCTTAAGAACCTTCCCCGGCCCCAAAAACCTCTACATACAAATTTTCACGTCGATCGGTTCAGTAGTTTCCGAGTCTATAAGGCACAGACAGACAGAAATTCATTTTTATGTATATAGAAGAAGAAGAAGAAGATTATGCTCAAATTTGGCCCAAACATTCTTTGCATATCAAAGAATATTGTGGCCAAATTTCATAAAATTCGGTCGACAAAAACCCCCCTGCCAATAATAGAACAAAACCTGCCAAAGCCGTCTGTTCGCCTAATGTAATATAAAATGTAAAATAATTTAGTATTTAAGTTTACTTGTGAACTGACTACAAATATGATTCGAGACAATAAATAAACAAAACTATTTGGACACTACGTAGACTGCGGAAACAAATACGCCCAAAATGCTGGAATGGATCACTGTTTTAGATGAATCTATTCTGTCCAAAATTACTTCGACTATGAATGCATAACCCAATAGATTTTTTTGTAACTTAAAGGACAGCTCCATGTGTGCTTTGGCCGATGAAATTTCAATCTACAAGTTCCTGTGTGCTTATTATTATGGAGAATGGATTTCGGATGCAATAAATACGAAAAAGTATTATCAAAAGAAATACATTTTTGTATTGATACCAAAGTGATGCGCAGAAATACATATAAATTGAACCAGTAGAAATAAACGAAGATGTATTTTTTTTTTCTAAATCTCCATTAACGTGAATACTTCACTGACGGAAGTTCTTCACTTAAGAAAGATGTAAATTGTCATATAGTAGACCCTTAACCAACAATAACGCTCTAAACAATAGTACATTTCCTGTGAAATTCCATCACAAGTAGTTGACATGGTTAAGAATATGGATTGAAATAAGCTGTGTTTAAATGCTTCAAGTAACATACAGGAACTTATTATTAGATGCTACGTAAAAAAATAAGGATCCAGTATTGATCAATTTATCACCATTCTCATTTGAAATTTAGAAATTAACGATCGATCGAATACTTTTACCCTCGTGCATGAGCGTGAATGCTTCATTGATGTCTTCGACCGGCATCGTGTGAGTTATGAACTCATCCACCATCAGCTCCTTATTCAAATAACTGGTAACCAGCTTCGGTACACTTTCAACGCTTTTCCAACCACCAAAAGCCGTTCCCTTCCAAGTTCTACCCGTGACTAATTGGAAGGGCCGTGTCGCAATTTCACGCCCAGCTTCGGCGACTCCAACAATAACCGAAACTCCCCATCCTCTGGTGCACGATTCAAGAGCGGCGCGCATGGTATTCACATTGCCAACACACTCAAAGGTGTAATCCAAACCTCCGTCTGTCTTCTCAACCAACACTTCTTGGATAGGTTTGTCGTAATCTTTGGGATTGACAAACTCCGTGCAGCCAAACTGTGCGCCCAATTTTATCTTATCGGCATTAATGTCGACTCCGATGATTCTGCTTGCTCCAGCAGCCTTGCATCCCATAGCGACAGCCAATCCAACTGCTCCCAGTCCCCAGATGGCACAACTGCTTCCTTTCTCGACTTTAGCAGTATTGAGAGCAGCTCCGTATCCCGTCGCTATGCCACATCCGAGGAGACCAACTTTATCCAATGGTGCTGTTTCATCAATCTTACACAGAGATATCTCTGCTACGACTGTGTACTCCGAAAAGGTTGAGGTCCCCATGAAATGGAACACCTGCTGACCCTTGCATGTAAAACGAGAAGTTCCATCGGGCATCAGACCCTTTCCTTGCGTCGCACGAATCTTGGGACAGAGGTTGGTTTTCGGGCTCTTGCAAAACTTGCACTCGAAACATTGCGGAATGTACAGAGGAATCACATGGTCTCCCGGCTTGAACTTCGTAACGCCTTCACCTACGCTCTCCACTACGCCGGCCCCTTCGTGGCCCAAAATGACTGGGAAAACTCCCTCTGAATCAAATCCACCCAATGTATAAGCATCCGTGTGACACACACCGGAAGCCGAGATCTTCACTCGTACCTCTCCGGTCTTCGGCGGTGCAACTTCGATGGTTTCAATCGAGAGTGGTTTCTTGGCCTCCCACGCAACGACGGCTTTGCATTTGATAACCTGAAAAATAATATAAACTGTAATGTATGGGGAAACAATGTTCTAAATTATTGATGATTTTTATTCTATAAGTATGTCTAATGAAGTGTTTGTAGTGTTATATTGTAATATTCGGTCAAACTATCAAAACCCATTTCGAGTATCTTCGGGTAGAGAACCGATGATTCAAATAAAGAGAGTTAAATTTTATATATGTATAAGATTATCAGATTATTTGGCTCATATGAATAAACGTTCGAGACACGAAATCAAGAAGTCTATTTTTTTTCAATCTGTGAACCAGAAAGATGAATTTTCCCCGATTTTAACCGGCATATTTCTTGACAAACTATTGGTATCTAAAGACAGCATAGATCAATAACTAGCTGGTGTTGAAGAAAGGTCCTTTCTCGCGAATTGAAACTTGGTGAGAGAATTCCATTATATACATATAGGATGTACCAGTTGTGGCTATAGCACCAGTTGTCGCACTAGTGCTTTATATGCGAAATGGCCAATGAAATCACCACAAAACAAGTTCATATCGATAAAGCACAGTGGCGCCGGGAGTGGGTGGGACAAGTAGGACATGTCCTACGCATGAATTTGCCTGGGTGGGACAGTAGAGTGGCCCAAGCTTATATGGAAAAAGTGAAAAGTCTGGAATTTCAAACCTTGCACCCTTAAATGACAGTTTGGGGGTTCCAGAAGCTCCCCTGAAAATTTCAGCTCATTCTTTTTTTTTTTTTTTTCATTATAAAACGCATCCGACCAAGCAACTCACCGTTTGAAGGCAACTTTACACCTTTAAAACTTTCAATTGGAACAACAAGTTCCATACTTAATTCTTCCTTAGATTTTAAATTCATTTTATGTATTCCACTTGCACGATCAAATATCACTTCACAAAAGCAAGAAGCACATTTATCTTGCAGGACCAGTGGTTTTGGAGATACAACGATTTGAAGACTGAAAAATTAGTTACGTTATATCGAGGTATACCTGTAGAAATAAAGAGCTTTTATTTGATTTGTTAATATGTATAACAAATAGGCCTAATGATTTGGGAGTTACAATTTTATGAAAAATTAAAATTCCTGAAATGATAGATTTTTCTGAATACCCTATATTAAAATTGGTCACCATAAAGGGGAAATAATAAAATGGGTCCAATATTGTTCTATACGAAACGATCCTACCAAATATAAGGTACTTTTGAGGGATCATATCAATAATGTTGGAACTGGATGGCTGTATATTTTTATTTGAGGCTAACAAAATAAATGGAAGAAGTACTTAATTTATTTCGTGTATTTACATTCACGCTTCGAAAATTGAACTCTAAACTATAGCATAAACCAAACTTGACCAAATTTTGAGTTCTTCAATTTATGTCAATTTTGAGTAAATTTGTTTAGCGTGTTAGCTCGAAGATAAAACGACGCCAGAAAATTGCGAGATTAAACATCGAACAATATCCCGGATGTGTTCTCCTACTAAAAAAAAATCCCCCCCCCCCTTATTCACCCCCTACACTACTGTACAGAGTACGGAAAGTATTTATCAATCGGATAAAAATTCGCGAGATTGCGTGATAATCATGCATTTAATTTCGCACGGCACCGAATACGCCGGACATGCTCGACACCCTCGACTTTGGATGCTTATAACTTGGCCAATTTCAAAGGGATTTACATCCGGTCTTCACCAGTCGCTTCCTTATATAAGAAAGGTTCTACATTTTGTCCACAACAGGAATCCGTCGACTACAGCGCCACCTAGAAGCAAAAAACTGAAACGGTTGCGTTTCTCCATACATTTGGATCACTTTTCCCATACAAACTTTGAGCCATTTGCGCACGCCAAACCCTGGACCCCATGAGCTGAAATTTTCAGGGGAGCTTCTGGGACCCCCAAACTGTCATTTAAGGGTGCAAGGTTTGAAATTCAGGATTTCGTGCATTTTGGGCCAGTCTAGTGGGACAGTCAAAGCATTGTCCTACCCATGATTATGGTAGGAACATATGAAGTCATTGACTGGCAAGAATCTGTGCGTTATCAAATGGTGATTTCAAAGTTAATCGGAGTGTTTAGAATAATCATAGACGTTTCTGGGATTCTAAAGGAATAGAGCTCTGATTATTCTTTAGGACTTTAGGACCGATAGCGCTCAGGATGTTTAAAGCAAGTATGTTCTCGATCATTTAGCAATCCGGTCTCCATCATTTACTAGTTTGTCAATAACTCATACCACAGGCTAAATTCCGCGGAGGAGGTCCTAGGCGAGACGGTCAATGTGAGGGCACTCACGACGGAGGTGAATCTAAGGGTTAAAGACCTGGACGAGATCACTGAAGTCGAAGAGCTTGTCACGGCACTGCGGCGACATTGTGAAGTAGAGACGCCGCAGCCGTTCGGCTACGGAAAGGTCCGGCAGGGACGCAGGTAGCATTGGTTCGGCTATCTGCAGCGGACGCCTCCAAGGTAGTCAAGTTAGGGAGCGTCAAGGTGGGATGGTCGGTATGCCCTGTGCGCATATACGAGCAACCCGCAGTTTGCTTCAAGTGCCTGGAACCGGGGCACAAGCAATGGGACTGCAAAGGCCCTGACAGAAGCAATCTTTGCCGACGCTGCGGATTGGAGGGACATAAGGCACAATACTGCACGAACCCTCCCAATTGTTTGATTTGTTCCAGCAAAGCTGTGAACAGCAAGCACCCCATGGGGGGTTCGATGTGCCCGGCGTTTAAGCGTGCTGCAAAATCAAAGTGCAGGTAACGCAGCTGGCTTGCTCGGCCTCGCCCGAGTGTTTGGTGTGCGCAGGTTTAGAGGGAACGGCGGAACACGTGTTGTTCGTGTGCTCACGTTTTCGCGCAATGCGTGACCACATGCTTGCCACATGTGGTCTGGACACTACCCCGGACAACCTAGTTCGGAGGATGTGTAAAGATGAAGTTGGCTGGAACGCCGTTTTATCGGCTATCGCCCAAATCGTCTCGGAGCTACACAGAAGGTGGCGCGTGGACTCAAGGATGGCTAGTTCAGGCGCAAATAAGAGGTGGTCCAAGGGATCGGAGTCGGCTTCATGGGTCATACCGGTGGTCATGCTCTGTGGTCGAACTCGATCCTTTTATCGAACAAGTGGCCGCGCGAAGAACAACATGGTATCGTCGCTTTCGCGGCGTCGGTCAACCGGGGGGGTTTCGAGCCCGAGGACGGAAAGGGGTCCTCGTCAAGGCTGGGGCAGGCGTAGGCCTCGCGTCGGCAAGTCCCTCTGTGTGTTGGCGAATAGGCCCTATCGCAGAAAGGTCAATTTGGGGTGCACGCGGCATCATCATTCTTGATACCAGTCGTGCAGAGGGAAGAGCGGGCTCTTCTCCCCATCTATTGGGTCAATCTGGGAAACGAGGGTTAGATTGTATCGCATTGTATTATTGTATGTACGAACTTTCTTCTGGAAGGAGATTCTCTATTCATTCCGTGGACTCGCATAGGTGTTTCTGCTTATGGAACCGCCCCACCCATTTTTGGCCCTTCATACAGGAGTTTGATGAAATACAAACAATAGTATAATCATGATCAAATCGTTTGTCAAATATGGCCAATGCTATCGGCAGGTGCCTTGCTACAATAGATGGTAGTATCATCATCATCATATGAATAACCAGTCGAGACCTGTCTCTTGTTCTTTGATACTCAAACCTAACAGTTGTGCTACGCTACCCGCTTTCGAATTTATTGTTCAACATTGCACTCGAAGGCGCTATCCAGCTTTCCACGCTCGGCAATGGCGGCTTGTCGCTGTGTAAAAATCAATCGGTCACTGTACTGTTTGACACTAGCTGGAGGAAAACTCACTGGCGAAAAGGCCTTTTTTCCCTTCCCCTCATCCAGGAACGCCAGTGAGCTTTCCTCCAGCTAGTGTCAAACAGTACAGTGACCGATTGATTTTTACACAGCGGTAAGCCGCCATTACCGAGCGTGGAAAGCTGGATTAGTAGAACTGGCGTGCAGAGCAACGGCACTATCATCACACGGTCGCATATGCTCCTGGGCTTTGCGGACGACATCGACCTTAGATTTCGTACACTTATTACGTAAGCAGTTTTTGGGTTTTTCGACCCCCCTCCCCCCATGTAAGATTTTTTTCATACAAATGATTTTTTATTTATATGGAGCGTAAAATATTGACCGAAACCCTCCCCCCCCCATAAGTGCTTACGTAATATGTGTACGGCCCCTTATTGGAATCGATCGCAGAGCAGTAGTGGAGGCTTTTGTCCCACTGAAGAGGGAGACGGCGAGGATAGGCTTAACAGGGCTTAACCATTAACTCTACCCAGGCAACGTACATGGTGGCAGGTAGAGATAGGGGAAGACCTAGTGGTGTTGGTGCAGAGGTAGTGCTTGATGGGGATGTGTTTGAAGTTGTTGAAGAATATGTTTACCTTGGAACAAAAGATATTTTAGTTACCAGATAAATATTGTCGCTTCGGTTCCCTTGGTTCTGCTGTCCAAAACATGTGTGGTACCTAACTGTCAAATCGTATGTATTTTTCCTTCATTGACATTTGGATCCCCTATCCTCGCCAGCAAAAGATGTTCCGGACAGCGACGACAGCGACAATCTTTATCTGGTAACTAAAATTTCTTGGGACGCTTGTGACATGTGACAATGACGTTTCCCGTGTAGTAAAAAGACGTATTGCTGCTGCGAATAGGGCCTTTTACGGATTACGTAACCAGCTTAGGTCCCGCAACATGCAGACCGAAACGAAATTTGCTCTATACAAAACTCTGATTCTACCAGTGGCCCTTTATGGACATGAAGCATGGACATTAAAAAAAGCGGACCGGAGAGCTTTCGGGGTTTTCGAGCGAAAAGTGCTGCGTACAATACTCGGAGGGAAACTAGAAAATAGTGTGTGGCGCAGACGCATGAACCATGAGCTGTATCAAGTAAGGTACACTGGGGTAAGTGTAAAAATCGACACGAAAAATTGGAATTGTACATACTTTACAGTTTTTACCACATCATAACGCATAATGTATACTTTGATGTTCAGACTAATACTATGTTGAAATTTGTATAATACATACACTAACACAGTTAACGCTAGAACTGTAATTTTAGGATTCGCGAAAAGTTGATTTTTGCATTCATAAAATCAATTCTTATTTGCACCAATTGTTCTTTTTTCAAGTGAATTGATATCACAGGTGACCATTATAATACAATAAAACTAATAACATTGAATCGGTAGTGGTTTGTACCAAGAAAGCAAATAATTCGAAGATTTTACACTTACCCCAGGTATCAAACACTGCGGGGGAAGTGGATAATATTCTAATCACGGATTTTTTTCCCTCCAGGGTTTATTTCGATTGCTGTGAATCTTAATATGTTCATTCTTTGTTATCATTGTGATTCCAGTGGTGATTGGACTCATATAAATGAGAAAATGCCTGATTAATCCACCTTTCGGTATTGATGCCTTTCACATATTTTACATATGAAAAAATGTATAAGAAAGTTAAAAATAGCACTGATAGGTAAATATATGGTATAATTCACATTAATTTTATTCAAAACTTGTTTCGCCGTTGAAGGCAATTTTGTTTGCCATCAAATTGGTCAAGGACAAGTGCTTAAGAATAGCTGATAATTTTGTACGTGCTTTGCGCACACACATACATACAAATACGCACATACAAACATCATCTCAATTCGTTAAACTAAGTTGATTAGTTTATAACCCTGTAAATCCTATTTTTCCTTTAGAAAGTTCATCTTTGGGGCGAATATATAGACTTTACGTACACTTAGTGTTCGCGAAGGCAAAACCAGCCCTCCCCTAGCTTTTACAAGAATTCCTTGAGGATCTATTCCGTTAAGGTAATGAAATTATTCCACAAAAGATACTCAGAGCAATTATCGTATTGATATTAGTTATATGTAGGGTTAGGCGGGGCAAGATGGGTCACGGGGTAAGATGGGTCAGGGCCGTTTTTGGGCATCGTGTACATTTTAATGTGGTGATTATGACTTTGTAGGAGGAATAATTTGGTTCTACTTTATTATCACTCGATTTGATGATAAAATTTTATTTTGGTAGAGTATGGCAAGGTAAAATATTTTCCATCATTGTTTCTTATGCGAAACACACTTTCTACAAAATGTGTAATCTCGTCGAGTAATGTGAAATTTAAACATTTTTAGTAACATAGTGAACGTATTATAAGTAATGTAGGTGATGTTATACTAACTGCGTTGAAATAAATAAATTTGATCGAAAATTAGACATTCTAACGTGAACTTACAAATGGGGCAAGATGGGTCAGCGCATACTGAAGGGCATAGTTCGTATTCAAAACATATTTTCCATTGCTGGTTTAATCATTTCAAGCTCTATCTGGTAAAAGGGCGAATGTCGCAAGAGAGGATTCTCTTCGTCGACTTCCCCTCTTTTAAATAAAGTGACAAGCAGAGGATTTCATCGCGATTTATCACCTCAGAATGCAAGTTTTCATTGTTTTCTTTCGTTCTGAGGGGAAAAACCGCAACGAAATCATCTGCTTGTCACTTTAATTTAAAAGAGGGGAAGTCGGCGAAGAGAATTCTCTCTTGCGACATTCGCCCTTATTCCAGATAGAGCTTGATTTTAAGGTTACTTTTGACATAATGATGTTAATTTGTTTATTGAAAATGTCTATTTTTTTGTTTTTAAGAAAGCTATACTTAGACGGCTTGTTTTCATAAGAATTTGCAGACATTTTTAAATGTAGAGCCATTTCATCATCCAAGGTTTAAACATTATTTTTTATTCAATATAAACATTGACAATAAAGCTATCTATCTGCGTGTAATTCAATATTGGGAATAAAAACAATATTAATTGCAGTATTTAAAGGTGACCCATCTTGCCCCGCTGTTTGACCCATCTTACCCCGCCATTTTTTGATTGACAGAAAAATAGACTTCTACTTTAATGACTCGAAATGGAATAAAAAGTGGAGTTTTTGTTATTTCATACCCCTGGCTTACAGATTATGAGCTATTTTTATAGATCCATGTTGAAAAGTTGAATTAACATGTTTCTGTTTTGAGATATTCAGGGTTTGCCTTAGGCGACCCATCTTGCCCCATCATACCCTAACTACTCATCACTATTGAAGGTCAAGGTAACATAGGTTTTCCACTTACCTCATCCCACTAGGGTACAACTCCTAATTATAAAACATATTTCCATAAATTTCAAGCGAACAAAATGGTATGAATTACCGCATAGTTGATGCAAAATTGACTGTTTTTGATTGAACGCATTTAAATCATTTGAACTGGTTTTACACTAATTCAAACATGCACTATCGATTTTTTTCTTTTCCACTTCCCCCAGTGTACCTTATACAAAGAAGTAAATTTTGTGAATCGTATAAAATACGACAGACTTCAGCGGGCTGTTCACTTAGTGCGAATGTCGGAAGAAAGAATAATGAAAACAATATTCAACAGAGAACCAGATAGGGGCCGGTGACTTCGTGGAAGGCCACGAACACACTGGCTGCACGTGGAATTGGACCTGGGGACCCTGAACGTTCGGGGAAACTGGAGAAACATCGCCCAAGACCGACGATTATGGAGCTCAACAATACGCCAGACATAATTGTATCGACGCTGTAATTAACCAGGTATCCAGGTAGGTATGAAAGTATATACTCTACATGAGAGAATCTATTTTCCGATTGAAGCGCTATGTTTATTCAGTCAAAAGATATAGGCTGGCGAAGTGAAAAAAGCTGATGAAAAAAAAATCATTCCTTAGTTTGAATTGTATGTGATTGTATGTTATGAAGTCAATTTTTCTCCAAATATAAGGTTTTTATATACCATTTCAAAGCTTCAAACCTTAGCTTTTCGATAATTTGGTTGGTTTTGTACGCGAAGATTAATATCCAAAAGTTGAAGAAGAAAAACTGTCATTACATCAATTCTTCGCTATAAAATGGTCCCTCAAACCTAATGTCCCCTCGTCTGTAAATGGGGGAATAAAATATGACCCTAGTGCCACCTTTTAGTGAGTGATTTACTTGCGCATATTTGCGCTTTTACGAGAACGATGCAATCAAAGTTTTCTTGAAAATTGTGGTTTATATTCTCTATACCTCGTAATGATTAGAAAATGAAATGCGATGAATGTGATGGCCAACTGCACTCAACATCAGATCACTTTAGTCATACTTGAATGCGTGCCTTTGGGCCGGAATCGACTGGACACTGTCTATCCTAGTTGGAATTTTCCAAATGTTTTTAATAACGAATTCTTATATTCAGTAACAGGATTTGATGTTGAACTTGTTTTGAAAGTGGACAGACCTATATTTAGAAAAACTTGCAACGTTTTAAGCGCCATTTCATGTTAGATAATGTAGAGGTAGCAGGGACTATATTCAAGGGCTTGACGATCCTTCACTATGCCACTGCAAATCGTGGGTCTTGCCTAATATGTGGTGGGGTTTGTCAGTGGACTCTGTTGAACTTCTATAAAAAGCTGCATGTATTTGCCCAACACCAACCCACCGAGCGCCTGTCTACAATTAAAGAAGTACGGTTAATAACAGCGTCTGTTCTTCATAGTAGAGTTGGCTGATCATCGTCCAAGTGCCACGAGAGATTCTAAGCCTTTAAGGATCAACAAGAGAATACGGTTCGGAACAATCGGCGAAGTTTAGTGATTGGAAAGTTATTGTAATTGAAGATTGTAATATTCGATCAAATTGTCAAAACTCCTTTCAAGCATGTTCGGGTAGAAACATGATTATTCAAATGAGATCAGATCATATGGATTATTTAATCTTTATATGAGAGATTATCAGATCATTTGAATTAACTTTCACTTTCGAGAGACGCTGGCTCTTGTTCTTTAGTTCTTTGATGTTTACTCACACCTAACAGTTGTGCTATGTTCGATCTGGGGCCCTCCTCAACCGTGCGGTAAGACGCGTGGCTCCATAGCAAGACCATGCTGAGGGTGGCTGGGTTCGATTCCCGGTGTCGGTCTAGGCAATTTTCGGATTGAAAATTGTCTCGACTTCCCTGGGCATAAAAGTATCATCGTGCTAGCCTCATGATATACGAATGCAAAAATGGTAACCTGCCTAAGAAACCTCGCAGTTAAAAACTGTGGAAGTGCTTAATGAACCCTAAGCTGCGAGGCGGCTCTGTCCCAGTGTGGGGATGTAATGCCAAGAAGAAGAAGAAGAATGTTCGATCTTGAAGTCCCAAGTCTAGACATATCAAATATATCGCAAATCACTCATAAGTTGCAAGTCATTGTCACACCTACTGACGATATAGATAATAAAATGTATCACTATAATAGATGTATCATGAGAATTTATACAAATGTATGCAACAATTTTGGAAAACCGAAAAAACCGCTACATTCTCATATCGATCATAAGGTTTAGTTTAGGGTATTCATTGATCCGTCGCAGTTTGAATAGGATACAATGGAATACGATTCCTCGTCTAAAACAACATCAAATTGGTTATCATCCGCCATAATAGGCAAAACGAACTAAACGCTGCTGTAAGAAAATTGGCCCATAATATACTTAACATATTAAGATCAAGCTGCTTTCACTTAGTCTTTTGTAAATAGTTTGTGTATTTATATTAAAAAACTTTTCCGCTTGTTGGTACTAATTTTAAAACAACTAAGGGCTGATTTCATCATTCCAGATTAATCTTTTGACCCGATTTAAGCGTATGGATTATGAAAAGGTAAAAAAAGCAATAGGGTCAAATGTTTAGAAAAAAAAAATTTTTTTTCCCAGATTACAATTTGACGGTTATGTACATTTTGGAAAGACATGGAAAGATTCCTTTTCAACACTATTGCACTAACCTGTCCTGCAGTATTGCTCATATTTGCACCGATTTTCTCACAAAGTCTTTTTGTAGAAACGTATAGTTTTCGACCACCACGCCTGGAAGAAATTTATGAAAAAAAATTAGATACCGGTTAATAATAATCTATGCGCATTTAACTCACTGCCGGCTATCTCAAGAAGTAGATGATAACTGGTAGTGCCAGCAAAATAAAAAATCAGTGCCGTGTGCAAAAGACAGACGAAACAACGCACAACCAACAGGTCATTTGGATTCAAAGTTTGTTGTAGACAAGGTAATCAATAACAAACTCTGAATCGTAAAAGTTTATGATGAAAAGAAATCGTTAAAAAATATTCAATTTTTTAGAATGTCAGTATAAAAGTCAAATTTCCTACTGATATTTTTATCTCTATTCAATTCCAGACGTGTCGATTTCGACTTTAATCAAGTGTGATAACCGTATTGGCAGTCTAATGTTGCATGAAGAAGAAGAAGCAGAAAAGATGATATTCGAAAAAAATTGCACGGGGAAGCATACGTAGAAAATTTTGAAACTCGTTTTAAAAATTCTAGAAGCAATTTAATTAAAAACGGTTAGCAGTACGGGGTCGGAAATTTCTCATATTGTATTGCTTCTAGAATTTTTAAAAAGAGTTTCAAAATTTTCTTCGTATGCTTCCCCGTGCAATATTTTTCGAAAATCATCTTTATGCTTCTTCTTCTTCATGCAACGTTTGTTCGCCAATAAGCTCAATGGGATTTTGGGTATCGGCAGATATTCCCGACAGCTTTTATTGCGCTTCGGCACATCACTTTAAAGCCGCAATGGTATCTTCCGGGGGTCTGATGTTTTGGTTGTGTTTTCGTAGTATAGATGCAGTCTCTTTTCTTCTGCTTTTCGTTTATGGAACTGTCAGTGTGGATCGCACCTATCTCTTTTCTTCCCGTGATTATCCTTATGGCTGTCAGTGCGGAATTTCCAATGCTGACTACGAAACACACTGTGGTGGAGGTATACAAGTGACAGTCCCGTGGTATCTTCAAGTTCAATTTCAACTACAGCTGCTTCGTAATTTCTTAAGTGAGCACACACGATTACGGGGGAGTTTTGGAAAAATAATGTTTCTCTCTTTGGTTTTTGAGCCAGTGCCGGGAATACCATCCGCAACCCCATAAAGACACGTAAAATATAGGGGAAAGTGGTCGGTTGCCGGCACTGGTCTGTTGGGTCTGTTGTCGCAATGTCCCGCAATTGGGGCTTAGTAAAAGAAATTTATCAGCTGTAGCCCCCCGAATCAGTTCATTATCATAGCAGCTACCGAGAAACGTCTCTCACGGTATGCTACCTATCGAGACTGTATACAGATATGATAAGTGATTTTCTCATTCTACTTTGGATTCAAACCCTGCATACATGTGTTATGTAACCGACCACCTTCCCCTATCTAATTTTGACCACACAGAACTGTAATGTTATATGATGGTGCTGGAAATGATATATTACTAACTATTCTTATATGACAAGTGTAATGATGGTTTTGCCATTCTCGTATGCATCCACAGTAACCATATGCAGATTATTTTCACAGGTTTATCGGAATGGAAAACTCTTTGTCAATTTAAACACGAAGGTTTTAAGAAATGAAATATAAAATCTCGTATAAAATGACAAAAAATCGATCTGCTGAATTAAGACTTTGACCAAACTTAAACGACTCAGGCTATTACGGAGAAAACTTAAACTTCATTTTTATGTAAATATCTTTTTATGTAAAGGTCTTGGGAATTCCTTCGGTTTTCAAAATTCTAATCTTTGAGACCAAGATTTTTTAGAATCGTTTTTCTACATTAAAATAAAATGTTCTATACCTACCTTGTGTTAAATATTGTTTTTTTTTTTGCGCAAATGTCATGCTCACTTATCTGTGAGGACCGTGAGGACAGAGGACCGCCCGTACTCTTTCACCGCATCCCCTATAATTGTGTTGATATCAGTGGATTGTTTATTTACAAAGGTTTTGCCATTAAAGTTTTCGTAAGTTAACTTTCATCTGGTGAAGTAGCCTTGACTTTGCCTATCAGAAAACGATTCATATCACGGACAAAGCTCTGAAAGCAGAAAACACAGCATATTATTATGGCATAATTTAAAGAAACCTCTTGATTAACTTTGGTTTTATCAGTGTGGATAACTTTTGAGATAGGTAGGTATTAGTTAACCTATGTCTGTTTTGATTGCATTACGAAGATACGTTCTTCAGAACAGGTGAGATGACCTTTGATCCATCCACACGGGTAACAGAACTGTGAACAACCGCTATGGCAGCAAAAGGAGCTCATATAACACAAAATAGTATAGAGGCTCGCCCTTCAATATTCGAAGTCGTAGCAGCTGATTCTTTGAATGCAACTTTTTACCCTGCATTGAAAAGAATAGCCAATGTAGGTACTTTGTTTCCTTCATATGACATCTGCATTTGTAATTAATTTTTAATATTGTCACACATTTTCAGTTCCTTGCTACCATAAAACCCAATACATTCGGTGTCCTTGTCAGATACTACGATGAGGTTTATTTGCTATTCAACTGGATTGTCCAGAGCTACTATCTGCGACACAAGGGCGGTTCACTATCGGAGGTCTTCTACGGACTTACGCGCATCTCATCGCGAACACAAATCCTCGATCGAACCGGTCAACGGTGGTCATGGGTGACCCTGGTTATAGCTCCCTACGTCGTCCGTAAAGTTGAACAACGCTTACAGCAATGGAAAGATGATTACGAAGCAGGAAAACCGGTTGAAGGAAGCAAACTACTGCTGACTCGCGTTATGCCGTATCTTAAGGCATGTTTTGAATGTGCCAGATTGTTACAATACGTAACCTATTTAGCCGGCAGTGGTTCAACGCATTCTCCTGTATTGAGGGTGCTCAATTTGAAGCTCACCTATTTGGCAGAAGAGGACCAATCATGGACCATTCGAGAATTTCTAGGTGGTCAAGTGAAGTAAGTAGTTAATACTAGTATTATACTGCCCATGATCGCATATTTGTAACACTCGCATTTTTGTTGATTTTGTAAAAAGCCTGTGAATCGTTCAGAAATCTCAATTTACTGCATCTAATCCCACATCACTAAAATAGGCTTTACTATCTTACTTATCTGTGGTAAGCTGGAAATGATTGAACTTGTGGGGAGGATTGACAAATGGTTTACAAAATTAATCAAAATGCAAATGTAACAAATATGCGATCATGGGCAGTATAGGATATAATCTAAAAAATACCTTCTTTTTCAGAATTGCTACTCTTCTGAGCACTGTTATGCTGAGGACATTGGAGTTATCGGCGTTTTTCCTGCAATTTATTGAATGGTGGCAGAATGAAGCGAACATGGGGGACCTTTCCAAGCTTCCGATACCGAACGCTCCACCATCGGACTTGAATAGTGCAAAATACAAAGGTATTTGTCCTATCTGTTTGCAGCGCTGGGTGATTCCCACGGCCATTTCGATATCAGGGTAATATATTAATTTAGCGGAAGGTTCTGAATAATATAGTAATTAATGAATGGCAAATATTTCGTTACAGATATGTCTACTGCTACAGTTGTATCGTAGCACATTTGCAGAAAGAGAACAAATGTTTAGTTACAAAGTATCCAGCGACTGTTAACGACCTTGTTAGGATATTTGACGACATCTAACCGATTAAAGATTTGTATGAAAACGTTTTTTTTATTTATATTATAATATCAACAGAATAGGGTAAAGTGCCTAACCGTGGACCCACAACCAATAGTGGACCCTCCAGCCATTTTTGCATTATTGCAGCTCAATGTATACATTTTGCTATGAAATTCCATCGGGAGAACCAACCATACAGTGCACTTTGTTATAGAAAAGGTTTATAAGTTTTTTGTTTAAACATTTCTGAGCGAAATTATTCTGTGTTGTACTTCTGTCAACAAGAAATATATGTGACTTCAGCAGGGAATCAATTTTTCTTGGATGCAAGAGAACAAAAGAGAATCAACGACAAAGCTTTGTTTTTGTCGGAGATAATAATGACAAAGATACAATTTTTTTTTGTCAGAAACAAAAAAGAAGAAAATTTTGTTGCTAACTTTTCATATCGTTATTTTGCATTATCTTTACAGCAAATTTCGGTTTTAAGCTATCGTAGTTTCTGCTGTTATGAAAATATTCGAGAGTCTAACTCTGATTACGAAAATAGCATCGTATTTTCGGAAAAATCAGAGCATGCAATGGAAATGATTCTTGTCATATTGTGTTCGGGTTCTGATAAAGGCTTATTGCGAAGTGCGTTTGTCAGTAATAAACTCTGTTGATGACAAAGAGTATATTGTTAGGCGTTGTTCGAATATTGATTCCCTGGACTTCAGTATAACATTCACCATAACTAACAGTGTGAGTGTTTTATTGATGTTATATAAATGCGGCAGCACACATGATATACATCCATTGACAGAAATATAACAAGTTAATAATCGCATTTTTGCAGAAAAAAGAAAACTATTAAAAAAATAGGTTTATGGGAGTAAGAAATTGTCATGTTAGCAAAAATAACTAGCGGTTTCAGTCTGGTCAATAGAATTCAGTTCGACGTACTGAAGGGTACTCCTTTTTGAAATTGATACATTCAAGTCTGTGCCTGTAATGAATCTTTGGAAAAAGGTTTTTGAAATCTTTTAGGCTCGATATATGAGAAATGGCACAAATTATAATGCACCAATGACAAAGTGATTATACTTCTGAACTCGGCGTACATAATTTAAACGAATAGAAATTACTTGAGCAGTTCTTCGTCGGCGAATGCCAGTCATATTTCGTACCTGCGAAGGCCCATCACTTGATTTCCCATCCTCAGCTGTTCGTGGCCAACAAGAAACTGATTGCAAAATTCGTCAATTTTTATTGGCGCTTTGATGTTGCATGAAGAAGAAGCAGAAAGATGATAATCGAAAAAATCTCCACGGGAAACCATACGAAGAAGTTTTTAAAACAACAACCAACCAACCCCGTACTGCTTACCGTTTTTAATTAAATTGCTTCTAGAATTTTTGAGAAGAGTTTTAAAAACTGCTTCGTATGGTTTCCCGTGGAGTTTTTTCCGATTATCATCTTTCTGCTTCTTCTTCTTCATGCAATATCTAAGCGCCAATTAAGTTTGTTCTTCCTGCGTTCTGACGCTACTAAAACGGTTATAACTATGTTAAAATAACTTACTCATAACAAATATGTTTTTAATATGTTATAAAGCTGCATCCGGGCTTAGTTTTGAACTTAGTTACAACATCGTTGCATAACAAGGCAATGATTCGAGTTTGAAGTAAAAAATACAGTGTCGGCTAAAAAAAGTGACACTTTACAAATAAACATTTCTGTTTTGTATTAAATTCAGTAAAAAAAATCTTTATCCTTTTTCATACAGTAGGATCCTTTCAAAAACGAACTTTTACCACAAAAGTAGTTATGTATGTAAGGGGTAGTTCAAAAGTGAGGTCCAAGGTTGAGGTTGAAGAGTTGAGGTTGAAGAGTAGTATTTTTTCGATTAAGTCGAGTCAAGTACGAGACACTGAAGACGGCCTTACTGTTGAAATCGAAATACGTATCTGTCAAGATACAATTAAGTGGTGGAATTCAATGGGATTGTACAAACTCGTCTTATGACAAGTGATGATTTATGTGTGTAGTCTTGAATTAGTGACAGTGCTATATAAAAGGCAAAAAAGGAAAAAACGTTAGATGTTCGGATCGGTGATTACTTACTTACTTATGGGTCCTGTACACCTCCGGTGGTGCAAAGAGCCGACTTGAAAGATCTCCATCCTGAGCGTTGCCCGGCTATCGCTTTAACCTTTTGCCAGGTTAGATTTCGGTCGACTTCTTTTATTTCTTTATTGAGACTTCGCCGCCATAGGCCTCTGGGTCTGCCTCTGCTGCGATGTCCCGCTGGGTTCCAGTCTAATACTTGTTTACAGATTTCGTTTCCGCCCCTACGTAGAATTTCTGTTGCTATCGGCCTCTGGTGACAACGACGATGGAGCTCGTTGTTAGAGATCCAGTTGTGAGGCCACCAGGCCCGAATTATATACCGCAGGCATCTGTTAATGAACACCTGCAGCCGTTGAGTGTTCTCTACTGATACACACCATGTTTCGCTAGCAAATAACAGCACAGATTTCACGTTAAAGTTGAAAATTCGTATTTTGGTGCGTTCACTTATATGCCTGTTTTTCCAGATATTTCTAAAACTCGCAAAAGCAGCCCTTGCTTTCTTGATCCATGCGCCTATGTCGATCTTGATTCAGCCGTCTGACGCCATTTGGTTACCAAGATATTGGAAGCTTTCAACATTCTCCACTGGTTGCCCGGCTACTGTGAAACTGGAAGAAGTCACCGTGTTTACATCCAACGATTCGGTTTTGTTGACGTTGATGACTAAACCTGCCGAAGAGGAGCGCTCGGCAAGGTCGTTGAGCTTACTCTGCATATCAGAGCGCCGTTGCGCGGCTCACGGTTTGGTTCACGGTCAATCGCATCTACGCATCTCGTCGATCACGATGAGGAACAGTAACGGTGATAGAATACATCCTTGCCTCACACCAGCTACGACCCGGATAGGGACGGATAAGACCCCATTGTGCAGCACTCTACACGAAAAGGCCTCGTACTGTGCTTCGATGAGGCCGATGATTTTCTCAGGAACCCCTTGCGTCTCAGGGCGCCCCACATATTCTCGTGATTGAGACATCGAAAGCTTTCTCGTAGTCAATGAATACCAAGTAAAGGGAATTCGTTGGCCTGCTCCAGAATGATGCGGAGCGTGACAATATGGTCCACACAGGTTCTTTCGGCACGGAATCCGGCCTGCTGCCGCCGGAGAGTCGCATCGATCTTCTCCTGAATCCGGGCTAGGATAATTTTGCATAGAATTTTGAGAACGGCACACAGCAACATAATGCCTCGCCAGTTATCGCATACAGTCAGGTCACCCTTTTTGGGCACCTTCACTAAGATACCTTGCATCCAGTCGACCGGGAAAGTTGCGGTGTCCCAGATATTACGAAATAAACGATGCAGAAGTTGAGCGGATGTCATGGGGTCAGCTTTGAGCATCTCGGCTGATATGTGATCGACCCCTGGGGCTTTATTCGATTTCATGCTTTGGATGGCTGTTTGAATCTCTAGCAGTGATGGAGCTTCGGTATTGACGCGTGTTATACGTCGGATCCTAGGCAGATCATGCCGAGGTGGTGATGGCCTGGCTGGCACTTGAAAAAGTTGTTCGAAGTGCTCGAACCAGCGTTTCAGCTGGTCAGCTGTGTCGATCAATAACTGATCATCCGCGTCTTTCACAGGCATCGTTGCATTCATCTTCGCCCCGCTTAAGCGTCGTGAGATATCGTAGAGGAGGCGAATGTCCCCGGTTGCGTCGGCTCTCTCTCCTTCGTCGGCCAGAGAGTCTGCCCACGCTCGCTTGTCCCGTCGACATGAGCGTTTTACTTCCTTCTCAAGAGCCGAGTATCGTTGACGGGCTAAGACTTTGTCTCCTCTGGTTTTTGATCGCTCTATCGCGGCATTGGCTTTTCTTCGCTCCTCTATCTTCCTCCAGGTCTCATCGGTGATCCATTGTTTTCTCTTGGTGCGCAGTTCGCCCAGATTGTTCTCGCTACACACTTAACCAGGGTTCTGTTGTTCGGTAAAAATTTTTACAGATCTTGCTCAGTAATTTACGATTTTACTGAGATATCAGCAAACCTAATGTCAAAATTGATATTTTTTACCGGTGACTCAGTTTATGGGAATAAAAGTACTGAAGACCGCAAAAAAAACTACTGACTGCTTCGGCAATTAGTTTTTGTTCGTCTGTACGGTAAAAAAATACTGAGACTGACCGTAAAAAATGAATTCTACTGAACACCCCATCAAATATACTTCCAAAATTACCGAGCACAACTGTTAACCAGCAATTGCAACTTGATTACAAATCTATTCGCCATTTGCGATATGTTACGGTTTTATTCCTAGTGTGGTTTTGCTTGAGTTTACATATTTATGATATTTTCAAAAGTATTTTCATCTTTGATTCAGAATAAAATAATGTTGGAACATTGTGGAAGGATGGAGGAACATAATAGAATAACTATAAATATTTAGCAACATTTAAATAATGTTTTCCGGCATTTTGAGTGAAAAAGTGAATCGTAAATTCTTAAACTTTGCGATTCAAAGATCGCAATTCCTTCTTCCTTTTTTTCTATTCTTTCTTAATTCCTTTCCAAAGGAAAAAGACATTGCGATTCTAGAACTGCGTCATTTCCACCAAGATGTTCACATTAAATATCCCATTTGTTGTTGAACATAATACTTACTTATATTCTATTTATAATATTATTTTCTATTTTGAATTTCGATACAAAAAAAAAATCATCTATTTACCGATTGATCGGTAATACATTTAAAGTTTTACCGAAAATATTGTTAAACTTTTACCGACGTCCTGTTAGTTTATTGACATTCACGGTAATGAAATTACTGAACACGTCGTCAATTTGTTACCGAACAAATTGTAATTTTTGACAGTTCATGTTATGTTTTAATTACTGAGCGTTCGGTAATCCAAAAAATTACTGGGTTGATTACCGAACGTTCAGCTGTTTGAAAACCCGGTAAAATTTTACCGACCCCAGTAATCTGAGTTTACTGTGTAGTGGCGATGAAGGCATTCTTGATGGCGGTCCATTGGTCTTCCACGCTGCCACCTTCCGAAATATCTGCAACACGCGTCTCCAGTTCAACGAAGGACCGTTTCACCGCGGCATCTTCCAGTCGGCGTGTGTTGAATCGTCGTCCAACTCTTTGCTCGTGCCGACGTATTCGCGCAATGCGCAGGCGTATTTCGCCGATGAGGAGGTGATGATCAGACGCGATATCGGCACTAAGTTTATTCCGTACATCAAGAAGGCTAGCTCCGTTTTCATTTTCGGCTGATGCAGATGTGGTCGATTTGATTTTCTGTAAAGCCGTCACGGGAGACCCACGTTACCTTGTGAACCGGTCGATGAGGGAAGAGCGATCCCCCCATCACCATGTCGTTATTACCACAAAATTCTGCGAACAGCTCTCCGTTTTCGCTCATTTCTCCGAGACCATGGCGTCGAGTTGTCGGATCCGATCTTCGCATTGAAGTCGCCCAAACAGGTCTTGATATTACCCTTCGGAATTCTATCAACGACGGCATTGAGTTGACTGTAGAAGTTCTCTTTGTCTTGCAGATCGGCAGCATCGGTTGGCGCATAACATTGGATTATAGTAAGGTTTCGGACCCGTGTTCTAAATCTGGTAACGATTATCCTTTCACTTATAGGTTCCCACTTCATAAGCGCAGAGTGTGCCTGAGCGCTTAGTAGGAAGCCAACTCCAACTAGCCAGCTAGCAGAACTTGTCCCGATGGCGTTCAGTGTTCTCCAAAGTTTGGCCAATGGACTGCACTCAGTCCCAGGATCTCAAGCTTTATGCGGCCAATTTACCCAGCTGGACTAGGGTTAAATCGTTCCATGTTGCTATTCGTGTCCATTGTTTCGCGTCGTTGCTGTGAAATCAGTCCGTATTCTCTCATTTTAGGATTCTGGAACAAATTGATGTTTCGGGAACAGTAGGTTGTTGGCCCAAGGTTCCCTATCCACCGGGATGGGGCTGCCATCTTAAGTATAGCTTCCGGGGAATAGCATTTCATACTCAGCCGCTGGATGCCAGAACAGACGCTGTTGGAACCACATCTCCTTGGTGAACAGACGCTCGATCAGTCGGGTCAAATTTATTTAAAGTTCCACCCAATACCAGGACTAGACACATGCAGATCGGTGATAACAAAACGAGATTGTCCGTCCAAGCACGATCTGTGTTTGTGTTTAGTTTAGTATGAACAGTTAAGGACTAGTACAAGTACGTTGCCAATCTCAATCTAATAGGGACCCTTTTTCTATTCTTCAAAGTGAGGTTTTCATTCTGGAATGGGAGATATATGTGTAGTACAGAAAATAATCACACTTAGCCAGGGTTCCGCTGTTCGGTAATTATTTTTACAATTTTTGTTCAGTAAATTATGGTTTTACTGGGATACCAGTAAACCAACTGTCAAAATTGATATTTTTACCGATGACTCAGTTAATTACAATAAAAGTACCGAAGACCGCAAACAAAATAACTGACTTTTTCGGCAATTTTTTTTTTGTTCGGCTGTACGGTAAAAAAATACTGAAATTAATCGTAGAAATCATAATTTTACCAAACAGCCCGTCAAGCATGTCTTTGAAATTACCGAGCATAACTGTTAACCAGCAATGTCAATTTGATGGCAAACCTATAGATCGTTATTTTCATTATTCTATGTGTCGCGGCTTTTCAGCATGGTTTTGCGTGAATTAAAAAAAGTTTTTTCTCATTTGATTTAAAGTCATCAAGAAATCATCTATGGAATTTGAGGAAAGATGGAGAAGCATAGTGAAACCAATACAAATCTTCAGCATACATAAATACTGTTTGTCCGGTTTTGTGTAAAACAATAACAGACTAGATCCAAAATTCTTAACCATTGCACCAAATTAAGATCTCAACTTCTTCTTTCTTTTATTTCCATCTCATGAGACTGCAGTTGTAATCGAAATGGAAGTAAGAGGAAGAAAATCCTACTTTCCGCTAAGATGCTCATACTTAAAAATGTAATTGCTCAGAATACTTATTAAATTCTTCAATTTTTTTTTCTATTTTGATTTCAAAATAATAAAAAATATCTATTTACCGATCGATCTGTAAAACAAATAAAGTTTTACCGATAATTTTGTTAAGCTTTTACCGACGTCCGGCTATTTTATTGACATTTTCTGTAATGAAATTACTGAACACGTCGTCAATTTATTACCGAACAAACTGCAGTTTTTGACAGTTCATACTTATTTTTGTTTACTGAGCATTCGGTAATCCAAAAAATTACCGGGCTCATTACCGAACGCTCAGATGTTTGAAAACCCGGTAAAATTTTACCGACTCCAGTGATCTGAGTTTACTGTGATGTAATCGCTTCTCAAGATCGCTTCCTAGTGGCACCACTAGTGTGCATCTTTCTCTGAAGAGTAAAGATACATTTAAGATCTGAGGCTTGACAGCATACAAGCTTATCACAAAGTTGTGCCTTTTCCCAGGGTAATTTCAACGAATTTCAAAGTCGTGTATTTAAGTGTTTTATGTATGTATCGTGAGGAGGAGATGCAGAACTTGTTACTATTTAGATATCAAGCAGAATTAATATGTTGAAAATTTCAACTACTTATCGACAGGAAGAGCAAAATTCCGGGGGTCCACTATTGGACTATTGAATTCTATTTGTATTCTATTTTATCTCGAGATGCATAATGTTTTACACCTAAACACAGTCCGAAAACACAATTTTACTATCTAAAATCTACATGATTATTTTATTTGATCAAAAGAAACATCCATAAATTACGCAACGCTTAGCTGGACGGGGCTGCGAAATGGTGAGTTGACATCCGGGAAGGGGCGCCTAACATAGCTCTGGTCCTCACAAGTTCCAATACTCACGCTTCCACGGGTCTTCCGATGACAATTGCCCGCCAGCTAAGGGTTGCGTACTTAGCTGGTAGTGCAGCCTGGGCACTGTTGTCCTTCTGACATCAGCTAGAGTGAGAGGGTGCGTCCTGTGGGGTCTGCCTAGGATGTGGTGGGGTTCGACAGTGGGCTCTGTTGAACTTCTATAAAAAGCTGCATGTGTCCCCAAGCAGGCCCTATCAAAGCGACCGTGTGCCGCTCAAAGCGCACTAGCCTAGTCCTGGTGTTGGGTAGGACTTTAAACAAATTTGACCCGACTGATCGAGCGTCTGTCCACCAAGGAGGTGCGGCTCCAACAGCGTCTGTTCTGGCATCCAGCGGCTGAGTATGAAATGCTATTCCCGGAAGCTATACCTAAGATGGCAGCCCCATCCCGGTGGATAGGGAACCTTGGGCCAACAACCTACTGTTCCCGAAACATCAATTTGTTCGAGAATCCGATAATGAAAGAATACGGACTGATTTTACGGCGACGACTCTTAGCGCGAAACAACGGACACGAATAGGAACATGGAACGTTTTAACCCTAGCCCAGCAGGGTAAATTGGCACAACTTGCCAATGAGGCACGCCGCATGAAGCTTGAGATCCTGGGACTGAGTGAAGTCCGTTGGCCAAACTTTGGAAAACACAGAACGCCGTCGGGACAAGTTCTGCTATACTCTGGTTTACGAGGTGAACACGCTCCCCGGCATCGCGGAGTTGGCTTCCTACTAAGCGCTCAGGCACACTCTGCGCTTATGAAGTGGGAACCTTTAAGTGAAAGGATAATCGTTGCCAGATTTAGAACACGGGTCCGAAACCTTACTATAATCCAATGTTATGCGCCAACCGATGCTGACGACCTGCAAGGCAAAGAGAACTTCTACAGTCAACTCAATGCCGTCGTAGATGAAATTCCGAAGATGAAATTGCGAAGATCGGATCCGACAACTCGAATCATGAACGCATTATGGGACACCATGGTCTCGGAGAAATTAGCGAAAACGGAGAGCTGTTCGCAGAATTTTGTGGTAACAACGACATGGTGATCGGGGGATCGCTCTTCCCTCATCGACCGGTTCATAAGGTTACGTGGGTCTCCCGCGATGGCTTTACAGAAAATCAAATCGTCCACATCTGCATCAGCCGAAAATGGAAACGGAGCCTTCTTGATGTACGGAATAAACGTAGTGCCAATATCGCGTCTGATCATCACCTCCTCATCGGCGGAATACGCCTGCGCATTGCGCGGATTCGTCGACAGGAGGAGAGAGTTGGACGACGATTCACACATGCCGACTGGAAGATGCCACGGTGAAACGGTCCTTCGTTGAAGAACTGGAGACGCGTGCTGCAGATATTCCGGAAGGTGGCAGCGTGGAAGACAAATGGACCGCCATCAAGAATGCCTTCATCGCCGCCAGCGAGAACAATCTGGGCGAACTGCGCACCCAGAGAAAACAATAGATCACCGATGAAACCTGGAGGAAGGTAGAGGAGTGAAGAGAAGCCAAAGCCGCGATAGAGCGATCAAAAACCAGAGGAGCCTAAGTCTTAGCCCGTCAACGATACTCGGCTCTCGAGAAAGAAGTAAAACGCTCATGTCGACGGGATTAATGAGCGTTGGCAGACTCTCTGGCCGACGAAGGAGAGAGAGCCGCAGAGCGGGGAGAAGATGAATGCAACGATGCCTGTGAAAGACGCGAATGATCAGTTATTGACCGACCCAACTGACCAGCTGAAACACTGGTTAGACCACTTTGAACAACTTTTTCAAGTGCCAGCCAGGCTACCACTACCTCGGCATGATCTGCCTCGAATCCGACGTATAACACGCGTCAGTACCGAAGCTCCATCACTGCTAGAGATTCAAACAGCCATCCAAAGCATGAAATCGAATAAAGCCCCAGGGGTCGATCGCATATCAGCCGAGATCCTCAAAGCTGATTCCATGACATCAGCTCAACTACTGCATCGTTTATTTCGTAATATCTGGGACACCGCAACTTTCCCGGTCGACTGGACGCAAAAAAGGTGTTCTGACTGTATGCGATAACTGGCGAGGCATTATATTGCTGTGTACCGTTCTCAAAGTTCTATGCAAAATTATCCTAGCCTGGATTCAGGAGAAGATCGATGCGACTCTCCGGAGGCCGGAGGCAGGCCGGATTCCGTGCCGGAAGATACTGTGTGGACCATATTGTCACGCTCCGTATCATTCTGGAGCAGGTCAACGAATTCCAAGAGTCCCTTTACTTGGTATTCATTGACTACGAAAAAGCTTTCGACCATCTCAATCACGAGAATATGTGGGGCGCCCTGAGACGCAAGGGGGTTCCTGAGAAAATCATCGGCCTCATCGAGGCACAGTACGAGGCCTTCTCGTGTAGAGTGCTGCACAATGGGGTCTTGTCCGACCCTATCCGGGTCGTAGCTGGTGTGAGGCAAGGATGTATTCTATCACCGTTACTGTTCCTCATCGTAATCGACGAGATTCTGGTAGGTGCGATTGACCGTGAACCAAACCGCGGGCTGCTATGGCAGCCTATAACCATGGAGCACCTAAACGACTTCGAATTGGCTGATGACGTTGCACTCCTCGCTCAACGGCGCTCTGACATGCAGAGTAAGCTCAACGACCTTGCCGAGCGCTCCTCTTCGGCAGGCTTAGTCATCAACGTCAACAAAACCAAATCGTTGGATGTAAACACGGTGACTCCTTCCAGTTTCACAGTAGCCGGGCAACCAGTGGAGAATGTTGAAACCTTCAATATCTTGGTAGCCAAATGGCATCAGACGGAGGTATCAAGATCAACATAGGCGCACGGATCAAGAAAACAAGGGCTGCCTTTGCGAGTTTAAGAAATATCTGGAAAAACAGGCAGATAAGTGAACGCACCAAAATACGAATTTTCAACTCTAATGTGAAATCTGTGTTGTTATACGCTAGCGAAACATGGTGTGTATCAGTGGAGAACGCTCAACGGCTGCAGGTGTCCATCAACAGATGCCTGCGGTATATAATTCGGGCCTGGTGGCCTCACAACTGGATCTCAAACAACGAGCTCCATCGTCGTTGTCACCAGAGGCCGATAGCAACAGAAAATCGGGATCGGCAGTGGGGCTGGGTCGCCCACACTCTACGTAGGGGCGGAAACGAAATCTGTAATCAAGCATTTGGAACCCAGCGGGACATCGCAGCAGAGGCAGACCCAGAGGCTCATGGCGGCGAAGCCTCAATAATGAAATAAAAAACCAAATTTTCAAAACGACGAATCTGATAGCACTGACGCGCAAACCAACACCATAAATAAGTATGTGAAGGCTTTGGCTACCTGCTGATGTTGTTGGTTTGCGTGGGAGTACAGCATCCGTTCGCTAACTGGGCTAAAACACCAGCCCAGTTAACGAACGCCGCTTTTTAACTGACGACGAGGGAATTCACGATGCATTGTTGTGATCGTGTTTTACATGAAGCTTAGAGAATATGCCATTCAGAGTCCCCTCGTCAACGAGTCTTTGTTGTTGTTTTTTGACGGATAACTGCTTTTTAACTGGGCTTTGGCCCAGTTAGCGAACGCCCAGTTAAAAAACAGTCCAGTTAAAACGCGCCCAGTTAGCGAACTGTTGCTGTACTATCAGATTCGTCAAATCGACGTTTGAATTTTTGTTTACAAAAACAGATAAGTCGTTTTGAAAATTTGGTATTGAATTACGTCCAAAGCGTAAAGATCCACAACAAAGAAAAAAGGGTCAGACAGAAATCGAAAATTATCACAAGTTCTCCTTCGTGGGCTTCGTGGCCGCGCGGCTAGCGACGTCAATCAAGGAGAAAACTTTTCCCAAAGCGAAAAATTCTCCACTGGTCCACTGGTGTTGTGTAAATGTCCTGTCCGTTGTCTCATGCTAGATGTTAAGTATTCAGTCTATGCGACCTCTTGTCGAAGACGGTGTTTCTGTCTTTTTTTATAAAATATAAGCTGAAGTGCTTTGGCGTTAGAAATGACTTAGCGAACAAAGCGCTGAAGCGAAATAATGAAATTTCATTAGGTATTGTATATTGTCGGGCTTATCTTTTTCTAGAATGCTGCGGCGGTCTTACTCTCGCAGGCTCGACTGCGAAGGTAAACGTCAAGATAGCCGCCGTATTAAAAGATAGGCAGAATTTTCCCGCTTAAAACAAAATCACGAGCTTTTCGCGAAATGAATTCTATTTGTATTCTATTTTATCTCGAGATGCATAATATTGTTTTACACCTAAACACAGTCCGAAAACACAATTTTACTATCTAAATGATTATTTTATTTGATCAAAAGAAACATCCATAAATTACGCAACGCTTAGCTGGACGGGGGTTTACGAGATGTATGACGATTTTATAGAGGATTCATACAAAAAGTGTAAAATAGGAAATACGAAATGGACAAACTTTGCGTTACATAATTAGTGGACTTTTTTTAAAGGAAAATTCCTTTGTTTACGCCTCGTGAAACCTTTTTTACCTCTGTAGTTTTTTGTATATAAAAAACCCTGATGAATCTATCTAGCGGTGTTAGTGCCTTTCTCGAGCAAAAAAATACTGAAAAATATGAATGAGTTTTTTGCGCACAAAAATAGTGTGTTGGTCATAACTTTTGATCTCATAGTCCTATCATCCCTAATTTCAATAGGAAATAATAGAACAGGATTGTTCGGCAAATGCAACTTGTTGCGAGCAAATTGGTTTGGAGTAAATGACTCAAAAATTGACGACCCTTGTTTTTCGACTCTGCGTAAAAAATGTATTTTGGCCATAATTTCTGATCCCATAATCCGATCAGCTCAATTTTCAATAGGAAACAATGGAACAGGATTCTCCGCTGAATGAAACTTCCTGCGAGCAAATTGGTTTACACTGCTAAAAAAGTTCACACACAAAAGACTTTGAAGTATGCTCTTTTAAATATGAAGTATTCAAATATAACAAGTCAAGACAACATTTTCAAAACGACTTATCTGCTGTTGTAAACAAAGATTCAAACGACGATTTGACTAATCTGATAGCTCTCCCACGCAAACCAACACCATCAACAGGTAGCGGAAACCTTCAACTACCTATTGGTGGTGTTGGTTTGCGTGGGAGAGCTATCAGATTCGTCAAATCGTCGTTTGAATCTTTGTTTACAAAAGCAGATAAGTCGTTTTGAAAATTTTGTCTTGAAGTACGCTTTTTCGTGGGAGAATGGGACTACACACAAAAAGGAATAAATATTATGCACAATTATGACTAACTTTTGTTCACAAATGATTAACTTTTATGCTTAAAACAGGAAAAATGTGTAAAACTTATGCCTCTTATGGTTTTTTTAATCCTTTTCTGGGTAATCCCATTTTCCCGCAAAAGAGCATACTTCTTCACAAAAGAGCATACTTTCAGTTTTGCGTGCAGTGTAAATGACTTAACAAATGACGAGACTTTTCTACAACTCCTTTTTTTTTTAAAGATGTTCAATTTTGATACACATAGTTAAGTTTGCCATTTTAAGGTGTTTTTATGAGATATTGCGAAAAAAGATTCGGCAGCCGGTGGGACATGAACCCACACTATTCCATTAAGTACTCGGACGTATTACCAATTATACAACAGCTGCCCTTGCGAGAAGTTGTTCCATAACCAGCTAATAACGATGGGATATCAGTCAATTCCCCGTATCTATCGAATCTGCTTTGGCAACATTTCACACCTCTTCTCTCTACCCAACTATGTGTATCAGAATTGACTTTTTACAACTTTTTGCAAAAAAAAATATTTTGGCTCTGATCCCATAGCCTGTTCAGCCCGATTGTCAATAGGAAACAATGAGACAAGATTTCCCGTCGAATGCAACTTGTTGCGAGCAAATTGGTGAACGGTAAGTACCAGAAATGTTGGTGAACATTTTTGCGCACGTACACACACTCACAGACATCACCTCAATTCGTCGAGGTGAGTCAAATGGTATGTAAAACTATGGGTTTCCGAGCCTTCTATAAAAAGTTTGGTTTTGGAGCGAATATATAGCCTTTACTCGTACTTTGTATACGAGAAAGGCAAAAACAATGTTTTTTTGTATGAATGTTCACATTTCTAAGATCCGTCCCCCTTTCAGAGTCATCCTCAATCCTCATTTTGTTTGTGCCCTCCCTGTCCGATTGGCCATTCAACAACTCAAAGTGCTCCTTTCACCTAGCAGCCATCCCTTCTCGGACCACAATGCGTTTTTCTCCAGTTAGGTGTCTTTCTATTCTTTCGTCGAGCTTATGAGCGAATTACTCTGCAACGCTGCTATGTCAATTCTGAAAAGTTACATGATTGTCTTGCGAAAGAGGGGCGGAATTGTAGTTGTTGAAAAGGTACAGGGTGTTCTGATGGATGGCAGAGTGGCCTAATCCAGAGTGGTACGGAAAGCGAGATAAACCATTGGAAGAATTCACCCACGAGATTCCTGAAATGTTGAAATCGCCGAACACAATAATTTCATCGATGTCTTTCGTTTCTTCCAGAACAGCAGAAACAGATTCACAATAGGTTTCAATGGCATTAAGCTCACGAATTTTGTTGGGTGGAATATACAGCGGGAAAATGAGCAAACCTCCGAGTTCGATGACAATTTTTCCAAGCTGACAATCGACGACTGATTCTCCACTGAGATAGAGTGAAACTTTTTATTAACTGCGACTAGCACGTCTCCACCTGTAGCTTTTAGACTATTATCCGCAAACTGATCGCAGCGAAAAACTTTCTAATCATTGTCAAATACCTGACTGGAGAGCGTGCGTAAGTTCAACCATGTTTCAGTGAGAATGATGATGTCGAAACTTCCATAACAAGCAAATCTTACTGGTCAGCCCTCTATCTTGAACAATTTCTTCCACGCTTCCTTAACATTAGAAAACCTCCGCTCATTAATTGTACTAATCAACGTAAGACCCTGATAGCTTATGAGTTTGAACACTTTCATTAGGAAAAATGAGCGAACGCCTTCTAACATGAATTCGGTATTCAGAAAAGTTCATAAAATTCGTGGAAGTCAACACATGTTGGTTGCCGCGGTGGGTGGACAACTCATCACATTTGTAATGCGATCTGATTTCTACATGCCCAGCTCAGGATATGGTTTTAAAAGGCGCAATTGATACCAATTACAACTTACTTCACATTCACGCTTATGTAAATGCGACCCAAGCTAACTCGGTCCAATGAAATGTGATATGGATGCAAAATTCAATTCGTTTTGATGAAATCCTCTTTATTTCTCATGACGGAGATGCAACGCTCATTTTCTGAGAACCAATTTGATGTTAAATTTACTTACTGTGGGATGCAATGCTGCAGTGCCAGGTCAATCCTTCAATACTTTCCGAAAAATATATTACCACACTTGAATAGACCGCATAGTTTTGCTTATTTTATCACTGTTTTACAGTCAGCTTAGAAAACACTAAATTGGTCATCGAATTTTCAACTTATTCAACTCTATATCTTTGGGCGTTAGCACTTTCGCGAACTGAAACAATAATTTAGTTGTATCGAAATCCACATGCTATTTCTACTTTTTGAACATGGAGGTTAATAATCCGCATTCGATTAACGGTGCGTAAAGTGAGTGCGAAGAAAGGGTATTTTAATTAGTTCAACTGAACATAATTTGGAATATGAGATGAGGACTATGTATAATGGTTAGAAGGAAATAAAAACAAATTAAAGTTAGCTCAAAGCAAACATTCTAGGGTATTAATAAAAGTATCTGCTCACCGACTGTAAAAAGTGTAGAAAAGATCAAAAATGGAATACACACCGTTGGTCCTTATTGCTCTGTTCTCGGTTCCATTTCCAAATAAGATTCATGCACGATTCCATGTGGAGTGCTGTTTCAACAAATAGCCATGAAAAGACAGAAGATCTCATATTCCCTCGATGTCCATAAGTCCTGATTCCTAACGAGTCAAGCGAAATGATGTTTGGGGCTTCCAATTCCAAAGAATTCCGAAACTATTTGACGCGTACTGAATCAATATCCCACGGAGTCCATTCCTTCAGTTCAGAGTCCATCCAACTTCATCCGCGTTCAAATCCTTGTTTTCTCCTTTGTTTTATGACATTTCTCATATTGAATTTGATAATATCAAATTACTTATTGCAAACTTGGAAAGCGGATGCAATCCAAAAACCAAAATTTATCAAACGAAGCCATGCTTGGAAGCATTGTAATAATCGACAACTTGTAGCATTTGAAAAATCACAACGATTATAACAATTTATGTCCATACTTCGAGAAATCCAGCGTTCTAATCCAGGTATGAATTTGAAATCTCCATCCGCAAATCTCTCCAAAATGTCCATTCCGAAAGCATGTTTGATATCCTCGAGAACCAATCCTTCCGGTGATGTCTAAAATTGTCCGTTCCTCTCCTGTTATTTGAAAGTGTATACAAATATTTGCTATATCGTTTATGATTTTCTATTCCATGCAAGTTGTGATTATACATCATTTCCAGCAGTATTTAAGTTGATAATACTAGGGCAAAAAAAATGAAAGCGTAGCATTTACAGAATTGATCTTACATTACATCCAAGAATCCTTACCCCAAATGACTCCAACTCAGAATGAAATTGTCTATTGACAAAAAATGTAAGAAAAGACAATAGGGACTGAAAAGTTAAGCGAGATTTGTCTAATTCCCGTCGTAGGCGCTAAAACCAATGAAAGTAATGTCCATTTGCTATAGCTCCACTTCATCAGAATGTCCCTTCAAGCCTACTTAATAATACAGATGAATTATGGCAAACAAGTGTCTCTATTATTGGTTTCGAGCTAATGACGGGAATTAGGACACATACGAAAATACGTGCTGTAACCCTACCTAGGGTAATTCGTTAAATGTTGAACGTAAATAAAATCTCTATTATTGTCCAACGCATGTATGTACATTCATTATTATGTTCAACGAGAAGCGACATTTCTAGCTGTTCAACATTTCATACATTTGAAGCCAATGACTAGATGAGATATTAAATTAATATCAGATAGGGAACGGTTCGGCACTTCATCTCATAGCTCCCATGTTCATCTTATCAAAAACAAAGCAATTAAAAGAAAATTGATGTTAGGTTGTTAGCAAAAATAAGCGACGAGATTGGTGCTGTATTTCTTTGTTTTGCGATGAGATGAATATATGTTCAGTGAGATGGAAGACGGAACAGTTCCCCTAGATGAAACTTTGCCATTGTTAATGTTTTCCAAAATAATGGTATATTCGGAAAAACTCAAACAGATTAATTAGAATTGGAGATACAAAACCATGTGGGATATGGTCTCTTTTAAGAAGTACTATAGGATCAGATGATATTCGCTTTCAAATAATGTAGTGCCTACAAAGTATCGAAGATTCCTGCCATCACATGTAATCTTTATCTCTGATTTTGATCCATACAGGGACGCGGCGAAGATCATTATTTCCATTTCCCGTTAGTCCTGAGTCCTAACTTTCTCCATTGTTAGCAGATTCATGGCCGATCGAGATGTATAAGGAATTGAACGAACAAAAAGGAATCCGGTCATGATTGTGAAATGTGTCCTTCGAAAAAATCCAGATATCCTGAGTGCTTAATTCCTAGCAGGAGACTACAATCCCTTTCGAGTCACTATCCGTAACCGCGAGATCCTTGGTACGATAAGTACAAGCAAGAAAAGGATCCTATTTGTCCTGTTCGGAGGAGAAAGAAACAGGCTTTAGAATCTTTACATGCTTGGCAACATGATTTTGTGTATGAATATGATATTGTAAAAAAATGTAATCCGTCCATGTTACTGATTTGAGAGATCTTCATGTCGCGTTTCACAGGCTAGAGGAAGAGATGGAAACTTGGAAATTATTCGAACTTTTCAAACTAAAATTCATTTGATTTTGCTTTTTTTTCAGTATATAGTCTGTATGATTGACGAAAACTAAAATTATTTGATTCCATAACGAATCCGTTAGATTGTTGAAGCACTTATTTTTTCTATTACATCCTGTGTTCCATACAGTTTTATCATAAAATTCTACGACTAAAATGATTGATAGTTGTTTTAGTTTTGTTTTTGCCCTGTCACGTAATGTGCTTTACCTTCTCGAGGAATGTACTAAAACGAATAAAATACGCCTACATTTACAAAAGGACAACCGCATTTGCATGTTTGCAAATTTTCCGGCCCAGCTAGATTGCATGTGTGTCGCAATTTCTGACAAAAGAAGTTTTGAAAGATAGCGCATTGCTGCGCAAGTTTGTTGGAAACAAAGGGAAAGTATGTATCAAATTACTTGGAATCCACATGAAAGGGGATCCGTCCAGGCTTTGCTCATCGTCTGAACTAGTGTCTAATAGTTGAACGAACGGGAGCGCGATCGTGAGAAACTGCGTTGTACCGGTGAATAAGTTGGTGTTCCACGACGCCGGCGCGGGGAATATGATCTGAAAATAAACATTCCAAATTAATATTGGCCTAGAGAAAACTAACATAGGATACTAAATTTGTACGGCTCATTTTTAGCTACTTCTGCAGCAAAACATTTTTTTATTTTTGTAAATACACTGGATTCTGTTTTTACACGATTTACATTCTCTCAATTTTCCACTCATTCTAAATGTTTAACGTATATTAATTATCATGTGATTTTTCTTTGATTTATTCTGGATTTTTTGAAACATGTTGCGAAGAGTTTGGTGGCAAATTGAAGTCACACGATCAAAAATACCAGCGAAAAAAAATCGTGTAAAAACAAAATCCTGTGTATTGATCAAACATCACTCAGTAGAAAATATCTACAACATGCGCGATTGAATGCTGCCCAATTTGTTCATCATTTCATATCAGGAATAGTTTTATAAGAATGAAATGTTGGTTTTAAATATAGCTTCATTTAGGCTTTGATTTATTATTGAATTTGATTATTCAAATCGATGTTTCGAAAATTATCAAATTAAAGTATTCAATTTCGTTTACTGCCTTGAGGTTTGAGTTTTAGTTCTGCTCAAATATAAACTTACCGGTCACGATATTCTCCGCCCCTTCTATCGTCATTATTGGTAGAATCTTCTCGCACTCGAATGTACGCTACCTCTCCCTTAAAACAAGAACAAACACATTACATATTTTTTCTAACTACCAAAGTTTTCCCACCGGCTTACCTCATGTGACCGGAACCTAGAATCGTCCAATTTTTTTATGGCATACTTCATATCTTCATGGCGCAGGAACTCCACTACTCCGGTTCCATCTTTGTACACATCGGCGAAGCAAACATCGCCGGCCTCTCGCATATGGTCCTTCAGGTCTTGCCACGAGCCGGAAGCAGGCAATCCCGTAACCATGACGCGAAACTGGGATCTTCTAGCCGGAGGACCGCGATTTCCCCGGTCTCGTGTGCCTCCCCCTCCGCCGCGCTCGCTATTACCTCGACTGCTGCTGCTGTATCTACCGGGTCCACCGCCGCGAGGAAACTCCACCCGCAATCGGTAACCGTCGTAGTCGTAGCCATCGCGAGCCTTCACGGCATCGTCAGCATCACTGCAATGGAAAGAAGTTCAGCATTAATCTCACCAAACATTTGCAGCTTTTTTATTGCTTCCATAATTACCGGGCATCTTCGAACTCTACAAAAGCAAATGGCGGCCCGCGACGGTTTTTCAAGTCAACGAAGGTAACTTTACCGAACTTGTGAAACAGATCCTGGATATCCTTAGTGCGTATATCTGGTGGCAGGTTTCCAACATAGATTCGGCACTCATTGCGACCATGAGACATGTTTTACTAAGCGTTTATTACAGTAAAAAATGTATATAAAGATGGCGAAACAGTTCGCGGCACTACCGAAATAAACCTTCTGTTCGATTCGCGAAGCAAGACGAAAATGACGCTGCAGTGCCGCCAGCCGCTTGATTCTCGATAGTGTGCGTGCGTATCAACGTTTACAAACACATGCAAAAACGTGCAATGTTTTGACGGCAAATTTGGTAGCAAAATCGCTACCAAACCAGGGTGACCAGATTCACCATTTTCTCCATTGCCGCTGGGTACCAAAATCTTTAATATTGCGCATAAATCCCAAAATTTTATTCCCACCTTTATAGACGAATCCAAGTAAAAATAAGAAGAAGACACACGACGGTGTTAACTTTGACAGATCCTACAGCACTGCATAGAGAGATCATTTTAAAATGCTTATAATAAATTCTAGACAAAATGTAATTAAAATCTGATTGATGTATGATATGGAAAAAGTTCTGAACTGCATTATACACGGATAAAATTAAAAAAGCTTGTTAGCTTCCCAAGTAACCACTAAGGCCGGTCGCAATGCTGTTGGGTTTTGTATGGCGTGTTTGGAAATCAAACTGAAACTGAAACTACCAGTTTGCAACGCAGAGTTGTAATTTTATTTTTCGAGCACTTTTTGAAACTGATTTACAACTGCTCGACTGGTTTGTTGTAAATATGAGCTGATTTGAAACTGGAATGAAACTGAGTTTCAAATTCATTTAATAGTGTTTGTGTGTGTTAGATGACAGACAAACTCCTTGTTGTTCGTTTGCGAGGTAAAAACTACCGCGAAAAATGTTAGTTTGTTTTGTTTTGGCTTTTTGGAAAAATAAAACCAAGTTTTATTTTGTTTACAACTGTGGGTTGCGGGTACCAAGTTGTAGTTTTATTTTGACAGTTATAAATTTTATAACATCAAGCAGTACCAAACTGAAACTGCAACTTTAGCATTGGGACCGGCCTAAGCCGTTTAAAATGACATTAATTCGGTTCTATAGTCGCATTAAGGACATGGTCAACAGTGCTGATAAGATCTATATTGAACTTGAGTGCTGCTCTAAAGCCGCTTTTGGCGAAATATTCGGCTGATATAGTGCATGCCCCTACTATTTTCCATGTCTATGCGTAAATGTCAAACTATTTAGACGAGTTGGAAAACGAAAAAAAAAATGAAAGGAAAAATATTTATTTACATTCTGAAGCGTTCTATCTTTTTTCTTCACGTTGGGATTCGATGATTTTTTTGTTAATTGTATTAAACTCCGGTCTTGAACTGTGTTTAGTACGATGGATCTGGATTTAGCTGGTGGCTGAGTTTGCCATCTGATCCATCTCCGTACTGAGTGGATACATTGCTGGGAGGGGTTAATAAACGGAAGATTTCTATCTGCTTTCATGTCAATGGCGAGGAAAGTGTTCAAAAAATATATTCCGTAAACGAATTATTTATTACTTATCATAGTAAGCCAAACGGAACTTTCAAATTAAGTTTATTTAAAAGGTGCCTTTCAGGTGGGAATTAATATCAATATTAATATTGCGAATTTTGCGCCGTGTTCGACTCCCATGCAAAAAATATTGTCCCACCAAAATATGTTCCCACCAGTTTCTCCATATATGGATGACGTCTCCACTACAAGAAAGAGCTTTTTGGGGTGTGAAATAAGGTGCAAGAATGATGTTTTGGATTGTGCTTTCGCTAATTTCTATACAATCGGACGTGTGAGCATTTGTTTTGGTACTTCGACAAATTTGCACGGTAGTCTATTCTTCGATGAGAAAAGCAATAATAATTAATATAAATAGAAGAAATCCACACTTCGCGGAACATGGATCATACATTCTCTATACGAATGTCATCAATAATATTATTCCTGCAGGTTTTCTAAAATATATCTGCCCTAATGCGAGTGAAAGAGATAGCTTTTAAAATTATGGGCGTTATTGTTTATGATTTCTTTCAAACGTCATACATGATAGCTCTAAATTGGAATTTAAGGTTTTCTTATTCGGCTTGTATCCACAGAGCTGATTAGCTTTATATCCAAGCGTTATATACCGATATACGGTTTCTTTTGCTGCTTGTGGTCCATACTGCCAATAAGCACTAGAAAAACCTATATAGAACTTATAAGCACTGAAAAGCTGTTATATGGTACAAATGCGGCTTATTACAGTGCTTAACGGTTACCTGGGTTACTATTTATTCCTTATAAAGCATTTTCAAATTATAATTGTTACAAGGACTATTAATAAATGTAGCTTAGCATGCTTTTTAAGCATTGCAATGATTTTCTGAAAAATAAACTTTTAAATGCTTAACAAGCTCGCATTATTATTCTTGAGACTTGAGAAAAACATTCATTTTACTTTTGTCGTTCAGCAAGGTAAGTCGAAGCGTTGCCACATTTCATTTTTTTTTCAGGATGTTCCAGCTTCCAGCTTATTGTGCTTATTGGTTGAATTATCTCCGTCATCTTGCTCGACTAGAGTCCGGCTTTGTGCAGTCAGCGAAAAGACTACGAAAAACTGAAGCATGCATCAAACTAATTTTTCGCACTTTTGTTCCCGAGTTGTGCCGAACCGGCCGAACCGACGAATTCCCCCAGGGGAACGACACATTTTTTTCTATGGCGAAAGATACGGCATATCCCTCAAAAAAGATAGCATAACTAGTGCGGGTTTTGTTGTCGTTTTTGCGGGATTTACCATCGTTTTTCGGAACTTTCCAGCCCAGAAAAACTAGTGTCGTTTCCCTTGGCAATCCCACAAAAACAATTGATTTTCCTGTATTTCCCATATACAGCCCAAGCAACTACCCAAGTTATAACAAATAGGCCGCAAAAAGGTTCCACTCTATGAAAGAGTAGGGACTCCACTGTATAGCGGCTGGGCCACCCCATTCATACAACCCAATTCAATAAAAGATAATACCCTTAAAGTAGGCAATTACCAAGGATTGGAACGCGCTGTACAGAGGATGCATGATGCATGAATGAACTAAAATTTTCAATAGTTTAGCGTTGATAATCGATAGTTTCAATACTACTGGCAAATTGGTGGAAAGTTTACGAATCTATTGATATATAAATCATCAAAATCCATTGAAAGATTAAGGACCTATTAATGTTACAAATCTTACATGATTTCGTGACGATCTTCAGTTTTGAAATTCTCATTTGACACCCTGTATCCGAGTCTTCCCCTTAGACGTAGTTTACGTCAAAAGCGGTGCACCGACGATTTTCAGCAGATAACAAACCCGTTTGATTTTACCTGGGTGGTGCGGATAGAATCGATTTGGTTGTCAAACTGAAGCCAAAATTTTCTATTGTGCCGGAGCCAAACATTGATGATTGTGGTTATGTTCGTTTCTGATCTAATATTGAGAAGTATTGTTATTATGTTGGGAAAAAATAAAAATAAACTTTGTTTGAGTTTTGTATTCTTTGTAACAAATATTCTCACATTATATTTCGAGTGGAAAATTAGTGGGAATGCAACTAAAAAGCACTCGTTACGAAATTTTACGAGATTCAGCAGCTGATTGGAGCATGAATGTATGTAAACAATCGTAAAGTCATGTAGAGTCTAGCGCATTTGTGCGCTCTCATGCAGCGTGGAAAGAGAAATTCGAAGAGCGGGAAATGTTTGACAGCCAAGTACAGTCGCGATTCGCTGGTTGGGCCACGACCTCGGCCCAACTAACGAATTCGGTTTTTTAGTTGGGCCAACTGACAGCCATTTGAACACGTGTATTTCGACTTGAACATCACAAATGATGTCCACACAGTAAACTCAGATTACTGGGGTCGGTAAAATTTTACCGGGTTTTCAAACAGCTGAACGTTCGGTAATCAACCCAGTAATTTTTTGGATTACCGAACGCTCAGTAATTAAAAAATAACATGAACTGTCAAAAATTACAATTTGTTCGGTAACAAATTGACGACGTGTTCAGTAATTTCATTACCGTGAATGTCAATAAACTAACAGGACGTCGGTAAAAGTTTAACAATATTTTCGGTAAAACTTTAAATGTATTACCGATCGATCGGTAAATAGATGATTTTTTTTGTATCGAAATTCAAAATAGAAAATAATATTATAAATAGAATATAAGTAAGTATTATGTTCAACAACAAATGGGATATTTAATGTGAACATCTTGGTGGAAATGACGCAGTTCTAGAATCGCAATGTCTTTTTCCTTTGGAAAGGAATTAAGAAAGAATAGAAAAAAAGGAAGAAGGAATTGCGATCTTTGAATCGCAAAGTTTAAGAATTTACGATTCACTTTTTCACTCAAAATGCCGGAAAACATTATTTAAATGTTGCTAAATATTTATAGTTATTCTATTATGTTCCTCCATCCTTCCACAATGTTCCAACATTATTTTATTCTGAATCAAAGATGAAAATACTTTTGAAAATATCATAAATATGTGAACTCAAGCAAAACCACACTAGGAATAAAACCGTAACATATCGCAAATGGCGAATAGATTTGTAATCAAGTTGCAATTGCTGGTTAACAGTTGTGCTCGGTAATTTTGGAAGTATATTTGATGGGGTGTTCAGTAGAATTCATTTTTTACGGTCAGTCTCAGTATTTTTTTACCGTACAGACGAACAAAAACTAATTGCCGAAGCAGTCAGTAGTTTTTTTTTGCGGTCTTCAGTACTTTTATTCCCATAAACTGAGTCACCGGTAAAAAATATCAATTTTGACATTAGGTTTGCTGATATCTCAGTAAAATCGTAAATTACTGAGCAAGATCTGTAAAATTTTTTACCGAACAACAGAACCCTGGTTAAGTGTGCAGTGACGCCCAATCCCGTTTTCCGTGTTTACATTGAATTTTGACGTACGGTTGCTTTTTAGTTGGGCCATGGCCCAACCAGCGGAGGCCCAACTAAAAAGTGACCCAAGTATTAAGATCCCAACCAGCGAATCCCGACTGTAACTGCAAAATAATTTTGTTTATGGGAGTGATTTCAAAATATCCCTCTGCTCGCTTGACCGCAGAAAAGCGGCTCTATCCGCAGTACCCAGGATTTTATCATGCGCACAGTAAAAATCAACTGTGGTCAATGCGGAATGTTGTCACATGAACTGAAACAATGGTGAATTTCTCTTAAACCATGGTAAAATTTATTGAAATTTCATGATAGCTTTAAATACAGAGCGTACACGCTTAGATCAGTTTACCTACTTATGGGTACTTGATTCACCCATATATAGGTATTGTGTACATTACCTATATTATAGGTGAATTGTACTGATAATATTGGTAATATTTACTTATATTGTTGGTAAACTGAGTTTACCCAAATTTGGGTGAATGCAATTCACCCATATTTGGATGAAAAATAAAACTTAATCGAATTTGACAGAATCAATAGAAGTTGGCAACATAACATAATCTCATTTCAAAGTGTAAGATGGTTTAAAAAAACTAGAAGTCAGTTCTTCATAATAACTTTTTAAATTCAGATTCACCATTTGACTCTGATGCTGCGGTTGTTAAATTCTTTGTTTTTCCGGTGCAACAATTATCCCCCCATTCGCTGTCTGTTCCGGTGCCACCTCGGGTGCCACTATTCCTGCACATATATCAACAAGCAGTGGCAACCTTCACCTACCTATTGGTGGTGTTGGTTTGCGTGGGAGAGCGATCAGATTCGTCAAATCGTCGTTTGAATCTTTGTTTACAAAAGCAGATAAGTCGTTTTGAAAATTTTGTCTTGACTTTACTATCACCTCACGTGCATGTTACACGAAATAAAGTTTAGTACGACAATATCAACAGAAGGCGCTAGCGTGAGATGTTAAATATTTACAAAGGTATAAGATGTGCGCGCCCTGGATGTGGAACTCGCAAGCAGTTGAATTTAAAACGACTTTTGAGCTCATGGTGGATGGGAATTTCATCAGTGTTACGCCTGTCTGTGCTGACAGCATAACGTGTTTAAATGGGTGTTTAAACTTTTTAATCCTTATTTAGTAAGATCCGGACTAACGAGTCGTAGGATTATACTAATGACACACTGATGGTATAAGTACCATGGTACAAGAATCTTGAAATGATTACCGTATACCGATTATTGTCTTTATTAAAGATAGTCTTGGAATAATTTTCTTGTCCTCTTGTACCATAGTACAAGTGCCTTAGGTGTGCCTTAGTATTAGTGAGGTCCGGATAAGCGGGGGGATACTAGTACATTGGAACCATAAAATAAGTACTAATTTGCTCTGACCTCTATACGCCCCTGGTTGTAATTAGTAATTTTAGAAATATAAATTCAGCAGTTTTACTGGTCAACATTTTCTAAATTGTAAATCAGCCTTTATTGATATTCTGACGACAAAGCTTTTTTGTCCGACATTTTCTCGGAGCGCGCGAATAAAATGAGAAAATCGTTTTTAAATTCAATTGTAAAGGCCAGTATCGACTTAAAAAGTAGAGAGGTTACGGAATTTTGTTCAATATTACCGAGAGGAATTTTGACAACTGATCTGCATGGAGCAAATTGTCACTTTTACTTACGGAATAATCGAGCAGAATATTTTTCCGAAAGTAAAGTGACAGCTCGCATTACTTTGCGTGGGAACCGTACAAATGCCAATTTTGTTTTTGGTTCTTTTCATGTGGATACTGCTGTAAGAATTTTGTTTCGATTCTTTACTTCCCCGATTCAGTGAACGGAATTTAACATGCACGTAAAAAAATTTAATGTTATTTATTATAAATATTTCTAATACCTTTTTTGCCAAAGCAGGTGCCTAATGATATGTATAAGAAAAACTTATACATCGTATTAGTCACATACATTCCGAAACTTATACTTTTCATTAACTTATGAATGTTATTAGCTTTTTGGTATGGGATCATTCATTAGGTGGCATAATAAAGAGTATAAGTATTTTCGAATGGTTTTTGCCAAAACATATAAGGTTATTTTTTTACGTGTGTGATTGAGATAGAAAAAGAAATTTCTTTTGGACACGATACCAACACGTAAAAAAAATTAATGTTATTTATTATAAATATTTCTAATACCTTTTTGCCAAAGCAGGTGCCTAATGATATGTATAAGAAAAAACTTATACATCGCATTAGTCACATACATTCCGAAACTTATACTTTTCATTAACTTATGAATGTTATTAGCTTTTTGGTATGGGATCATTCATTAGGTGGCATAATAAAGAGTATAAGTATTTTCGAATGGTTTTTTGCCAAAACATATAAGGTTATTTTTTTACGTGAACCTTAACAATCGGAATTCGACACGTCGTTTTGAAAAATTCGGCCTTAAAAGTTTGGTAGCCTTTTGAACCGGTTACTAATGACACACTGATGGTATTCGTACCATGGTACAAGTTGTACCACAGGTGTGTTGCCTTGTACCATCCCAGAAAACAATTTGTGAGATGTTAGATGCTGGTTAGGTAGGTTAGATATGCTCTTTAAAAAAACATAACCATGTTCATGCTTTTATGCTGATACCGTTTTTCTTCTTCCAGTTCTTGTTCGACAATGACAACGGCTCCGCGAGGCAGAGGAAATCAAAAACAATATTCAGAGCTCAATTAGCGGAAAAAACCGTAATCGCGTGTTCGAACGGTCATTTATTATGCGCGAGATTGTGCGTTCCCTAGCAGGGGGATTCTAAGCAGTTCGAGACAGCGGGCTTCCTTTATTCGCGTGTTTGTGCTCATCAGGAGATGTGCATCCGGAGTAAATATTAAATACATAGTGCAAAACATCCTCCAAAGGTTGCTGTGGAGAAGTTGAGAATATTCTGGCTGGGACCAATGCCCTGATGCAGTTCTCTCCCGCCACGGTACCATTAGCACTTAGTGCTGCAGCAAAAATGTCGGCGTTCCTTTTCGGATCCTCGTCTTCGATTTTTATTTTCTATACTATCAAAAAGGTGATTGCTATACATTGATTGCTTCAAGAGTGTCTTAATCAAATAGTTTTTGTTTTTAATTTATTTGCAGTTACCACCATCGACCAGACCAATGCGTTCTATGCTGATATTGTGTAGGAGGACCCTGCTCCGGAGACTGAGCCGGCTAGTAAAAAAGGAGCAAGCATCTCCGTTGGCGCTGATAAATAATATTGTGGCTTCAGGAGCAGAATCATCTTGAGGAACAGCGACAATGCACAACGATTGGTGCCAATCCATACGGCACCGTCACTGGTCCATTTGTGATTACCGTTTTCGCAACCCACCTGATTCATGAAGGCCATAAAATCTGACGTTCGCTTCTGGCAGCAGGACCCAAACTTAAGGCCCTCGTGGAAGATTGGCACCCCGGATGAAACACACATTTTGGTCGTTTTTGGTTCCCTCGAACGAGTAAGTGCAACCGCCATGTTTGCATGTCGTTCCGGGTTGTATCTCCGTCGGATCGGATATGTTTTTAACCAGAGCAGGGCCTACAGGAAGATTATCGATTTGACTTTTGAAAGCCGGTGCTACAAAAAATGTCGTTGTCGCTGATAAATAATATCATTGTGGCTTCAGGGGCAGAATCATCTTGAGGAACAGCGACAATGCACCAGAGAAGCAAACGCTTGCCTCAAAGCGGAAGATCAGCGGTCGACTGAGGAAGGAATTTGAAGCCGATCCGAATCGGTTCAAGTGAGTAGTACCTTTTTGTGAATGATATATTATTTTCGTCACATTTGGTGTTGGTCTTAGGGCAAATTACGGCTGTAACATTTCAATTGTTGACTCCAAACGAACACTTTTGGGATTTCGATAGGAATCCCTCTGGAATTTCTATTGAAATCCTGGGATTTTCGATACTCTGGGACTTTTGATTAGATATTTCGATAGAAAACCCGGGATTCTAAGAATCCATCTGGGTTCCCGATGGGAAAAATTTTAGGATTACTAAAAGAACAAAGTTTCTGAAATTCCTACGGAAATACTTCTGAGATTTTGAAAGGAATCTTTTTGAGATTTTTAAGGGAATTCCTACGGAAGTCTTTCTTGGATTTCTAAGGAAACATTTGAGATTTCGACGGAAATACTTGCGAGATTTCAACGGAAACCCTTCTGGAGTGTCGATAGGAATCTTTTTGGGATTTCGAAGGCAATACTTTTGAGATTTCGACGGAAATACTTCCGAAATTTTGATACGAACCCTTGAGAATCTGATACAAACCCTCTTGGGACTTTTTTAGGATTACGAAGAGATAACTTTTGGGATATCGACGGGAGTAATTCCGAGATTTAAGCTCTGAGATTTTGACAAGAATACTTCCAAGATTTCGAAATGAAACCTCTTAGGATTAGGAAAACCAATGGAAATGTTTCTAAGGTCTCAATGGGAATTCTTTTGGAATTTCGAAAAGAAAACTTTTGGGATGTCGACGGAAATACTTCCGATATTTCAACGGAAATCCTTCTGAAGTGTCGATAGGAATTCTTCTGAAGTGTCGATGGGAATCCTTTTGGGATTTCGAAAGCAATACTTTTAATATTTCATCGGAAATACTTCTGAGATTTCAATGGGAATCATTTTGGGATTGCGAAAAGATTTTTTTGGGATCACAAAAGGATAACTTTTGGGGTACCGACGGGAATATTGCCAGTGATGGACTTAATTCCAAATTAAAAGATTACTTTAATAAAGAATTATAAAATAGACGGGAATATTTTGATAGCAAACGCTCTTAGGGATTCGATGGGAATCAGTCTGGGTTTTTGGATGGGAATCCTGTTGTTGGGATATCGAGGAAAATTTTTGGGATATCGACGGAAAAATTAAAGATTTCGATTGGAATCTTTTTGGTAATCCGATGGGGGTTCTTCTGGGACTCCGATGGGAATCTTTTTAAGATTACTTAGGAAAAATAATTAGGATTCTGACGGAAATATTTCCAAGATTTCGATGACAATTCTTGTGGAACTCAAATAGAAGTTCTTCTGGGAGTGCAATGGGACACTCTTAAATTATTTTTCCGAATTCAGCAACAATTTCGTCAAGAATCAAACAGCCGAGATTTCGGTAAAAATTTTAACCGACTTTCGGAAATCCATATTCATCAATATTTTACCGAGATTCTTTTGGGATTTCAATAGATTCCTATAGCAAACCCTTATAAGAATTCGATTGAATTCCCTTCGAAATCCCGATGAAATTCCTGGAAAAATTTCCGAAGGATTTTCTCGAGAAATTCTTGAAGGTATTCCCGGAGGAACGCCTCTGGGAATTCCTTCGTGAATTTCTTCGGGAATTTCTCTGGGAGTTCCTACGGGAATTCTGGCGGGAAATCCTTCGGGAATTTCTCCGCGAACTCCTTCGGGAATAGCTTCGAATCGCTCATGAAAGTCCTCTGGGAATCGCTCCAAAAGTAAGTAATTTGGAGTTCCTGGAAATTTAATTGCGAATTCCTCCAGAAATTCATTTGCAATTCGTCTAGCATTTCCTCTGAGAATTGCTTCAGCAGTCCTTCTGGAAATGGATCAATCAAGGTAACTCATTTTGCACTCACCGCATCAAAACAACGGCGACACTGCAGTATACGCATATTTCTATTCGTGTGTCTTTGACAGAACATGTCTACGGTGGCGCGACCTGCCCATTTCATAGCAGCAGTTTTTGCTTATTGATTGGTCCATTGCTCAAAAAGTCCCCATGGGAGTTGCTCCTCTGGAATTTCCTCTAGCAGTTCCTCTGGGATTCCATCCAGAAGTTCCTCTGGCATTTCCTCCAGCAGTTCCTCTGGTAAATGCTCCAAGAGTTTCTAAGAATTCCTCCAGGAGTTCCTCTGGGAATTCCCCCAGCAGTTCCTCTGGGAATTCCTCCTGCAGTTTCTCTGGGAACCGCTCCAGAAGTTTCTCTGGGAATTGCTGCAAAAGTTTCTAAGTTCCTACTGGGAATAACCCTAGAAACTCATTTGGAGTTCCTAGAAATTGAATTGAGAATTTATTCAGGAGATCCTCTGGGAACTACACCAGAAATTCATCTGCATGTTCCTTTAGCATTTCCTCTAATATTTACTCCAACAGTTCCTCCGGGAAATGCTCCAAGCGTTTCTAAGAATTCCTCCAGGAGTTCCACTAGGAATTCCACCATCAGCTCCTCTGAGAATTGCTGCAAAAGTTTCCTTGGGGATCCCACCAGAAATTTATCTGGGAATTCATCCAGGAGTTCCTCCGAGAATCTCCCCAACAGTTCCTCTGGAAATTCCTCCAGCAGTTCTTCTAGGAATTGCTCCAGCAGTTCCTCTGGGAAATGCTACAAAAATTGCTCTGGGAATTGCTCCATAAGTTCCTAAGTTCCTCAAGGAGTTCCACTGGGAATAACCCCAGACTCTCATTTGGAGTTGGGAATTCCTCCAGCAGTTCTTCTGGGATTCCATCTAGCAGTTCCTATGGGAATTGCCACAGAAGTTCCTCTGGGAATTCCTTCAGCTTCAAATTCCTCCAGGAGTTACTCTGGGAATTGCTTCAATTTCGTGTAGGAATTCCTCCAGGTGTTCCTATGGGAATTCCTCCAGCAGTTCCTCTGGGTATTGCTACAGAAGTTCCTTTGGGAATTAGCGTTAGCGTTGTTACGGTATACTTCGTAGATTGGACATTGGACACAGATTGCTATCAGAAATCAAGGTGGGAAGTAATCCTTGATTTCAATCTAAGACAAAAATGGCAAAAGCATGAGGATTACTACTCCCGGCCACGCCCATATTTACCGTAACTAGGGATAGGGAAGGAAATGTTTATGTAAAACTTACTTAGTGAGAGGCCCCGACTTGGCGACGCCCTCATAAGTTCTACAGAGTTGGTGGTTAGGTAGGTCATGGAGGTTTGCCTCAAGCTGGCAATTAGACCAATAGCATATGTTGTTTATGTGTTTCTAATTTAAACTCTTGCCAGCCGGCTGTCGAAGTTCCTACTGAAGTTCCTTTGGGAATTACTCCAAAAGTTCCTAAGTTCCTCTAGGAGTTCCACTGGGATAACCCCAGATACTCATTTGGAGTTCCTTTAGAAATTAAATTGGGAATTCCTCCAGTTCCTTTGGGGATTTCACCAGAAATTCATCTGGAAATTCCTGCAGGAGTTCCTCTCGGAATTCCTTCAGCATTCCTTCTGAGAATTACTCCGAAAGTTCCTCCGGGAGTTTATTCCAAAGTTCCTCCAGGAGATCTTCTGCGAATCCTTCCAGAAATTCATCTGGGATTTGCTCCAGCAATTCCTTCGTGAAATGCTCCAAGAGTTTCTAAGGTTTCAGCAGTTCCTCTGGGAATGATTCCCAAGGTTCCCATTCCTCTGGAAATGGTTCTTGGAAGAATATCCTAAGGAACTCCTGGAGGAACCTTTGAAGGAACTCCTAGAGGAATCTCTCAAAGAACTCCTGAAGGAATCTCAGTAGGGATTCCTGTGGGAATCACCGCATGAATTCCTGGGAGCATCTCCGAAATAATTCTTGGAGGAATCTCCGAAGGAACTCCTGAAGAGTTTTCTTCCTCAGAAGGATTTCCTGGAGAAATCTCAGAAGGGTTTCCTGAAGGTATCTCAGACGGATTTCCTGGAAAATCTACGTATTCCTGGAGGAATCTACGTAGGAACTTATGGAAGAATCTCCGGAAGAAATCCTGAACAAATCTCCGAAGGAACTGCTGCAGGAATCTTCGAAGGAGCTCCTGAATGAATCTCCGAAGAAACACCTGAGAGGATCTCCGATGGAAGTTCTGCAGGAATCTCCGAATAAACTCATGGAGGAATCTCCGAAGGAACTCCTGAGGGAATCTCCGATGGAACTTTTGGAGGAATCTCCGAAGGAACTCCTGAAGAGTTTTCTTCCTCAGAAGCATTTCGTGGAGGAATCTTAGAAGGGTTTCCTGAAGGTATCTCAGACGGATTTCCTGGAAAAATCTTCCAGGAGTTCTTGCAAGAATCTCCGAAGAAACTCCTCCAGGAATCTCTGAAGGAACTGCTTCAGGAATCTCCGAGTGAACTTCTGCAAGAATCTTCAAAATAACTCTTGGATGAATCTCCGAAGGATTCCATGTAGGAATCTCCGAAGGAACTTGTTGACGGGTCTCCGATGAAACTTCATGAGGAATCTTCATAAGAATCCCTGGAGGAATCGCCGAAAGTGCTCCTGGAGGAATCTCCGAAGAAACTGCTGCAGGAATCTCCGATGGAACTCCTGCAGGAATCTCCGAATGATCTTCTGCAAGAATCTTCGAAGGAACTGTTGGATGAATCTCCGAAGGATTCCATGTAGAAATCTCCGAAAGAACTCATGTAGGAATCTCCGAAGGAACTTCTTGACGGGTCTCCGATGAAACTTCTGGAGGAATCTTCATAAGAATCCCTGGAGGAATCGCCGAAAGTGCTCCTGGAGAAATCTCCGAAGAAACTGCTGCAGGAATCTCCGATGGAACTCCTGCAGGAATCTCCGAATGATCTTCTGCAAGAATCTTCGAAGGAACTCTTGGATGAAACTTCGAAGAAATCCATGTAGAAATTTCCGAAAGAGCCCATGTAGGAATCTCCGAAGGAGCTACTGGAGGGGTCTCCGATGAAACTTCTGGAGGAATCTTCATAAGAATCCCTGGAGTAATCGCTGACGGAGCTCCTGAAGGAATCTCCGAAGGAACACCTGAGGGGATCTCCGATGGAAGTTCTGGAGGAATCTACGAAGGAACTCATGGAGGAATCTCCGAAGGAAATCCTGGACAAATCTCCGAGGGAACTGCTGCAGAAATATTTGAAGGAATCTCCGAAGAAACACCTGAGGGAATCTCCGATGGAAATTCTGGAGGTATCTCCGACGGAACTCCAGAAGAGCTTTCTCCCTCAGAAGGATTTCCTGGAGGAATCTTAGAAGGGTTTCCTGAAGGTATCTCAGACGAATTTCCTGGAAAAATCTTCCAAGAATTTTTTCAAGAAGCTCCGAAGAAACTCCTGCGGGAATCTCCGAATGATCTTCTGCAAGAATCTTCGAAGGAACTGTCGGATGAATCTCCGAAGGAATCCATGTAGGAATCTCCGAAAAAAATCATGTAGGAATCTCTGAAGGAACTTCTGGAGGGGTCTCCGATGAAACTTCTGGAGGAATCTCCATAGGAATCCCTGGAGCCGAAGGAGCTCCTGGAGGAATCTCTGAAGGAACTGCTGCAGGAATCTTCGAAGGACCTCCTGAAGGAATCTCCGAAGGAACACCTGAGGGGTTCTCCTATGGAAGTTCTGGAGGAATCTCCGAAGAAACTCATGGAGGAATCTCCGAAGGAACTCCTAGAGGAATCTCCGAAGGAACTCATGCTGGAATCTCTGAAGAAACTCCTGAGGGGATCTCTGATGTAACTTCTGGAAGAATCGCCGAAGGAACTCCTGGAGCAATCTTCTTCTTGCGAGAAGCTCCGAAGAAGCTCCTGCAGGAATCTCCGAAGGAACTCCTACAAGAATCTCCGAAGGAACTCCTGCAAGAATCTCCGAAGGAACTCCTGCAGGAATCTCCGAATGAACTTCTGCAAGAACCTTCAAAGAAACTCTTGGATGAACCTCCGAAGGATTCCATGTAGAAATCTCCGAAAGAACTCAAGTAGCAATCTCCGAAGGAACTTGTTGACGGATCTCCGATGAAACTTCTGGAAGAATCTTCATAAGAATCCCTGGAAGAATCGCCGAAAGTGCTCCTGGAGGAATCTCCTAAGGAACACCTGAGGGGATCTCCGATGGAACTTCTGGAGGAATCTCCGGAAGAACTCCTGGAGGAATCTCCGAAGTAACTGCTGCAGGATTCTCCGAAGGAACTCCTGGAGGAATATCCGAAAGAACTCCTGGAGGAATATCCGAAAGAACTCATGTTGGAATCACTGAAGAAACTCCGGAGGGGATCTCCGATGGAACTTCTGGAGGATTCGCCGAAGGAGCTCCTGGAGGAATTTCTGAAAGAGCTGCTGCAGGAATCTCAGAAGAAGCTCCTGGAGGCATCTTTGATGAAACATCTGAGGGGATCTCCGATGGAAGTTCTGGAGGAATCTCCGAAGGAACTCATGTAGGAATCTTCCATAGAACTGATGAAGGAATCTCCGAAGGAACTCCTGGAGGAATCTCAGAAGGATTTTCTTCCTCAGAAGGATTTCCTGGAAAAATCTTCCTCCGATGGAACTCTTGCAGGGATCTCCGAAAGAACTCCTGAGGGGATCTCCGATGGAACTTCTGGAAGAATCTCCGAAGGACTCCTGCAGGAATCTTCCATGGAACTTATGGAGGAACCTCCGAAAGAACTCCTGGATTTTCTTCCTCAGAAGGATCTTCAAGGAATTCTTGGCAGAAACTCCGAAAGAACTCCTGCAGGAATCTCCGAAGGAACTGCTGCAGGATTCTCCGAAGTAACTGCTGTAGGAATCTCCGAAGGAGCTTCTGCAGGAATCTTCCATGGAACTTATTGAGGAATCTCCGAAGGAACTTCTGTAGGGATATCCGAAGGAACTCCTCGAGAAATTTCCGAAGAAACTCCTCGAGGAATCTCCGAAGGAAATCCTCGAGGTATCTTTGAAGGAAATTCTGCTCGAATCTCCGAAGGAACTCCTGCAGGAATCTTCGAAGGAACTCCTGGAGGAATCTCCGAAGGAACTCATGTAGGAATCTATCAAGGAACTTCTGAGAAGATCTCCGATGGAACTTCTGGAGGCATCGCCGAAGGAACTCCTCTAGGAATCTCCGAAAGAATTCTTGGAGGAATATCCTAAGGAACTCTTGGAGGAATTTTCGAAGGAACTCCTGGAGGAATCTCTCAAGGAACTCCTGGAGGTATCTCAGTACGGATTCCTGTGGGAATCACCGAATTAATTCCTTGGTGCATCTCCGAAATAATTCTTGGAGGAATCTCCGAAGGAACTCCTGAAGGGTTTTCTTCCTCAGAAGGATTTCCTGGAGGAAACTCAGAAGGGTTTTCTGGAGGTATCTCAGACGAATTTCCTGGAAAAATCTTCCAGGAATTCTTTCAAGAAGCTCCGAAGAAACTCCTGCGGGAATCTGCGAATGATCTTCTGCAAGAATCTTCGAAGGAACTATTGGATGAATCTCCGAAGGAATCCATGTATGAATCTACGAAAAAAAAATCATGTAGGAATCTCTCAAGGAACTTCTGGAGGGGTCTCCGATGAAACTTCTGGAGGAATCTCCATAAGAATCCCTGGACTAATCGCCGAAGGAGCTCCTGGAGGAATCTCTGAAGGAACTGCTGCAGGAATCTTCGAATGAGCTCCTGAAGGAATCTCCTAAGGAACACCATAGGGGTTCTCCGATGGAAGTTCTGGAGGAACCTCCCAAAGGAATCACGGAGGAATCTCCCAAGGAACTCCTGGAGGGAATCTCCGAAGGAACTCATGCTGGAATCTCTGAAGAAACTCCTGAGGGATCTCTGATGTAACTTCTGGAAGAATCGCCGAAGGAACTCCTGGAGCAATCTTTTAAGGAACTCCTGCGGAAATGTCCGAAGGTACTCCAGCAGGAATCTTCGACCAGGGCCACCTCAATGTCCCGTCCGGAGCAGAAGCCGCCGCCAGTGGTCGTCATCACGCGGAACCGAAGGGGTATTGATCTGGATGGTTCGGACCGCGCGCCATGTTCATCGAGATCCACCAGAGTGCCGAATGGGATACGGTAGGGTAGTCTCACTCCCGTATGGGACTAGGCATCAACAGTTACAGTCCCCAGAGCGAATAGCTAGATCTGTACTACGGTCCCCGGCAGGACCAGTCAGTAGAAACACCCAGCTGGGGCTATAAACCTTTACCACCGCCGTCGGTCATTACCAACCAACCGAAGAGAACGCACTCGTACTATCAGAACGCTGCCACGCTTGAAAGTCTTGCCGAAAAGGTGCACTCGTTCTACCCAAGCGCCAACCAACGCATGTCAGCAGTAACCGGTCATCATGTCGCAATCCCACCAAAGGTTTCCACAGAGCGGTTCCGATCAACACCTGCCACAAGTCGAAAACGCAGACCACCAATCACTCGGGAGACACGCACTGTTACGGTCTAGCCTATAATCCGACCTTGTCCAAGCAGCTCCCATTGCCGGCGGCACATTTGACCGCTGACGTTACGAACCTCCTCTGCCATCGCGTACACCGAAATACAGTCCATCGCCACTGGGCTGGGCGCGACTGGATCCCTCCAAAGGAGCTCCGTCCGGCGTTAGATTACTCCAGCGATATGGAAGCCACGTGGCCCACCCGGCCATGGTACACACGTGAGCACTCAAACCCTTGGAGGTGGTCCAGAATTTTAACTCAATCCCGCGCGATCGACGCCGTGTAGCTGACCATCTGCAGGGCGAAAACGACGGAAACCTTTCAGCTCCCAAGTACTCACAGCCCATCTGAAGGGATCCTCGAGATCATCACCAGCGTTTGACCGCCAGTCCATCGATCTTTACCTCGGATTAATATCGAGCTTAGCTTGCGACGAGTACCCAGCAGTTCTGCCATCTGTGAACAGCGAGCCTCACGCGACATCCTAAATAAGAAGCGAGTGCATCGGTTCTCTTGTTCCGCTGAAAACATACATGACGTACTTAAGAACACCGAAAACATCTTCAGCAGCTGGTGGTACTTTCATGTATTCACTGCCGGTACGGTCTATATCCTCGCAACATATTGGGCCGTCAATTCGTTCGCCAAGTGTCCGGCGTATGCGACAGCTGCTGAAAATGACTCAAGCTGGTCCGGGTGACGTATCAGGAACGGCAGCCCTCACCGGCCATCAGAGCCCGGCACCTACACCGAGCACAAAACTGCCCCGCAGCCACCACCCGATCGACATCAACCCGGCCGAGTATTCTAAGCTCAAGCTAGATAAGACAGGTGAGACGGAACATGTTAACAAATTAGTAACTATGAATTAACTATTTGTTTTGCTTTTCTTCTAACAGTGTTTGACGCAATCGAATATCCGGAATGCTATGGATCCATCTGCTTACCGGTCATGGACTCCGAGCATGTGTGAAACGTATGAAGCGCAGCAACCGATGATCCGACCGGCATTGGATTACTCCAGCGATACAGAAGCCACCATCGGATCGCGGCCCATCCGGCCATGGCAAACACGAAAGCTCGAGACAGCACTCAAACCCTTGGAAGTGGTCCAGAAATTGCCAACTTTAACTCAATCCCGCGCGATCGACCCGGGGCATGTATGGGTCTCCAGAGCCGTGTAGCTGACCGTCTGCAGGACGAAAGCGACGAAATCCTTTCAGCTCCCAAGTACTCACTGCCCATCTGAAGGGAGCCTAGAGATTTTCACCAGCGGTTCACCGCCAGTCCATAGATCTTAAGAACACCGAAAACATCTTCAGCAGCCGGTGGTACCTTCATATACTCACTGCCGGTACGGTCTATGTCCTCGCAACATATTGGGCCGTCGTCAATTCGTTCGCCAAGTGTCCGGCGTATGCGACAGCTGCTAAAAATGACTCAAGCTGGTCCGGGTGACGCACCAGGATCGGCAATGGTAGCCCTCACCGTCCATCAGAGCCCGGCACCTACACCGAGCACAAAACTGATCCGCACCCACAACCCGATCGACATCAACCCGGCCGAGTATACTAAGCTCAAGCTTGATAAGACAGGTAAGACGGAACTTGTTAACAAATTAGTAACTATGAACTAATTATTTGTTTTGCTTCTCTTCTAACAGTGGTTGACGCAATCGAATGTCCGGAATGCTGTGGATCCATCTGCTTGCCGGTCGTGGACTACGGGCCACGTCGAAACCGTCTCAAGGGCAGCAACCATTGATCCGAGATTTGAATCGACCCGGGTCCCGTATGGGTCTCCGGAGCCGTATCGCTGACCGTCTGCAGGACGAAAACGACGGAAACCTTTCAGCTCCCAAGTACTCACTGCCCATCTGAAGGGAGCCTCGAGATCTTCGCCAGCGTTTGACCGCCAGTCCATCGGTCTTAAGATTCCGAAAACATCTTCAGCAGCCGGTGGTACCTTCATATATTCATTGCCGGTACGGTCTATGTTCTCGCAACATATTGGGCCGTCGTCAATTCGTTCGCCAAGTGTCCGGCGTATGCGACAGATACGGATACGGAAGCCATCATCGGATCGTGGCCCACCCGGCCATGGCATACACGAAAGCTCGAGACAGCACTCAAACCCTTGGAGGTGGTCCAGAATTTGCCAACTTTAACTCAATCCCGCGCGTTCGACCCGGGGCATGTATGGGTCTCCAGAGCCGTGTAGCTGACCGTCTGCAGGACGAAAGCGATGAAATCCTTTCAGCTCCCAAGTACTCACTGCCCATCTGAAGGGAGCCTAGAGATCTTCGCCAGCGTTTGGCCGCCAGTCCATGGACCTTAAGAACACCGAAAACATCTTCAGCAGCCGGTGGTACCTTCATATATTCACCGCCGCTACGGTCTATGTCCTCGCAACATATTGGGCCGTCGTCAATTCGTTCGCCAAGTGTCCGGCGTATGCGACAGCTGCTGAAAATGACTCAAGCTGGTCCGGGTGGCGCACCAGCATCGGCAATAGCAGCCCTCACCGGCCATCAGAGCCCGGCACCTACATCGAGCACAACACTGCCACGCACCCACTATCCGATCGACATCAACCCGGCCGAGTATTCCAAGCTCAAACTGGATAAGACAGGTGAGACGGAACTTGTTAACAAATTAGTAACTATGAAATAATTATTTGTTTTGCTTTTACAGTGGTTGGCGCAATCGAATATCCGGAATGCTGTGGATCCATCTGCTTGCCGGTCGTGGACTACGGGTTACGCCTGAACCACCTCAAGTGCAGCATCCGATGATCCGAGATTTGTATTCCGTACTGGAATGCGATCGTATCCGGGTTGCTGGATGGATCGTGGGATCCTCAACATCGACACAAGCTGTGTCATAGATGTGCACTTTCATTAACTATTCTCCTGCGGCAACTGCCCGCAAGCTGCACCGGAACGGAACTTGGCCTCGGGACAGCACGGATGTTCTGTCGAAAATTCAAAACGCTGTAAAAATTGTAGGGGTTCCGTACTATTTAGTTGCTAAATATATAATTTTCCACGATCCTTTTCTTTATTGATAACTTATTTACATCCAACTGCCATTCGAGGCAGTTATGTATATGTACTTTTACTAGTACATATATATTCTGCCTCCGATGACAGCTGGGTGTAAATAAATCAACATGAAATCCCTTTTAAAACAACCCTAACCGCTGCCTAATCGCCCAAAGCGAAACATATCTAACGTTGATGTAACGTGAGTGTAACAGGTTAGATGGAATTATGCACCAAGCATAAACATACCTAACAAAAGTGTGTCATTCTAGCGTAACTTTAGCCTCACTTTACCCTAACCGTTAGAGAGAATGTTAGTGTAACTATCTCACAGGTTAGGTGCACATTATGCTAAAGTTAGAGTAACCTTCCTTGCTGGGATGCTGGTACAACGTGGAAAACCATGGTACAATATGTACTAGGGTATATAACCGTGGTATACCACGGTCCTTGTACCACCAGTGTGTCTTTAGTATTATCGCACTCATAACCGATTCAGATTGATGACACTCATTTCTGACAGTTTATATGTCAAAAGTGCATTAATTTTTTTCGCGTAACGTCATAACTTGAAACCATCACAAGTTGAGTGCCTCCGTCGTCCGTGGCGAAACGTCTTTTTTTAGGTTTTATCAGAAAATTATTTGGTATTTTGTTATTCGGAACTTTTTAGCATTAAAATAATCATTCCATTGCGCGAGAAACTGTGCCCAATAAGACAGTAGTGATTGCCTAATGTTCTACTCCCAGAAAATACGAAAATCGCATCTTGTGCTCAAACCATGCTAAATCGCAGTATTGAATAAGAGGAAATTTTCGATGCAGTTTCTTTTGGCTGTCGTTCCGCTTCTTTCATATAACTTTTCTATTGGATCGCGGGTTATTTATCAGCCAGACAGGAAGAGTGGTACGATATTCGCGTAGTAGGAAAAGAAAACTGAAACAATTAAGTGAAAAGTGCAGTGATATTGATTAGATTTTTATCTTCGATCCAACTTTGACCGCGGTAAAGCCCCGTCGGATGTATTGATCACAATGTCAAAAAATAAAATAGCGAGTTCCAAACTCGAAAGTGATCACATTGAGATAAAGTCCAAGGTAAAATAAAATCTTCACTGATTGTTCCGGATTTGACAAATTAAAGATTCTTGTTCCCCGGTGTAGTTTGATGCCGAATTCCGACGGTGGTCCCTGAAACGGTCTGAGCAGCACAATTTCGAAGCATTCCAATCGCTAATTGAAAGATTGCACAAACTGGATCGCTCCCAACTACTGGTGTCCTACATTGATCCGCGAGATAATGACTTGCTGCCGATTAACAATGACGACAACTTCGGCCGAGCGCTGACCACTGCACGACCGCTGCTTCGCGTTATTATCCAGCGGAAAGGTAAGTGTGTTTGGGTTTTGCACTTCATCTGGTAGAACATCAATTACTTTTGTTCTTATAGAATCTGATGTAGTTTGCCGTCTAAATAATCATTAGGGTGGTTTAGGAAAATCAAAGTTTTTAACGAGTTACGATGTCCATTTCTTTACCGTTGTTGTAACCGTTTTTCATTAAATGAAAAATAACAATGTTCGTTCATTGCTCACGGCCGATCTTCATTAAATTCAATAGTTATCAGCTAGACTTTATTCCCTGCTCATAATCCAATTTTTGGCAATTGATAAAAAGGCATAACCGCATAGTCTTACTCATTTCTCACTCTAGAAACTTTTTTTTTAATTTTTATTGAAGTTAATTTTTTAATTTAATAAGTGCTCATCAAAAACATTAATAATTAATTATTTGTAATAATGACTTTTTTGTTTTGTTTAACAACGCAAATATTGGAACGGATATGTCGGATCGTGTATGGTCTGTTGGGAAATTAGTACCACGATACCTACGACTTTTATACGGTCTTGGAGTTCTAATCGTAATACGAGTTACGAAATATGATCATATGGGTATCATACATTTTTGTCATCTTTTCAATGATTTGTAGTCTATCGTAGTGCAGTCAGACATAGTTACGGATTTTAGGACACCCTAACAATCAGCAATCAACTTATCTATCGAACACCACTTATATGGAGAACAATAATCTTCATTCTGTTACTACGGTATGCTACGAACAGTCGCACAGCCAGTACGCGACAAACATACATGGTTGGATTATTACTTGCATATACAAACAGTGATTCACTTGCGCTTAATTTGATGCGATACTCGGCGACAGCGGAAACAAGGAAACAGATATGTACGGCATTATGCTGTATATTAAATAAATGCATTGCCACATATGAATAGATAAAAAGTTCTTTGTTTAACGGTATTTGGTGAACTGATTGTGTATCAACGATACAAGATTGTGATAACTGGATAGAGAACACTTTATTTACCTACAATTAGGTACTTGGTGAGGTTCTTGTTATCAAACAATTATTTTGGTTTCCTACGGATGTATTGATGCAATGTGATACGATTTACTTTATAAAACGTTCTCTAACGGTACTTGGATGTTAGTCATATTTTTTGCCTTTCTCGAACTACAAAGTCGTATCGCGTCTTTCATTTCACTTCAAAATTTTGAGTATCATTTTGAATTTGTTAATTTTCTCGTTCCTTCATTTGAAGCATAATTTTGCATAACGACATAAATAAAGGAAAAACAACAATAATTATTCTTCTTCATCTATGGCTCTACACTTCAACTCGAACTTAGTATTATATTAGCATTTCCTTAGTTATTAAATGAAATCTTTTCTATGCCCGCCATTGCATAAGTTGTATTTGTGGCAAGTACAATGGATACACTTTGTCCACGGAGTCGGGAATGTTTCCCACCCGAAAACATACTAGACCAGACCGAGAATCAAACTCGCCATCTACGGATTGGCAATTCTGCGCCTTTGCTCGCAAGGCTAACTGCAGACTCTACATTCCAATTGGACTGGAACTTGATCTACTTTTCAAGTTAGTGTTCCATTTTGGTATTGAAAGCTTTTCTATGCCCAGATAGCCGAGACTCGAAAACATTCTCGGCCAGACCGAACGAGAATCGAACTCGTTATCTCCGAATTAGCACACGTAATTAGCGTGTTTAACATCATCGCTCTACTACTTGGTACTTTACCTAATGAACTACAGCTCCTCCTCGATGAGCCTACGCCGAATGGAGAATCCTTCTCCACTGGACTCGATCCTGAGCCAACCGATTCCAGTCGCAGATCCGGTCTATGTAGAAAATGTGGCGAGGTATTACACGTTGCTAGGGACTGTACGAAGCAACCGAAATGCCTGCTCTGCAAACCGGAGGACTGGAACGACTATATGATGGATGGCTTCCGATGCCCTGCATATAAGTATGCGATAGCGGACGGGATGAATGCAGATCATCCAGTTAAATCTCAATCATTGTGACATCATACGACAACCGAAGCAATAACTGTAACTGGGTGGCGGATTCATCGGCGATTGCCAAGTGATGGTAAAATTCTCTATTCAAGAAGTGAAGTGGTAGATAGCTGTAGCCAAGGTTTCGTTATCGCCAAAATTAACGGGATCTTCGTGTGTAGCTGCTCGGAACAGTGACAAAATCGGAATAATTTTCTTAGACGATTTTTTTGCCATAAATGTTTGTAAAAATGATTTATTGCTGGTAAAATGTAAGATTTGACAAGTCAATTCATTCATCGATCATATAAGAACGAGCTCAGTGCAATTAAAATATAAACGCAATACTTATCTGCAATTCACAGAGGATATTGGGATTGTTTTGTAATCGCAGGTTAATAAAAGAACGTCTGTTCTGCTTGAGTGTTAGATAAGTGAAAATTTATTCAAACAAATTACGTTAGTGAAAAGACATAGGAAATGTATATTGATCATCAATGGTGACTGGTTGAGGATCCTGATAAGTAAGGAGTGCATCAAGGGAACGTCCATAAATGATGTTACGAAAAATTAACCATTGTCAATCCCTCCTCCATTCATTGTCCCACTTTCTGAATGAAATATCTTATATATTGATATGAGTAGTCACAGTTTTAGAAACCCTCTCCCTTCCACTAAAAGCGTGACGTAATTTATGGACGTTCCCTAAGGTAAGGTGGCATCCGTTGATAACATAACAATAAATTTGAAAATAGTTGACCTCCTTAACCCTTTCGGGACGGATGGGTCATATATGCCCAGGGTTTGAGATTGGCTGTAAACAATCACCGAAGAGAACTAGGTCCCCACTTTCTTCAGCAAACATGTTCATCTGGATGTCGGCTACCCAGGAAAAATATTGGAGGTCAAGTTTGACTATACCTTGAAGACCTAGATATCCAAAACCTAGCTAAGATTTTGCTTCTGACAGCTTGTAGACGAATCTGAAATATTTGGATCCTATACAACATTGTTTAATAATTCTGAAGACTCAATCAAGTTTAGTCATCTTGATCGTTGAGACATTTATTTCTCCAAAACGTTATTTAATTCAGCTGACGGTATCTACCAAATCAACCAAGGCTTATGCAAAGTCATCATCATCGCCATATACCCAATCCAGTCCAATAGGCACATGCGCATCATTTAAATCCAGTTTTCTCAATGATGTTCAAGGTATTCCAAAACGTTCCCAAGTTCAACCCAAAGTATCTACCGGACAAAAAAGGCTTCTTGCAAAGTCCTCAACATCGATATGTACCCAACCTGGTTCAATAAGCATGTGCGCACCATGCAAACTCAATTATCTTGAATTCGAGATGTTCAAGGTACTCCAAAACATTCTTGACTTTAGCTCAAGGTATCTACCAGGTCAATCAATCAAAGTTTTTGCAATGTCTTTGGCGTATACTTAATATATCCAAAAGGAATGATGTAAACACAATTTTCGGGAATAAGAGGTGCTCACGGTTAGTTACGGTCCGGTTTTTGGTTGGGACACATTCTAGATTCCTAGATACAATCGCCTCTCAACATCTCGATATTGAAGGGACCATCGAGATAGGGAGAGATCGAGGAATGGAAGGAAAATTAAAGTGGGTACTAGATCCAAAAAAGATCGTTTCTATGAAAAAGGACAACAAAACAAATGTCGTTTACTGTTGTTGATATGTTTGTTATTGTTCAAATCTGGTCTAGTAGCCTAAAAATTTGAACATATCGACATAAGGAGAGTGAATCCTGAACAAAATATGATCAGAACATCATGATACAGAGATATCGAGATAGGGAGGTTATCAAGATGTAGAAAGCCCAAATGTATGTAGATTGAAGGGACTGAGGAATGCATCAACATAGGGAGAGATATCGAGATATAGAACATCTCGATGAGAGCCGACTGTACATACTTATGCAATGGCGAGCATATAAAAGCTTTCAATTAATAACTGAGGAATGGCTAATAGAATACTAAGTTGAAAAGGACAAGTTCCAGTTGGAATGTACAGCCATAGCAAAAGAAGAAGAAGAAGTCGAAGGTCTTCCAAAATGATCGTGAGTTAAGATCAAGATATCTACTAGATGCACAATAACTAAGGAGATGTTTGTGTCGAGCAATTTAGCTGCGGACTTTTTTGTTGAGGCGTATAACGGACTTGGATAATTACATAAAACAATACAACTTCCAGAATAGTTTAGCCAACCGTAAAGGTCTACAATGGCTAGTACAAGTGATGATTGAAGTCATATAAGCTAAATGGACTCACTGGGATATCATATCTAACATCATTCATAAGTTGGATCATTCTAGGTCAAAGTCCTTTTGAAAATTCGGTATTGAAATGATCTGAGCTTCATGACGTTTTGTAGAAATGTAATACAGTCGGTATTGAGATGTAGGACAGAAATTCTTGAAAAATTGTTCGAAAAGACTATCAAAGTAATATTTTTGTACGGCATAATTTGTTCCAACGATTCGATATCGAGTCTTAGAACATCAACTCATGGAGAGTCCACTGTAGCTTTTTTAGGTGATATCCTGCCAGCTCGATGGAACTGCTGGAATGTTTGTGATGTTATGCAGGACTTGGTCGAACGGGTAGATCACATGTTCGGAACTCCAGGACATTTTAGAGAACAGAAAAGACTTGTAGTAGCTTGTAAAAGTAATAAGTACCATTCTATCGGCTCGACGGACCTTCTGGGATGTTTAGCGATACACAGGTACATCTTTCAGGACTTGGTAGAGCAACTAGATCACATGTTCTGAACTCAAGGACGTTTTTAACAACCGAAAAGGCCTGTAGTAGCTTGTAAAAATAATGAGTGAAATACTATCGGCTAAATGGATCTGCTGGGATGTTCAACGATGTTCAGGGCTTGGTTGATCGAGTAGATCACATGTTCTGAACTAATTTGAGCTTAAGGATGTTTTGGAGAAACTAAAAGGCCAATAGTTGCGTGTAAAAGTAATGAGTGAAATCTTACCCGCTCAATGTACCTGCTAAGATGTTCAACGAATACGTCGTTCAAGGCTTGATTGATCGGGTATATCACATGTTCTGAACTTTAGGGTGTTTTGGAGACCCTGAAATAGTTTACGTTTATTTAAAACTCGATCAATTTATGTCTTATGATCACATAGATATTTTTGGATATAAATCCCAGCTTAGGAGATTTTGTTTGTAGACATATTTCCTAATGCATTCGAGGATATGTACTCCAGAACAGTTTGGACGGCCTAGAACAACCGAAAAAGTTTCTCAAAGATCTTGCGGTTATATCAGAACGCCAAATAACAATGTGTCAATGCAAACAAACCCACATCTTGTCTCTTTTATTTCGATGGGGGGAAGTCGGTGAAGAGAAACCTTATCTTTTAATTGCATATTATTCGGCAACTCCGTACGAAACCCATTTTTTTTGTTAAACATTAACAAAAAAAAAAACCTTATCTTGTTAGTTAAGGATTTTTTACCGCTAATGCTTAAAATACTATAAATACAACATTTGGCCAGACACTAACCCCCAGATTATTCAATTCGAAAAGCTTAATCTCTAAAAAATGATTGAATTTTCTTGTTGATAAAAACGGAATAATTTTGTTGACGAAATCGGAGCGTGATAAAATCGGAGCGTGACAAAATCGGAACGTGATAAAATCGGAACATATCTGTATAAGGTTACAGTTAGCTGGAGGCAACGAAGGTACCGTCAGTACATTTCGCCGAGACGGCCCATTAACGACGTCACGTTCTACAGTCTTTCGCTGGCGAGGAACATGAACTGCAGAGTTTGTGAGGACTACTACACTCATAGCGATCACGGTATAGTGTTGAAACATGGCTAGCGACGACTCGCAGAGAGATAAGGACTAGCGAGCGAAGATGGAAGACGAAGGACTTAACAAGGATCTTTTCATCGAAGCACTTCGAGTTGACAGCGACGAGGAAACTGGAGCCATTGAACAGCCGCTAGAGAGGCTTTCAAACAGGATATTAAAATCAACAAGTAAGTCCAACTGCTTCAAGCAGTTGTGCAAAAAAGCCAACACTGATCCTTGGGGCAATACTTATTTCGCAATAGCGAAGCGTCGCCAGCGGTGATGTGTTCAGACAAACTGAAGATAATCGTTGACGGTCTTTTCCCGCAGTATGATTCCACAACGTGACCGCCTACACCGTACGAAGATGAAGAAAGAGTCGCACTTGCAGGTATGCAAGTCTACAACGACGAGCTGTCAGTGGCGAAAGGTCTCAAAATGAAGAAAGCTCCGGGTCCGGATGGAATTCCAAACGTGGCTCTAAAAACTGTGATACTGGCGTTTCCAGCTGCAGTTTTTGTTTGGCCAATGTCTTTATGTATTGTGTGATCTCCTTGCATTTTGAATAGCCGATGTATAGATGGCGAATTGGTTTGGTGTACCCAATGGTTTGAAAATTTCTAATATGTTTTCGACGGTTGTAAGTCAACAAGTAATTTTTAATGGATCCGTAAGTTTAAAAAAATCTTTTTTGTTGTGATACAGGAGCAATGTTTGGCTGGTTTAATGTATTTATAGAAAATAATTGCAGCAGTGCTCGAGCTTCTCTTAGTGCTGACAGGTGATTACTTGGTTTTTGTATATCAAATTATTAAATCCAACAATCGAATGCGTTTATTGTGGAAACAGAAAAAAAATCTCTGTTTGTGAAAGTTCTAGAAAGGCCAAGGTGTTACCCGAGTAGAAGAAAAAGGCTCAAAAATATCTACATGGATATGATTGTCTATCTATCTATCTATATAAAAATGAGTTTGCATTTCCTTTGAAGCAATATAACTCACGAACGGATGGGCCGATTTGCAAGTTTTTATCACTAATCGTATAGCTTCCAAATTTGACGGGGAGAGATGAAAAATTATCAAAATGCAATATTAGGGCGAGTTGGGAGCAAACCCAATGCGATCCAAAAAATGATCTAGTTTGCGGCACTACGATGAACTGACAGTTAGAATGCAAAATAATACAAACCCGAGCGAGATCGGGTACGTTCAACTAGTAAGAGATAAAAGAACATGCGACAAATATCAATTGTTTGCACTAAAATATCATGAGGAGATCAATTTATGCTATTTGTAAGAAGTGATCAATATCATGTGCCATTCCCAATTTGGTTCTACTTTATTGTCACTTTTTATGTCTTTAAACTTCTCAATTTTGATGATAAAATGTCATTGGCAATGTAAAATATTTTTCAACATTGTTTCTTATGCGAAACACACTTTCTATAAAACATGTAATCTCGTCGAGCAATGTAAAATTTAAACATTTTTAGTAATATAGTAAAAGTATCATAAGTAATGTAGGCGATGTTGTACTAACTGCGTTGAAATAAATAATTTTGATCGAAAATTAGACATTCATACATTCTAACATATTTTCCATTGCTGATTTAATCATTTTAAGGTTACTTTTGAGCATAATGATGTTAATTTGTTAATTAAAAATGTATAAATTTTGTCTTTAAGAAAGCATTACACGGACGGCTTGTTTTCATAAGAAATTGCAGACATTTTTAAATGTAGAGCCATTTGTTAACCCGAAGCTTAAAAATCTTTTTCTATTTAATAAAATCATTGACAATAAACCTATCTATCTGTGTGTAATTTAATATTGTGAATAAGAACAATATTAATTGCAGAATTTAAAGGTGACCCATCTTTCCCCGCTGTTTGATCCATCTTACCCCGGTATTTTTTGATTAATAGAAAAATAGACTTCTACTTTAATGACTCAAAAATAAATTGAAGTTTTTGTTATTTCATACCCCAGGCTTACAGATTATGAGCTATATTTATAGATCCACATAGAAAAGTTGAATTAAAATGTTTTTGTTTTGAGGCATTCAGGGTTTGCCTTGGGCGACACATCTTGCCCCATCATACCCTACCTTGATATTCAAAAGATACTTCGGTTCAATTTTTTTATATTGTTGCCTGTTCTTTTATCTCTTATATCAATCAAGTCCATATCAAGACAAAATTTTCAAAACGACTTATCTGCTTTTGTAAACAAAGATTCAAACGACGATTTGACGAATCTGATAGCTCTCCCACGCAAACCAACACCACCAATAGGTAGATGAAGGTTTCCGCTATCTGTTGATGGTGTTGGTTTGCGTGGGAGAGCTATCAGATTCGTCAAATCGTCGTTTGAATCTTTGTTTACAAAAGCAGATAAGTCGTTTTGAAAATTTTGTCTTGATATAATGTTATGTTATTCTGTTCATTGCTTCTGCCCGGGTAGTGTTGGTTCGCTTCTCTCTTAATTTGCCTATCTGGTAGTACGAACTAACGACATGAGTGTTTATGGTGAAACTGTCCAGAATCCAAATAATTTTCACCTCGCATTTTCAGAGACACCAATCTCAACAAAAAGCAACGAATAAGTCATCTTTTTATTTCAGCTCCCCCTTTTCAGATTTGTGTAAATTTTAAACATTTCATAACATACTTTCAATAAACATCAATTAAATGTTATTAATTCTTGTTTGTGTTACCCTGGGTGGTGCGGATAGAATCGGTTTGGTTGTCAAACTGAAGCCAAAATTTTCTATTGTGCCGGAGCCAAACATTGAAGATTGTGGTTATGTTCGTTTCTGATCTAATATTGAGAAGTATTGTTATTATTTTGGAAAAAAATAAAAATAAACTTTGTTTGAGTTTTTTATTCTTTGTATCAAATATTCTCACATTATATTTCCAGTGGAAAATTAGTGGGATGCAACTAAAAGCACTCGTTACGAAATTTCACGAGATTCAGCAGCTGATTGGAGCATGAATGTATGTAAACAATCGTAAAGTCATGTAGAGTCTAGCGCATTTGTGCGCTCTCATGCAGCGTGGAAAGAGAAATTCTAAGAGCGGGAAATGTTTGACAGCCAAGTAACTGCAAAATAATTTTGTTTATGGGAGTGATTTCAAAATATCCCTCTGCTGACTTGAGCGCAGAAAAGCGGCTCTATCCGCAGTACCCAGGTGTTACCTACACGCTTAGTTCACTTTACCTATTTATGGGTACTTGATTCACCCATATTTGGGTACATCATAGTTATGGGTGAAGTATACCAATAAAGTCAGTAAAATTCACTTATAATGTTGGTGAAGCTGCATTATACCTATATATGGGTGAATTAATTTACCCATATTTGGATGAAAATCGAAACATTTTCGATCAGTCGAGATCGAGATCATCATGGAGAGCAGTGTGCTCCTCCTCTCTATAGATTATTATTATAGGAATTCTTACATTTGAAGATGTATATCTCATTTACCGGTGAGTATTCAACTGAATAATTAATATTTATAGCCAGAAGTACTTTATTTTCACCTTCCACGTACATATTTTTCCATAATTTCAGATTGTTTCCGGCCGGCTTCGACCACTTGGAAACTTCATTCTGCAGTAGTGGAGGCAACCATGAGAAGAAATTCGTCCTACTGCATTTGATATAGGAAATTTCGATGAAAGGTGAATTTGCGACGGCCATAAAAAACCGAGAGATGTTAAATCTAATTTAAAACTTATTTTATAGATGGACCTCGGTCCAATTGTCCACGGTCAACAATTGTCAACTCAACTGGTTGTCGACCATTGAAATATCAGCTTCAGATGTCCAGAATAATACGCAACATTAGCTATATTACCAGTAGATCGCTAGCAAGGACCACATCATTCTGTTTCAACAAACATAATCCGCTTCAACTTCTTCGGTTCTGCGGTTTTACATCGGAACATCTCCCGGTATTATATATCAGTAATTCCTGAGATAATTCTTAATTATAGTTCATTACCCCATTGTAGTGCACCATAAATATTTTTTTATAAATAAAAATGATTTTCATCACGAATTCTTTTAAACATTTTTGCTTGATATTAACAAAAAATCCGAACAATTAATATGTAATTCTGAATCTCTCAAAAGACCCCGCGTGGAAGCTCAAAAAAGTACCTAAATTTGGGTAATATTCACCTATAAACTGTTCTTATACTCTGGGTGGTGCGGATAGAATCGGTTTGGTTGTCAAACTGAAGCCAAAATTTTCTATTGTGCCGGAGCCAAACATTGAAGATTGTGGTTATGTTCGTTTCTGATCTAATATTGAGAAGTATTGTTATTATTTTGGAAAAAAATAAAAATAAACTTTGTTTGAGTTTTTTATTCTTTGTATCAAATATTCTCACAGATAGTATTTTTATGTTGAAAAGGCGAAACCGTGATTTGAGAGGAATCATAGCAATCCAAAAGATCGGACGCGATAAATTTTCCTCCTGTCATTTTTCAGATGTTAATAATTTTGCGAATTTCGGCAGTGTTTAATTAAATTAGATAGCATATTATTGGTTTTAGGTTTGGAAGTTTCAGTGAGAGTGAGAGTGAGTGAAAATATTAATTAATCATTTAACAGAACTTTTGGACTAGAAAGGTAAGAAATTTCAAAATTAAATATTTTCAACTAAGGCTCCCGTAAAAATTTTGGATTTGAAATTCGGCGAGTGATTAATTAATCTAAAATATAATTACGTTTTATTCAAGTGAAATATTATTATTGACTATTGATTATTTCTCTTACAATATATCTGTTATACCAAAACCCGCGTTATCATATTCACAGTATTGAAATCAAAAATAAAGGAAAAAACTCGTTTAGTTACCAAAATATAATACCCAATAATAATTCCCTAATTCCTTATTATCTTACACTTAATTTATTTTGGTTTTTTTTTTTCCTCTATTTTTTTTTCAAACTAAAAAGGGTGCTTGGTGGCCTTGTGTCACTGCTTCTGCCTCATAAGCAGGAGATTAAGGGTTTGATCCCTGGCCCTTTCCAATTTTCCTATTAGATAATTTCGTTAATCATATAACTCAATCTCTTTGCAAATCAAATTCTCATTGCTAGCAAGTATGATTCTAAATATAGAATTGTTATAAAAAGCTGCCTGTTACTTAGTAGCAGTAAATAAAATGTAAAAATAGATTGGTATTCATTTGTACCCGCATACGAATGCTATATACGGTCGCTATGCTCGTGCAGGCCTCATACAAGTAAGAATGTGTGAGGTTGATGTGCGGGTAGCGATGGTGTGGTAGACGTGTGCGTGGTATTAGAATCCAATAGCATTCAAATTCTAATTGTAAAAAATGAATCCCATTAGAATTCACTTTAATACTTTCTCATTACTCTAGTACTTCTAATTCTCATTCATATATTCCTATCCCATAGATCGCATCACTTACTAAAGTGAATCCAGATAATATATCCCTTCATACTAACACAATATCCTATCCTAAGACTATCGTGGAGATGCAGAGGTATACTCGGTCTCTAGTAGCAACGAGAGTTGAACTAATAATCCTTCCTTCCCTTGATGACCGTAAGGACGTGGCCGGCGCCGTAATTGATTTAGTAAAATGCATTGAATTTCCGAAATTTGCACATTGAGAATGATAGCTAAACCCAAGCTCCATTCAATTGGTTCTCTGTGCAATTTCGCAAGTTCTAATCAATCACGGAGTAGCAACTACGAATTGTACGGTTTTCCTGCTCATGCTCATGCTCTATTTTCTTTTCAAACTAATAGTTTTTCATTCAATTTTGTTCATAGTATTGAAGACATATTCCAAATTTTATCAACTAAATAACACAATAAGAAAATCATTATTCAAAATAATAACAAAACAAATCAAATATTAACAAATAAACGTTAAAATAATAGATAAAAATAGAGTGATTGTTTGTTATATCTCTGACAAAATCAAATAAAAATAAAAGGAATTGAATTTTTATTTTGTGAAAATGAATTATTCAGTAGAAAAAGCATTTTTCAATTATAAAATTAAAGTTGTCAAAGTTCCTGCAGACGAAAACTGCACGTTTTACTCAATTGTGCAACAATTGACTAGTTGGAGTATGTTCACCATTGAATTTAAGGAGATGGCAAATACATTGAGAAAACAAGTAAAAGATTATTTATGGGATCATAGAGTGGAATTGAAGGACATAATAATGGCAACAATGCAGGACGGTATTAAAGAAATACCAGAAGAAAATAGTGAAGAATAGAGAATTTCATACATAATCTTGCTACAAATGGTACATGAGGAGGCACTGAATGATTTATAGCTATCAAAAAGATTTAAAAATTGATATTAAAATATTTAATCCAATTTATGAACCGTTGTATTACCAGTTTGGTAATGAGTCAAAAGGAACAATTGAAATTTACTATAATGGAATTAATCATTATGAAAGTGTTTATAGTAAAAATATAAGGAAAGAGGAAAACTCAAGAACACTTAAAAATGTAGAAATGAAATCGACAGACGAAGGAAAAACTAGGAATCATGATGTGCTGGATGAAATGAGTATGATGGAAATTGTTGAGAAAATTGATGTTATCAATAAAAATTTCTATTGTAATGTTAAAGAGGGAAGAATAGTTGCGAAAAGGATAGTCAAGGGACCACAAAGCTTGATTTGGTCGGTGTGCCATTAAGTAAGCAAAATTTCCCCGGAATTACCAGAATTCAAACCAATTACAATTGCTCTACAGACAGATATTAAGAGAAAGAACCTACAGGAACAAACACTTATTCCATGCACAGAAATTTGGATGGCAATAGCAAACATTACCGGAATGAACATTAAAGTATATCAAGAAAACACGAAAGTAAGGATATTTGTTAATGACAACCAATTAAAAAAATGACATAGTATTATTTGAAAGTACCATAGATAACGAAATACAAATAGATAGTGTGGATAAAATGTACTTCAAAAAGGAAAATAACATTTCCTGATATGTAATGTGGAAAACAAAAAGAAAGAATCAATGGTCGAAGACACTACGGTTAGAAATAAAGAATTATAATATCAGAATCAAAGAAGAATGAATTCCAATATTTTCAAAATAGCAAGCTTGAATGTGAGAGGCTGCTGCCACAAAAGTAAGAGAGAAGAGATAGACGAAGAATTTAATCAAACAGGAATAGACATAGCGGTATTACAAGAAGCAAATATAAAAGGTATGATGGTAGAGACGAAACATTATGAATGGAATAAACTAAATTTTTCCACAAAATAATGAATAGGGAGTAGTGAAGGGGATGGGAGGGTTTCCAAGGGGAGGTACAGGAAAGCAATAAAGCTAATGAAATTTTACATGAACTTTGAACGCTTTTAAAGAAGGGATCATCTATGGAAAAAAGCACAGTTTGATTGCTTTTTTATATTTCTTCATGGGAATTTTCTTATTTTTTTGTTGCTCTTTATTGATCATTTTGTGGAAAAAAAAGAAAAAAAAAATTTTTTTATGGAAAAAATATATTTATTTTGTGGAATATTTTGTAATTTTTTATTGCTAATATTGATTTATTTATAGAAATTTTGTATTTTTTTTCGTGGAACATTTTTTTTATGGAGAATTTTTCTTTTATAATTGCAATTTTTGCTTTTAAAAGTGCTTATTTATTTTTGTTTTGTGGAAAAATTTTAATAATTTATGGAAATTTTGTTTTATGTATGAAAATTTTATATTTATTTATTGCTCCTACCCTGATTTCTTTATTTGCAATTTTCTATTTTTTATGGGAATTTTCTAATTGTTTAGGGGGAGTATTTATTTTAGTCATTACTAAAAGCTAGGAAAACAATGAGAGCGGCAAAAGATAAAGGAATGAATATGGAATGGTTCAATGAAAAAATTAATATTAGGAAACAGGAATACAAAACAACAGTCAATGAACACTACGAGTAAAGAATATTGAAATTTTACATGAATTACAAGATTATGAAATTGGAGATAGAGTTAAAAGATCATACAGATATTTAAGACAGTTTACAAGACAAAGAAAACCAAGAAATCCATTGATAAACATGAAGAAATGGGTAGAAGAATTAGAATTAACAGAAGGACACCCAATCATAATTCAAGAAGATAAAGAAGAATTAACGGAAGAACCAAGTAGAGAGGAAATAAGAGATAATTGAACTAGCAAACGGTAAGGCAACAGGATTAGTTAAAATAAGAAATGAATATATTAAATCTAGAGTGCTTTGAGAGTAGGTCGTGTGTGCGGGGGAGAGTCTCTCTTTGCTTCCATTCTCTTCCGATTATTACAAAACTATACTAAAGTCTACTTCGGATTTTTTGGCAAATATCTGAAGACAATAGCTTTGTCTAGCGTGCTGAAGTGAAAATGTAACGAAACATGTAAAACTAGCTAATCTTTTAGCTAAAGAGAGCGCAAGCAAGGAGATCCTCTCTTTTGCACATGCGACCTGTTCTCAAAGCAATCTAGAAATATAGTAATGAGGAAAATATAGAAGAACTATATCAAATTATAAGGAAAGTATGGATAGATAACAAAATACCAAAACAATGGAAGACATCAGTTCAAATTCCAATTCCAAAAAAGAAAGGATAAAAAATTCCAACAGATTTTAGACGTATAACTTTAAGTATTTTAGGTGCAAAATATATGCTAAATGGCTTGTAACAAGACTGAAAAAATATCCAGGAGATCCAGGATTCCACCAAGCAGCTTTTACACAAAACAGATCAACTGATGATCAAATATTTTTTGCGAGAAGATATATGGAAGAAAATTTGAATAGTGGTAATAATATTATTTTAATGTCAGTGGATTTAAAAAAAAACATTCGACTTTGTTGATCTATCATCAGTGGAACATATATTGAGTGCAGATTTGTTCGTGTTTTGCATTGAGCGTTGAACGATCGGAGATCGCGTCCAAACGTGTTTTCTTTAGTAAGCAGAACGATCGGCCGGTCAACGAAAATTTTGTTGTGCTTTGTGCGGTAAGCAGAACGATCGGCCGGTAACCGAAATTTTATTCTGCTTCGTGCGTGTGAGTGAATTAATTATAAAGGTAAAGTTTGAATCGAATCCAGATATGTTTTCTTCAGTAAGCAGAACGATCGGCCGGTCATCAAAGTTGTGTTCTGCTTTGTGCGGTAAGCAGAACGATCAGCCGATCACCGAAATTGTGTTCTGCTTTGTGCGGCCTTTAATATAAAAAAAAGTTTTGTTTTCATCGATCAAACTACACGCAATACACGGCATACCGTTTACCAAAACGAACCCTGCCACACTCCCTACCCCATATATCCAACATCCCAGTGATTTCTCGTGGAAGTGCAGATGACTCGTCGGCTTCTATCAAAGCGAGTATCACGTCAACAATTTCCTCCCCTTTCCCTAATTGACCTGCATTCGGACACGGCCGGCGCTGGTATTGCTTATTTTTGGGTCACCAGTTCTTACACATTGAAGATGATGTTAGTCCCAAACATCATCTGTTGGTTCTCTGTGTAATTACAGCTGACCTGGCAATAACGGAGTAGCAACCGTGGGCGGTCAATCATGCTCATGCTCATGCTCATGCTCATGTATCAAATATTCTCACATTATATTTCCAGTGGAAAATTAGTGGGGATGCAACTAAAAAGCACTCGTTACGAAATTTCACGAGATTCAGCAGCTGATTGGAGCATGAATGTATGTAAACAATCGTAAAGTCATGTAGAGTCTAGCGCATTTGTGCGCTCTCATGCAGCGTGGAAAGAGAAATTCGAAGAGCGGGAAATGTTTGACAGCCAAGTAACTGCAAAATAATTTTGTTTATGGGAGTGATTTCAAAATATCCCTCTGCTGACTTGAGCGCAGAAAAGCGGCTCTATCCGCAGTACCCAGCTTATACTGAAACACCCAAATATGGGTAAACGATGATTCACCCAAATCTAGGTATGTGCACTTTTTGGCGATTTAAGGTACTCTTCACCCATATTTGGGTGAACTGAAGTAAGCGTGTAGGGGAATATCGGTATTTTTGTTTCGATATCCGATATTTTTGTATCGATATTTTTCTTTCAATATATCGGTCATTTCGATATTTTTGCTTTCGATATCATTATATTGAATCAGAATTAAGTAGCACAAAAAAAAACAATTGCATTATGTTTTGTGAAAGAATGTACTTCAACATGGTTTCATATCCATGTTGCTGTATTTTTAAGGTGACTCGGGGAAGCACTACACACCGTGTTATTTTTTCTGTCTTGTGACTCTTTATAGCATTATCACCTCGTAACTTTGGAGCCGCGTATTTCGGTTTTTAGTTGTTTGATGTAACTGTAAATATATCAGCAAGTAGGTGGAGAGTAAACACGCGCCGCTGATACTTTTTCAAAATCATATTTGTTGTAGAAAAAAAAGCATTCAATGATGAAAATGATGACGATTTGATGATTGTTTGTGCTTCTATTATATACGTGAAACGAACCGAGGGAAGCACAAAGTGGACTCTGGAATTAACTAGACACTGTTGAAGATCGCGGTAATAAAATGATGGTTTTCGGAGGAGCGTTGGAATAAACGTTGTTTTTCGTTTGGATGATGGAATACGAAAGAGACCGACAGAGCTCGGTCTGTTTATTTTATAATCTTTTGACATATCGAATGCTATAAAGTTATTTATAGCACATACACGCTTAGATAGGAATAATCAATTTTAGGATATACAGTATACCCCCGCTGATCCGACAAATGTATGGCCGGACTAACGGGGTTTCTCTCGTTAATCCGACTGTCAAATCAATACAAATGAACCAAAACGAAATCACAGCACAAATTTGAAAACTGACAGCATAATGTGTTTAAATGGATGTTGATACTTTTTAATCCGGAAAATTCCGAATTAGCGAGATCCGGACTAACGAGTCGTCGGATTAGCGAGGTCCGGATAAGCGGGAGGATACTGTACATCACTTCCCGTCACTCTCCCACTGATCTTATGCAACGCAAATAGTGACGTCACTATTTGCGTTGCATAAGATCAGTGGGAGAGTAAAAGAGAGAACTAGTGGCACGCAGCGCTGACCTGCGCCACCTTATAGTAAAATCTAGCTCCTCGCCTTTAACGGTTTAGAGGTTTCTTCTCTATAAGCCATTTTATAGAAAGCTCAAATGATAGGAGAGCTAACACTAATATTTACATTTTACAAGGAACATTTGCGAAAATGGAATGAAATGATGATGATGATGATGAAATGATGATTGCATGCAAATTTACCAAAACAAAGACCGAGCCGTTCACTCAAAATTTCGATCAGCTGTTCGAATCTGTCTCATAAAATGACTTATAGCGCGGATGGTGTGAGGTGTGTGCTACCATCAACATTGTTCTGGCAACTCAACATTTTGCATTGACACATCGTTGTGCACCATCTGTCATGCCACTGGCCCTTGAGTCCTTATGCTAATTCAATCGTATATTTGACGTGTTTCTATGATGAATTAGATGAATTTACTTGAGAAATTAGGAAGACATTTGTGATAATGGAATATAGACGAATCCAAGTAAAAATAAGAAAAAGACACACGACGGTGTTAACTTTGACAGATCCTACAGCACAGCATAGGAAGATCATTTTAAAATGCTTATAATAAATTCTAGACAAATTGTAATTAAAATCTGATTGATGTACAATACGGAAAAAGTTCCGAATTACATATTTAGGCTTATCTCAATTTTTTGTATATTTGCCAAAAATGTATCTATCATACAGTTCGGAACTTTTTCCGTATCATACATCAATCAGATTTTAATTACATTTTGTCTAGAATTTATTATAAGCATTTTAAAATGATCTTCCTATGCTGTGCTGTAGGATCTGTCAAAGTTAACACCGTCGTGTGTCTTCTTCTTATTTTTACTTGGATTCGTCTATATGCCTCGTAGAAATTAAAAAGAGTTTCTTTAAATTATTGCTACGGGTTTTCTGATGAAAACTTAGTTTTTTTTTTGAGGAACTTTTTGCGTAAATTTTGAAGAATGTCCGTGAAAATCGATGAGAACTCCCTGCTGAAATTCAGAGGAATTTCATCTTCTTCTTCTATATACATAAAAATGAATTTCTGTCTGTCTGTGCCTTATAGACTCGGAAACTACTGAACCGATCGACGTGAAAATTTGTATGTGGAGGTTTTTGGGGCCGGGGAAGGTTCTTAAGATGGTTCGAGACCCCTCCCCGCTTTGGAAAGGGGGGCTCCCATACAAATGAAACACCAATTTCTTCATAACTCGAGATCTAATCAGAAAATAAATCAATTTTAGGCGAAACGAAGTTCGTCGGGTCTGCTAGTGTGAAATAAAAAGATAATTTCTCGTGGAAGTTTAAAAGATTTTCCTTTTTCAGCTAAGAATATTTCAATAGAATGGATTTTCTAAAAAAAATCTAAGTTTTATTTTAACATTAAATTTACACTTTCAAAAACTTCCGTGGTCGCAGAGGTGAGCCAGCCAAGGGCTGAACGCCTCTTAAATAAAAATAATAATAATAATTACTTCCGTGGAAATTCCGGAGAGATTTTTCTGTTGTCAAAAATCAAAATAACCCGAAGAGAAATACAGAACAAATGTCAGTGAAATTTCAGCAAATTTCTCAAAACTTCAGTGGTTTATTTTTGTCGAGCGAACGGAAAATAGTGAGATCAGTATCATGCCGAAAACGCTGCCGCTACGACGAACGCCCCCGTCGATGATTGTTCTACTAGCACACTCTAGAAGCATATTTTATTTTGTAATAGAAAAATAGTTATTTCTAATAATTATTAACTACAACAAATATATTCTAAATTGAAATATCATATGATTTTCCGATATATCGATTTGTTAATACCAATATATCGGTGATATCGATACTTTGATTCGATTATTGTAAGCGATGTTGAATAGTAGACACGAAAGACCATTACCTTATTGCCGTAACCCTCTGCGCGTTTCGAAGGGACTCGAGAATGCCCCTGAAACTCGAACTACGCACATCACCCGATCCATCGTCGCTTTGATCAACTTTGATGTCAGTTTATCCGGAAATCCGTGTTCGTGCATTAGCTGCCATAGCTGGTCCCGATCGATTGTATCATATGCGGCTTTGAAGTCGATGAAGGCCCGATGCCCACGTAGCGTCTTTTCAACGCTGCGTGCACACGGCGTTAAAAGGACGCATGTGTGCATCGGGAAAAAGCGGTAACGCAGCGTCGCCGCACCGCACCGATGCACACCTGCGTTTTTTCAACGCCACGTGCACGCAGCGTTAAAAAAACGCTACGTGGGCATCGGCCCGAATAGATGATGTGTGGGCACGTTGTATTCGCTGTATTTCTGCAGTACTTGGCGAATGGCAAACACCTGGTCCGTGGTGGAGCGTTCGCCCCTAAAATCCGCCTGGTACTGCCCCACGAACTCCCTTGCAATTGGTGCTAGTCGACAGCATAAAATTTGAGAGAATACCTTGTAGGCGGCGTTCAACAATGTGATTGAGCGGTAGTTGCTACAATCCAGCTTATCGCCCTTTTTGTAGATGGGACACACGACACCTTCCATCCACTCCTGCGGCAAAACTTCCTCCTCCCAAATCTTGGTAATGACCCAGTGCAGCGCTCTAGCCAGTGCCTCACCACCGTGTTTAAATAGCTCTCCTGATACTTTATTCTTCATTCTTTATTCTGTATCATTTATTCTTTATTTATTATTGACTATTCAACCACTCAAACTCAACATGGTTGGTACAATAACTCGTATGGTTGAGATTTATTTCATCACATAAATTTCAGCCTTCCGATACATTTCAGATTTCTGATCAATTAACTGCCTTCTGATATTTTCAGCCTTTGGGGATTCCCGAGCAAGAGAAATTAGCTCAATAATACCTAATTCTGTTATTGATACCATACTCTGTTATGAACTAGCCCTGCATAAGAGGTAAAATACCAAAGTGATAATACCAAAAATTAATATGCACAATACTTGAGCCATAACATACTCTGTTATTAAATTATATTTCAATACCAAATGCATAACCAATTATTATTCGTTTGGTAATGAAATAGCTAAGCATGTTATGCCTCAAGTATTCTGCATATAAGATTTTGGTATTCTTTTTTGGTATTTTACCTCTTATGCAAGGCTACTTTATACCAATTTATGTTATTGAGGCCGTCGCTCCTGCTCGGGTAACCAATTATTATTCGTTTGGTATTGAAATACCTAAGCACGTTATGCCTCAAGTATTCTGCATATAAGTTTTTGGTATTTTACCTCTTATGCAAGGCTAGTTCATATCAATTTCTGTTATCGAGGTCGTCGCTCCTGCTCGGGTTTCAGCCTAATAAGTATTCAGCCTTTCGAAAGACACCCCCTTTTAACGGTAAAAATAGTAACATCAAAATGAAAATTATTCATGCTGTCGATAAGAGCAAATCGAATACATATTTTGATTTTAGTTTCCGATAAAAAAATATGTAATCAGTTTAATGCCATTTCACCTAATTTGAAAATCTATACAGCTTCTAATCTTCTATTTGATCTTATTATGATGTCAAACAAATCAAGTTTTTTTTAATTATTTTCCTCTAGGAGACAGCATAGAAGAAATCACCGGATATGGAACCATTAGGCCACGAAATCTCATAAGTAGCATCCTTGGACAAACACCTGTAAAATCTAAAAGTCTAGCTATTTCGAATCCTCATGACTTCCGACAAGTACGACCTAATAAATAATATTATATGCAGAAGACTTAAATTCAAAATATATTATTTCAGGTATCTGCAATTATTGATGTTGATATTGTGCCAGAAACCTGTAGAAGAGTTCGTTTACTAAAGCATGGCAGTGATAAGCCGCTTGGTTTCTACATCCGGTAAGTCAACGTAAATATGATTAATCATGGTTACACATTACTATCCTAATTATTCCAGCGATGGCACATCAGTCCGTGTAACAGCAAATGGTCTGGAAAAACAGCCCGGTATATTTATCTCCCGTTTGGTGCCTGGTGGTCTGGCGGAAAGCACCGGTTTGCTGGCAGTAAATGACGAAGTCCTTGAGGTGAACGGCATTGAAGTAAATGGCAAAACGTTGGATCAGGTCACCGACATGATGGTGGCCAATAGCTCAAACCTGATCATCACGGTGAAACCTGCTAACCAAAGAACGTTGGCTCCTCCGAGACGTGGTTCCTTCTCACGCAACAGTCAGCTATCCGGAGGTTCGCACCAATCACACCACACAACGGGTTCGGAGGAGAACGACCAGGACGATCAGGACGAAATACGAGATCTTACCGGTGCCGCCACTCTTGAAGAAAATGCGTTGATCACACAAAAAGATGGGGTGCTTCATTTGTGAGCTCAGCAACAGTGATCAGATAACTTAATTTCAACCAGCACCACAATTTACCTTCTAGAGATGCCTTCCCACAACAGCCTCCACGTAAAATGTATAAACAGCACACTATTGTGCGTCAATCGTGACTCAACTATTTAGATGTCTTTTTAGACTATTTGTGTACCAACTTATAGATAACTGCTAACAGTATTGCGTAGACCATTCCGTTCGTTTTATATTGTCTGCATTTAGATTATGAGATAAAAGTTTATATTATCTGTTAAAAAATACAGTATATGCATTTGGGAAAAATCAGACCCAGGAATTATTTTTTTGTTGTTTTATTATTTTTTGTTGCATTTCTGCGTTGTGCTACTCTGCTTACTTGGTATTTAATTTGTTTGAGCTGTCGGTCGGTTTGCGTATTTCTTGTAACAGTTTTATCATATTTTGATCTTATTTTGTACTTAAATCATCATCTAATTCTCGATTGTTGCGAGATTAGCACCTAGCAGTGCAGAGCGTTATCGTCACTTACTTGTTATTGTCATTATTAATCGTAATTATTAAAATAATAAAAAAAAAGTGCTCAATCAAAATATGCGCATCAAAATTTCGAAATATACAAACATGCATTAAGTAGACATTAGTGCCTTTAGATTCGGACGATTAGAATGATAATTCTTGAACACTTTAGACGTGAATCTACTTGTAGGGTAGAAAGTATGGATTCGATATCAAAACAAAGCCTTTCTATACGAAACTTTGAAAATCGTTAAATGCAGTTCTTGAAACTTAATACAGCAATAAAACATTCCAAGGACAGTGCAACAGTTTATTGTAATATGAATACTTACCACTGAGGACGCAGCTCGTGCATTACACGATATAAAACTTTGGCCTTTTCATATACATACCAAAAATCTATGAGATATGATAATTTTAAAATACTGGCTACAGAGAACAACACGTCACCAGGAATCTTGTTCGAACAACATGGAAAGAGTTCACAATGAAGCAATTAAAATAGTGAGTTTTACTTATACATTACAACTTGCATAAAATGTTCATCTACTTACAATAAAAAATCCATTAATGGAAATCGCAGTTGTAGTAATATTTAGTGTGTATAACAGCCGAATAAGTAAAATATATACCTAATATTTTTAAGGACTCAACGAGCTAATTGAATCCGAACACTTCTCTTTTATTATTTTGCTTTTGTTGGTACTTCCTCAATGAATGACAATTTCTATAATTGCGTAATTTTTTAAAAAAATCCGTTCTTCAATAAAAGGATATTAGAGTTCTGTGGTAATGAAAAGTGAACTATAAACGGAAGATGAAAGTATAGAGGAATGTGGGGCAAGATGATGTAGCGTTTTGCGTTTTTCTTGTGATTGATTAATTAATTGTAAATCAAAAAGTGCAATTATCGGATTTATTCTCCGTATCCGAGTTTCTCAGTCTAGCACGTGACTTGTTCCTGCGGCAAGAACAAAGAACAGCAATTTTAAGCTCTGTCGGAGTTTATGATTAAATATATATATACAATGTTAGATCAAGCCAAAATCCAAATGCTAAATTGGAATAGCAGATCTGATTCTCAAGATCAATTCTCAACAAGCATAATTGAAATATTTCGATTTTCTGAATCATCATAAGATCGATGTGGCTGCCGTAACTGAAACATGGCTTAAATCTGCCAATTCATTCCTTCACCCAAATTACCACTGTCTTCGACTGGATAGACACAGCACGGATGCAGACAGGGGTGGTGGCGTGATGTTATCAATAAAAAAAAACAGATTACTCCACCTACAGTGAGATTTTGACCCTTCCTTAGCTATAAGGAAATTTTTCCAGACTCCGGTATTTAAAACGAGATAAAACTACTCAGCTTCCCACGGCGATTTACCGTGAAAGTGGCCAAATAATTGCCTACCCAAAGGCGGATGTCATGCATGACTTGGTTGAGTGACAATTCAACGAATGATAATGCACTGTTCTTCATGCTGCCTATCTATAAGGCGCTCGTCGGATTGATTAGCTATTGTGACATGGTAACTATCGTAACGCTAGTTGCATATATTTTACTCGTAATTTCCAGAGACCTCGATATTAATTAATCCAGAACTAACTAAATCAGTCATTGATCTGAGTGAAACTCAATAGCGTTCAATAATATTATATATTTTATTGAACTAATTTAGAAAAACTAATCTTGTTTAATACCTTAAAAATAAGTGAGATTTACATGGTAGTAAATTCCAGAATTTGCACACAAACGCACTCATACATGTATATAAGTGGTCTATTAGTGTCTCAAAACATGCTCACATTTGCTGCCTAGCTTCCACTAAAGAAGTTTTATAAATCCCTTTTAATTTTTACGTTTTTGCTTTTCTGAGAAGATTTTTTTTTGTACATGCTTCTATATGTTACTCAATTGAAATCATTTGTTTCTATGAAACAAATCAGAAACATAGGCATATTTCCATATCATATCTTTTGTTATAATTATATTTTCAATATTAAAGTGAATTTGTTTCAAATACCATATATTTTAGTTAATAATTCACGATATTTCTTGATAGATTAATACGTAACACACACACACACCTGCGTAACGCATACAAAGTGAAATTATAGACACTTGCGAAGGAAGGATCATATTCAGAGTGGCCAGATTATATTTTGATAAATCGGTAGCTTGACTGTAGAAAAATCGGTAGTTATCGGTAGGCAGGAAAATATCAAATCATATGAAAAAGTATATTTAAGACACACAAGTCTTATACCACAGACGTAACACTAGAGAAATCACCATCGACCATGAAATCAACGATCAATTCGAATTTAATTGATTGCGCGTTTCACAACTAGAGGCGCTAGCGTCGTAATCCCTCAAGTATGACATTTCACTCCAGCACCTTCTGGTGACAATGTCATGTCATACGAAACATTGTTTCGTTTATCATGCGCGCAAGATGGTAGTAGAGGAGTTAAGCGAGGTATTTTTCAGAAAAAAATTCAAGCTTTTACGTCTGTTTGTCTGTGCTTATACTATGCTCGTACTACGGCCTGAATAACATGTTATTCAAATAATCGACGAAAAAGGTCATCAAGATAGCTGAATAACATATTATAAGGTCCTAGTGCGAACATAGTATTAGCCTCATGTTGTACAATTTCAAATATCGGGTACTTTTTCAAAAGAACCGTATGTGATATTGTAAGAAAATATTGAAACGTCGATTTGTCCAATCTTCTAGCACTCCCACGCAAACTATCACCACATACCGGTAGGGGAACCTTCGACTACCTGGTGGTGGTGTTGGTTTGCGTGGGAGTGCCATCAGTTTCGACATAACGACATCTTCCGATTTATTTGGTTACAAATTTCGATGTTCGAATCCGCAGAAAATAGAGCTAAGCAATATGATAGCTTCAAGTATTTGAATCTCAACTGATATAAGATGAATTTAGAATGGTTGAAAATGCATGTTTCTTAAAATGTAAAATCAATATCACAGAACAATCAGATTGACTGCTGATTTACACTATTTACAAAATTATTGCTGGACTTGCAGCTGATCTATTAAATAATATAATACTGAATACTTGCAAAAATTAATATTTTATGAAGTTTGTTGCTCATAAATGGATGTAATTAGAAACCACCGTAGAATAATCAGAGAAAGCTCTTCTCCTTAATTCAAGAATAGTTGGATTTGGTTGAGAAATATCACACTAACATTTATATGCTGAAAAGAATCTAATAAAAATCTCTATATTTCTAAAAAAAATATTGAGCAAACCTGTTGAAGATATTTTAAAGTAACAAAAGCGGATGATCCTCAAATCCTCTTTATCAAAGTGCAGTAATATCGTAAGTGACACGAAAGATAATTATAGAATACTCTGATCCTGCCTTTAATGTACTTATGTGGATTTGATTGGACTATATGGATTTGATGCTAAATGTTATCATAACAGATAAGACCAAATTAAGGCATAATGCGACACAATGCAGATTCAACTATTCTAATCTTAAATTGTCTGAGAATTAACTAAAATGATGTAAATTGGTTATGATAATAATTACTATGTTGACCGTGCTTTTGTTTGGCGACATGAAAATCGGTAGTTCTCGGTAGGAATTTTGAAAAATCTGTAGTTTTCGATCTTTCGTCTGTGAATCGGTAGGGGAGTCAAAAATCGGTAGGACTACCGAGAAATCGGTAGGTCTGGCCACCCTGATCATATTATAATATTTGAGCAGATCGATATTTCCACGAATGTAATCGAAGCAATCGGAATACACCTGGTCAAAAACGACAGCAAAATCAAGATAGTAGCGGTATACTTCCCTGGCGTTAAACGTAATAGAGATTGGCTACACTTCCGCAATGACTTGCGACTCCTAATCAGGGATGCCAGATTTGAAGACATGTCTTCGATTTGAAGACATTTGAATCTCTGTGAAGACATTTATTTCATGAAGACATTTTGAAGACTTTTCAAAATATTTGAAGACTTACCTTCTTATTTAAAGATACTTGAAGACAATCAATAAGCCAGCGAATAGAAAATATAATTTGATGACTAACTTATAAATTTTGTGACTTCTATATGCAGATCATTTAAATATTTCAAAAGTTATACATAATAGACTAATGTTTCTTGAAATTTCATACGTAAAAACACATTTACACTAGTCGGTTGATAAGGTTGACAATTGCAACACATTTTAGTTATGTGCTGGTTAAAAATTCCCGATGGCAGCATTCGCTTAATTTTTTTTTGGTAATTCTGGTGAAAATCTAAATCAGTAAAAATAATATTTTTTATTTAAGACATATTAAGGCAAGTTTTGGGCTTTGCAACATTTCATTTTGAGCCCAAAAAATCGTGTAAAATAAAGAGAATTTCCCATTAATAGTCCGAGGAATTTCTCATAAAATTTCAAGAGAATTGAAATTGGAAATTCTTTTCCAATTATCTTGGAAATTTATAATAATTTCAGTATGGACAGTAAAGAAATTCCCCCAAAACTTAAACGAGAAATTTATCTTTATTTCCACAAATTTTTTTCTAAGTTCTTGCAAAGAATTCATGTTTACTTCCACAAGAAATTTGTCTAAATTTGTCTGTCTTTCTGTCTTTCAAATACAAATCCGGAGTATCATTTGTATTTGGAAGTTGAGGGATGTCTCTTCGGATTTCCCATGTTTACCCATGTTCACATTTTTACGAAAATTTTCACAGGAAATTAGTTTCATTTTCTCAGAAAATTTTCTTTAGTTTCCATAGAAAATTCTTACGAATGTCGACAAGAAATTGAAATTGTTCTGGAGTTAAATGGATATTTCTCAGAATAGCCAACCTAAATTATTTTTATTTGTTCAGGAGAATATTCTGAAGAAAAAAATCAGAGAAATTTCATAAAAAACCGCCAGAGTTTTTTATTAAAGAAAGTTCGGGGTAAACTCGTTACAGTTCCTTGTTGAATTCTTCCTTGAATTCCTTTGATATTTTTTCAAGAAATATTTTTGGGCACTCTTTCAGTATTTTAACTGGAAATTCCTCTAAGAATTTCTCCAGTAAATACATCTCTGGAATTCTTTCTGAAATTTCCCATGAAATTCCTCCAGGAATTCGTCCAGCAATTTCTTTAGAGATTTTTCAGAAAATTTCTTCAGAGTTTCCTTTGGAAGTACCTCTGGCAGCTCCTTCATAAGTTCGTCCAGAAATTTCTCCGTTAGATCCTCCAAGAATTCCGTCGGAAATTCCTCCAGTCGCTCCTTCAGAAATTCCTCAGTTTGTTTCTTTCACGACTTCCTCCAGCAGATCTTTCAGGAATTGCTCTCGAAGCTCCTGCAGGCATTCGTTCGGAAATTCCTCTAAAAATCCTTTCAGAAGTTTCTCCAGGAATTCCTCTTGAAAATGCTCCGAGAATGTTGCAGAAAGATTCTCCAATAATACCTATTGAACTATACTCTGGAATTTCTCTGATATTTCCTCCAGTAATTCTTTCGGAAATTCCTGCGCAATATTCCTGAGCAATACCTCGAAAAGTTCCTCCAAAAAGTTCTTCCGGAAGATTCTTCAGACATTTCTTCAGAAACCCTTTCAGTAATTGCTCAGGATAATCCTTCAGGAAGTCCTCAGGAAAATCCTCCAGGAATTCTCCTGTAATACCTCCGGAAGTTCCATTAGCATTTCATCCGGAAGTTCTTTCAGAAATTTTTCTGAAAGTTCCTTCACAAAATCCTTTGAATGTTCCAACAGCAATTCCTCCGGAAATTCCGTCAGGGATTCCTTTAGAAAGTCTCCGAAAAATTCATCAGGAATTTATCCTGAAGTTTCTCCATTCAGGAAATTTCATCAGAAAATCTTATGCAAGTTTCTCCAAGTATTTCACGGTGAATTGTTCCGAATCGCTACAGGTTATTCTTCAATAATAAATTCAGAAAAATTCCACAAAGAAATTCAGTTAGAAAAATCCGTTGGAATTATATTTAAAGACTCATTAGAAAAATCAAGGGAAAGTCAATTCCCTTACTCATGAAGATTTAAAAGAATATTCTCTTGAATTCCGACAATTTGTAATTGTGTAAAAATAACCGATACATAAAACAAGGAGATGATTGAAATAACAAATCTATTGGATTTTGAAATTTTTTCACTGATAATCATAATTTTGATACTGAAGACATTTGAAGACATTTTTACTCAACTATGAAGACATTTGAAAATATCCCCTGGCATCCCTGCTCCTAATGGAAAATAGTAGTGCTGTCCAATGAGAGCTTGAAGTAGCTCGAAGTTTCTCCCTGTCCTGCTCATGCCCATTTGTTGACAAAATAGAACAAGCAGGACGGGAACAACTTCGAGCTACTTCGAGCTGCTCATTGGACAGCACTAGTGTTTCGACATTTATCATTGAAGATCTCACAGTCGTCAGTGGAACTGCCAGGCTATTGACATCCTATTGTTTGGCCCATCGCCAGATCGTAGCCAGGATGTCCTGGGCTATATTTTTTTTCATACTGCGTTTCAATGATGACAGCGGGCTATGTCTATTGATGATGATGACACCACGCTTGTCACCGGGTCGGGAACTGCAGCAAAAATAACAAAGGTGGCACCCACAGGGCTGGTAGCAAGTCACTTTTTAGTGACTTGGTCACTATTTTGAGCCTAGTCACTAAAAAGTCACTATTGGCATCCAAAAGTCACTAAAGTCACTATTTTTTGGAAAATGGTCACTAAAGTCACTATTTTCGCACCACCGTTTGTAAAAATAGTTCAAAATAAAAATCATTTGTACCTACTATTAATTATCATCAACCAAATCAAATGTAAATCGCTATTCTCGCGGATTTGATGCGGATTTACATAACGGTTGAGGCTTCGCGCGGATTTAGTTTTGGGTGGAAATTTAATAAATAAGGAGCGTAGGGTTTTGTTTTCGATAGCAAAATGTCGTTGAGAGGGACTCCACATTTGAAGTATAGCATAGGTAAGCATAGAACCCAATTTTTTTGATGTGATGAATGCATTATACTCTTGAGCACTCGTTTAACAAGCATTATAAGGGTAAGAACTTCACTTGTTGTCATTTTTCATCGTCTCTGAATATCCATTTTTTTGTCACGTCATTTTGACATAATTCCGAGATATTTCTTAGTTTCTGATTGATTAACCCCTCTACGACGAACCACACAGCATGATATTGTCGGCGTAGCACCACATTAGAATTCGGACATCGGGACTTCCGAACCGAACTTTCTTCCGAAGTTATATCTGTCAAACAATTGATGCGTTGTTTAGCGCATCTTTAGGCGAATCCAGCGCACTACTTCCTATGTTGGGTAAGTTGCCTGTATCTAGTGAAAAATACACCTTCGTTATAAAAAGCTTCCTAACTTTGTTTCTCTTAGAGGAACTTTCACTGTAATTTCTGTAAATCCCGTAAAAAATCCGCCTTGAATTTGGGAAATAATTTTCGGAAGGTTTTTCTTAGGAATTCACCAAACAATATCTACAGGAATTCACAAAAAGATTTCTACCGGAATTTATGAAAATATCCGCTTGTATTTGAAGGAGATTTTTGCCTTTCTCGTTTTTTTTTCAGGAATTCGCGGAGAAGTTTTTATAGTTATTGACGTGCAGTTTCCGCGGAAATTCCTGAAAGACAGCAGGAATGTCTACAAAATATTCTGCCTTGAATTTATGGTATGAATGAATTTCCGGAAGTTTTTGTGCTGACATTCGCCATCGGATTTCTGTTGGAATTTCCGTTTGAACTCCTGGAGAAAGATTTTACAAGGATTGAAGTATTTTCTGCACAATTTCTGAAAAAAAAATCCTAGAAATTTTCACAAGGTTTTCCACAGAAAATCAACTTCCGCTGAAATTTCTGAAAAAAATTCAGAGTTTTCCAAACTTCGAGCTCATGTTAAACTTTATTACCACAATGGTGTAGAACTTGCTTCAAAATCGTTGTTGAAATTATAAGCATGGTTTAGTGTAACAACTTGTAACTCGTTACCTGCTCCCGTGTGTCACGGAATAAGGTTTACCATGGTCATATTGCTAGCCTCTGGATGTCCCAACAAATACCTTCCTCAATATCCAACTCTGTGGTATTTATGATGGTGTCGCCAAGTCGGTTGTCCCCTGCTAAGATCCATCCTCTCCCTAGTTACGATGAAGATGCACACGGCCAGCAGTAGTAATCCTCATGATTTTGTAATTTTTGTCTTCTCTTGATTTCTGATAGCATTCTAATAAGGATTTGAAAAAACATGATATCCCTAGTTTCCGATCTACTACAAGTTACACATTAACAATACGAATGCAACCCAGCTCACTACCTGGTTAGTATATACAAAAGTCACTATTTGGTCACTTTTTTTGCTTCTGAAAGTCACTATTTGGTCACTTTTTTCGTCATCGTTGGTCACTAAGTCACTATTTTGAAGGGCATTTATCGCTACCAGGCCTGCACCCAGCTCATTCAAATGACCACGGCAAACAAGTTTTTATTCATGCTCCGGATGCAGCGACATTTTATCCTACAGGCAGAGGACGGGTTTCAACGCTGGATCTTGTTTTGTCCAATAATTTAGTCGACATGTCCAGGCCAATAATTCTTAATGAATTATCTTCCGATCACTTCTCTGTTGGGTTAAGATCCATTTCCACGTTAACCGAAAAAAGGGTGCACTGCTATTAGCCTGTCGACTGGCCCAGGTTCCAGAGTACCGTCAACAATAGTCTAGACCTTGCTGCAGTTGCTGCATTACTCGTTACGGACCTCAATGATTCAGCCTAAATAAATGCTGCAATTGATTTTTTTTCTCCTCTGCCGTCCTTCAAGCGGAGAATGTAGCAGTATCATCAACCTGTTCTAGTCTATGCTGTACCGGAAATCTCGTCTCATACCAAGGGTTTGATCATCCTTAGAAATCGCCGTAGAGGACAGTGGACTAGAACAAGAGATCCGTTCTACAAAATTATCGTTCAATCCTTGAACAATTGCATTCGGACGGAATGTGCTCAGTCCCGTTTCAAGAGGTTCGGCGAAGTTATCCATGGTGACCAGCGAACCGGGAAAACCGGGAGAACCGGGAAAAAACCGGGAATTGAAAATCACCGGGAAAATGTCGGGAAATATGCGGGAAATTCAATAACCACCGGGGAAAATTTCAAATCTGCATTTGCCTCTTTGTAAAAATAGTGCAGTAATCTCAATCTAGTAATAGTGCAGTAATCTAATCATGAGAGAATTGGTAGACTCATTCGCTCATTAAATTCTATTTCAAAGTTTACAATTTTTCGTACATACTGTGAACTTATACAAATTTCTAAAGTTGGTCATTTATTTATGAATTTATAGACCCTAGATATCCCATTCAATCAAGGATCAATCCTCACAAAAGTTGAGTTTCAGGCATAGTAATTAATTACCACTCCGGGTTACTTATACCCGCTCAATCGATTCCTTCTACGTTCTCCAATTTGTCTAAATAAATATATTAGGTATTTCTCCTCTTTTATTTCAAATACAATACAACATTTCCAAAGCCGTTAAAAATGGTGAAAAACACCTTCGTTTTCAACAATAATCTTGTATTCAACAAAAAAAATCAAATTTGTCTTTCACAATCCTCATGATGCATCAAAGAGTTATGACGATGGAAATTTGATCCACAGTTACACATTACATTCATATGAGGCTTAGGTTCGGTAAAGAAGTTTTTTTTAAATTTCATCCGTATTCTTGTTTACGGACGAACTATACTTTCAAACGTTAACAAGAATATGGATTTTCGATTAACAGAACATTGTACACATGTTCTTAGAAAATTAGATTTATCATCAAATTGTCGAATGGTTTGAATAAATACGATACAGAGGAGATGTTTCAGAAATTTACGTAAAAATCGTATTTTTTCTGCACCTTTGTAAGGTCTTGTTTGCAATTCCTTCCAGAAATTTTGGAATGAAGTTCTTGATTAAAATATGTTCACAAGTTGTATAGCAAATTCAGTCTTGAAAGGCCCTGTTTCTGATAGCGCATTGGTGAACACAAATAAATATAAATTTGAATAATTAATAGAAGTATGCATGACAAGTTTCCCAAAGCAATCAAACAATACCTAAGCTTTGTTGCTTTTTTGAAAAAGTCTATATAATTCTATTTAAAATGTTTAATACAAACTTGTTACTATATTATCTATATTTCAATTATGTGTAAAATATCCTACCAAGATAATTTGAAAAAAACTCAAAGCTTAGAACGCATGCCCGATTTAAACGAATGTAGATTTGATCAACCGTTTTAATTTGTATTATTGCAGTATTGTATTTTAATTTGTATTATTTGTATTAATTTGTATTATTTATTTGTATTATTGTATTATTATTGCACTGACTATGCGTCCAATTTGGGAATCTCGAGCTCGTTCAGTAGCCGCTAGGTTGCGAAGGCCGACGGAGGTCCTTCGTAGCTTAGTTGGTTAAAGCACCAGTCTAGCGTACTGTAGGGTCATGGGTTCGAGTCCCATTGAAGGGAAAGTGGTTACCTCCAATACATTTTCCCAATCAATATCTTCCACATAACGTACACATTCACATATGAGTTTTCATAACATTGTGAGTTTTGTCTGTTCCGCGCCCGTTTGTATCGTGCCTATAGTGCTGAGTGCAGCGGTTGCGGTGCTTCCAATGGCGGATCGAATATCACTCCAGCCATCTTCAAGAGACGCTGTGCCTAGCTGATGCTCTTCCGTTGGGAGTGCCACTTCCAGCTGCTGCGCGTAGTTTTGGGCTAGTCTACCGTCTTGTAGCCGCCCAATGTTTAGCCGCGGCGGACGACTCCGACGCGTCTTGTACACCGTCGAGAGTCTTGAGCGCAGACCTTGTGTTTCTTTCTTTGTTTAGTGGACTAAGGTCCTTTAAAATCGTTACTTCGGCTTGAGTTTTTTATTGAAATTATTATCTACGAAAAAAGAACTGATAACCGTTTTTAAATAAATTACTTCTAGAATTTTTAAGAAGTTCTATTTATTTATTTTTTTCCTTTTTTTATTCAAATGCGCGACATTCTGCTTCTTTTTTTTGCAACGCCAAATTAATCGTTAATTCTTTGTTAGCGTATGATTTTTTCAGTGCAGTTATATTTGGAAAGGCGGTCCATTTAATTTCCATTGATATGAGTGACTGAGTTCCACGAATGGTAAAGCGTGACAGTGCTCTCAGGAAGTGGTCGGAAAATAAGGAAAATAACAGTACTCTTTGTTTACGTTCGGATCTGTATGAATGAGTCCATTCATCATTTAAAAAGCCATATCAATAAACATGTGTGGAATTTTTTGTTGTGTTTCGAAGTGTAGTTCGACAGATTTTGGCGAAGCAGTTGTAAGTACAAATAAATACAACATAATGTTGAATAATTTATTTCGTCATTCAAACATTAATAACCCGTATCAAATTTTTATATTCTGCAGTTGGAAGGATGTAAACATTTACTGAACAACCGAGGTCCTGATTATGCCGGGTCGATAATTTACGACAATCGTATATTAATGTATGGTTCAATCTTGTGGCAACAGGGTTCAGAAACCACTCGCCAACCGATACAATCTGATAGATTCGTACTATTGTTCAATGGAGATTTGTTCATCGACCGGGGAAACACGAACGCAAGTGACACGCAATGGTTGTTCGACAGAATTACTTCTGCGGTATTCGATATAGCCAGTCTAGCGGATGTGTTTAAAGAATTAAAAGGTCCGTTTAGTCTCATATTGCTGGACAAAAGTCTACGAAGAATTTACTTTGCAAGGGACAGTCTTGGCAGAAATTCCCTTCTGTTGGGGCAATCCGAGGAGGGCTTCATAATAACAAGCGTTTTAGGTAGTATGTAAAGATTCTTACACTAGTGGAATTACCTTGACAGTGATTTTCTTTTTTCATTTGATAGGAAACACTTCAATAGGGGTCGTAGAAATTCCACCAAATGGTATTTATTACGCTGATATGGATGGAACTGACATCGAACTCAATCTATTTCCCTGGAAGCACACCAACAATCATGAAATCGACTCGTTGAGCATTACTGACGATTTAATATATTTACCGTGGATGACGAAGGATGTGATTCCTGTAGTAATAAGGCTAATGAACTCATGTTTTAACCTAATTCAATAGACTCATTCTATTTGTTTCAGAATGCTTTCAGTTTTCACCATGTATTGAACACCCAAACACCAGAAGAGACTGATACATTCGACTATCTACTCAACCACAGTTGCATTGCTGATCTGTGTGATCGTTTGTTGAATGTGCTTACTGAATCGGTCCGCGAAAGAGTGGTTAATACACCCAACCACTGCAAAGCATGTATGGCATCCAAACAATCTTGTGAGCATCCTCGAGTTGGGATTCTATTCTCTGGTGGAATCGATTGTACCATTCTGGCGCTACTAGCCGACAGCTTTGTGCCGGCGCACATTCCAATATGTCTCCTGAATGTGGCATTCGAAAAAATCATTCGCCCTGGGAATCCGGAGTACAAAAAACATATGGCGAACAGCACCGATATTGACTGGGATGTACCCGATCGGATAACAGGGCACAATAGTTGGAAGGAATTACAGCTTCTGAAACCGAATCGGTAAGTCATACACGGTGCTTCTTCCCTTTTAGGTTGGCAATCCCTCGACATAGCAAAGAAAAAATAAAACTTTTTTTTCTGATCTTAGAGGTTTCCCCAATAAGAGGTACTCAAGGTTGGTTCAGACGTATACTGCCGTCATACGCATATTTGTCCCATCTTTGCTGGGATTCCCTATATACATGGGACAGCTATGCGTATAACGGCAGTATATGAATCCTTTGTACTAAATTATTTACAGTTGGTGTAAATAAACTTTCTCTCTTTGGTCTCAACGGACATACATTTATAAAATATAGTAACCAAATGTAATCTAATATGTTTGATTAATTTCTAGAGAATGGACCTTCGTGGAAATAAATGTAACACGTATGGAACTGCAAAACTATAAAAATCGGATATCGGATCTAGTATTTCCATTAAAATCTGTTTTGGACGAATCTTTGGGAGCAGCATTGTGGTTTGCATCACGTGGCAGAGGGTTGGCGAACAATAGCGAATATAATAGCCTTTGTAGGGTAAGATGTTTCAGAAATAATTAAGTAGATGTAGAGATTAATTAAACAAAATATACATTTGCCCTGTTAGGTTATGCTACTTGGTTCTGGCGCGGACGAGTTGTTTGGCGGTTATTCGAGACACCGTGCGGCATTCTATAGGAGCATCGTCAAAGCCATCCAACCGAGTGAAGAAAGTATTCTAACGGGATTTAATAATCTAATGGCTGAACTAGAGTTGGATTGGGATCGACTGCCTAGTAGAAATCTTGCAAGAGACGATAGAATTATAGGAGATCATGGCGTCACTCCGCGGACGCCCTACCTGCAGGAAGACTTCATCTCGATAGTACGAAGTTTGAATGCTGACCAAAGATGTTATCATCCACTGGGTGAAGGCATTGGTGATAAACTCACCCTCAGATTATGCGCATATAAGCTAGGACTACGACAGTCTTGCAAACTTCGCAAACGTGCGTTACAATTTGGTTCCAGAATAGCTGACAGGAAGCAGAATGCCAACGATAGTTCTAGCTTTCTTAGCTCTTGATGACATTTCAAGGTCGTGATACGTATTTAAAATAAATCTTTAAACTGATATGCAGCTTGTATTTATTTTTCAATATCTCAAATCGATTATTTAATTGTTTATATTTCAATCTACTGCTGTTCCAAATATTGAATCTGAAAAATAAAAATAAGTGAGTCCTAATGTTCAGTTCTGAAAAATTATGTTGTCATACCTCCATTTCTTTTTCTACAATTTGACTCAACAAACTGTCCAAATTATCCTGCAAGCGCTGGCGCAGCGTTTGATTTTCGATTGTTCGAATTTCCTGTTCCTTCTGAATTCTTTGCGATTTCAAGTCACTCAACTGGCGACGCAGTTCATACATTCGGTTACTCAGCGAATCTTTCGATGACGCCATAAAATCGGTCGATTCATTGTCCGAATCTAAACGAGAGTTGTCTTCATATTTTGATCCCAGTAGCGAATCGTTCTTCCGCGAGCGTGAACCACCACTTGCGCTGATGTTGCTGAACATACCCTTGCTGAACTCGGTGACAGCATTGCGATCCGAGGATTGCGTTCCCATATAAGAGCTAGAATCGGACAGTCGACTATCTTCCGCCTCGGCCGAGAGTCGGCTGCTCTCGTCGATATCGATGTTTTTATTAATCGGATTTTCATCCTCGTCCGAATCTGACACCTCCTCACCAAAAATATCGTGTTCACCAACATCCTTGTTGGCGTGGCTTTTCTTGTTACCCTTGGTGGGACTTTTATTGGGAGCATTACCATCGTGTTTCGAATCCGATATTGATTTGTTCGGATCCTCATCCTCAGTAATGAGTTCCCACTTTACGTTGACTGCTTCATTGTCTACTCGAAGCAACCGCTTCACTTCTTTCTCGATTTCCGGAGCTTCCACATACTTTTTCTTCAGGGTTTTCCGGAACCGGCGTTTGCGGACGTTTTTACATGGTGGTGTTATGCCATGTGGCCACAGGAACTTCTTGTCGACCTTGTTAGGATCCTTCTTTTTGTTCTTATTTGGGGATTCTTCTTCTGCTGAAGGTTGATCAGGCTCCTCCTTACAGATCATCTAAATTGTTGTGAAGCAAACATAATTATTAAAACCGAAAGATTGATTTGTCCCCATAGTATGACCAATACAACTCCAGTTTAATGGTATTGTTACAGAAAAAAACTGAAAAACTTACCAGTTGGCATAAATCAGCTGTTTTGTAGAAATTTTTGTTGTCGATCGTTTTCAAACTTTCCACGATAGTCGGTAAATCTACAACCTTAGCGTGTAGCAGCCAATGATCAAGTCGAACTTCCCCGTAGCGAAGGTCATTGTCGAGCCGAATAGTAAGCCTATCCTTCAGATTGTTCGCTCCAGTTTGGATAGCTTCTCGCAGTATTCTGGCTGGTTCCTTTGAAAAACAAATTTGAATACCTCAGCTGTTGAAAATGATCCCAAAAATAACAAATACTTACCAAGGGCATACGCATAATCATTTGCGTTTCTAATTCAACCTCATCCCGCTTGGGTTCAGCTTTCACTGGTTTTTCCGGCATTGCTAGGCAGTTATACCTAAAAAAACAATATTAGATTTTTTGTTTAGCTACAAAGGACTACTACAGCAAGTGAACATTTTTACCTTATTTAATCAATTTATTGAGTTTTCAAGACAAAAATAATTAAATATTTGTAAAACTGATGCTGACAGGTGCTGACGCAGCTCTTGTTTTCTCTAGTTTGTATGACGAAAAGGCACTATAAATACTATACACGCGAGCTCAACTCTGATTCCCGAGCAAACAAATCAACTGACAACTCTATCAGCGCAACTATCGATGTTGAATAAACTTCAATTTGGTCTAAGCAGCGCGTTCATATTTTTCGAAACATTGAATGAAAAATCCAAAATTGATCCTATAGGGTAAGGCACCCAGAAATCGCCCTCCCCCCAGTTTTCGCCCACCTATTTTAAAACCTTCATTTCTCGAAAACTAGTTGTTGGAAACAGTTAAAGTCCAGTTTTTTCATAATTGATTGATGCTTGTATGGAAAAACTTTTACTGTGACTGTTTTCAACAACTATTTTACGAGAAATGAAGATTTTAAAATAGGTGGGCGAAAACTGGGGGGAGGGCGATTTCTGGGTGTCTTACCCTAAACGTTATAAACAAAGAGTACCGTTATTTTCCGCATCACTAGTCGAGAACTGGGCATAAAAAACCTTTTTTTATATGGAACTCTGCACGTTCTCAGGCGCTGGATTTTTTAGTTACTATACACGGAGAAAAAAAATTAGTAACTTCAACCAAAATAAAGGTTACTTCAAACAAATTCTTAGGTTGATTTGGGCACAAACAAATTTTAGTTTGCTTCAACCAAGTATATTGGTAAAAACAAACCATAATTACATGTTGTTGATTTTCTGTTATGTATTTCAATTCAACCAAAATATAGTTTGAATCGACCATAATTTTAGTTGATTCGTTTGACAGTTCATACTACAAACATGAACACCGTTGGTTGTTTCAAACTAGTAAAAGTAGTATGAAACAACCATAATTTAGTTTGAATTAAACTAATTTATTGTTTGGAACAAACAAAACAACAGTTTATTTCAAACTGTTATAATTACTGCTTGTTTTTCTTCTTTCTGTTTTATGAAATGTTTTCAAAAGAAATTCAGTTCTTTACAGTTTTATTCTATCTCATCGATTTATTTTATTGAATAATGTATAAGCATTTTACTCGTAAGACCAGCATTTTTACCAAGGAATAATACAATTAACAGCGCGCTGTCTTCCGGAAAATCCATAACCATGCGGCTATCGTCTTCCTGCAAATCCATAACCAAGCCGATCGTCGTTGAATTTTCGGTGCCCGGCAACCTAGTTGGATCAGTGCGGTGATGTTTCAACGGCGACGCGTTGATAATGACTGGCATTGATGAAGTTTCTTGTCGCCTTCGGATGGCAGGTTGGTTTCCATTCGACGCATAATGGTTCCAGTTTAGTGTAGATATTTTCTTTTAGAATGCTACAAGCTTTGACTGCGCTAAATCGCAAGTAGTCCAGGAGCGGAATAACTAAAAACTCGGCTAAACATGGCGAATGCGTACCAGATACAACTGCAGCTGACTGAAGTGAAATCTAGTTTTGAACAGATTTTCCTGCAATTATAAAGTTTAAGGAATGCATTATTTTTAATCTTCTTTAATGTAATAATATACTTTACCTGATTATGTGTTTCAATAATTGAAAAATAAATCTCTTGGTCTTGATTGATTACAGTGCGGTGTTCTAATGTTGCATTGTGTAGCAAATTGTTGGTTGCAATCCATGTTTTGTCGAAACAATGTAACATTTTGTTAAAAACAACTTTTTTTTTGTTTGAAATAAACAAAGATTAGCCGTATTCAAACTAATTGTCAGTTTGTTATTAACTACAAAAAGTGTCTGTTTCAACCAAAACCAAGGTTTTAAAACAAACAAAAATTAGTTTAAAACAGCCATAATGTGTGTTTGTTATTCAACCATACATACACGGAGACAAATGCCTTTAGTTTGAAACAACCATATGTATGGTTGAATAACAAACACACATTATGGCTGTTTTAAACTAATTTTTGTTTGTTTTAAAACCTTGGTTTTGGTTGAAACAGACACTTTTTGTAGTTAATAACAAACTGCAAAATTAGTTTGAATACGGCTAATCTTTGTTTATTTCAAACAAAAAAAAAGTTGTTTTTAACAAAATGTTACATTGTTTCAAACAAAACATGGATTGTTGCAACCAACAAATTTGCTACACAATGCAACACATTAGAACACCGCACTGTAATCAACTACACGGACCAAGAGATTTATTTTCAATTATTGAAACACATAATCAGGTAAAGTATATTATTACATTAAAGAAGATTAAAAATAATGCATTCCTTAAACTTTATAATTGCAGGAAAATCTGTTCAAAACTAGATTTCACTTCAGTCAGCTGCAGCTGTATCTGGTACGCATTCGCCATGTTTAGCCGAGTTTTTAGTTATTCCGCTCCTGGACTACTTGCGATTTAGCGCAGTCAAAGCTTGCAGCATTCTAAAAGAAAATATCTACACTAAACTGGAACCATTATGCGTCGAATAACCATAATGCCATCGAAGGCGACAAGAAACTTCATCAATGCCAGCCATTATCAACGCGTCGCCGTTGAAACATCACCGCACAGTCCAACTAGTTGCCGGGCACCGAAAATTCAACGACGATCGGCTTGGTTATGGATTTGCCGGAAGACGATAGCCGCATGGTTATGGATTTTCCGGAAGACAGCGCGCTGTTAATTGTTATTCCTTGGTAAAAATGCTGGTCTTACGAGTAAAATGCTTATACATTATTCAATAAAATAAATCGATGAGATAGAATAAAACTGTAAAGAACTGAATTTCTTTTGAAAACATTTCATAAAACAGAAAGAAGAAAAACAAGCAGTAATTATATTAGTTTGAAATAAACTGTTGTTTTGCTTGTTCCAAACAATAAATTAGTTTAATTCAAACTAAATTATGGTTGTTTCATACTACTTTTACTAGTTTGAAACAACCAACGGTGTTGTTTGTAGTATGAACTGTCAAACGAATCAACTAAAATTATGGTCGATTCAAACTATATTTTGGTTGAATTGAAATACATAACAGAAAAACAACAACATGTAATTATGGTTTGTTTTTACCAATATACTTGGTTGAAGCAAACTAAAATTTGTTTGTGCCCAAATCAACCTAAGAATTTGTTTGAAGTAACCTTTATTTTGGTTGAAGTTACTTATTTTTATTCTCCGTGATGGTTGTTTCAAACTAAAGGCATTTGTCTCCGTGTATATAGTAACTCATGATAAAAGGCCTTTGAGATATCAGCTTGATCTGCGGAGAACTCGACACAGTTGTTTCATAAGGGCCAATGTCGCAATGAACTCGAATGGAGAAAAATGGGTTCGAATGTTCCATGACATGTTTTCAATTATAATTCGAAAAGTAGATAGTATTTTAAATGTTAATAGTATGCATGAAATACATCAATATCTAATCATTGAAGCCACATATAAATAAAAGAGAAGAACGGAGGCTTAGTTCTTCTCTAGAAAAAAGTATGTAGAACATGTTTTAGAAAGATCCAGTAGATTGTTGTGTCGTGTTAACGTCAAGTGCATATAGTCAATTAGCCGCTGCGTTGATATCATAGTATGTAATGTGTTTTGCGCCGTGAAAAACGATTAAAGTGCATGTTGATCGAAGAACATTTATTGTTGATTAGACACAAATATGAATGTTTAGAATTCGGAACGGTGTTCGCTTAAAAATCGTATTTTGATTTTGCTTGCTACAACCCGAATAGAAATAAATTGTACGCCGAATAGTTGATATTATTAGTTTGCCATTCCGCTTGTAATCATCATAACGTATATGATATATGTGCAATTTTATGATTAACAAAAATAACGACTCGATCATATACAATAATTCACAGATTATACATGGTGTAGTAAGGATTACCTGATATCATTTTATTCTAAACGTATCTTACCATAAATAATTTAGCTAGCTTTTCACCAACACAGAAATAAGGTGTTTTCATTTTCAGTGTAATTGTGACAATTTCTTTCGGCAAATGTTGTTCGGGCCAACTGCCATTTATTTTTTTCGGCAGCAATGTGAATAAAATGCAATATGTATTGCATTCTAAAATCAAAAATAAATTGGTTTAGAATACATGTAAGTGGACTCTATATTATACGACGTAGAAAACTAACATAAATATTGTTCATTTTCAGAAATACGTATACCTCCTAAGATGAAAATAAGTACGCTATTTCATTATCGGATTCGGCTGAACCGCGGAACGTTTGTGAAGGTAAGAAGTCTATGATAAACCACATTGAATCTATATGACTCACAATCGATCCGATAACCTTTCACATCAAATTTTTGTATTCGTTAAATCATTTTATATTTTTGATTGACAACATTTTCTATATTGTTTCAATCATTTTTTTTTTCATTTATGTGATTTTTGGCAAAGAACCCGAGAATGAGATTATATTTAAGTCCAAGAATCGCCTAAAGGCCCAGCTACAATGTTAAGCACAGCGTCGGGTTTTTACAGTTAACCTATGTATATTCTGTCAAAACGCGCCGCTGCGCTCACCATTGTAGCTGGGCTTTAAACCTATTGAAACAGATAAAAAATGGAGAGAAACGGCGATTTTTCTTATTTAAAAAATCTCAGATAACCATTCGCAAGCAGAATGGCTTGCTATTATCAAGAAGTCAGAAAATGAATGATGCTCAAAACTCCATATATATATTACAGACATTCATTTTTTTTTTGTCTTCTTTTATAGGAACAGGAATGCAGCACCACCGGAAAAAGCAGATCCTCTGGACATGGGCAAAGATTCAGCACCAAACAAAAATCATTCCAGAGGTAGTTTTTGTTGTTCTAAGATATAATTGTGAAAATTTGAAGAAGCAATTATACAAGCAATTTTAACTTTGAAAGCAATGATTTATCAAGCCATAATCATTTTATTAGGCAATTTATTATCATTAGGCAATTTAAAAAAACCGTTGATATTTTTTAATAAATTAGGAAAACTTTTTAATAATTATATAAGATAATAAATAAAATATGATGAAAACTTGTTTTGTGTTCAATTATTTTATCATAAACTGAAAAAACACAAAAATGTTATTTAAATCATAGCATGAATCATACTATTCTTTAACTATCATATTATGTATCGTATTTCGTGAAATAATATTATACGTACTGTAATTCGGTTATTGTATAATTGAATGCTTATTATACACCTTTCAATTTGAATTAAGCACAAAGCATACTATCGATCATCTACGTTGAATACAATTATAATCCAAATCATCACAAGTCAAAAAACGATGATAAACTAACGATATCTGGTAAAATCGCTTAACAAAAATATATGGAAAAATTGCTCTTATTGAATGGTAACGATACTTAACGACCCGTTCAGTGTATCGTCCAAAATCAAACTATTGTAGACGATATCGTATATATGATTCTTGGTATAATTATCGTTCGATATTTTTAATGATTCCATTAAAACTTCAATAACAATTCTTTATAATCAAATAACGATAACCAGAAAAATAGTGGTATAATTTCATTCTATTCGGGAAGTGATCTACAAAACGTCCATTGTTATTGTTGTGAAGCCGCTCTTGCTGTTTTTTTTTTTCGGAGCTATCAAACTTGCCCGACAATGACCTACTCGGGATGTGCGAAATGCAGGCTACCTCTCTTCGCATCGGACGAACAAATAAAATGCGATTGTTGCCATTCGAGAAAGTACCATTTGGAATGCACTTCAATGAATGCTTACGATCTACAAAGATGTTTGGAGAGCGACAACTTATTTTGGATATGCGACGAATGCCTATACCTACATTCAGCCACCATAAGGTTCAAAACGGATTGAACGACGAGAAGCAAGCTACAAGTACAGAAAACAACTTGGAACTAACAGTACAACAACTACAAGTGGAGCTATCTGAAGTAAAAGAATGTATTTCTGACATAAAGCAATTAGTCATAAATCGACCCCCTAAGACCGGTGAGGAAAATAGAATAATGCCTTCTACATCTACGCCTCGCAGCAAATCGAACGTTAGGAATATATCATCTTTAAATCGCAATCATCTACATGTGGGGAGAAATGCACATAAAGCTTCGCCCTTCCGCAGCCAAACGTTCTGGATTTTCTTCACGCGAATAGCAAAACATGTGTCCTGTGACGATATACGGAAAATGGTTATCGAAACGCTGAATCTAAGCGATCCACCTGATGTGACGAGACTTGTTCCTCAATGGAGTAATTTTGAAGATCTTCGTTATGTTTCATTCAAAGTAGGATTCGACATGCAGTACAAAGCAAAAGCTCTTTTGGAAACGACGTGGCCCGCTGGATTGATGTTTAGGGAATTCGTATGTGATGAGCCGAGTCGTGAGCCACTATACTGGGAACCGTAAGAAATGTGCAAATCTAGTAAATGTCTTATGCAAATGTCGATGATAATTCTGTTATATTTTGTTAGTATTATTAGATTGTTTTGAAAGTAGCTCTTTCCGTATTCCGTATTTATGTAATTATGCATACTGTGAGTGTAATTAGTAATTAGGTGATGAGATCATTGGGGCTAAATGGAGTCTGTTGATCTATAACAAACAAATAAACAAATAAACAAAATTCGCTAAGGATTGATTTCGATTTGAAAATCTGATTGAAGAACTAGTCGTCCTTTTTTTCTAACAGTGTACACTTGCGCCCTTCAGAAATGCGCCATAATGTTTTTCACAACATCCTTTTCGCCCAAATTCCACGCTCGGCTGTCAACCTATTTGTCAATATCGCCTGTTTGCATCGCCCCGTTGTGTTTTCAATGTACCGTTTAGCCCTTTTGCTCACATCTGTTTTTGATGCAAGAACGAAGTGTCATACACGCACAGCTGAAAGTATGCTCTTTTCGGCAGAAATACACTATTTTGCGGGAGAATGGGACTACCCACAAAAGGAGTAAAATTTGATGCATAAAAAGGATAAGATTTACACACTTTTCCTGTTTTTATGCATAAATCTAGAGTGCTTTGAAAATAGGTCGTATGTGCAAAAGAGAGTCTCTCTTTGGATCTTTTCGCTTTCGATTATTACGAAACTATGCAAAAGTTTACTTCGAATTTCTTGGCAGATATCCAAAGACAATAGCTTTGTCTATCATGCTGAAGTAGAAATGGAGCAAAACATGCAAAACTAGCCGACATATTAGCGAAAGAGAGCGAGATCAAAGAGAATCTCTCTTTTGCACATACGATCTATTCTCAAAGCAATCTAGAAATGTTAATCATTTGTGAATAAAAGATAGTCATAATTGTGCATAATATTTATTGCATTTTATGTGTAGTCCCATTCTCCCACGAAAGAGCGTACATTGAAGTCATAATTGAATACTTTATAGTCAAAAGAGCATACTTCAAAGTCTTTTGTGTGTAAACTTTTTTAGCAGTGTAATGCAAAAATGAAACACAGTTTAGCCGTTTTGCTGCTGCCATGGAGAAAACGGGGCGCAATCGCACCAAGAAAAAAAAAATTCCAACGGAAATGTAATATCGCCCTTCTGTATTTTTCTGTCAGCAAAAAAAACATTTTGTACCATTTTGAATATGCTACATATAGTACATTTCCAGGAGGTTCGATCTATGACATAAACTCGATTTGTTTACATTTGCGACTTCGGCCCTTATGAAACAACTATGTCGAACTATGGGGCAGTGCATAGGTTCATTATTTGACGTTTGAGCGGTGCCGAAATTCATTTAGAATGAATTCGATGTATGAAAAGGTGTTCAAACGTCAAAGTGTTCATTCGGCGCACTGCCCCATTGTCTAATATCCGGAACAAAGTTAGAACGCTTTTTATACCGAAGTTGGATTTTTCTTCAGATACAAGCAACTTTCCCAACTTCGGAAGTAGTGCGCTGGATTCCCCTAAAAATGCGCTAAACAACGCATCAATTAGTTTGACAGATAAAACTTCGGAAGAAAGTTCGGTTCGACAATGCGCGACGATCGCATTTTTTTCCATTTCCGGATGTCGCAACTACATCGCGAGTAGTGCGCATCTATGCCATAATAGCCGTGCGCCATCATGCGCACCACTCGCGATGCAGTTGCGACATTTAGAAATGGAAGAAAAAGCGATTGTCGCGTGAGCTCAGTTCGGTTTTCAACTGGATCTACAATATAGGTTCCATTCACGATATTCATTATTTTTTGAAAAGCATGGAACAAGCAATAGATAATAATTTATTGCACCGTCTTCAAATTCTACTAAAATTAAGATCTTTTTCAAAAAACAGCATTTCCCAGGTAACCATTAGCACTTTACTTCGCCTTTTCGGCTATATAGGGCTATTATAGATTCAGTATGAAGTTTGTTAGCTCTGTGGTAGCCTTATAGTCGCACGTATGGCTTATGCTTATGGTTACCTGGGTTGTTACGCGTTACGCATAGGGATGGGGGTGGTTCTGAAATTTGTTATGCTACGTTTAGACAAGGCAAGTGAATTGAGCAAGTCGCTTGAATCGAACGAGAACTGAAAGTGTAAACACCTTAATTCAATTCACTTGAACGAAAAGAAAGTTGAACATGTTCAACTTTTGGCAAGTCAATTGAATTCAACTGAGTTGTTCAATTCACTTGCCCTGTCAAAACGTAGCATTACGGATTGTTACGAGGGGGTGGGGGTTTCTTAAAAACAACATTTTACGCGTTACGTAATATTTGAACAGCCCTTAGCGTCTTTTCATTTGTATACCTACACTCAGCCAAGAAAACTAGTGATAATCATACGAATATCTTATGTTTTTTTGCTATAAGGATATCCTATAAACATTATACGATTTTCTTATAAACAGCGTGTTATATGACCGAGAATGATTTTTATATGCTTGTCTTATAAAAATATTAAGTTAATTCAGCCTTCATAAAGAATTTCATAAGGGAATCTTATGAACATCAATAATTCTTGTATATGAGGGTCATAATATTTTCAACACGATAATCATATATGTTGTGCTGTTTCACAAGATCAAAAAAGAAGGAAATAAAAATACTACAATTAATGTACAATATAATATTGTATTTTTCTCGTGTAAACGTATCATTTTTTAAACTAAGATTTTTAACTAGCTTAAAGTAATATGTACTACTTAGAGCAAGATTACCGGTGGTGAGTTTAGGCCGTTTGGCAGCGCACTATCATTACTTGACACTTTACCGGTCGCTACTAAACGCGCTGCTATAACAGTAGCGCGACTGACAGGTGACCAAATTTGGTAGCGCTATAAGAGCGCTGCTATTTGATGAACTGTCAACTGTCAAACGTCACCGGTACGGAATACAGCAACCAAATTGAGAGCCGAAAATAGTGACCGATACGGAAACGAGTGACGAAACTAAAATGAAAGCGCTGCGCGGGTTGTTAAAATGCTCGCGACCGATAATGATGCTCTTATATCTCAAACATTTATTCTTATCAATAACTTGGAGATTATTCGATTTGAGAGATTCGAAATTCGCATGTTCAATCGGTCGGTCCTCTCCTGCTGGTGGGAAATGTTTGCTGGTATAGTTATACGATCCATACAGTATAGTTTCCATTGGCGCCACAAAGTATCCTGTACAATTTGACGGTCGATTTTCTTCAGCTGACGAGCGACGTCACCGCGAATCAACGATTTCAAACCCCTCAATTTGTCGCCGCACCAGGTCATTGTTCGGATTGCAGATGAAGTTGAAAAAATCTGTGCTGGTGGTGTCCTCCTGCATTGGTCAAGGTTCTGTAAAACATAAATTATATGTTTTTGTATATAACAGCAGAGAGAAACAATTAACAATAGAAACATTTACTCACGTTTGTGATCGACTTGTAGAAATAAATCTGCGATGAGAACTGCGTTCAACATATTCCACCATGTTGACTTCCCATTTCATAAGATTTGTCTTATGAGTTTTTCACATCAAGAGTAGTGATGAAAATCATAAGACAATTCTTATGTTTTAATTTTTCTATGAATAACTATTATGAACTTCATAAGATACAAAAATGAATTTCTTAACAGGCCAGTAATTATCATAAGAGCCTCAATGAAAAAATGAAATTCGGTAAATTTTCCGCTCTTCATAAAATGAGGCTTATGATGTTACTTAGATGGTTTAGTTGAGTGTAGAACTCTACACACCGATGCAGACTTCAAGCGCAACACGAAAAAAAATCCGAGTGTCGGATCCCGGTTATTAGTTCCTGGTGTTTTTTTACAAGGGAGAATGCATTTACACACTAACCCAGCACACGTGCATTGTAGTTGCTGGTTCCTGGTATAGAGTGTTTAGTTTGCGTGGGAGTGCCAACGACTTTTGAATCTTTGTTTACAAAATCACATACGTCATTTTGAATAAGTATCCGAGATTGTTGACAGTTATGGCAAAGGCCTTTTCGTCTACATTGACTCTCATGTGAGTGACCCTCACTCACCGGCCCATCAGGATTGTTTTGGTTATTTTGGTTCGCCACATGCGTGTTAATAGCGGTCGTAGCACATTCATTGGCTGTATCTTTTCGAATTAGTTTAACACGTGAAAATTTACCGAAATATTGTTTAATAAACATTATTACATTGCAAACAGTAATTTAAAAAAATGGTGAAGAAAAAGATCGACAATCGCATTCGTGTCCTGATAGAGAACGGCGTAAAGCTAGGCCACCGAACGATGTTCGTTGTGGTCGGGGACAAGGGCAGAGATCAAGTTCCGATTCTGTACGACATGCTGACGAAGGCTTCAGTGAAGGCGAGGCCTACCGTTTTGTGGTGTTACAAAAACAAGGACGAAGCTATCTCCAAGTATGTATCAATAATTACCTACTCTCAACTATTGTAACTTCTGGCGTATGGTTCATTAGATGCATCCATTTACCGGTTATTCTCCATGGTGGTTGCATTGTAGTTTGTTGCTGTGTGGAAAAGGGACCTGTTCTTTCTGTTCTTTCGGATTGTCTTAGCGCTTTAAGTTCTCCTATACAAAAAACTGAACGTTAAATGTCCACACTTACGTAAATATGTGTTCTTTAAGGATTTTTAGTAGTGTTCTGAAAGTAATGTTTTATGTGTTCAAATTTTATTCTACAGGCAAAATGCTTACTTCAGATATACCTTGCCAATATAACATACTCTAAAAAATATCATCCTATTTCTGTGAAACTCTCTAATATGTAAAATGTTTAATTTTAGTCATGGAAAGAAACGAGCAAAAAAGATACAAGCAGGCAAAATTGACATCAACGAGTCGGATTTGTTCGATACATTCAGAGTGTCGACAACTATTCATGGCAGATATTATAAGGACACGCATACGATCCTTGGGAAAACTTATGGCGTTTGCGTACTGCAAGATTTTGAAGCTCTAACTCCCAATCTACTTGCACGCACAATCGAAACAGTCGAGGGAGGAGGATTGATCATCCTTCTGCTGAAAACCATAAACTCTTTGAAGCAACTCTACACAATGAGTATGGATGTCCACAAGCGGTATCGAACGGAAGCACATCAAGACGTCACGTGCCGTTTCAACGAGAGGCTTATTCTTTCTTTGGCTGATTGCTCCCGTTGTTTGTTGGTTAACGATGATCTAACCGTTCTTCCGTTGTCCTCCAGAACTGCAGAAATCAAACCCGTTGAAATCAGTGCGATGCGAAAAAGTGCGAATGACGAAATGCTCGAAGAACTTAAGGAGAACCTTTCTGATACTCCCCCGGTGGGTCCTCTCGTAAATCTGTGCAAGACACACGATCAGGCTAAGGCAGTTGCTCAATTTATCGATGCTTTGGCCGAGAAGCAACTGAAACCGCCAACGTCCTTAACTGCAGGCAGAGGTCGTGGTAAATCTGCCGCTATGGGTTTAGCAATTTCTGCAGCCATAGCATTCGGATATGTAAATGTGTATGTTACTTCGCCATCGCCAGAAAATTTGATCACACTCTTCGAGTTCACCATGAAAGGATTTGATGCTCTGGAATATCAAGAGCACACCGATTACACCATCATCAGATCTACTAATCCAGATTTTAATAAAGCCATAATTCGAATAAATATTACAAGGAATAATCGTCAGACAATTCAGTACATTTCGCCATCAGATGCACATCTGCTAAACGCAGCTGATTTGCTAATAATTGACGAGGCAGCTGCCATTCCACTGCCTCTTGTAAAAGCGATGCTCGGACCTTACTTGGTGTTCATGGCATCGACCATCAACGGGTACGAGGGCACTGGTCGCTCGTTGAGTTTGAAGCTCCTATCCCAAATACAAAAGGATAACCATGCCCCACCACCGGTAACTATCCCATCGCTTATGAAATTTCTAGAAAAATAGTGTTTTTTTTCCTTTCTAGATAAAACTTGAAGAGTCGATCCGTTACAACCCGCATGATGCGGTAGAATCTTGGCTCACATCATTGCTATGCCTCGATGCTACAGTGGTTCCAAATCTTAACTCCGGTTGTCCCACCCCAGACGTTTGTGAACTGTACTATATCGATCGGGACGCGCTTTTCTCGTACCACAGAGCGGCGGAAGCATTCCTACAGCGTGTCGTTTCCATATGTGTGTCCTCGCACTACAAAAACAGTCCCAACGATCTGCAGATGATGAGCGATGCTCCAGCCCATCATCTTTTCTGTCTTCTGGGACCGATAACGAAGAAAGATCAACTTCCGGAAATTCTGGTGGTGGTTCAAGTTTGCCTGGAGGGTCAAATATCGTCGCAATCGATACAGAATTCGATGGCTCGTGGGATGAAGAGTGCCGGCGATTTGATTCCTTGGAACATAGCCGAACAGTATGGCGACCAACAGTTTCCAAAGTTGAGTGGTGCTAGGATTGTAAGGATTGCCACACATCCAAATTATCAACGTGTGAGTATAAATAGAAAAATCAAATTTCTTACACTAGAACTACATTTAAAGGGCATTTTCTTCAGCTAATGTAAACATAGGAAAGCAATGCTGTTTTCATATGTAAGCGGTGTTTTATTATCACTACCAAGGTTGTTAATCGATAAATTATCATCGTTAATTTAACGCCAACTTCGATAACGATACCGTCAAACGGGGTGACTTGCAACAGCGGGGTGACTTGCAACACTTGGGTGTTCCACAAGTTTTTGTTTTTTTACAATAAATATATACCCAAACATCGACCTATGTTATCACGCATCCCTAGTTTACATTGTATTTGTTGTGCCTAGTTGGTATTTAGGTGAAAATATAACTTACTGTTGTTTTTTAATATTATTTTGTGAAACTGTTACGTTAATTGAAAGTTGAACGTCGTAAATCGTAAGTTGGCGTAAAAAATTGAAAATAATTTCACCAAAATCGATCCCCTTTCCAGTTACAGTATCTAATTAGGTATGTAATTCTGTAAAATAATAAATGTTTTGTTTGTTGTTTGTTTTTGAAATATCAACTTTTTTGAAATATGTCCCCCGGGTGACTTGCAACAGCTGATACACGACAGTTTATTATTCAAAAACTGCTGGTTCAGTTTTTAAACATTTTGTTTTTCAAACTAGCAATGATTTTATGTTACAGAAAAACTTTATCATGCCGCATCAAATGCCTGCAGGAAGTCGCATGTCTGCTAATTTTTCAAAGAAAACTTTGATGAAGGCAGCGGTAGAGGTTAAAAAACAAATTGTTTATCCGGGAAGCCGCTCGGCGGTACGATTTGTCCCTAACACATTACATTATCCTAATACAGAAAACAGTAAAACTAAGACTTACGGTGGTCAAACAGTGTTGAATCCCCAAGAAGATCCAACACTCGTGGATGTTTTGCTGCTTGCTGCGGAAATGCCTTTTTAAAATAATGATCTTAACATAATTGTGGTAATTTGGATGGCGGGGAAAGAAAGGAAAACCGTTTTAAAAACAACTATCCAGGGAATGGTGATGGTGCACACCATTCTTAAACCGACATAAAGCACTTTCAAACCGATGACTTAAAAATATCAATCGATCCGTTGAAATCGTAAAAAAAATCGGAATGAGGGGAGGGGGATCCCTCAAGTAAGGCCCCTGCATTGACAGTGGTGAAGAATGACCCAGGATGAAAAATTACTATGATTAAGTTGTTCTAAAACATGTTATGATTGAATTCGATGAAGTGTTGCAAGTCACCCCGCAGTAGGGGTGGCTTGCAACACCCATCATTTTGATATTATTTTCATATTTTTATTATTGTTTCATTCATTTATTTAGTTAACATCTAAACAGATAACACTGAATCAACAATTTGACGCCACAATGCACGGTTCGAGGCCGCATCTCTCCATCCTCGGATACGCCCCACGCTCGCCAAGTCGTTCTGCACCTGGTCTGCCCATCTCGCTCGCTGCGCTCCACGCCGTCTCGTACCTGCCGGATCGGAAGCGAACACCATCTTTGCAGGGTTGTTGTCCGGCATTCTTGCAACATGTCCTGCCCATCGTACCCTTCCGGCTTTAGCTACCTTCTGGATACTGGGTTCGCCGTAGAGTTGGGCGAGCTCATGGTTCATTCTTCGCCGCCACACACCGTCTTCTTGCACACCGCCAAAGATGGTCCTAAGCACCCGTCTCTCGAATACTCCGAGTGCTTGCAAGTCCTCCTCGAGCATTGTCCATGTTTCATGTCCTTAGAGGACTACCGGTCTTATTAACGTCTTGTACATGACACATTTGGTGCGGTGGCGAATCTTTTTCGACCGCAGTTTCTTCTGGAGCCCGTAGTAGGCCCGACTTCCACAGATGATGCGCCTTCGTATTTCACGACTAACTTTGTTGTCAGCCGTTAGCAAGGATCCGAGGTAGACGTGTTATTGTTATATGTCTGATTATATGTCTAATCACGAATATTAGGACACATTAAAAGTATCATGTACTAGTAGAATGAATAAATCCTTCTAATTCAGAATTATTGAGAGAAAAACTTGAAAAGTGTTGCAAGTCACCCCGTTTGACGGTAATGCTTTTACGATAATGCTTCGTTGACGATAAAGTGAGCGTTGAATTAACGTTATCGTTATCGAGTATTCGTTGATTTATCGATAATTATCGAGTTGACTGTAACATGTACTATAGTTCAAAGTGCAAATATTCACAAGTTGGATTTGCAATATCTATTTTAAAAATATTGTATCGCCTTACAATATTCAGGAACGCCTGAATTAAATCGGAATTCAAGGAGGTCTCCGAATTGACCAAAACATTATTTCGTTCAATCATTGAAGTTCTTACAGAGTCGCAGTTGTTCACAGTAGAGAATCTGAGAGGATTTTTAATGTCTACCTATACTGCCATCATACGCATATTTGTCCCATGTTTGCTGGGATTTCCTATATACATGGGACAGTTATGCGTATAACGGCAGTATACTTATGTTTAATCTAGCATGATTAACAAAACTTCTGTTAAGAAAATTATATTGAGCTTTTTAGTGGAATGTCTTCACTTGTCATAAGACGAGTTTGTACAATCCCATTGAATTCCACCACTTAATTGTATCTTGACAGATACGTATTTCGACCTCAACAGTAAGGCCGTCTTCAGTGTCTCATACTTGACTCGACTTAGGTCGAAATACGTATCTGTCAAGATATAATTAAGTGGTGGAATTCAATGGGATTGTACAAACTCGTCTTATGAAAACTTCTGTTTTGAAGATCCGGAGCACCCAGTTATATGAATATTCTTTGACTCCCAGTTTAGACTAAAATCTTTAGTCTAACCAAATCATATTGAATTAGTCCACCAATCTGTTGAGAGAATGTTTCCTCGGTAGGTACTGGTGCTGCCTGGAATGCAGCACAACAGATCGCTGCATCAAATAAATTTCTAGTACTTGGATCCCAATATATTGCCGAGGGGTTCCAATTGATTCCAGGTGAATATTCTTGCTTATACGATAAGGATTAGCAAAGGAAAGTCATTATGCTCGTACTCATATTTAAGTGTCACTGTCTCAGAGAATTAAGTCCGCCTGGGTAGTGCAAATTTCCGCAATCTTCGTATTGGAATATCTATGCTGTATAGTGAAAAAACACTAAACCACCAACAGAGCACCTCACTTCTTACCGTTTCGTAGAGTAGCAGGCATTAAGCAATAATTTTAGAGTGCCCCGCTTCAATCAAAATTAACTCTCATCAACCAGCTGCAAACAATTTGTTCCATTCTCGGCTTCTGTCAAAAATTTTCACCAACCTTATTCGCGTAATCTAGTAACCCCATTATCGCAAATTATCGAGTTAACTTACGTTAAATTATCGAACTACGATAATAATTCAGTTGATTCATCGTTTTCGTAGCAACCGATAACGTTGATCACAATCAACTTTATCGGCGATAACGATAAATTAACGATTAACAACCCTGAACTACACATACGTGATATAGGAATATTGTAGTTTGATCTTTTCACACTCCTGTTACGTTGGGATATAGATGCTCTGTAGTAGTTTGTAACGGTGTCAGGGACTCAGGGTGTCGACTTCCTATGAAAACCTGGAATTATCAGACAAAGTGATCATGTTGTATTCATATCGTTTTTTACCTTTCTCGTTTGCTGATTTAATCATTTTAAGGTTACTTTTGAGCATGATGATGATAATTTATCAAATTAAAATGTATAAATTTTGTCTTTAAGAAAGCATTACACAGACGACTTGTTTTCATAAGAAATTGCAGACATTTTTAAATGTAGAGACATTTCTTCATCCAAAGCCTAAAAACCTATTTTTATTCAATAAAACCATTGACAATAAACCTATTTTTCTGGGTGTAATTTAATATTGTGAATAAGAACAATATTAATTGCAGAATTTAAAGGTGACCCATTTGCCCCACTGTTTGACCCATCTTGCCCCGGCATTTCCTGATTGACTGAAAAATAGACTTCGACTTTAATGACTCAAAATGAAATAAAAAGTTGAATTTTTGTTATTTCATACCCCTGGCTTACAGATTATGAGCTATTTTTATAGATCCACGTTAAAAATCTAAATTAAAATGTTTCTATTTTGCGGCATTGAGGGTTCGCCTTAGTTGACCCATCTTGCCCCATCATACCCTATTGTGAATGGAGTTTCTAAAAGAATTTTCCGAAGTAATTTCTTAATGGATTCTCGAAGAAATTTCTAAAGGAGCTTATGAAGAAATTCCTAAAAGAATTTCCGATGTAAATATATGTATGTCTTAAAGACATATTTGAAGGCATTCCTGGGAATATTTGAAAATGCCAGATTTTTTGTTAGGAATACTTTCTGAAATTCCCCCAATAAGGAATTTCCTAGAAATTCAAAATTTTCGAAAGAATGTAATTTCCGAAGAAGCTTTAGGAATTTCCGGAGGAATTCCAGAAATGATTTCTAATGGAATTTTAGAAGAAGTTCCTTGAGGTTTTTTTCGAAGGAGTTTCTTTAAAAAAATTGAAGGAATTTTCGGAGTGATTCCTTAAGAATTGACTGAGGGTTTTAAATAAATTTTCCAGAGAAACAAATTTCTGGAGGAGTTTTAAAACAAATTCTTGGAGAAATTGCCAATTAAATTCTTGCAGGAATTCTTAAAAGAATTCCTGATAGAATACCCAAAATATTATCTTAATGAATTTCCGAAAGAAATCCTTGAAGTATTTACGAAGAGTGTCTGGAGAGTTTCCCGTCAGAATTTCAATATGGTCAATTCATGATTTTTTCAAGAAATTTCTGAAGAAACTACTTCTATAATTTCCAGAAGATAAAATACAATTAAATTTACAAAATACAAAAAACAACAGTGAACCAAGAAGAAAATATTAAGCATTCAATGTTATCAAATCTTCGTAGTTTCGGAATTATTTTTATTTTGAAGATGAGTCACTACCCTGGGTATAAATCTGGTCATATCCTCAGGCTCAGTTGAATGCTGAAGCGGACAATATGACGTCCCATCCCGGGAGCACTGGCAGCGCGCTTTGCTTTGGGTATTTCTATATTTTGAATGCGAGGGCTGGCAGTCGAGACATTCTTCTCTCTTAGTAAGGCCGAGTGACACCGACCTGAAACGGCGAGTAGGCTAATTACTAGACTGCCTCCCGTTCCAAAAAGCCGTTGCGGGCCGTTTAATGCCATCCAATCCTTCCACCCAGTTTTGCCAACTAGGTGGAAGTAGGCACAGATGATAATTCCTGACCAACGCTGATCTGGCTCTGAACACGCAAGTGTCTACCCTCACATGGCCTCCTTGCTACCTCGACAAGCATGAATAACCATGGAATAACAAAGGCAACTACTTCATCGGGATTCAACGACAGTTGCAAGGAGGACCCAAACACTTTGAAGTATTTTCACATAAAAATATCCAGTGAAGCGTCCGACAACAAGGTGACGAAGCGACCTTAAGCGTCAATGCGTGGGCAGTGTACTGGGATGCCCGGTTCACTAACGCTAGAGGTAATATCCTGCTAGAGTCGCTAGCGAGACTGAACGTGGTCTTATTGATCGAGGGGCAGGTATCCACGTTCAGGTGTCCGAGAGGTGAGTCATGTAACGATGTGACATGAGGGTAGGGGAGACTGGGTAGACATGATCCGCTTTTCTGATTTCCGATGTACCACAGCCAAAAATAAATAAACATACGCGATTTCCACACAGAAATATAGTGTTTAACTTTACTGATGTATGACAGTCCTTAAATTATTGTTTTTTTGATACACAATCGATTTTTTGGAGTGCTGTCAAAAATCGACTTTTTGAATTATCGGGGGAAATTGATCCCTCTCCAAGAACTTGCTTTGATAAAATTAGAAAGGTGCCCTCAGATTTTTTTAATATTTTTCCTTCAAAATATACAGTGCGTATACATGAACGATTTTTTTATTGAATTCGACAGCACATGCAATTTTAAAATTTGGGGAGACTTGATCCCCTTTTTATGATATCTACGCAATAAATATTTTTTTCTGCCAAAACTTCATCACATCTATCAAATCCACAAAAAATTAGAAGCCTGAATATAGATTTAAATTTTTTTGAATTTTTTGCCAAATTTTTGTATGGGTGACTAATGGGGGAACAAGTGTCCCCATATTGAGGCAATAACTTCAAATTCAAATATCCTAAAACTTTGATGGAATTTTGACATTTTCATCAGTACAGATCATTAAGCATATTTATGGCTTTGTGCTGTGAAAAAACGAAAGCATTCGGTCATTGTTATGAAAAGTAGTTCAAATTTTGCGTGGCCAATAAAAAATCTTTGGGAAGGTCAAAACATACAAATCGCCCTGCAGAATAAATAAGGTTGTCAATCCAAAAAATAACTCACCACATAAAGGTCATTTGTTTAGAGGATCTATATTAAAAAATACGCTAGAACAAAACTACTTTAGTTCTCGATAAAACAGGGGGTGATCAAGTCTCCCCGGGGATCAAGTCTACCCACCTTCCCCTATACTTTGAGCAACCATCAGCAAGTACGCTTTATGGTCAATTATACTCCCAATAGAACCACAAAGCGGGTCAATACAGTTGACCTAGGATGGCGTATCTCGTAGTTCAACCCAGAATTGTTAGATGAATCATTACGATGGGATATCGTACTCTTGGCCTGAGCAGCGACGAGTTATCCGATGTCCTGACACGAGCTTGTGACATAACAATGCCAAGGAGGACTAAGCCAACTGGCAACCGCAAACCGGTTAATTGGTGGACGAACACGATTGCTGATCTTCGCAGCACCTGTCTTAGAACTAAAGGTGCACAGAATCAAAAGACACCAGTTGTTCAAGACAGCGAGCAGAGCTCTAAACTACGAGATCAAACGTAGTATTGGAGCCTGCTTTAAAGAGCTGTGTTGGATGACTAATGACACTCCATGGGGGAATGCATACAGGATAGTGGTGACTAGGACTAATAGCACATCTTCTAAAAAGTCCCCGGAGATGTTAGCCAGGATCGTCGAAGGGTGGGTTCTGAATCAGTTGACGTGGTACCGCTAGTAACTAACGACGCGCTTATCGTCGCTGCAAGAAAACTTATGATAAACAAGGCACCAGGTCCGGAAGGAATCCTATAAGCCTGGTCCTTAAACATGCGATTCTTGCTAAATCGTATATGTTCAGGAGTTGCTTCACACGCTGCCCTGGATGAAGGAAACCTTAAAAAATAGACTCTTCGGCATACAGACCAATATGTCTGCTCGACACAACAGGTAAGTTGTTGGAGAGGGTGATCCTGAATAGACTGTCGATACATACGATTGCTTATCAAGCAACCGGTTTGGGAAAGGTCGTTCTACCGTTGAAGCAATTCGATCGGTAACGGATATGGTTAGGATAGCGCGTGGTTTGAATGGAGGGGGTATTAGGTACTGTGCATTGATTACATTAGATGTAAAAAATGCTTTTAATAACGCAAGCTGGGCAGCTATTGCTGACTCATTACACCGCTTGCAAGTTCCGGATTATCTGTGAAGCTATTTTCAGAATGTGATTGTTGTATGGTACCGATGCTGGTCAGCAGCCGATTGAGGTGTCAGCAGGTTCTCCACAGGGATCGATCCTCGGACCGGTACTGTGGAATACCATGTACGACGGAGGATTACGTTAAATTTTCCCAGTCATCGTGAAAACAGACGGGTTTGCAGGTGATGTAATGCTTGAGGTTACGACATCCTCGATGAAGTTGAACTTAAATCTTCATGCAATTAGCAGAGTCGAGGAATAGTTCAACTCAAGGAGGTTGGCGTTAGCACATCACAAGACGGAAGTCTCGGTGGTAAATAACCGCCATGGGTTGCAGGATACCAAGATAATGTTAGGGACTTGCACAGTTAAGTCCGTGAGAGGCGTGATTATCGACGATAAGCTCAATTTTACGAGCCACGTCGATTATGCATGCCAAAGGGCATCACTAGCGATAAAATCATTATCACGAATGATATCCGACAGATCGGCGGTTCATAGTCAGGTGCGTAGGCTTATATCTAGAGTAGCGTTGTCTATTAACCGATACGGCGTAACAGCATGGTCTAAGGCACTTGAGGCTAGGTACAACATCAAGAAATTGATCAGCTGATATGTCTATGGGTCGCAAGCGCATACCGCACCATATTGTATTAGATGGTTTGCGTCATTGCTGGGCATAGACATACGATAGCGATAGACATACTTCTGGAAGAAGATGTGGAGTGCTTTAATGAATGGGACTTGCTGCAAGTGCGACGTGTCAAGAGAGCAGCCTCGTTGCTAAAATGCCAAAGAGCATGGGATACCGCAGTCCAAGATGAATATACTACTAAATGCTTGGAACACCTAGTGGTGTTTTCATCTTGCCGCAGTCAAAGATCGTGTGACCCACAGTCTAATTCCGCATGTATCGTGTTGGGTCAATTAAAAATTAGTAAGATCAAGTTCCACCTTACATGTGTAGTCTGAACATGGCTGTTTCAAGAAGTTATTGCATAGGTTCAGGTTCGCAGAATCTGGGGATTGTACGGAATGCGTAGTCGAGGAGGAGTCTGCGGAACATGTGATGTTTGCATGCCCGCGATTTGATATTAAGCGAAACGACATGCTGCTTGTCAGCGGCATGGATTTGACCCCGGACAGCCTCATCGAGAGGATTTGCAGCAGGTCAACAGATTATGTCGAAACTGCAGCGGTGGTGGCGTTTTGAACAAAACCAGCAGCTGCAGTAGAGACCAGTGATGCTGTGAACACCTTTTTCACCTCGGAAACCAACATGTCGCGAGTGCCCCTCAATTTGTAAGTACATATAGATGTAATTGCGGTCCATGCGCGATTGTTGTTTCCCGGGTGCTCGTCTCCTACGTGACTTACTGATAAAGACCGTTGGGTTAATGTCGTGGTTTGCGATCGACGGGTGGTGAAGTTACCACTTATGAAGTTGATTTGTTTTCAATGCTTTGTGCGATAGCTTAATTGCAAGCCGAGGCTACAGATCGTCGAATAGGTTTTGGTTTCAGTGGGTCGGATTAGCCTCTATATAGTAACCATCCCCACACTACTTGAGTTATCCGCCTCAGGTGTCTGCATGCAGATTTCCGTTTCCGTTAACTCATATTTCTTCCCCCTGACTGAAGTACTTATTACTCAGAAAAAATATTTTAAGCTCTTTTTAGTGGAATGTATTCAACCGTCTAAGACGAGTTTAGTACTCTTCATTTAATTCCTCCAATTATTTTGATATATTTGTATCTGCAAAGCTATCAAAATAATTGGTGGAATTAAATGGAGAGTACTAAACTCGTCTTAGACGGTTGGTACTTATTACTTTATTGATGGCCAGAGGGGTAGGTTTAAGTGGTCGCATTGCACCCTGCTAAAACATTGAAACGATTTTCATCTTCATAGTACGAAACGAAAGCATCGATCAACTACAAAATAAATGTCCGTACTAAATGAAAACTATTACAGCGCGTTTTTTTTTGCTTATCATCTTATTTGGATACGAATCCGGACCAAAAAATAATTTCAAAATTTCCTTGCAGATGGGCTACGGTAAGCGAGCGTTGAAATTGCTTAAGAATTACTACGAAGGTAATTTCACATCTCTGGGCGATGACCTGGAGGATGACAATGAAGACAACGGAATCCAAACAATCGACGACGAAGACGTAGGTCTGTTGAAAGAGGTTATCGAACCTCGCAAGAAAGTCCCCACACTGCTGAAACGTCTATCCGAGCGTCGACCCGAGCATCTCGATTACCTTGGAACCTCATTTGGGCTAACGAACGATCTACTGCGCTTTTGGAAAAGTCAAAAATTTGTTCCTGTGTACCTGAGCCAGAAGGAAAATGATTTGACAGGCGAGCATTCGTGCATTATGTTGTCGCCCATCAGCACCGGCATAGAAAAGGTGGAAACCAGCGATTGGTTGAAAGAATATTTCATCGATTTTCGGAGGCGTATTTTGAAATTGCTAGGGAAGTCGTTCACCAAGTTTGGTACCGGAATGTCACTTTCGCTACTCGACAACCGTGCAGTGAAGATCGAAGGACAAGGTGAGTTTAAGGCTGCTGTCTAAAGACTAAAGCGACGAAGAACGTTAAATACTAAACAGAATAGGGAAATTTATTTTAAGACTTAAGTTATGTTGATTGAAGTGAGTCACAGAAATTGCAAGAATGCGTTTCTGATGTTTTTAAATATGGATTCATATAGATTGCGTATTTTTTTCTTATTGCTTTTTAGAACTAACACAAAAAACCATTGATGAATACTTCCTGCCACATGATATCCAACGGTTGGAGATGTACTCACGCAACCAGGTTGAGTACAAGTTGATAATGGACCTCACATCGGATCTGGCCCTGCTATACTTTCAATCGAAAATGGGTAGTGCTCAAATTGACTCGCTCCAGAAAGCAATTCTTCTGGGAACGGGACTGCAGCATAAGGCAATCGACAAACTAGCGGAAGAATTCAACATGCCCAACAACCAAGTGCTTGCCAAGTTCTACGATTGTTTGAAAAAGCTTACGAAGTACATCGATTCAGTGCTGGAGCGCACCATCGAGAGTACCATGGTAAAAGAAAGTCTGCTTGATACAGGCGAAAATTTATTGGCGCTCGATAAATCCATCAACGAGGATCTGGAAGATGATGTCCGGAAACTAGAGAAAAAGCAAAAGAAAGAGCTGGCTCGGCTGAAGAAGGAGAACCTTGATCAGTATGTTATCAAAGGAACGGACGATGAATGGAAAAATGCATTATCAAAAAATAAGTCTTCGATTGTGTCGATTAAAAGGTGAGAAGAATAATTATTTTTCGCAATGGTAGTTTTAATTATTTTCCTTGTTTTTTAGTGGCGAAAAACGTCTTGGAGAGGAGAACAATCTATCATATGAGGAAAATGATAGCCTTCCTAAAAAGAAAAAGTCAAAGCATGACTTTGGAAAGAAACAAAAATTTCGCAAAAACAAGTAGAATAATTGAAAAATTATTTTTCATCATAGAGAACTTATTTTACGCAAAGAAAATATTAAATTACCAAAATCTAATTCTGCTTACAGTCTGTTACTTTGTGTTTTCTGTGATTATGAAAGAATCAATTCAATTTTTCGAAACGTTTTGTTCTATTTTTGTCAGGGGGGTTTTTGTCGACCGAATTTTATTAAATTTGGCCACAATATTCTTTGATATGCAAAGAATGTTTGGGCCAAATTTGAGCATAATCAGTCTTAAAAAAAATTCCCCTGACAATAATAGAACAAAACCCGCCAAAGCCGTCATTCCCCCTACTTATTTAGATCCGATAGGTTCGAAACAGAAAGAACAATCCACTCTACATTATACACTATGTATAGGTTTTATTTTTATTCTGTGTGAACTTAGTATGAAGCGTATTAAATTTTTCTGTGTTGGGCCTAAGAAGATATCAACCCTCCTCCATTAGTCCATGCGCAATAAGTGTACGGTTCCTTATGTTTTTGACCCTTCCTTCGGAAGTGTCTATAATTTCACTTTGTATGCGTTACGCAGGTGTGTTACGTATTAATCTATCAAGAAATCTCGTTAATCATTAAATAAAATGTATGGTATTTGAAACAAATTCACTTTGACATTGAAAATATAATTATAACAAATGATATGATATGGAATTATGCCTATTTTTCTGATTTGTTTCAAAGAAACAAATGATTTTTATTGAGGAACATATAGAAGCATGTACAAAAAATCTTCTCAGAAAAGCAAAAACGTAAAAATTGAAAGGGATTTCAAAAATTTCTTCAGTAGAAGCTAGATAGCAAATGTGAGCATGTTTTGAGACACTAATAGATCACTTGTATGCATGTATGTGTGCGTATGTGTGCAAATTCTGAAATTTACTACCATAAAAATCTCGCTCATTTTTAAGGTATTGAACAAGTTTAGTTTTACCAAATTAGGCATCCATAAGGCGAAATATATGTTATTATTGAACGCTATTGAGTTTCGCTCAGATCAATGACTGATTTAGTTAGTTCTGGATTAATTAATATCGAGGTCTCTGGAAATTACGAGTACAATATATGCAACCAGCGTTACGATAGTTACTAACCATGTCACAATAGTTATTCAATCCGACGAGCGCCTTATAGATAGGCAGCATGAAGTACAGTACGTAACAGTTGTCATTCAACCCAAGACATCCGCCTTTGGGTAGGCAATTATTTTGTCACTTTCACGGTAAATCGCCGTGGGAAGCTGAGTAGTTTTATCTCGTTTTAAATACTGGAGTCTGGAAAAATTTCCTTATGACTAAGGAAGGGTCAAAATCTCACTGTAGGTGGATTAATCTGGGTTTTTTTGTTCAAAACTGTTTATCACAGCCATCTCAAAGTCAATAGCGAATAAGTATAAGGCTACTAAACGGTGGGTTGACATCAAGGAAGGACATAGCTCTGGTTCCCACAAGCTCACGCTTCCACGGCACGGGTCGACCGATGGAAAAAGACCGCCAGCTACTTAGCGTACTTAGGTGGTAGTGTAGCCTAGACATGGTTGTCCTTCTGACATCAGCTAGATTGAGAAGATACGCCTCGAGCGACTTTTCACCAGAAGGTGCGGCTCAAACATGGTCTACCTGGTACCCAGCGGTTGATTAACGAAACTCTGTAGCGCGTCAGCTATACATAAGGTGGCAACTTCACTAGCACGATGTAGGTAACGCGACTCCGGTAAGGTAGCTTACTGAAGCCTCTCAAATACTACGAAAAATGGAGATAGAAGAAAAAGAGAACGTTATTTTTGACAACCGACCCGGCAACGAAATAAGGACTATGATTGGAAACTCGATACCTGGAATGTCAGGACCCTAAATGAACCTGGACGAGTGAGCCTTCTGGCTTGGGAACTGCAGAAAGTTGAAGTGAACGTGGACGCTATTCAAGAAATCAGATGGCCTAGTGAAGTGAGTGATGAGCTGGAAACCCATTAGCAAACGAATCTGTGTGTTGAAGATACGGGGCAAATTCTTTAATTACAGCCTAATCCAAGTTTACGTACCGACAAACGATAAATCCGACGACGTGAAGGACACGTTTTATGAATGTCTTGATAAAGCCTATGGAGAGTGCCCAAAGCATTACGTGAAAGTTGTTATCGGAGACGCTAACGCTCAGGTCGGTAGAGAGGACTTTTTCCGTTCCAGATTCGGTAGGAAGAGCCTTCACTCCGCTACCAATGATAACGGCCTACGGCTAGTAAATTTCGCTGCTGTCAGAGGGATGGCCATCAGTAGCACCTACTTTGCACGCAAGATCATCCGAAAGAACACCTGGAGCCACCCAAATGGTGAAACTTGCAACCAGATAGACCATGTTCTAGTGGATGGGCGTCATTTCTCGGATGTTATCGATGTGCGGACATTCAGAGGTCCAAACATTGACTCTGATCACTACTTCGTTGTCAGTAAAATTTGATCACGGTTGTCAACTGTGTACTGTGTCGAACGAAAGATCACAGCGAACGATGCGTTACAATATCCAGCGATTGTCGGCGGAAGGAGTATCGGCTGAGTACCACCAGAAGCTCGACGAAAGGATAAGTGCAATCAGCGTTAGCGACAACATCAACGATCTTATGGGAGTCAATCCATGGAGCGGTGTACACAACAGCATGAGACGTGGTAGGCACTGCACAGAGGCGACCCAGGACGGGTTGGTTCGATGTGGAGTGTCAGACGAGAAGAACGTTGCTAGAAGCCGGATGTTAGTGTCGGGTACCCCAGACCGCATCGTGCTTTCGTGCTGTGCGGTTCTTTCTCTCTTTGCGGAAGGAAGTTTTTAATACTACCCGAAGCTATTTTAATTTCAACGGTGCTTCTTAGCGCTATTTGTACCCACTGATCCCGTTACGATCTTTGCAAGGACCCGTGCCTTCGTTTTACGTTTTACGTTTACGTTTACCCGTGCCTTCGTTTTTGATGTTGATATTCCTCTCGATACCAAAAGTGATATTGATAATGCTCTCGTATCTTTGACAAATTTAATTGTCGAAGCCAGAGGCATTGCAATTCCGAAATGTGAAGTTAAATTCAACTCCATTATTATTGACGACGATCTCCAGCTACTGATCCGTCTTAAAAATGTGAGAAGAAGGCAATACACCCGATTCTTTTTTTACACGGGGGATGCGTGCCGTGTGAAAAAAATCCGTGTAAAAATAATCCGTGTTATTTCGAGAAACCGTGTAAAAATAATCCGTGTTATTTGAAGAATCCGTGCAAAAAAAATCCGTGTTATTTCGAGAAACCGTGTAAAAAAAGCCGTGCAAAAAATATCCGTGTAAAAAAGTCATTGGCTCTTTGTTAATATGGGGGATGCGTTCCGTGTAAAAATAAATCCGTGTAAAAATAATCCGTGTTATTTCGAGAAACCGTGTAAAAAAATCCGTGCTATTTCGAGAAACCTTGCAAAAAATCCGTGTTATTCCGAGAATCCGTGTAAAAAAGCCGTGTAAAAAATCCGTGTGAAAATAATCCGTGTAAAAAAGAATCAGGTGTACTAAAGAACTCGCGATCCCGCGTTGAAAGTTATTTGGCGAGATTTGCAAAATGAAATTAAAAACGTTTCGCTATTCTGAGAAATACCAACTTTGAGAATAATGTCTCGAAGTTGGATCCCAGTTCGAAACCCTTTTGGAAATTAACAAAATTCTTAAAAGCCTCAAAAGCCAATTCCAGCGCTTAAAGAGGGAAATAAAATTTTATTAACAAATGGCGAAAAGGCTCAAAAACTTGCTCAGCAGTTCGAGAGTGCCCATAATTTTAGTCTAGGTCTCACTAGTCCAATTGAGGATCAGGTTACACGGAGCTTCGAAGACATTCTCAATCAAGAGAATGTTTTTGACCCTTCGTTGGGAACCAATTTGGATGAAGTGAGATCTATTACTAGAAAATTTAAAAATATGAAAGCCCCGGGTGATGATGGTATTTTCTACATACTTACCAAAAACTTCCTGAGAGCTCTTTATCCTTTTTGGTTAATTTATTTAACAAATGTTTTCAATTGGCATACTTTCCAGATAAATGGAAAAACGCCAAAGTTGTTCCAATTTTGAAGCCGGACAAAAATCCAGCTGAGGCTTCTAGTTATCGCTTAATCAGTTTGCTTTCTTCAATAAGCAAACTGTTTGAAAAGATTATTTTAAATAGAATGATGGTTCATATTAATGACAATTCTATTTTTGCTGATGAGCAATTTGGTTTTCGCCATGGGCATTCTACCACTCATCAGTTATTAAGAGTTACGAACTTAATTCGGCTCAACAAATCTGAAGGATATTCGACTGGAGTTGCTCTTCTTGATATAGAGAAAGCATTTGACAGTGTTTGGCATGAAGGTTTGATTGTAAAATTGATGAATTTTAATTTTCCTCTGTACATCATTAAACTGATCCAAAATTATTTATCAGATCGCTCACTGCAGGTAAACTATCAGAATACTAAATCTGATAGATTACCTGTAAGGGATGGTGTCCCTCAAGGCAGCATACTGGGGCCCATATTGTATAACATTTTTACTTCTGACTTACCTGATTTACCACCAGGGTGTCAAAAATCTTTGTTTGCAGTTGACACGGGCCTTTCAGCCAAAGGGCGAAGCCTTCGTGTCATTTGTAGTAGATTGCAAAAAAGTTTGGACATTTTCTCCACTTACTTGCAAAAATGGAAAATTTCCCCGAATGCTTCCAAAACTCAGCTTATAATTTTCCCACATAAGCCGAGAGCTTCTTATTTGAAACCTTCTAGCAGACATATTGTCACTATGAATGGGGTTCCAATTAATTGGTCTAGCGAAGCTAAATATTTAGGACTTCTGCTAGATCAAAAATTAACATTTAAAAATCACATTGAAGGCCTTCAAGCCAAATGTAACAAATATATTAAGTGCCTATATCCACTTATAAACAAAAAATCAAAACTTTGTCTTAAGAACAAACTTATGATTTACAAACAAATTTTTAGACCTGCCATGTTGTATGCTGTGCCAATATGGACTAGTTGCTGCAATACCAGAAAGAAGGCACTCCAGAGGATTCAAAATAAAATTTTGAAAATGATTCTGAAGTTGCCTCCGTGGTATAGTACCAATGAACTTCATAGAATTTCTAATATTGAGACATTGCAACAAATGTCCAACAAAATAATTTCCAATTTTAGACAAAAATAGTTGCAAAAAAAAAAAAAAAAAAGCAGGTTTTCATGAGGGCCGATCAACGACGGATCAAATGTTTACCCTAAGACAAATGCTAGAACATGGTTTTCCGGCGAAACTGATACGACCGATTCGTGTAACGTTGGATGGATAGAAATCAAGTGTAAGGATTGCGGATGAAATATAGACATAATTTGTTACCTTAGATTGATTGAAGGAGGGTGATGCGACTCTCGAAGGGAGCGATTAGAAGAGCTGGTGTGCAAAAAAGCGGTACTCACTATCACTCACACTACTCATTATCATCACTCACAGTACTCTCACAAGATCGCATATGCTCCTATAGGCTTTGCGGACGATATCGATATTATCAGGATGGATCGCCGTGCCGTGGAAGAAGCTTTGGTACCTTTCAAGAGGGATACAGCGAGGATTGGACGATCAATACCAGCAAAAGGAAGTACATGGTCGCTGGCAATCAACGTAGGTTCATTAGTGATGGTGGTAGTGAAATGGTGCTGGACGGTGAAAAATTTGAAGTGGTAGAAGAACTTGTGTACAACATTAGTGATGTGCGATAAATAATGATGTTACCCGCGAGATGAAAAGGCGCATATAGGCGCAGCTGCAAATAGGACTTATTACGGACTTCGTAACCAGCTTAAGTTCCGTAGTCTGCAAACGAAGGCAAAATTCGCGCTGTATACTACTCTGATTCTTTCGGTGACTTTATACGGCCATGAAACATGGACGTTAAAGGAGGCTGATCGGAGAGCTTTTGGAGTGTTTGAGCGTAAGGTGCTGCGGACAATACTCGGCAGTAAACAGGAGAATGGTATCTGGCGGCGTCGCATGAATGACGAGTTTTACCAGGTGTATAAAGGGCTGGATATTGTTAATCTCATCCAACACGGCAGACTACGGTGGGCTGGATACGTTGTTCGTATGCCGGAAGAACGTCAGGCGAGAATAATATGTAGTAGAGAACCTGGAAGAGGCCGCAGGCTTCGTGGAAGGCCGCGTACACGATGGCTTTTTGCTGTTGAAGATGACCTGATGGCGCACAACGTTCACGGCGACTGGAAGCGATTGGCTCAGGATCGAGTCCAGTGGAGAAGGATACTCCATTCGGCGTAGGTTCATCGAAGAGCTGTAGCCCATCAAATACCAATTGTAAGTATACAAGGTGGAGGCGATATAGGCGCATGCCTCCATTTGACTTTGACTACATGCAAAGTGTACGTACATGGCCTCCACTTTGTACACTTATTCGCTATGATATACAATCTTGGTTTTGCTGGGTGGTGCTGAGGTAGTGCTAGATGGGGATGTGTCTGAAGTTGTTGAAGAATTTCTTTAGCTTCGGATGCTTGTAACATGTGACAATGACGTTTCCCGTGAAAGGAAAAGACGTATTGCTGCTGCGAAAAGTGCCTTCTACGGATTACGTTACCAGTTTAGAGCCCGCAACATGCAGACGGAAACGAAATTTGCTCTGTATAAAACTTTGATTTTACCAGTAGCTTTTTTTACGGTCATGAAACGTCCACGTAAAAAGAAGCGGACCGGAAACTTTTCGGAATTTTTGAGCGAAAATATCACATATCTTATAACAGGAGTCAGTTATCATTGATAAGAGGCGCGCCTTGAATGAGATAACTCTCAGCGAAGCGTCTAAATAGCGGGGACCTTGTCATAATACTTTATTCCTTCTGAAGCTTATGAGCAAAACAAAACAAAATGTGAATCAAATCCGATACTACATTACTTCTCAATATCACTGGATTGATTCGACATGCACTTATACACTAAGGACGTAATCGACGAGATTCTGGTAGATGCGATTGACCGTGAACCAAACCGCGGTCTGGTATGACAGCCAGTGGCGTAGCCACGCGGGGGGGGGGGAGTGGGGGTTTGGACTTATGTTTTATAACCCCCACCAGAGACAAAATTTTTAGAAGGAATTTTGTTTTATCGAAGAAAAAATGTTCGGAAAAAACGCCCCCCCCAGACCAATTTTCTGGCTACGCCACTGATGACAGCCTATAACATGGAACACCTAAACGATTTTGAATTGGCTGGCTTCGCCGCCATGACCTCTGGGTCTACCTCTGCTGCGATGTGCAGCTGTGTTCCAGTCTAATGCTTGTTCACAGATTGCGTTTTCCACCTATACGTAAGGTCCGACCCAGCCCGATTCCGTTCCCGTACATTAATTGCTATCGGCCTCTGGTGACAACGACGATGTACCTCATTGTTCATGATCCAGTTGTGCGGCAACCAGGCACGAATTATGAACCGCAGGCATCTATTGATGAACATTTGCAGCCGTTGAGTGTTCTTCACTGATACACGCTATGTTTCGCTAGTTTCGTATAGCAGGACAGATTAGAATGTCAGAATTTAAAATTCGGATGAGGTGCGTTCACTATTCTGCCTTTTTTTCAGATATTTTTTCAAGTCATAAGCCACAGCCCTTGCTTTCTTGACCCAGACGCCTATGTCGATCTTGGTAGCGCTATCTAACGCAATTTGGTTAGTCTTCAACATTCTTCACTGGTTTGTTTACGTTGATAACCAAATCTGCCGAAGAGGAGCGCTCGGCAAGGCCATTGAGCTTACACTTAATTTTTTTTACCGGGATCTCAGCAAAATGTTGAACTTTTACCGAGATTCGCACAGCCGTGCCGTGTCATTTTTGCCGGAATATCAGTTTTTTATTTTGCTGGCGCACGGCTGTGCGGATTTCTGCCGAGCTGCAGAAATAAAAACTAAGTTTGTGCTATGTGTGCAAAGCTTGTTTCTCAACCGTTTCCGTCTCCCGCCGAAAACCGCTGGAATCTCTACGATATGTACTAGGGTTATCGGCACCCCGTCATAACTTTTGACAGAAAACAGATGTGGTCATTTTGACATTTGCTATACGTGTGCTATGAAAGCACGATCTTGTTGTGCCCGTTGTGCCCATTTTCGAAGCATATAGAAGCTTTTGTATCGTTTCACAGAGAAAACACTTTTTGTCAAGTGAAAACCCACTCCAAAGTTTTTTTTGGTCATTTGGTTAGTTTTATAAACCGTAGAGAAACGATCGAAATAATGAGCGCATGACGTATTTACAAAGCAATTTTACTCTATTTTGTGATTCAATATTGAATGCCACCGTAACAGTCACAATTTAACTATTTTCATGTTTCAAAAGGGTTACTTATTTCGGTTGTCGGCACCCAGGTGATTATCAAGGGGAATCATCAGTTTATTGCCTAATTTCAGGCCATAAGCCAAGTTGTTAGCAAAACTAACAATTTTTTAAATCTTTAGAAAATGTGTATAATGTACTTAAATGTAATATATTTCATTGCTATTGACATAATAAATCTTGATCTTTCCTGCCATAAAGCCCCCACTTCAGAGTTTTTCATTTTGAGTGGGTTTTTTAGGATGCCGACAACCGGCCACCTTTTTCGAAACGGCATAGAATCAACGCTTAACAAAATTGGTAATAACATTTTTCCAATATGCCTATATACTTCCATTGGTATGCAAATATCATGACATTGTGCACTTGGACGAAAGTTATGATGATGATACTACCATCTATTGTAGCAAGGCACCTGCCGATAGCACTGGCCATATCTGACAAACGATTTGATCATGATTATACAACTGTTTGTATTTCATCAGACTCCTGTATGAAGGGCCAAAAATGGGTGGGGTGGTTCCACAAGCAGAGTGCACTTGGACGAAAGTTATGGACCAAAAACAAAAGGGTGCCGACAACCGACCACCTTCCCCTACTTACCTGCACTGCTCGAACACCGTTGATGCCTAGGCTTGATGGATAGACGATCGTGCCTCTTGAAATTGGGCTTCCAAGCCTCTTGAAAAGAGGCTTCCGAACCACTTGAAAGGAGGTTGTCTAAAAGAAGAATTCCGAGCCCCCGAGAGGTTGCCGAGCCTGATGAAAGCGATCTTTCGAGCCTCTTGAAAGGAGGTGCTGACCATCTTAAAATTAGTTTGCTGAGCCTTAAAAGTAGGCTTCCAAGCTTCTTGAAAGAAGAATTCTGAGCCTTGAAAAGGGGGCTTAAGTCACAATTGTGACTGTCTTAAAAAAGAGGCATCTGAGCATCTTGAATGAGGGTTTCCTATCTTTTTAAAAGGAAGCTTCCGAATCTCTTGATAGGGGGCTATCAACCCTCTTGAAAAGAGGGCTTCCGACTTTTTTGAAAAGAGGCTTCCGGTCTACTTCGAAGGGGGCTAACTAAAAGAAGCAATCCAAGCCCCTCGAAAGAAGGTTGAAAGGATTATTTCGAGCCTCTTGAAAGGAGGCATTGATCATCTTGAAAAGACGCTACTGAGCCGTTTAAAAGTAGGATTCCAAGGGGTCGTACACTAATTACGTAAGCACTCATGGGGGAGCGGGGGGTCTGTCATTTTTTTACGGTCCATAAAAATAAAAATAAATATGTGGAAAAAATCATACGTGAGGGTAGGGGGGTTGTAAATCTCAGAAAAATTGCTTACGTAATTAGTGTATGGCCCTCAAGCTTTGTGAAAAAATTCCAAGTCACCCGAAAAAAAGTTTCTTAGCCATTTGAAAGAGGACTTTCGAGCTTCTAGAAAGTGGACTTCCGAGTCTCTTGAAAGGGGGTTTTCAATCCTCTTGTAAAGGGAGCTTACAAGCTTCTCGAAGGAAGAATTCTGAATCCCTCGAAAGGAAGTTTCCGAACCACTTGAAAGGGGGGTCCCGAGTCTTTTGAAAAGGTGTTTCCAAATCTCCAAGTCTCCAAGCCTCTAAAGGAGGCTGGCTGAAAGAAGGAGCTTCTCGAAAGGAGGTTTCCAAGCTTTTTAAAAGGGGCTTCTGACTTTTCCAATAGATTTTTTATTAGAATTTTAATACGTCAGCCATTACACATTTCCGTCCGAGGTATCCCCTGTGGTCAGCGAAGGTACCCCCGGGGGTACATGTACCACAGGTTGAGAACCGCTGCGCTAATTCAAAGTCGTTCAGGTAACTCATGGTTATAAACTACCAGAATCTCGTCGATTAGGATGAGGAACATTAGCGGTGATAGAATATATCCGTGCCTCACAACCAGTTGTGGAACACTACACGAGAAGGCCTCGTACTATACCTCGATAAAGCTGATGATTTTCTCAGAATGAAACTATCTTATATCTACAAGGGTCAGATGGACCCTGGGCTACTCCCCTGGACACTGGTCTAGCCACGGTGTCCACTTGGGGTGGGCTCTACAACAGCCTCTTTTGTGCGATAGTTATAAGTTATAGGGTCGTTTATATGATTTCGGGTTCCTGGTAGAGATTGGTGGACAAGCTTCCCACGTGGTTATTGGGCAATCGATTAACAATGATAACAGCATAGAAAACAAGCGAAATAACGAAGAAAATGGATGTAATATTATAGATACTTAAAACTAATCAATTTAGCTCGGATAATTAACATTTTATCATTTATTCAAAACTTTTTTTGGTAACATAATCTTGGGACATTTGAATGAACAACGTTTAGCGTGTCATAGGATATTCTTGATTATACTTGCGATTAATTCAATACATAGGTACATCTTCGTTGCGGCCGATTGATGATCTCGTTGGTCGACATACAGCATACCGGCATAGGGTTGAGCACTGAACACAATTCCAGCGAGGGGCACTTTACTACAGGCGGGCAAAGGGGCTTGACTTGGCTTCTCTATGCCAGGGAGGTGGCATCACTCGATTTCTTCATTCCCACTCTTGACGAGGGAAAAATTTGGTGACACTATGGCCTTTGAGTAACGATTGGCCTACGGTACTAAGGTCCAGGAAGTGGTACAAAATTTCGCGCGCGCACTGTTAACGGTGGTCCAATCCGAGCGAGTCACCAGAGCCGATGGGCACAGACTTTGTTTCACATCACTGACTGGCCAGCACGTGCGTCATGCCAAGCACTAAATTAACCATCGGCTCGGACCACTATTCACCATCCGGACTCGTTTATTGTTCGCACCACGCTCACTCGGACCATTTCTTTGTACGTTTGTGACCAAGCAGACCCTAACTCAATCGAATTTTGCTTTTCGAAACTGTTCACAATTTTGGTGTTCACTATTTCGATTGTCCGTGGTGCGGTCTTGCATTGGTCCGTACACAACAATTAGACTTAAGTGATTTTAACTCGTCGTGATGTACTAGCTGTTAATGTTTTAAATCACTGTAACTTTAGAAGTTAACGTACCGTTCTTCACGAAACTTGCTAAGAGACGAGGCAAATTCGCGGGTGTCACACACTTTCTTCACTTCTCTGGTAGTAGTAAAATTCTTCTTTATTGTTTCATTTTCTGTTCTACAATTATTTTTTTTTTTTTACATGTACAGTGCTCGGCCGGTTTGGCCCTCCAACTTCAATTTTAAATTTTTATGTTTACATTGTTATTTAAGTTTTAAGATATGATATATCATGACGGCCTTTAGGAGGCGCTGGTGTGTTTTTTTTTAAATTTGATAACCTAACTACTATGTACACTAATATCACTTCTCTGGACCGATGGCAAAACTAAGAAAGAGCTCTATTGCCAAATTGCCCTTTTATATTCTTTTTGCCGCCCCAAGTATAACGCCCATAACCGGCCATTTCGTTATTCCGGTGTGCGTTTCGGCGAATCGCTGCGTTTCTCGTTGATGGTTATTAGTATTATATCTAGGGGTTTTGGTTGATGTTTGCGTTTTTAAATTTTAGATTTGAATTCAAATAATTTTAACTAGATTGCATGCAAAACCTGTACATATTCAGCCCTAAGTGCTTGTTTTCTTTTTTTTTTATCTCCTTTTTTTTTAATTATACACGGCAATATTTAAATGTAAATAGTGTAAATAATTTTAATAAATAGGGTAAATTTCATTTATTTAGTTAACATCTAAACAGATAACACTGAATCAACAATTGGACGCCACAATGCACGGTTCGAGGCCGCATCTCTCCATCCTCGGATACGCCCCACGCTCGCCAAGTCGTTCTGTACCTGGTCAGCCCATAAAGATCGCTGCGCGTCACGCCTTCTTGACCCTTTCGGGTCGGAAGCGAACAGCATATTTGCAGGGTTGTTGTCCGGCATTCTTGCAACATGCCCTGTCCATCGTACCCTTCCGGCTTTAGCTACCTTCTGGATACTGGGTTCGCCGTAGAGTTGGGCGAGCTCATGGTTCATTCTTCGCCGCCACACACCGTCTTCTTGCACACCGCCAAAGATGGTCCTAAGCACCCGTCTCTCGAATACTCCGAGTGCTTGCAAGTCCTCCTCGAGCATTGTCCATGTTTCATGTCCGTAGAGGACAACCGGTCTTATGAGCGTCTTGTACATGACACATTTGGTGCGGTGGCGAATCTTTTTCGACCGCAGTTTCTTCTGGAGCCCGTAGTAGGCCCGACTTCCACAGATGATGCGCCTTCGTATTTTACGACTAACGTTGTTGTCAGCCGTTAGCAAGGATCCGAGGTAGACGAATTCCTCGACCACCTCGAAGGTATCCCCGTCTATCGTAACACTGCTTCCCAGGCGGGCCCTGTCGCGCTCGGTTCCGCCCACAAGCATGTACTTTGTCTTTGACGCATTCACCACCAGTCCAACTTTTGTTGCTTCACGTTTCAGGCGGCTGTACAGTTCTGCCACCTTTGCAAATGTTCGGCCGACAATGTCCATGTCATCCGCGAAGCAAATAAATTGACTGGATCTGTTGAAAATCGTACCCCGGCTGTTACACCCGGCTCTCCGCATGACACCTTCTAGCGCAATGTTGAACAACAGGCACGAAAGTCCATCACCTTGTCTTAGTCCCCGGCGCGATTCGAACGAACTGGAGTGTTCGCCCGAAATCTTCACACAGTTTTGCACACCATCCACCGTTGCTTTGATCAGTCTGGTAAGCTTCCCGGGGAAGCTGTTCTCGTCCATAATTTTCCATAGCTCTACGCGGTCTATACTGTCGTATGCCGCCTTGAAATCAACGAACAGATGGTGCGTTGGGACCTGGTATTCACGGCATTTTTGAAGGATTTGCCGTACAGTAAAGATCTGGTCCGTTGTCGAGCGGCCGTCAACGAAGCCGGCTTGATAACTTCCCACGAACTCGTTCACTAATGGTGACAGACGACGGAAGATGATCTGGGATATCACTTTGTAGGCGGCATTAAGGATGGTGATCGCTCGAAAGTTCTCACACTCCAGTTTGTCGCCTTTCTTATAGATGGGGCATATAACCCCTTCCTTCCACTCCTCCGGTAGCTGTTCGGTTTCCCAGATTCTGACTATCAGTTTGTGCAGGCAAGTGGCCAGCTTTTCCGGGCCCATCTTGATGAGCTCAGCTCCGATACCATCCTTACCAGCTGCTTTATTGGTCTTTAGCTGTTGAATGGCATCCTTAACTTCCCTCAAGGTGGGGGCTGGTTGGCTTCCATCGTCCGCTGAACTGTAGTCATCTCCTCCGCTGCCTTGACTTTCACTGCCTGTACTCTCAGCGCCATTCAGATGTTCCTCGTAGTGCTGCTTCCACCTTTCGATCACCACGTTCGTCCGTCCAGATGCTCCCATCCTTATCCCGGCACATTTCGGCTCGCGGCACGAAGCCTTTGCGGGATGCGTTGAGCTTCTGATAGAACTTGCGTGTATCTTGAGAACGGCACAGCTGTTCCATCTCCTCGCACTCCGCTTCTTCCAGGCGGCGTTTCTTCTCCTGAAAAAGGCGGGTCTGCTGTCTCCGCTTCCGTCTATAACGTTCCACCTTCTGCCGGGTACCTTGCTGCAGCGCGACCGCCCGCGCTGCGTCCTTCTCCTCCAGAATCTGTCTGCACTCTTCTTCAAACCAATCGTTCCGTCGACTTCGACCCATATACCCGACGTTGTTCTCCGCTGCGTCGTTAATGGCTGCTTTAACTGTACTCCAGCAGTCCTCAAGAGGGGCCCCATCGAGCTCACCCTCTTCCGGCAACGCTGCCTCGAGATGCTGCGCGTATGCAGTGGCGACATCAGGTTGCTTCAGTCGCTCTAGGTCGTACCGCGGCGGTCGTCGGTACTGAACATTGTTGATGACGGATAGTTTTGGGCGCAGTTTAACCATCACCAGATAGTGGTCAGAGTCGATGTTAGCGCCACGATATGTCCTGACGTCGATAATGTCGGAGAAGTGCCGTCCATCAATCAGAACGTGGTCGATTTGTGATTCTGTCTGCAGTGGTGATCTCCAGGTGTATCGATACGGGAGGCTGTGTTGGAAGTAGGTGCTACGAATGGCCATATTCTTGGAGGCGGCGAAATCAATTAGTCGTAGGCCGTTTTCGTTCGTCAGCCGGTGAGCGCTGAACTTTCCAATAGTCGGTCTAAACTCCTCCTCTTGGCCAACCTGAGCGTTCAAATCTCCTATGATGATTTTGACGTCGTGGCTTGGGCAGCTGTCGTACTCACGTTCCAGCTGCGCGTAGAATGCGTCCTTATCATCATCAGTGCTTCCGGAGTGTGGGCTATGGACGTTGATTATGCTGAAGTTGAAGAACCGGCCTTTGATCCTCAACCTGCACATTCTTTCATTGATCGGCCACCACCCGATCACGCGCCTTTGCATATCGCCCATCACTATGAAAGCTGTTCCCAGCTCGTGTGTGTTGCCGCAGCTCTGGTAGATGGTATGATTACCTCTAAACGTTCGCACCATTGATCCCTTCCAACAAACCTCCTGCAGCGCTACGATGCCGAATCCACGGTCCTTGAGCACATCGGCGAGTATGCGTGTGCTCCCGATGAAGTTGAGAGATTTGCAGTTCCACGAACCGAGTTTCCAATCGCTAGTCCCTTTTCGTCGCAGTGGTCTTCGCCGATGGTTCCGGTCCGTACTCTCTTGTTGATTGTTCGTTGCTTATGATTTTTAAAGGCTGGCTTGCAGGGCCTGACACCAAACCCCTAAATTTCCGGAGGACCATTCCTCCTTATTTCCGGTGGACCATTGTGCACAGTTTCACTTAGAGTCCCTCGCTGGCACTCGGACGATGATCAGCCGCCCCTAACATGGAGAACAGACGCTGTTGTGAGCCGATCCTGACATGGAGAACAGACGCTCAATAAGATTTGCACCTCCGGAGAGGAGCAAACCCCCCCTTCCCTGTCAGCATACGACCATAGTTCCCACCGGGGTTGGTTACCCGATCTTCCCTAAGGTTGCTCGTATCCCGGCCAGCACCGCGGGGAGGTAGGGATAAGAGTTGCTGGGTAAGAGGCTAAGGACCGCGAGATGGGGTCTATTTTATTCCTTCAGGTACGCGAAGTACCAATGGTACGCTTTACCCAGCATTTGCCGTGCCAGGGTAAATAAATATTGTAAATAAGGAATCCAATAATAATGTAAATAATGTAAATAAATATTGTAAATAATGTAAATAAATATATTTTTTTAACACCAACCAGGAGGTAAACAAACAACTAAATATAATGTACAAATTTGGACTCAAACGTCATCTTTTATTTAATAGAATTGTTTGTTTACACCCTAAAGCTACTATATACAAAATAAATATCAGTCAAACATACAAATATGGACCATAGACATTTATTTTATATACAGACATTTAATAATAAATTAGTAAACAAACACAGAAACATATATTTACAATTTGTTTTGGGGGCTGAGCTAAATTGGCCCAAGAACCAAGGAGTTCGAATTGTAACCCTAAAATGGCGGGTTACAAGAAACCCCCTCATGGCGCCCCATATATTCTCTTGATTAGGTGAAAGGATTTTCGTAGTCTATTATTGAACGCACGTGCATTTCTTATGGGAGTTCAACAATAGACGACAAAATTAGCCGTTCAACATTTGGCGGTTTCCCCTAATTGAGAACCAAATCCTACGCTGTGGCATCCTTTGCTCGCAGGAGACCCCGAAAAAAGCGCAGTATATCTGAAGTGGGGTACCGTGGAGGCACCATATTTGACGCAGTTAAGAAAATTTTAAAAAGAATCATTTTTTCAAAAATAATTGCAAAATGGATTCGCTCAATATTCTGCATAACGAGCTTTCTACTATTATAGAATGTGCACAAATAATGAAACTTGGAAATATGAGTGTATTTCTTAGTTTTTTAATCTGTTTTTATGTGGTACTTGAGGTGCCGAACTTGACGCAATAATTTTACCATGTTCCTTATTTGACGCAAAGTTGTTCCTAATTTGACGCACTTTGAAACTATGTTGAGACTCAATCAATTAAACGGCTTAGATGTTTATTATATAATGACAGTATAATAAAACTTTGTACGGTATAAAATAACAAGTTAAATCATTTTACAAAGCGCCATTTTATTTATTTTTTATTTATTTTTGTATTTTTGGCTTGTTAGAATTTTGTACAAAGAAAGTAAATTAAATTGTATGATACTAACTTATTACATAATATTATTTTCTCGCAAGAATTTCAAAACCAGCATAGAAAAACTGCATAATTACCAAATACTGTGTAAGAAACGCGTTAATAAATGCATCAAAATCGAAGACAGCATAAGGCATACTATCATGGGCTGGACACTTAGTGGAATAATCCAATGTTGACTAATATTCTAAGTAGTAGAAAGTTAGTTAAAACGAAATGAATTCATATTGATTTTCCTAAGAGTATACTAGAGTCTATTCGTCTGATAAGATTAATTAGGAACATCACAATGCATTGTGAGCCTAATTTGACGCAAAACATTTTGGGTTGAAAAATGCGTTCGAATGTTGCAATGTTTAGCTTGAAAGGGAAAACTTACTCGTAATGCTCAGTTGTTTGTAGGTAGGGGTCGAAGATTCTCAAAAAAGTAATTTTACGCGAAAAAATGATCATTCGATTCTTAGCATTGTGGCTAAGAAAGCAAAAATTTGACGCATTATGAGTATGACCTGCGTATATTCTTTTTGGGTACGTTGATTCTTCATCAAAAATATGCTTTTTATGCCATATATGCCATGAAGAAGAGCAAATAAAGCCATCTAGCTTGATTCGTTGATATATTTTTGGTAAAAATAAGTTTTATGAATCATTTGATATGAAAGTGCGCCAAGTTTGGATCTTTTTATATTTTTGTTGTTGCCTGTTTTCCCGCTTGCCGGGCAGTGGCAACTATATTGCCACCAATGTTGTCCCGCTTCGCGGGCGGTGGCAACTATATTGCCACCAATGTTTTACCGCTTGGCGGGCAGTAGCATCTATATTGCCACCAATTTTTCAATGTTTCTGAACTGTTTAATATATAACAAACATACATTTGAGTTTAATACCATGTCAACATTGTGTCACACAGGGCCGGATTTAGCAGGAACGGGGCCCCGGGGCCGACAGCTTGTGGGGGCCCCAAAATGTACAAAAAAGGTTGGTTTTGGTACATAAGATTTGTGGGGGCCCGGGGCCACGGCCCCCCCGGCCCCCCCATAAATCCGGCCCTGTGTGTCCTATTGTTGTTTTTGTTAATTTATTGTTTAGATTCGTCTGCCTTATAAAGGGTTAACTAACTCTCAACTACTTAAAATATTAGTCAACATTGGATCATTCCACTAAGTGTCCAGCCAATGATAGTATGCCTTATGCTGCCTTCGATTTTGATGCGTTTATTTGACGCGTTTCTCACCGGTATTTGGTAATTATGCAGTTTTTATATGCTAGTTTTAGAATTCTTGCGAGAAAACAATATTTTATACTTGTTATAAGACGAGTTTGTACAGTCCCATTTAATTCCACCACTTTGGAGTGGTGGAATTAAATGGGACTGTACAAACCTCGTCTTATGACAAGTGAAGACATTCCACTAAAAAGCTCAAAATAATTTTCTTAACAATATTTTATAATAAATTAGTATCATATAATTCAATTTACTTTCTTTGTACGAAATTCTAACAAGCCAAAAAAATAAACACATTTTCAATTTGTTACTCTGTCGCTTCCCTGTCGCTACTAGTTGTGCAACCTTGAATATGAAATCAAACAAAAATATGGCTGCCTTTCTCGTATAAGCTTCAGTTTATGTTAATAGTTTATTGAAAAAATGTATATAGACGGGCAGCTCATATTTTTTTAGATATATCTGCCGGTCACGTAACACTTGCAGATTGGTAGCTTCAATGTGGTTCTAAAAGCGTTCATATACAAGTTGCGTTTTCTGTATCCTTCTCAGTTTAGACAGAAGCTATACGAACTTCTCAGTTTATATATTCAAAATTGCAGATTACCAAAGAAAGTTATGTTTTTATTACAAATACAACAGACCATGGTAGGCTGGTTATGTAATGAAATGTAAAAGTTGATTCTCCCGTAAATATATATTTTGACATGATTCTTACACCTAAATGAGAAGCATTTTGAATGATGTGCAGGGTTCATGAAACTAACAAAACACTTACATACCACAGAGCATATAACTTGCAGAACAACTGAACAAAAAAAATAAAATGCCTCTTTGTATAATTAATTAACTTGTTACTTTATATTGTACCAAGTTCTATTACACTGTCTTTATTTAATTAAAAAAATTAGGCATTGAATTGATTAAGTTTTAACATAGTTTTAAAGTGCGTCAAATTAGGAACAACTTTGCGTCAAATAAGGAACATAGTAAAATTAGTGCGTCAAGTTGGGCACCTCAAGTACTACATAAAAACAGATTAAAAAACTAAGAAATACACTTATATTTCGAAGTTTCATTATTTCTACACATTCTATAATAGTAGTAAGCTCGTTATGCAGAATATTAAGCGAATCCATATTGGAATTTTTTTTTTAAATAATGATTCTTTTTAAAATTTTCTTAACTGCGTCAAATATGGTGCCTCCACGGTACTAGTCTTCTTTAAAAAATCGATTTTGATTTGCAGCATTTCGGTACAACTTTGTTGTACGATAAAAGCAAAAAGAAAGCCAATGAAGGCTGAAAAAAACTTTTACATAAGATATGATCCATTCTACTCTAATGGCTGTGCACCGGCTTCAAAAGGAGCTCAACTACTATAAAGGAATTCTTTCGATGATATAAAACAAACGCTTCAACGATAAACATTTATTAATAAATAAATAAAAATTCCCTAAGTTTTACCTCTCGCATTATTCGTTCGCTGCTTTTTATTTTAACTAATTTGCACATATGCTTTGCATGACTTTCTCATTTTTCTTTTATGTGGTTACTATCGTTCCCTAAATAATGCATTCGTTAGTATAATTTGTTTGTTATCGCTAGCAATTATGCATACTTTTTATTGTAAATAGGTGGATTTTGTATATAACTGTGTTTATTTCTTTCAATACAAGTGTGTGAATGATGTGAGTAGGTGTTAATATACGATGCTAAATTGTGTTTAAGGTGCAGCGTGTGATTGTGTCGTATCAGGTTTCAATACTTTCGGGGTTGTTTAGCTCACCTTCCACGTCAACAACGGCTTAACAATGAAATGATTGTGATTAGGTATAGTATTCAAGTCAAGCCAAATAGATTATTATTTAAATTTTTCATGTAAATTGAAACACACAAGCCTTGAAGATGAAAAAACGGTTAACAGACACGTCAATCAACAAAGTAAGAACTCAGAATATGTATCATTAAATGATCCATAATACGAAATGCGAATGTTAACCCTGTAAAGGATATCTGGTATGTAAATGTAACTCACATAAAGCTTCAAAAATAGAGTCCGAAAGTCGAGTGTGCTCAGTGGTAGAAAGGTTGGTGAATACTAGCCACCCTATAACCAGAGACCGGCGGAGTGAAAAACTGTCGAAATGGCAACGTATGAAAATGCATGAAATCGTGAAAATAATATCGGCATCACTTGAACTTTTTGCTTGCTTCTTATGGATGCAAAAAGTAATCAAGTCGAATTGGAACCGCTTTTGACGGTTCGATTGGAAACAAGATGGCATCTTTTATTGTAGTATTTCTAGTGAATACTACTGCCGGAGCAGATTTTGTTTTGTTAAGTTAATTATTTTCGGTCTGGTTTGGAAACCACGTGCTTTTTCCATTATTTTTCCAAGAGGTGAAACAATGATAGATCATTTTGATTACTTATGCTGAAAAATCGACTTGGGAGTGGAAAACCATGTGATGAATTTGACTCAATTGTATAATCACCTTAAATGAAACATCAACACGAATGTGCCCAGAATAAGGCAATAAGATAGATGACTTGCAAAGCACGCGTATGTCTAGTGTTTTTATAATGCTTTACCAAATGACCCTAAAACCATTGTGATTATTTTTGCCAAATGGACCCTGGCTATTCAACTCTTTATACCAAAAGGCATTATGCTAAACGGCTGTATGCCAAACGGTATTATGCCATTTATGGTTGCCCCATTACGATCAGTTAGTCAGTAAACACTTAAAGACTACTTTCAATGAAAATAAACTTCTTTAGGAAGTAATGAAATATGTCTTTAGAAAAACTTGAATGGTTCTTAAAAAAAAATCACTAGATTCGAAAAATCTACGCTAAAATACTCTGGTACTCGGTTTGCATCCCACACTCTCTATATCCTGTTATAACTAGTTTGCATATCATGTATACAAACCACTTTCAAGCTGACAGTTTTCAAATCACGCCTTACATTATAAGACCGATATAAATCATGATAGAAAATCCAATTAGCCATATGAAGGATGCATCTAGATATCAGGTATCCTAAATGCAACTACAGGGTTAAAAAGAAGCAAAAAAAACATTGCCGATGTTATTCAAACCAAGCATTACTTATAATAGCTATTAGCTTTTAGTTTATAGAGTATCATTGATTAGATAGCTACTTCTGTTCACCTCCTATTAGGTAACCGCTTGCAGTCCGCTATTTTATTGTTTCAATATATGATTCTAGTATTCCTTTTTTCTACTCACTTTTTTGGTATTTTCCTTTATTCAATAATATTTAATACATCTTATTCTGGGTATTGTCAGCGGTAAGAATGATTTTTTTCCTCTGATGTTAATGTTAGGTATTTGATGCTTCATCGGTAGTTTCAACAGCGATAGTTTCAAAGAGCACGAACAGTAATAAAGTTTAACTTGAAAGTTTTGTGGTAGATTCGTTCGATAACAATTCAGATGAAAACAACTGCTGGTAGGTGTGTAGTCCCTTAATGTGTTAAAATATGTTTAAATGTTTCAAGGATAAAATTTATCAATACTCGATGCTTTTCTATATTGTATAAATATGCATATATGATGTTGATTCTCATTATTCGTTACAAATACAACAACACTTACAAGAGGAGTTCTCGCTTCTTAAACTTTAAACACAGTATAGTTATTTTGTTTGTTCTATAAACCTTATCGCAACGTCCTGTATAGTATTGGTTTCCACCATCTTGGTTATCAGCGATTCCGTTCCTAATATTCTCTAAACTAGTCAACTAATACAGCGAATGGACAATCGATTCCCGATCCGGTAGGAGCCGAACCTTCATAGAACCGTCAGCACCACAGGAGAAGAGGCGGCCAGCCTGGTCTATCTGTAGCTGCGTCACGCCTTGGCCAATGTGCTTGAAGAAACTTGAGCGAGCATGCTCGCCCATGAAGCTGTACAACAGCGTGTGGACTGTTAGGCCCCAGACCTTAAGTTTTAAAAGTATCAAAATAAATGTCAGTTCTTATCAAGCTAACTAATGTTACTAATGGTCGACATAAGGTTGACGATATGACACAAACAATGAACAAGCTGTACCCTTCTAATGATCATACCTTTATATCACCGTCGGCTGACCCTGTGACAAAATGTTCCTCATGCGGATCAATAGCCAGACATTTGATTGGATTTTCGTGGGCCTGAAAGTATAAACATATTAACAACAATCAGCGCCATAGAGATAGAAACATGAGCTCTGGGAGCAGGGGTAAAATGTTAATTTACGTCATTGGACTAATTTGTCGAGATTTAGTCGTGATTAACCGAATGCCGTTTCTGTCACGTCTGGACATCTGTGAAAGGCGAGAGAGGCCGCTGATCCGAACCTATGCAGATACCACATGAGGCACTCGTGAGCAGTTAAGAACTAGGCCAAAGTTAAGCTATCCATAAGGTCACACCCTCTGCCATTTGGCTAACATTTGTAACAGGCTTGTTATTCTTTCGGGCATTATCTTCCATGAGGGTCTCGTTTTCCTTAACCACCAGTTGGATGAGCATGAGCATCTTGCCCGCGAGTACCCATGAATCGCTAAATACGGTGCGATATGTGCTGATGATTGTTAGACACATCAACCTATGAGTACGCTTCAGCTTTCGCACGTTGCAGTTTGCTCTCAACTCCGAAATCCAGACCGGGCTTCCGTACCGTGGTATTAAAAACGCACTGCTTGCTAGCAGCTTGCTCTTGCTGGAGCACACCCTGAAACTGTTTGACATGCTCCTCGATAGTGCCACTATCGTTATTGACGCGCACTTCCAAACGGGGATAAACGATAGACGATAGACGGGGATACCTTCGAGGTGGTCGAGGAATTCGTCTACCTCGGATTCTTGCTGATAACAATGTTAGTCGTGCGCCTTCGTATGCATCATCTGTGGAAGTCGGGCCTACTACGGGCTCCAGAAGAAACTGCGGTCAAAAATGCGGTGGACAATGCTCGAGAAGGACTTGCAAGCACTCGGAGTATTCGAGAGACGGGTGCTTAGGACCATCTTTGGCGGTATGCATGAAGACGGTGTATGGCGGCGAAGAATGAACAACGAGCTCGCCCAACTCTACGGAGAACCCAGTATCCAGAAGGTAGCTAAAGCCGGAAGGGTACGATGGGCAGGACATGTTGCAAGAATGCCGGACAGCAACCCTGCAAAGATGGTGTTCGCTTCCGGCAGATACGAGACGGCGTGGCGAGCAAGATGGGCAGACCAGGTGCAAAACTACGTGGCGAGCGTGGAGCGTATTCGAGGATGGAGAGATGCGGCCTCGAACCGTGTATTGTGGCGTCAAATTGTTGATTCAGTGTTATCTGTTTAGATGTAGACTAAATAAATGAAATGAAATGATTTTCCCGGGTATACCGAATGGCATTCCAGTTCTACGAATGAATTTGTTACCGAAACCTCGATGGTAACATATTCAAATCAGCCCAAAACGTGCCGTCAATGTGGTCAGTCGGCTCATCGCGGTAAGAAGTGCCTGGAAGCACCAACATCTATCGACAATCAAAGTCAAACTGCGACTACGATACCATCGACTCCATGTGATGAATTATTTACCCAAGCCGATTTTCCTCCGATTGACAACGAGCTAAAACAATCAAACCTACCGCTGAAGAAAACAAACGAAGCGATGGCGAATGGACCGACCTTGATGATGATTTATCGAACTCGTCTACGGATTACATTGTAGCGACAAACAAACGGCAGCGGTCAAAGCGGCTTGTGGAACAAAAAATGTTTGCAGTGAAAAACAAACACGAACCACGCGAGAATTACTGACGAACATCCGTCGCAAGAAAATGTTTCAATGGGCAAATATAAAAACCGGAAGGGTTTCAATTTAAGAAATTGTAAAATATTATAGTGGCTCTGTAAAGCTGGATACGGCGAGCGGGTCTTCAAATAAACGATCTGAATAATAAAAAAATATACCTCTTCGATGACGGTCATCGTTACATCATCGGTAAATCCCACTACCTACATCACAGAAATGATCCCTGCAGGACACCTGCCGTAACGGGGACGTTAGCTAAGCTAAGTTAGCTGTCTCGTAAATCAGTACTCGATTCTGAAAGTAGCTTTCCAGAATCTTGTATAGCTCTATCATTGCTCCCAATAGAATCAACGAGTTCACGAATCTCGCTGTGTCTTTCATATATCCGGGATTGTCCTCTCGTCCAGCCACCTCTGGACGGCTGACCTGAATATGTCCGGATTTGTCAAGATGGCTGCCTTTGGCGCAATATTCGGGATCTCGTCCGGACCAGGTGCTTTACTCGGGTCGAGTGACTGACTTGCTTGTAGTGCATTGGGAAGAAAAACTTCCTTTCCTCGGAATCTCGAACGCATTCAGTAGCCGCTAGTTTGCGAAGGAGGAGGTTCTTCGTAGCTTAGTTGGTTAAAGCACCAGTCTAGCGTACTGAGGGTCGTGGGTTCGAGTCCCATCGAAGGGAAAGTGATTACCTCCAATACATTTTTCAAATCAATATCTTCCACATAATGTTCATATTCACATATGAGTTTTCAGAACATTGTAAATTAATGTCCAAGTCGGGTGGCAATTAACTTTAATTAAACCTTCCTTTCTTTGTTTTGTTATCTTGCTTCCCCCTCGGACCACAAGTTAAACTGCCTACTTCATGGGTTCAATCATTTGAACTTTCCATCTAATTCTTCTTCTTGTCTTTACCTGAACTTTTTCGGTCCTACTAATCTGTTTTACCTCGGAGAAGTCGGCATGTTGTGCTGTTAAGCAGCAGTACTTAGTCTTAGTGGGTACCCAACATTCACTCTCTGAAGTAGCTGGTATCTCGACGACGATGACGACTACTGGGTCTAGTCCCCGACGGTGGTCGGGCTATGCCGACAGAGAATTCCCGCAGGTCAGTCTAGCGATTCCGTTGAAGCAGGGCGTCCGGCTCACTCATTCCTTTAAGCAGGAAACCCATAGGCAGTATCGATAACGAGATGCTAGCTAGTAGACGCCTCGTGTTACTTCTTAGACCGCCAATGTTTGGCATGATCCTCGCTATTGCGTTCATTGTCTTCGCCGACTTTTCACAGGCGTAGTCAACGTGGCTTTTGAAGTTGAACCGATTATCAATCGTCAATCTTAGGTGCTTTAGTGACCACTTCGATGCAATCACATACCCTCCGACATCTATATCAATCTGCGGGATGATCTTGCAGTTGCTGATTAGTAGCACCTCGGTTTTGTGGTTAAGTTATCTGCAGCTCAACTTCATTCATCCAGCTCTCAATCGAGTCTCCGTTACCGATGCGTCCACTTCTTCGAGTGCCTCGCCAATCACACGTCGTCGGCAAATCCCATGATTTTGCTGGACAGCCGCAATGTCAGGACTCTGTCATAAATCCCGTTTTAGGGGGTTGGGTTGAGTATGGAACCCTGAGGAACACCCGCTGTAAAACGAATAAAATTTTGCCCTTCGTTCGTGTCTTCCCTGCCCGCATATATCATATCTACATCCTAAACATCCTAGATCATCCGGATTGAGATTTGAGCCCAGCTATAAGCATCTTCGAGCATAATTATTAGAAGAAATTTTTCCCTCTACACCCACTTACCTGGAAACGATGTCTAAGTACGCGTTGTCGCACATCGAATATGCATATATCGCCCTTTTTGCCAGCAGAAATCAACAATTGGTGTTGTGGAGCGTACGCAAGACTAGAAGCACCCTGGTCGTGACAAGTAAAAGCTAAAAAATAAGAAAAATTTAATCCTAGTATCCCAGAGCTGATAGTAGAACAAACTCACCCGACACAAGAGCTTTTTTCTGGGGTAGGAGTGTATCCCATATGGCAACATTTTTACTTTCCGAACTGTGGCCGGCTGAAAAGCGAACGTTTTCAAATTTAATTCTATGATCTACTGCTAAGTTGATTTTAAATTACCTGTCGCCACTAAACTACACGAACCGAGAAACACAAAATCAGTGATTCCCTTATTATGGCATAAATATGTCTGAAAAATGTACAATAAATTAGAAAATAGACATGACCAAACAATTCTGAAACGAAACCGCAAAAAGAAACTTACAAAGAACGGTCTATTGCTCTGACTAGCTAATCCCACTTGCCACAAACTCAGTTTGCCGTCTCCGTCGGCTATGCCGAACTTGTTTCCATGCTGGGAGAACCGACACCGAGTGACCTTGGCAAACGTGCCGGGTGGCCGCGGCGTGCAAACCACTTGCTGATGACCCCATTCCCACATCTGAACGGACCCGTCTTGGCCACCGGTAAGATAGAGCGGCATGAGCGGGTGGGCGCTCATGCGCTTTATGTTGTCCACTTTATGTTTGAGCACCTTAATTTGGGAGGAGAACGAAATGGTTTGAGCAATATTCGTCTATTGTGACTCGCTCTAATAGCACGCAGTGTCCATTACATTGGATACGTTGAGTAGAATGCTTTTGCATTAAATAGTGCAGTTGTGAATTACAGACCCTTGTATAAAATGCGTACTATTAGAGCCTGTCACTGCTAATGGCGCAACGGTAACGGCCATAGCGATATGTGAAACATAATAATTCAATCAAAAACCCATATATCAAGTGGCATTATTTCCGCTTTTTGAACTAAAACGCATTAAATTGAATCTGAAGCCGGCGTAGTCTCCATAAAGAAATCAATCAATGAAAATGGAAGAGAATATACCCCTTTCAAACAGGATTGCGCATTTTTATTCTACACTCTGAAGACTTAGTATTTGCAAGTTGTAGACAAGTTGGAGAACATAAAAAGTATCTTTAGGCTCTCTGAACAAAAAATTAAGTTTGCTAAATATAAAGAGTCGATTCGAGTGATTTGTTAGAATAAACAGGATACACATCTTAAGAATCATGTTATGTAATGAAAACTGTTAGATATCTACCAAAGTTCTAAAATAGGCTCTTGGCCTTTGAATCCTCTATTTGAAAGAATGTATACGTGCCACTTATGATATATGGGTCTATTCTACAAAGCAACGAAATTGATATCGATGATTAAGAAAGTTATGAATGAGACCAGAACAAATATTTACACAGTATGTCTAAGATATGGTTATCAACATGTATTCACAGGAATGATGATGTATGTAATGAGAAAAAAAAGTCCAAGTAAAACAGTAAAAAACAACTTTCAGTTGAATGGAGAGAACACGATCAAAATGTACCGGTTTTAGTAAGTGCTTAGAACGCTCAATGACCAGTTTGCAGAAGCGTGGACACTGACTTCCGGGGAATGTTGCTCCTTTTATCTGATGTAGGCGTGACGGTGAGTTGCGCAAAGTTGAGAGATGAATAACGTTTAGACGGGTAACAAGAAGGTACAACAGTGATTGTGAATTTTGGTGTTTTAATCTATTTGGGATGCATTTTTGATGCGAACATGAGTCTGTGTGTCGATGCATTTATTAGTCAAATTCTACTATTTATATCTGATGAACTATAAGTAGGTTATATTACACTGCCGTGAATCGCATAATTGTCCCATATGAATAGGAAACTCAGCAAAGATGGGACAGATATGCGATTCACGGCAGTATATACACCTTAATAAGACGATCACTGAAAATATAACAACATCTCAAACTAAATAATTTAATTTCAATTGATTAACATTCCTGTCTTATTTTTATAAATAGTTTCAAAATGTTCATAATTTATGGAATTGGATAAATAAAAAAGAATGTTAACTTTCATTTTTGAGCAATTGTGCGAAATGTTTTTTTTTTTCATTAATTTCTTAAGAAAATTATTTTGAGCTTTTTAGTGGAATGTCTTCACTTGTCATAAGACGAGTTTGTACAATCCCATTTAATTCCACCACTTAATTGTATCTTGACAGATACGTATTTCGACCTCAACAGTAAGGCCGTCTTCAGTGTCTCGTACTTGACTCGACCCCATTTTGCATGATTTGTCGAGAAATCATAAAATTTTCTACACAGATTTTCAAATTTTGAACTGAAAACTTTTTTTTTACACGGAACGCTTTTATTATTATTTATTCAGACTAAGGCCGAAGTGGCATGTGCGTATAAGAGTATTCTCCATTCGGCTCGGTCCATGGCCACACGTCGCCAACCACGCAGTCTACGGAGGGTCCGCAAGTCATCTTCCACCTGATCGATCCACCTTGCCTTCTTGTGCCCGTCGGATCGTTGTCGAGAACCATTTTCACCGGGTTACTGTCCGACATTCTGGCTACGTGCCCGGCCCACCGCAGTCGTTCGATTTTCGCGGTGTGAATGATGGATGGTTCTCCCAGCAGCTCATGCAACTCGTGGTTCATTCGCCTCCTCCACGTACCGTCCGCCATCTGCACCCCACCATAGATGGTACGCAACACTCTTACGAAAACTCCAAGTGCCCGTTGGTCCTCCGATTTACACGGAACGTATCTCCCGTGTAAAAAAGAATCGGGTATTGTATATAAAACAAGAATTTTAAAATTCGCTCATAATTGATAAATAATTTCATAAAAAATACGAAAACTCAAATTCGGAAAATGCCGGCACCAGTACTCGGAAATGTTGGGTATACTTTATCAGAGTCGCTAAACACGTTTCCATCGATGCAATGTATGACATGGTTTTGAATGCTTTAAGACCAACAGACCAACTGGAAGTCGTTAAAATAGTTCCGCGATGGAGTAATCTGGACGATCTGCGTTACATTTCACTCAAAGTTGGTGTAAATTGGAAAGATAAGGAAAAAGTTTTGACGATGAACACTAAGCTGTGAGGCGGCTCTGTCCCAGTGTGGGGATTTAATGCCAATAAGAAGAAGAAGGGTTGTTATTCAGAGAATTTGTGAATCGTGAACATAATTATTGGGAGCCGTGAAACAACATATTATTTGCAACTTTTGTTAAATGTAGTTTGTAAATGTATTTTTGTAAATGTGTAAGATGTTTATTGTTCTGCCTTCATGGAAACAAATGCGAAAATGTCTTGTTTGCTGTTAGTTTTTATTAGAATTAGTAAACAATTATTGGGGCTGTCATAGCCTGTTGATTAAGATTAAATCAAAATAAACAAATATGTCCCATGTACAAGAAAGGCGACAAGCTAGAGTGCGAGAACTTTCGAGCGATCACCATCCTTAATGCCGACTACAAAGTGATATCGCAGATCATCTTCCGACGTCTGTCACCATTAGTGAATGAGTTAGTGGGAAGTTATCAAGCCGGCTTCGTTGACGACCGCTCGACAACGAACCAGATCTTTACTGTAGGGATAATCCTTCAAAAATGCCGTGAATACCAGGTCCCAGCGCATCATCTGTTCAATAATTTCAAGGCGGCATACGACAGTATATACCGCGTAAAGCTACGGAAAATTATGGACGATAACAGCTTACTAGACTGATCAAAGCAACGGTGGATGGTGTGCAAAACTGTGTGAAGATTTCGGCCGAACACTCCAGTTCGTTTGAATCGCGCGGGGGAATAAGGTAAGGTGATGGACTTTCGTGCCTGTTGTTCAACATTGCGCTAGAAGGTGTCATGCGGAAAGCCGGGTGTAACAATAGCCCGGTTGTTAACAGTTATCAACAGATCCAGTCAATTTATTTGTTTCGCGGATGACATGGACATTGTCGGGCGAACATTTGCAAGGGTGGCAGAGCTGTACACCCGCCTGAAACGAGAAGCAACAAAAGTTGGACTGGTGGTGAATGCGTCAAAGACAAAGTACATGCTTGTGGGCGGAACCGAGCGCGACAGGGCCCGCCTGGGAAGCAGTGTTACGATAGACGGGGATACCTTCGAGGTGGTCGAGAAATTCGTCTACCTTTACGGGCTCCAGAAGAAACTGCGGCCAAAAAAGATTTGCCACCGCACCAAATGTGTCATGTACAAGGACCATCGTTGGCGGTGTGCAAGAAAACGGTGTGTGGCGGCGAAGAATGAACCACGAACTCGTCCAGCTCTACGGCGAACCCAGTATCCAGAAGGTAGCTATAGCCGGAAGGGTACGATGGGCAGGACATGTTGCAAGAATGCCGGACAGCAACCTTGCAAAGATGGTGTTCGCCTTCGATCCAGCAGGTACGAGAGGGCGTGGAGCGCAGCGAGCGAGGTGGGCAGACGAGGTGCAAAACGACTTGGCGAGCGTGGGGCGTATTCGAGGATGGAGAGATGCTGCCTCGAACCGTGTATTGTGACATCAAATTGTTGATTCAGTGTTATCTGTTTAGATGTAGACTAAATAAATTAATGAATAGCCGTCCGAATCAGTTCATTATCGTGGCCACTTGCGGAAAATGTCTTTCACGGTATGCTACACATCGGCTCCATACCTACATAGATTGCTATCGACCTGGGACCAGGTTTATTCTGTAGAGATGTGCGTTTAGTAAAAAGGGATTGGACATAAGTCTTGACATCACACGAATAAAACCCCGACATAAGCCCTGACCTCTGAACCACGGTCGTTTAGAAATTTTAGGAACCATGGAATATAGCCATCGTCCAAGTTTATTGTGTGACAAATTCATTTGCCAGCTTTGAAGAGTACTCTTTGTCTATCATAAACTTCACCTCCCTTTGCGCATGCAGCCATACGCAAACATCGATTATTACTCACGCTCACTCTTCGACTATGCGTCCGATTTTGGAATCTCGGGCTTATTCAGTAGCCGCTAAGTTGCGAAGGCCGACGGAGGTGCTTTGTGGTTTAGTTGGCTAAAAGCACCGGTATAGCGTATCCGGAGTTAAAGGAGTTATCGGTGTTTGAATAGCGTATTCAATGAAGGCACTGTCGTTGGTTAAGTGACGTCAAGGTGGATTATAACGTGGGAGACAAAGATCTTATGATATTAGTTGGCAAAACTCAGAAATTATGACCGACAAACCAGTTCAAGCATATTATCGAAGTTTTCTAAGACAAATATGTAGCTTGTTCCACATTTTATCAATATTCTAAATGAAAGCTCCCAGTAATGATGCTTTCAAGGAGTGACTCCAGCAGGCACCTCCAGGCTCATGTTATGCAGTTAAGAGCAATACGCAAATAACGACATTGAGTTCGTTCCAATTTGATTATGTGGCACTCATCTGCTGAGAGCAGAAAGAACCGTACTCTAAGACAGATAGTATTCTCTCTCGTTCTATAGAGTTTGATGAGATCTTCCGAGTGAGCACCCCACCATGCTCTGGAGGTAAAACATAGACAATTGATCCTTTTTCCGTCATTTCTCTTTATTTCATAGCACCTGTCTAGCGTACTGGTTTCGTGGGATCAACCCCTACCGAAGGGAGCGGTTACCCTCCAATACCTTTTCCACATGTTGTGCATATTCATAATCGAGTTTCAGACATAGTAATTAATTTATACTCTGGGTGGCTTAATACCCGGAACATAGGCAATTAACTTTGAATGTACTGAACTCGAGTGGCGATCTCTCTTCGCTTATGTGGTCGGGTTGGGATCTGACGACCAACTGGCACAACCTCACACAACCCTACTTCATCGAGCGCAGTTGCTGATGAAGCAAGTGTGTAGGAGCCAGACAATACTAAAATACTCATCCTGATCCTACTTGGTTGGCATTGTACTAAAATACATATGAGAGAGTTAGTTCTGAAAATGTATTGCGAGAATTATTTCGGCTACGTGCCCGGTGCTGGGACTTTAGTTTCATCAGTACTCACTAAGCTGCGGAGGACGACGGAGGTCCTTCGTAGCTTAGTAGGGAAAGTACCGGAGGTCCTTCTTTTCTTTCTTTTTCCTTCTTTCTTCTTTAACCCTTCCTTGTTCCTTTTTCTATCTTTCTTTTTCTTTCATTTTTCTTTGTCTTTCTTCTTCCTTTTGGGCTTCGTGGATTAGCGACGTCAATCGTCTGTCTAAACGCATGTGCTATGGAGTGTGGGTTCGATTCACTCCCCGGTAATAAGAAAACTATTCGCGATCGAAAAATTCCCCACTGGTCCACACTGGGTGTTATGTGTCAAGTCCGTTGTCTTATGCTACGGATTAATTGTTCAGTCTGTACGACCTTTGGTCGAAGACGGTGTTCCTGTCTTTTATTTCATTCTACCGTTCTCTGTTTTCTTTCTTCTGCCTTCTTTCTTATTAGTTCCTCGTCTTCTTCTTGCTTCTTTCTTCCATCATTCGTCCTTCTTCTTTCTTGTTTCTTCTTCATTGTCCCATGTTCTTTGATTCTTTTCTCTTCTTCCTTCTTCTTTCGTCCTGTTTATTTCTTCCTTCATTTTTCGTTCTTCTTTGTTCCTTCATAATTCATTTTTATCCTTCATACTTCTTCATTCTTCCATTTGTTTCCTTCTTCTTTCTTTCGTTTTTTTCCTCCTCCTTTTTCTATTTTCCTTCTTTCTTCTTTTTCCCTCCTTCCCTTTTTCTTCTTTCTTCCAATCTATGTATTCTGTTTTCTTTATTCTTCATGCTTTTTCTTTATCTCTTCTTATTTATTCTTCTTTCCTTTTTATTCTTTATTTTTTACTTTTGATTCATTATTTACTGTTAAACCTTTTTACTTGGTTGGTTACAACAACTCATATGGTTGGGATACTTTACAACCTTCTGATACTTTCAACCTTTTTATACTTTCAGCCTTTCAAGATTTAAGCCTTTTGAGTTCAGCCTTATGAGTATTCAGCCTAATGTGTTTCAGTATGTAAATTTGATTATACCTGTAGTTCACTGCTAATATTTCAGCTCAATCGGTATTCTGGGAACAAAGTTAGAGCATGTCAAATTTGACCATTTTGTTTGAAAATCGGCCTCTGCTGCTACTATTCCGAACACCATTATAATAGGTTCAGTCCAAATACGGACCTTTTTATATGAGACTCGGTACGCACGCTGTTATATGCCAGTCGTCACTGCTCGATGAACTTACAAATATCTGTCTGTCCTTGAAAATATGCAGGAAAGCAAGGAAAACATTAGCCAACATTTTATATATTAATATGAAATACAGTACACTGGATTCTGTTTTTACACGATTTACATTTTCTCAATTTTCCACTTATCCTAAATGTTTAACGCACATTAATTATCATGTGATTTTTTTTTCATTTATTCTAGATTTTTTGAAACATGTTTCGAAGAGTTTGGTGGTAAATTGAAGTCTTCTTCTTCTTCTTATTGGCATTACATCCTCACACTGGGACAGAGCCGCCTCGCAGCTTAGTGTTCATTAAGCACTTCCACAGTTATTAACTGCGAGGTTTCTAAGCCAGGTTACCATTTTGCATTCGTATATCATGGGGCTAGCACGATGATACTTTTATGCCCAGGGAAGTCGAAACAATTTCCAATCTGAAAATTGCCTAGACCGGCACCGGGAATCGAACCCAGCCACCCTCAGCATGGTCTTGCTTTGTAGTCACGCGTCTTACCGCACGGCTAAGGAGGGCCCGTAAATTGAAGTCACACGATCCAAAATACGAGCGAAAAAAAATCGTTTGAAAACAAAATCCTGTGTATTACAAGCAGACAAACTTTTTGGGTTTTTTTTAAGAGATACTTCACAATCAATAGGTATCCCTGTTGGCAGGGTTTCCCCGTGCAGTATGATGCTTTAAAAAATTAATTCATGCATAAAGTAAACTGCCTGTAACCGCATAGTTGTCCCATCTTTGCTGAGTTTTCTATTCGTATGGGACACTTATGCGATTACATGCAGTCAATTTCGTTGAAAATGAAAGATTGTTTTCAGTAAGCGCTCACAAGCATACGTATTTAGTATCGACATGAATACACTGGCCAAACGATGAACAAATCATATATTTTTCTCCACGACGTCATTTTGTCAGTCGTGTTCCTAATCTCTGTTTATTGGGATTCTCTGAATCACACACCAGGTACCTGACGGATAACACATAACCCACAATCATTGTGAAAGCAGAAATCAGATAATGATTATTTTATACAGATGAATCAGCAATACAGTTACATCCATTCAATCACGCAGCACTCAAATAGATTTGTTATGTTTTTTGTGTGTCCAGTGTTATTTCACAAAGAGAGGTATGCAATTAGTTTACACAAAAGATCGTTTACTTATGAGAAGCATGACACTTATTTCCAGGGGTTGACTTACCACGGACGCGCCTCGTCCAGATTGTCCTGCAATGCCAGGTTGGGGACTAGATGGAACACCGAAATTTTGTGCAGCGTTGATACTGGCGTTGACTAAATGTCTGTAAAATATATTTGACCACTGTGACAAAACATCTTTGAATATATAAAAATCACTTACTTATCTGTGGAGGTTTGTATCACCAAAAAGTTGCTCGACGCGATCGTTTCGATATCCTTCGTAAGGTTCATGATGTCCATTTCGCACTCATCTTCCATCCAGTTAGGCGACTCGAGTAGCAAAGAAATGTCCATTTCTTGGACCTCTCGTGGAGTGGCCAACGCCAGCAAACCTGGGTTCACCAGATTCAGACAAAATGCGGATATCTGCTCTTGATCCTTATGTATTATTCGAACGGGTTCTGGAATGTTGTGTAGTTGCGTGTGTCCACCGGTTTGCGGCATTGCGGACTCGTTTCCGATCGGCGTACCTGAATCGTTGGCCGAGTTGGTTATCGAGCCGATCGTGGTGTCGGTTACGTTGGGCGACGGTTTCTTCTTGCCAAATACTGATCGAATAAAGATGTCCTGCACGAGCTCGATACGTACCAGATAGTTCCACAGCCTACGAGCAGGTGCAGCGGATGAAAGACATGGGCTAAACGGGGTGTTAGACTTTTCCAACAATGACCGATACTTGTGTATTGCTGGCCCTTTTGCTTCAGATTCAACAAAACAGCCTGTGGAATGCGATAGATAATTAAATAACTAAACGTATTTTGGAAATCAGAAGCTAAGGACAATATACTGATCGAAAATTTATAACAGTCCTACGTTTGCTTGATTTTCTTTCTACATGGGACTGTTATGAATTTATGAGCAGAATACTTGAAGAAGAAATTTATGAAGGTACTTTGGCCTGAATAGTGAGCACTATTTTAAAATTGACAGATCTAAAGCATAGCGTTACCTGGAATGTAATCAACCGATGCGGGACCACGATTTTCTAAATCTTCTTTTAGCAAATCTTGCCACGATGATAATGATCGAAGGATTCCATGTATCAATGGACTGCAAACCGGCAGTTCTGTGAAAACATGTTTAATGATAAGTAGATATATGATCTGTTATGAATAAGTAAACACAACCTTGCATCTCGATCCCAGCCACGTTGATAAACGTCTGTAGATGATTTTGTGCAACCCTTATCAATGCCAAACGCATCACACACCAGGAATAGGAATTTGGATTGGAGTGCTCCGTGTTTTCACGTCGATGCTTCCTGACAGCAGCAGAAACCTGGTGCGCTTTGGGATCGTTGTTCAGCGGGTCGTTGAACACATCCTCGTCGTCTTCATCATCGTCCAAATCGGACACGGCAGAATCGGCTGAATCGTAGTCGTCTTCGTCGGGATCACCTTAATAAATATTTCGAAGGGACACACGTCTCATATATAACTTGGTAACTAATCAAAATTTTGAGATTATTTTTTTAGAACACAAGGTCAGGGGAGCGTTTTAGATAGTTGTGTGATTTGATTTGATTGTAACCAGAAAAAAGTGAGCTATTAGTACCTAACAACTGCTGAATAAGTTTCTTTGGCTTCGTAGGAATATTTCTATAGGTAGTTCATGAAATATTTCCAGAAATTCAAAAAATGTTAAAAAAAACTACGATAAAGAATTCCAATATTGATTTTCACAAGAAATTTCACCTTTCTGAAAAGGGGTTTAGGATCATTACACCGCATGCCGTTTGGTCGAAAGGGTTATTAAGGCGAACGCCACTTGGCCGTATGTCGTTTGGCCGAAAAGGTGAAATTTGTTTCCTAAATGAGTGTCTTGATCTGAAGTAAGAAGTGAGCTATTCAAAAATAAAATGAATAGTGAAAAGTGAGAAATGATATGTTTGAAGTTAATAGTAAGTAATGAGAAATAAAGACTGAGTGCTGAGTAGTGAAATGTAAGAAGTGATTAATAGCAAGTACGTGGTGAGATGTTAGAAGTAAGTAGAGTAGAGTGGGGCAAGAGTACGCACTTAGTTTTCAATCGATCATGTGGCCCTTATGAAGCAAGCTTCTGCATATCAAATCAGTGTCGATGATTCATATACTCTTCCTTTATGTTGCCCAGTGGAAAACATATTGAAATTATTGAGATTCGTTTTAGTAGAACCCTTATTACAAGACAAGTGAAAAACGCACTCTTACCCCACCGGTGGGGTAAAAGTGCGCATCGGGTGGGGTAAGAGTACGCATTTATCCAATCATGTGCTTTAAGTATATATTAACACAAATAAGAGTTAATAACATTTAATTGATGTTTAATGAGCATATATTAGCGAATGTTTAAAGATTACGTAACTCTTAAAGGGGGAGGGGATCCTAAAAATGTGCACTTTCATACGAAAAACCATTGTTTCTTTATATATAGAAAAAACTACAGAGGTAAAAATATATATCAGGTTTCGTGTGGCGTATACAAAGGCATTTTCCTTAAAGAAAGTCCACCAATCACGTAACGTAAAATTTGGCTATTTCATAACCCCTCCCCCTATCTTACACTGTTTGTATGAATCCTCTAAAAATTATATGGACCTCCACACATCTCGCAACCCCTCCCAGCCAAACGTTGCGTAGTTTATGAATGTTTCTTTTGATTAAATGAAATTATCATTTAGATGAAATTGTGTTTTTGTACTATGTTCAGGTGTACACCAAGTCCTAATACAATTTCATTATTTCGCTTCAGTGCTTTGTTCGCTAAGTCCTCTCTAACACCGAATTACTTCAACTTATCCTAAAAACTTGTGATAATTTCGAATTCTGTCCCTTTTTTCTTAGTTGTGGATCTTTACGCTTTGGAAGAAGTCTTATTTCGGCCGGGGATACGGGTTTGACATCATAACTTGAAGATTCATATGCGTACTCTTGCCCCACCCGTTCCTGCGTACTTTTACCCCACAGTCCCAAAAATTATTCAAGTAATGGTTTTGACTTCTTGGAAAATCAACCGGATTGGTGTTCTGTACCATAAAGTACTCTATACAATAGGTTTTCGATATGGTATAATGTTCACCTGATTGAACGTATATATGGTAATGAAATACTAGTTGCGAAAACCCAATTATTTTTAGCAAAATGACCAAAAAGTTATCTAACTCTTTATCTCCCTTGTTGTTTATTCAAATCGTTTACAATTACACATGATACTAGTTGGTCAGAATACCTGTCAAACTGATGCAGTGCTGCTAGTTTATCTTTTTTAATTACTTCAAAAAATCGAAAACGTACTCTTACCCCACGCGCACTCTTGCCCCACTCTACTCTAATGAAAAGTGAGAAAAGTAAGTGGTGAGAAGTAAGAAATGAGTAGTTAGTAAAACCTAGGAAGAGATGACTTGTTGAGAGATGATATGTGGTGAGTGGTGAGATATGACACAGAATGAAAAAGGCAGAAGATAGAAGGAAGAAGACATAATATGGAAGGAAAAAGAAAAAGGAAGTAGTGAGAAGAAAGAAAGAAAGAAGAAGGCATAAGTAAGATGGAAGAAAGAAAAAATGGAAGGAGGAAGAGAGAATAAAGCAAGTTGAAAGCAGAAGGACGAAGGATGAAGGAAATATGAATAAGAAGTTGGAAGGAAGAAGAAAGAAAGAAAGAGAAGCAAAGAAGAAAAAAAAAAAGAAAAGATAAGAACGATAGGGGAGAAGAAAGAAAGAAGACAGAAAAAGGAGAATAAAAAAAAAAACAAAGTAAACGAAGAGGAAAGAAAGAAGAGGGATAACGACTTTCGACCAGATGGCCCGGAATTTCACATTATTGGCGAACCTTGATGACCACGACCCCTCGCTTGCTAGATACTCTAAATACTAACCTTTCGGAATCGGCTTCGTGAGGAAGTACGCCACCATCGACATCTCCGGAGGAACGAACTGCTCGCGATAAGTAGGCTTATCCTCCTTCATATTAGCCGGACCTTGCGGTCCAGCGAAATGCCCAAGCAATTTCATGTTCAGTTTCACTCGCTGTTTCGTTAGTGAAGTAACCGCCCCCCAGACGCTTCCATCGGCCACCGGGCTTTCCAGACTTTCTTGTTGGACCTGCGCGTGTACGACCTGTTGTGCAGCCTGCACATGTGACGTAGCCTTACGGAGAAGTTTCTTAACGCCTCCGCCGTACAGCGTTGACCATGTGTAGTCTGTGAAATTTTGTCCAGCCAATCGATACAATATGTGACAGTCGCAGGTGGTCAGAGCGTACACGAAAAGAGCCATGTAGGTGGCAACGAATGATTCACACAGCAGAACATTCAACCGAGGTGTGTCTTCGTCCTTTTCGCGCGCAAGAAGCGCCCGGAGATTGGTTACACCTGGCCATTTGGAAGGAGGCGTACTTACAGCGAGTGGTTCGTCAGTCGAATACTTGCGTCGTCTTTGGTGTGCGGCAGCATTTGCCATTAGATGCGTGCTTTGGCAGCTGGCGTTTAATTTGGCAATGGTTTCCATTCCTGGACTGTGGCATCCTTCGCTGACCGTTAGTTGCTTTACGCTGAAGGTGTCAGAGTCGCAGAGAGATTGGTAGATACAAGCAGAAAGGGCAACCCCTAGATCTCGTAATACAAATATACCATTCGGGAATATGGTGCGTTGAGCATGTGGCGGACTTCTCATGTCTACCATGGTTTGTAACATATCGTGGGTGTGAGATTGCAGATATCGCAAGGGGTCAGCAATAACTGTCTTGTTGCCAGCCACGCAAGCACTTAATAGAGGCAGGGTAGTGGGGAAAGGCAGAGGACTTAGCAATTGTTGCTGAGTCTTTTCCTGTTGAAGTTCCTGCAGCAGTAGCACCAGTTCCATTCGAACCGACGCTAAACCACCACCACTGGCACCATGTAGGGAACAGTAACTTAACAAGGTTCTCAGTAGTGTTTCGTTGGCTTTCAACCAACGTTTCCTTCTAGCTGCACGCTGTACTTTAGCTTCAAAGTCTTGTTTCTCCTGAATTAGAATTTCATGCAAAGTAGGTTTATCATGCGGGAATTTGTTTGCCAACACCGGAGTGTCTCGATCTATTGCATCAGTTGTATTATTGTCCTCAATTGCTGTGTTGTCCGAATCGCCACTACTGTAATTGCAAAGTTGCTTCAGTGCTTCGACTTCTCGTTCCAACCAGACATACAGTTGATAACGCAGCTGACCTCCGTCAACTTCAAATCCAGTAGCAAGTGTTGATAGTTCTTCCATGAGAATTTTCAAGCATGCAATAAACTTGAGCTGTTGGGCCATGATGTCCAAGCTGCCTTTTGAGTCCGGTTCCTCTTCTTCTATAATGTCACTCTTTTCTTCAACGTCGGTCTTTTTCAGCTGAATGCCTTCGTCACTATCTTCATCGTCTTCATTCTTCTCATCGTCATCCCACTCAATTTTAAAGTCATCTGCACTGTTGGATGCTTGAGATGTTACTGGAGCACCCCAATCGAATCCACCAGCAGGCGCACTCCAATCAACGGCCGTAGAGGAAGCTGGTGCACCCCAATCTATTGAATTTGAAGTCTCCTTTCCAGAATCGACTTGACTAGTTTTGCTCCAGTCAAGTATACCTGTTGCGATTGAATTATACTGTGTTTTGGTATCATTGGGACTTTGTAGCTGGCTGGTAGAGTCCTGGTCAATGACCTTAGACGGAAGCTTACTAAGCACTTCCAAAGCAAGAGCCGGACACCCAGCCTTGAAATGTGCATGAGCCGTTGTGAAATAGAGTTGCCTTTCCAAGGGAGTAATGGAATCTTCCAATTGGATTTGCTTATCGGTAGCTACACTGGGCTTCGTCGAAGATGCTGCTTCACTGCCGTAACTGAATCCGGCGAGAACCACTTGAGCACGTTTCTTGTCTTGTGCTGAAGAAGCAATGTGCTGACGGATGAGTAAGGGGTGTGTGCGTAGATAGACGTAGAAATTAAACACATTTGGATTAGTGGCATGAGATCCATCCGCAGTAGTCGCAGCGTTATCGTCATCAAATAGCGGATGCATACTGCCAGTATTGCTATTCAACAGAGTGCTCAAACTTCCAGTATAGTCTTTTAGGATCCAAAGAGCCATGGATCTCAGGAACGGATCTGGATGTGCACGACAAAGATCTTGATTCTCACCATTCTTATCGCAGCCAAGAACTTCTTCATACAGAAGCCTTTTAAAGCTTGGCGGCGTAGCGTCATGTTCACCTTCGTACAAACGAGTAATAACTAGCGCCAGCTGTAGATCCTGCAACTTGGTCAAACATACCTCGAGAGCATCATTTAGGGAATTCGCAAGCAGGAAGAATGCCACTGCGTGCTCGAATCGTTGCTTACCCAACAGAGCAAATGCATTTTTCAAAGCAGCTTTTCGCCAACGGTCCTCATTAAAGTTGTTTGCAAAGAAAGACGTCATCTTCTCGTCCCTCTGCGATCTGAAAAGTCCCCAAACGACTGATTTTTTCTTCATAGCCATGTAATACAGTGCAGCATCCAATGGGTCCTGGTTGGCTTGGAAAGATGCTTTCGCCAAGCGTTCAATGCACTGTCTCAGTATAGTATTGCTTCTCAACCACCAGCCAACACCCAACTCCTTCAACACGTGCCACTTTGGTTGGCCTTTTGTATACGAGGGAATAAAGTTGAGCAGTTCCTCCTCGCTTTCGGAGTGGAATGCCCAAACGATGTTTGCAGTCCCCACCCCTTGTCTTTGGAAAGATTGTCTTTGGGCGATCGGTAAACACCGGAGCAGATAATTGTAGTGCTTCATGGCAAGCAGGAAACGCAAACCGCGATCATCCAACGAGTCGGTAGAAACGTTTTCGGTATTTGGTACCCCTGTGAGATTTTCCTTAGCAATGGCAATTTTAGCAGCGTCAATCGCGAACCGCTCGGCAAAGTCCGTATTGCACGTGGACACCGTATCAGCAAGTGCCAGCAGATGCATTTGGTCAAGAGATGAAAGTCCCGGAAGATGGGTATGTGTCAGTAAGCGAGACAAAAGTTGACCTTGTCGTGGTCCGAAATGCGACAAATAATGTCGTTCCGGTAGGGAAGAACGACGATCCGCGTGACGATTAACATCGGGTTCATCTTCAAGCAAATCGTCCAGTGACTCGTCAACAACATTACTTTCAAAGAGATCATTGTAATCCTGAAAACAAAATTGGTTAGTCTACATTCGTTGTAGATTGGATTATTAGAATAATGTACCTTTACATCTTCGCTTTGCTGCGCTGTTGTGCCAATCGTTTCTTTGTCAGCCGCCAGAAGAGTCCACAGCGGTAATGGCGGAATCGATGTTATTTCCGCGTAATCCAGTGTCAATTCTTCGGGAATCTGTTAATTTTAATCAAATGTTTGAAACGGAACACTTATCACTATCAATTACTGATTACCCACGATCATATACTACAGTGCAACATTTTCGAAATATATACAAACTCTAAACTACCCTACGGGCTATTCAAACCGCAAGGTTTATCACATGATATAGAGTTACATGATGTTAAACTTCACACATCTGATTCCCACTATATGAGTAGTCTATCGACGGTTCGTATGAAAATACTCTTTGTCAAGTGATAAAGCTTGTACTCTGAATCTGTCTGAATACTCTTACTTAGTATACAATTTCCGTAATGTAAAATAATGAGGTACTGAAGCCACATTTAATACTTAAAAATAGTTTACACTAAAAAAACTGAGCACGATTCCCCTCGCGGGATGAGTGGACATCTAAATATTTGGAAAGAAGTATGTCGAATAGCATTGCTTGTTACACTGACGGCACCCTCCTCGAAGGTAGAGCAGGTGCAGGCGTCTATTCACGTGAGCTGAGAATGGAACAGTTCCACTCACCGGGTAGACATTGCACTTTTCCGCCATGTGTGTGATGAAAAAGGCTGTTAAGGCGCACACATATCCCAAATTGAGGTGAACGTGCTCCTGTAGCCGACGTTCTGATACCTGATTGGTTTGTATAAATTTTCCATAATATAAAATAATGAGGTACTGAAGCCATACTTAATATTTAACAGTACCGCTATCGGGGGTGACAATGGGTCTGGGGGTGAGAATGGGTCATCGCTCTCACCGGCAGCCTGGAGGTCGGATAGCAAAATCGTTCAAAAAGGTCGTTTATATTTTAACCTTCTTGCCCTCAGATACATTCAATCTATTCTACAAGCATTCTAAGTACTTGAAACAGTGACCCATTCTCACCCCCATTTGACCCATATTGTCACCCCCGACGACGGTAGTTTCCGTCTAGATTCCGGAAATATTTTAGATTCCGTTGGGATACCTACGATTTGCCGTTTGAGGTATTTCGATGAAAACTTTTTTTCACATTGTTTTTTCTCAAACATTACCTGATAACAGAGCCACATCTACTGGTTCTATTAGTGATTTTCGGAATTTTTGAAGTGCTTCTGAGCGTCTCTAGGATGTCCCCAGATGTCCTCGGGGAAGTCTTAGGAGAGGATATTTTAGTTTCTAGCCCAAAACGTGTCATGTGACAGTTTTTGCCTTTCTCGTACAACTAAGTTGTACCGAAAGGCTATCATTTCACTCCGAAAACGAACTTTTTATATAAGCCTCTGAGACCCATTGTATTATATATCAATCGACTCAGCTCGACGAGCTGAGTACATGTCTGTCTGTCCGTGTGTATGTGTGTGTGTATGTGTGTGCGTATGTGTGTGCACAAAAGCTATAAAAAACATTAGACAACTTTTCGTATAGAAATACTTAACCGATTTTCTCGCAACAAGTTTCATTCGACAGGGAACAAAGCCTTGTTGATCACTATTGAATTTTATAACGATCGGTCATTGCGTTTAAAAGTTATGAAGAAAATGGTACATCGGACCATATAAACCCCATATAAGGTTGGTGTCTCCACTAAATGCGAGAAAGGCACCACCAACGCTAGGTGGATTAATCTGGGTTTTTCTTCATAATGTCTCACAAATAAACTTCTATTGAGACTGTAAAATGCGGAAGACCTCATTGACTACTCCCGAAACCTCATAAGAGAACCTTTAGGGCCGATGCCCACGTAGCGTTTTTTTTTCGAACTGCGTAAACGCCGTATCCACGCAAGGTACCCAGCTTCAAATGTAGTCGTGCACACGTAGGGGAAGGTGGGTAGACTTGATCCCCGGGGAGACTTGATCACCCCCTGTTTTATCGAGAACTAAAGTAGTTTTGTTCTAGCGTATTTTTTAGTATAGATCCTCTAAACAAATGACCTTTATGTGGTGAGTTATTTTTTGGATTGACAACCTTATTTATTCTGCAGGGCGGTTTGTATGTTTTGACCTTCCCAAAGATTTTTTTATTGGCCACGCAAAACTTTTCATAACAATGGCCAAATGCTTTCGTTTTTTCACAGCACAAAGCCATAAATGCTTAATGATCTGTACTTTGGATTCTTGGATTTGAAATTATTGCCTTAATATGGGGACACTTAATCCCCCATTAGTCTCCCATACAAAAATTTGGCGAAAAAATTCAAAAAAATATAAATCTGTTTTCAGACTTCTAATCTTTTGTAGATTTGACAGATTTGATGAAGTTTTGGCAGGAAAAAATATTGATTGCGTAGATATCATAAAAAGGGGATCAAGTCTCTCCAAATTTTAAAATTGCATGTGCTGTCGAATTCAATAACAAAAATCGTTCATGTATACGCACAGAAATTCGAAAATTCCGCGTATTTTGAGAAAAAAATATTTTAAAAATCTGAGGGCATCTTTTTCTAATTTTATCAAAGCAAGTTCTTGGAGAGGGATCAATTTCCCCCGAAAATTTAGAAAGTCAATTTTTGACAGCACTCCAAAAAATCGATTGTGTATCAATAACAACAATAATTTAAGGACTGTCATACATCAGTAAAGTTAAATGCTATATTTCTTAGAGAGTCTGTTCCGAGCATCAGCATGGGTTTGTCAAATGCCGGTCCACGACAACTAATCTGATGTCTTTCGTGAGTAGTTTGAAAAATACGATGGACAAAAACCAACAGGTTGACGCGATTTACTTTGATTTTGCAAAGGCGTTTGATAAAGTACCTCACAATCATGCACCATCCGTTATACCACAAGGGAGTCACCTAGGTCCACTGATCTACCTGATCTATTGCAACGATGTACACCTCGTTATGCCCTCGGTTGTCTTACGCAAATGACCTTAAAATATTTCTTGTCAGCTCTTGCAACTTCGACTAGATCGCTTCGGGTAAACCCGGCCAAATGTTCTATCATTACTAGTATTCAAGCAACACATCTCATTCATCATCGACAAAGCATCCAGAACTATTGGATTCATCTTCAGAGTTGCAAAGAATTTCACTAACATATACTGTTTAAAAGCAGAAGAGTAGAGTACTGTTCTGTTGTCTGGAGTCCGTCTTACAACAACGGTGCAGAGAGAATTGAATCTGTTTAACGCCGTTTCCATTGTTTCACGCTTCGTAGGCTACCTTGACTGGATCCGTTTCGCCTACCGAGTAACGAAAGCCGATGTCAGCTGATCAACTTGGAGCTACTTCGCTCAAGGAGAGATGTCGACAAAGCCATTATGATCGCCGATATCCTTCAAGAACGAATCGACTGTGGAGCTACGTTGGAACAAATAGACCTGAACGTCCAGCCACGCACGCTCCATAACAGCCATATGTTGAGGCTGCCCTTTCGTCGTACAAATTATGGCATGCATGGAGCTATTTGTGGCCTACAATGTGTCTTCAACAGAGTCGCATCCCAGCATCGCAGCGTCTTAACAGATTATGTAGAAACAACAACGCTGGTGGTGTCTTGAACAAAACCAGCAGCTGCAGTACAGACAACGGTGATGCAGTGAACACCATGCTCACCCCGACAAGAAAAACGTCGCGGGTGGGCTGCGGGTTTTTGATACAGACCACAGTTAAGTTAACTTCCTCAGGTGTCTGTTGGCAGATTTCCGTTTACCCTTGCTCAAGAAAAAAAAGATGATGTATTAGATGTATGTATTAGGGGAGACTGGGGAGACTTGATCCCCTTTTCTGAATTCCGATGTATCACAGACAAGGAATGTAATTGTCGCTGAAAAATGCAAAAAACAAGCGACAAAAGAGAATAGCGATAACTCTTTGTCCCCATCTGCAAAGGATAAAGACATTGTTGCGTTCCATTTTATTTGCAACAAACATGGAGAGGTAATTGTTGTGAACTTTTCAAACTGCGATAACTTGTTTATTTTAGATGTAAAACGCAAATCATGTCAACAGATGGTTAAGTTTATGTCTAATCTATGATAACTGATAATAATTTAACCAAAAACAGCATCGGAAACCGACTACTTCTCAAAATGCGTGGCAGGCGATAATTCTCGGGTACTTTTTCAAAACGGCGTATGTCGCAAATTGTAAACAAACCCGTTTTCAACAGCATATGGCATCAAATTCATCTAAAAATGTGTATATCTTCAAAGCTACTTGAAAATGTGTTATTAAAAATGTAAATCAATTTTTTACAAAACGGTGTAACATCATTGTTGAAAATATTGCACATACACCGCTTAGCAGAAAATGTACTTTAAAACGTTTTTTCGAATAACTAAATAGTTTAAAACGTGCGTCTGCTTGTACTTTTTCATCACTGATTTCAAAACTAAGCATGATGCTTGAATTTTCTGATTTTCGTTAAGAAAAACATTTTACGTTGTTTTTCTGCAGCAAATGTTGTTACGTCGTGTTGTAAGTGTTGCAATTTTTTGTCGCATGTGCGGTGAAACGTTTCAACTTGACGCAACATTTCGACGTATCAACAATGCAGCGTACGGAGCAGCGTAACATTTCGACGAAAGTAGCATACCCTCAGTCATGCTAACTTATCAAAACTACGTATGTGATTCATCTGTTGCAGAACGTTGTAACATATATTTTTATCAAAATAACTGAAATGTTCACACGCAGTGCAGATTTCAGAGTCAGTGACGATGAACCTTTCCATAATGTATCATTGAGGTGAATTCAATTGTGATAAATGTGTTTAATTTCTAAATAGGAATAAAAATAAAATCTGAAAACTTCCAAGTCCATTTTCTCAGTTTGATCAAAATGTTACATACGCCGATTTGAAAAAGTTCCCGAGAATTGTCCTATTCTGTTGCAGTTTGGGACAAACCCTTATTGCGAGTTGAGTTTGTCCCAACATTTACAAGAGAGGATAATGTCGTTGTCATTGGCAATGTTGTTATTTTACATTCCTTGATCACAGACAAAAATAAATAAACATACGCGATAGTCCTTAAATTATTGTTGTTATTGATACACATTCCGTTTTTTGGAGTGCTGTCAAAAATCGACTTTTAAAATATTCGGGGAAACTGATCCCTCTCCAAGAACTTGCTTTGATAAAATTGGAAAGGTGCCCTCAATTTTTTAAAAATATTTTTCCTTCAAAACACGCGGAATTTTCGAATTGCTGTGCGTATACATGAACGATTTTTGTTATTGAATTTGACAGCACATGCAAATTTTAAAATTTGGGGAGACTTGATCCCTTTTTAATGATATCTACACAATAAATAATTTTCCCTGCCAACCCTTCATCAAATCTGTCAAAGCTACAAAAAAAAATAGAAGCCTGAAAACAGATTTATATTTTTTTGATTTTTTCGCCATATTTTTGTATGGGTGACTAATGGGGGATGTCCATATTGAGGCATTAACTTCAAATCCAAATATCCTAAAACTTTGATGGAATGTTGACATTTACATCAGTACAGATCATTGAGCATATTTATGGCTTTGTGCTGTGAAAAAACGAAAGCATTTGGTCATTGTTATGAAAAGTTCTTCAAATTATGCGTGGCCAATAAAAAAATCTTTGGGAAGGTCAAAACATACAAACCACCTTGTAGAATAAATAAGGTTGTCAATCCAAAAAAATCATCACATAAAGGTCATTTGTCTAGAGGATCTTTACAAAAAAATTCGCTAGAACAAAACTACTTTAATTCTCGATAAAACAGGGAGTGATCAAGTCTCCCCGGGGATCAAGTCTCCCCACCTTCCCCTATTGTCCTCAATGTCAATCCAGTCCTCTTCGTTTTGATGATGCCGTTCTTTAGTTGTAGGATCGCTGTTTAGGTACGGTCTTCGTTCGGTGGCTATTGGCGAATAAAGATTGCATGAAAAAGAAGTCGAAGGATAATATTTGAAAAAAAAAAATTGAACAGGGAACCATACGAGAAGTTTTTCAAAACTCTTCTTAAACATTCTAGGACCAATTTAATTAAAAACGTTTAGCAGTACGGGGTTCGACTTTCTACTTCAACTGCATAATAAACGCAATTTTTCGATTTCAAATTTTATTTTGTGATATCACACTTGATATCCAAAAAAAGTCCAACCCCTTACTGCTTTACGGGGGAAAATCGGTTCGGTTAAACTCGTCGGTTGATTGCAGTACTGTCGTTGTCATCGTTGAGATCAGAGTGTAAAATAATCGAAAATTTTTGGTGAAGTTCATTTTTCTTCATTTCGGCACCAACATTTCAAAAGGGCGTAACTGCTTTTGTAAACAAAAACTTCTCACGTCGCTGGTGGGTTAATTTGCGCCTACCCATGCAATCCGACACCACTGATGGAAGCATCGAATCCTCTTCTTTCATTTAATGGTGCTGGATTGCGTGGGTGAGCACAAATAAGCCCACCAGAAACGTGAGAAGCTTTTGTTTACAAAAGCAGTTTCGCCCTTTTGAAATGTTGGTGCCGATTTGTCAGTTCACTTCCGACACATTCATAGTCGGCTCTGGATTGTCAATATTCAGTTGAATATTAGTCATTGAATATTTATGCACATTTTACAAATTGATAAATTATCTGAAATCTGAACACGTTTTAAATGAGTAAAGTGATTTATCACACAGGACTGAATCCGATTTTCATCCGCGAGGCACTTTCAACGGTAAACATCAACATAAACAATGCTAATTATGTTTTTTTCTGCACATAGTAAACACACTCAGTGACAGTCGAATGAATGAGTTCGTGGAGTAGTCGTCTGACTATGTCATTCTATGTTTTGAATATTCATGCGATGTTTGTCAATATTCGGTCCGAAGTTGCTTAATGAAGATGAATATTTTAAGCTCTGGTTGAGATTTGATTGTGGTTTCGTACATTTTCTGCTCGGATGAGCTAATTCCTTGAATTCACGACAAAATTTAGGTCGGTTTAAGTACGAGACCATGGACTTCTCGTTTTCTATGGTGATGAAAGTCGGTATGGGGCGGAGCAAATTCATCCATAGCACGCGCACACCTTTCGAGATGCCTGGAAAATAATGTTTCCAAGTCTCACTTCTAATTGAAATTATTTCACCAAACTTTAACATGTAATCATTCATTGACGGAGGCAGGCCACGTATCCGCAGAGTCACTGCTTCGCAATCGACATATACTGGAATGCGAAACTCTTTATCCGCGCAAAGCATTGTTCTCTTCCAGTTGTGATCCAACTGGAAGCGCGATGCAATATCTTTACTGACCATTTTGATAAGCACACAGTTACGGAAGTTATGCAACTGTATGCTTTTGGCATCGGGATGTTGCAATTCAATTTGATTGTCCAAAACCGGTGTACACTCCTAACTTCCGGACGAGAAGGAAGGACACCAAAATCAATTATTAAAGTGTTCTTTCGTGCACCGTGCCTTTTTTTCCACAGACTGAACGATAGCGAGTAAGTTGATATGAACACGTCCGACGTATGCAAGTGAAGGCAAACAACTGACCACCAATATTTAAAAAAGTTTTGAGACTATTTTTTTAAATTTTGACGTTGGACAACGTCTTACCCGAAGGTACTGGATGTCAAATCAGCATCTAAAATTGGGGACCGTCTTGAAATCATGTAAGATTTTGACCGTAATGGAACATTTATTTTTAAATGGCTTTTCGAGATTCATATATCAATTTCATTAAAACTTTTGATTATTTACGATAAACTATTGAAAATTTCATTTCTTGACCTGCCCAGTAAAAATATCAGAACCAATTAATCACATTCATGCATTCCCAACACGGACATCAGAATGATGTAAGTTACGGGCTTTATGACATACCGTTTAATTTTCTCCGGGTATAAAAAGGCCCATGATTCGCGCTCGCGTGTCATTTCTGTACGATGATCCACGGTGAGTGGTCACGGCCAGGAAACGGAGAGCGCATAGAACGATGGCGTTGGTCCTAGCATCGAAGGGGGTGGTTTCTGTATCTGTAGCGGTTAAGGTGATTATAGAATGAAGCCCGTGGTGAATTTAAAATTCACCACACGTTTATCTACATACATTTCCAAAAGCCCAAATCTGGCGTAATGGTTTTCGTACAGTGCCGAAACTCAAATTATGATTGTTCAGCATAACTAAGCAAACGATCTTTCATTATTTCAGCCCCATACGCGTTATGGTTCTTTCATCTCGTGCTCTTGAAAAAAATATTGGAAAAGCACGTGGTTTACAAAATGGTCGATTTCTGGCTTCATTCTATAATCACCTTAAGCGGCAAACTATTGAGTGGCTATCGTCGGTGTCAGCGGCACTGCAGTAAAATTTCTTGCATGGCTCTGGATCTGGTTTTGTTGCAGGACCAATAAATTGTTTTTTTTTCAGGACCACCATTTTATACAAGGACAGCTTGGTCAAAGTGCAAATTAACCGCGTTTAGCCGAAGGTTTAGCCGAGACGAAGTTTGTGTAAAGTGCAAATTATTATCGCTTGGCGACAGCAGATTGTAAAATCAGTAAAATCAGAAAGGGGAAGCGTGTCAGAAGGAGAAGCTGCAAAAACGTATTCGCATGGATGGAAATAAAACCTGAAACAAGTAGCAGACTACCTACACTAAAAATAGAATTTTGGAGATTTCGCTTGACTACTACTGCTGCTATCCATGCGAATAATTTTCTGCTGCGTCTTTCCCTCACGCGCGCCGGTGATTCTGCTAGCGACGGAAACTATCAGCTATTACCAAGCGATTAATATGTACACTCGATTCTTTTTTTTTTTTTTACAAAATTCGTGTATAAAAAGTATCATGATTTCTCGACGAATCATGCAAAATGGAGCAACAAAAATGTTGAATAAGATTTTTATTACACGGGCCCTCCTTAGCCGTGCGGTAAGACGCGCGGCTACAAAACAAGACCATGCTGAGGGTGGCTAGGTTCGATTCCCGGTGCCGGTCTAGGCAATTTTCGGATTGGAAATAATCTCGATTTCCCTGGGCATAAAGTATCATCGTGTTAGTCATCATATACGAATGCAAAAATGGTAACTTGGCTTAGAAACCTCGCAGTTAATAACTGTGGATAGACCTGTGCGCCGGTCATGTAATCGGCGGCGGCGGCGTGGTGGTCATGTTTGCCCCGGCGGCGGCGGCGTCACGGCGGCGCGCCGTTGGGTTTTATCGGCGGCGGCGGCGGCGGCGTGAACCGGCGTGGATGAAAAAATCAATGGCTGAAAAAATAACTTAACGCGGATTTTTGGATTCACGCAGTACGAATAACCCGTATAAAAATCGTCTTCAGTTAAAACGACACTGTTGTTTCATAAGGGCGAATGTCGCAAACGTAAACAATGCCTTTTCCTGCAAATTCCTCAACAACTAGAACCGCTTCCAGCTTACAACCACTTGGAACTGGTGGCGCTCCGCGCCTTCTATCGAACGGAAGTTGAAAATACCGCCAGAAGTCTCTAATCTTCCTGACATCAGCAAAAGAAGTCAATGTTTACGTTTGCGACTTTTGCCCTTATGAAACAAAAATGTCGAAAATTGAAATATTATACGGTTGCCAATAATCAAACAGCACATTCAATAGTCAATTGCTGACGTACCTGATTACAAAATGTTGTTGAAATTAACATAACTGAAAATGCGCACTGGCTGAGTAATACTACTGGTACACGATGGCCAACCAAAATGAAAATTATCCCTTAAATTTAGTTAAATGTGCCAAAACTAAGAGATGTTTTGGGAGATCACGATGTGGTTTATATGCAGGCCATCTATGCCTTTCTTTGCTTGTCTGACATCAAAGTGTAATATTTTAATTTGTTTTCTTTCCCAGTTTTTTTTTTCTTGTCTCTGTCTTATTGTTCCGTGCACCATGCACCGCTGGCCATCCGGAAGATGCTCCCCGACGAACAATAACTCGAGCACGACGCTACGCCAAATCATACATGACGTCAAAAACCCGGATAAGCAGCTGAAATACCTCAAACCTAAATCCCAACCCCGTCCATCACCAAATTACGCAATATAACCGTCGCCACGAGTATCTTGGTCTTTGTCCCTTTCCCTTACTAACTGTTGATAATAAGATGATATCGATTGTAAATATCATTAAGAGTCTCGGCTCCGTTAAGTGTTATACACGCCTGAGCCTGTCAAATAAATACAATAGATAAAAAAAAAAAAATGTGCCAAAAAAGTTCTTAGTGGAGTTCCTGAAAGAATTTCTGGAGGAAACCTGGATTTTTTTTAAATTCATATTTACTTAGAAAATGTTATTCCTTGAGAATCTAGCATTAGCATTCAGCAATTCATAGGTGGTACAAACATCTCTTAGATGGAAGCAAGGCACTCTACAACAGGTGACATCTGCCCTGGCCACGTCCTTGGGAATGCTGAGGAAGAGGAAAGATTTTTAGTTGGACACCTATTTATAAAAGATTTAGAAAACTCTACTCATAGGTGTCACGGGGCCGAGCTCGTCTTGGTAAAACCCTATTAGAAATTCTGCGAAAAATCATGTAGGTGTTCTAGGTAAAATCCATTCAAGTTCTCTTTGAGAATCATATAATATTCCTGCTGGATTTCATTCGGTAATTTATTAAGGAATGAAATAGTTTTTGAAATTTTCGAAGTATTTTCCTGAAGAACTGAAGACGGAAGCGGTAAGCATTCCCGAAGAAAAATCAGAAGGAACCTTTCAAAGAAATTTTGGGAAAATCCCTACAGACATTTAAAAAAAATCCTAAAAGAATTTCTGAATGCATCCCAAAGGCAATTTTTGAAGGTATTTTCGAAGAAATTTTCAAAAAAAAATTTAAAGGGGTTTTGAATGAATTCCCGAGGTCCCCGAAAAAAATCACAAGAAATGGAGAATGTTGTAAAGAAATCCTGAGTGAAATGGCCAAAAAATTCTTCCTGGAGTTATCAAACATACTGGAATTTTCTAAGGAAGTTCTACGGTAGTTCTGAAGGAATTCCTATGGAGATTGCAGGAAAAATTGTCAAGTAGCTTGCTAAGTAATTTCTGAAAAAATCCGAAGGAACTCCTAAGAGAATCTTCCGAAGCAATTCCCAAATTAATTTCCGAAAAGAAAATTAGCAAATTTTCAATGCCTAAAGAAATTTCTAAAGGAATCCGTTAATGAATTTCAGAAGGATTTTTTAGAGAATTTTTGGAGGAATTCTAAAATAATTTTCGAAGGAACTTCAAAAATAATTTCTGTAGATATTTCAAAAGAAATTTGTGAAGGATCTTTGGAAGGTATATCCGAAGGGAATTACTGAAAAAATTGTAGAGGATTCTACAAAGCAATTCCTGAAGGAATTCCAAAGAAATTTAATAAAAAAAATCCTGGAGGAAGTTTTTACTTAAAGGATTCCTGAGGGAAGTTCTGGAATATTTCTTAGAAACCCTTCGAATTTTTGGAGAAATATCTTGAAAATTTCAACATTTATTTAATTTCTAGATTTATACCCTTAAAAAATTCGGCAGATTTTCCAAAGAAATCCCTGGAGGAATTTCTGAACGACGTCTTGACGGAATGTCCAACGGAATTCTCGAGAAAATCTAAGATTGTCGGAGTTGCTTAAAGTTGCTTAAAGTTGCTTGGAATTCTTAAGGAATTTTTTGAAGAATACCTAAACGAATTTTCCAAGGTTTTCCTTTCCTTCCTGAAGGAATATGTGGAGGAAATTCCGAAAGAATTTCCGGAAGACTTTCTGGAATTCGATTACGGAGGAGTTTTGTAGAACTCCTTGAGGCAATTTCCCAGGAAATTACCGGATGAAAATCCAAAGGAATTTCTGGAGGAAATTGCGAATAGATTAATGAAAAAACCCGAAGGAATTCCTGAAGAACTCTAGGAATTACTTCAGAAATACCAGTAGGCATTTCCTCTGATAAAGTATTAGGATTTTTTTCGTAAATGCCTTTGAGATTTTTTCTTGCTCAATGACTTGTGAGGTAAGTCAGATTTTTCGTTTATCAGAAAAGATGTTCAATTTTTATACACACAGTTAAGTTTGCCATTTAAGGTATTTTTTTATGATAAATTGCGAAAAAAGATTCGGCTGTCGGAAGGACTTGAACCCATGAACCCATGGATGTATTACCAATTATACAACAGCGGCCCTTGCAAGAAGCTGTTCCATAAACAGCTAATAACAATGGGATATCAGTCAATTCCCCGTATCCATCGAATCGACTTTAGTAACAGAACATTTCGCACCTTTTCTCTCTACCCATCAACAAGCCTTTGAGATTTTCTGTAAAAATTCCTTCAGATTTTTTTATGGATTCCTCTGGAATTTCCTCTAGGTCTTTTAGAAATACCTACAAAAACTCATTTAGCAGTTCTTTCTGGAATTATTTTCGAAAATTCTTTCAGATTCTTTTTAGAAAATGTATTCAAAAATTCATTTGGAAATTCCTGCACCGTTCAAAAAACTTCATGAATTTCTTCAAAAACTCCTCAAAAAATTTGCTTGAGTATTCCTCCAGATTTTTTTTTCCTTAAATAATTTAAAAATTACGTCCACTACTAATCAAATTTTTGAAAGATTCAATAATATAAACACTAAACAAAAAAAAACTCCTACGACACGAGCCAGCCTTGGGCTGAAACAAAGACATAAAAAAACTTAACAAAGAAAAATCAGATTGTATTACTGGGGCCCTCCTTAGCCGTGCGGTAAGACGCGCGGCTACAAAGCAAGACCACGCTGAGGGTGGCTGGGTTCGATTCTCAGTGCTGGTCTAGACAATTTTCGGATTGGAAATTATCTCGACTTCCCTGGGCATAAAAGTATCATCGTGTTAGCCTCATGATATACGAATGCAAAAATGGTAACTTGGTTTAGAAACCTCGCAGTTAATAACTGTGGAAGTGCTTAATGAACACTAAGCTGCGATGCGGCTCTGTCCCAGTGTGGGGATGTAATGCCAATAAGAAGAAGATTACTGAAAGATTTTCAGAAAGAATTCATGAAGGCATTTTTTGCAAAGTTCTCTTTGAAATTTCCAAAAGTATTGCTTTAAAAAATGAAGGATTTCCTAAGCAATTTTTGGAGAAACTCCTAACTCATTAAGGAGTCTCCGAAGGAATTCCCAGCGGAATTTTCGTAGGAATTCCTGCAACCATTTTCGTATATATTCCTTAAAAAAATCCTAAGGAAATTCGTAAAGGATTTTCTGAAGAAATCGTTAATGGAAATTCTGAAGAAATCGTTAGGAATTTCGTACGGAATTTTCGATGAAATACATAAAGAAATTTCCGAAGAATGTCTGAAGTAATTCTCTAAAGAATTTAGAGGAAACTTTTCGGAGGAATATCTGAAGGAATTTCCAACGAAATTTCTTTATTTATTTCCGAAGTAATTTCTGGAATATTTTCCGAAGGAATCCCTGGAGGAAATTCCGAAGGAAGAATATTTTAGAATATTTTTGAAGTTTTTGAAGAAACATTTCCTGAAGCTTTTACTATGAAGCATTAAACAATTTCAAAAAAATAAAATCAAATTAAAATTTCGTAATGTTTAAAACTGCCTGACGATTCAACTAAATAATTTTATCAAATACTTTGCGGCGAGGCGACAACTTCCCAGTTCTGGTTTACAGTGGCAGTTAATAAAAAAGAAGAGCTTTCAACTGATGCTCGCAATATACAACGCGGTTTTCATATTCAAAAATTAATTTAAAATTTAAAATTTGTTATTCGGGACACAAAGAAAATATTATCAAGATAATGAATGTTCTACTAAACTTTACATTGCTGAGCTGCAATGATTTGCCTACAACAATGCCAGATCGTATATTAATTGGGGTGGAGCTTTGGCCATGTATTCAGGCCCTCACGAAGGCATATGTGCCACAACAAACATATTTTGCGAGTCACGTCACATACAAGTTTAGGTGCCCGACAGAAATGAGGCTTTGACTTAGACGAATTCCAAAAATCAGTTAAAAAATTTATATATTATTTTACTAGATAAAGCCTCAATCTAATCAACCAACTCCACCCAGGTTTTTTTTTACACGGTTTGGTTTTAGTCGATTAAGACCTTCAGCGTCAATGAAACAATGAGTTAACCCCACGAAAAAATTCACAAAAATCAAAGAAAATTCAGATGGTATTTATAAAGCCGTAAAAATTTGGGTTAACCGAGAAATTAATGAACTCCAACCGCGTAAAAAAATCCTGGGTCTAATTGATTAACCAAGATATTATATGTCACTACATCGACTTAAGGACACCATCACTTTTGGTAGATTTGAAATTGAATTCTGACGAGTTCCACCTTAACATCTTATTTGAATTGTAATAAGACGAGTTTAGTACTATGTGTTGCTTTATTGCTATTATTGCTTTAGAGATACGTATTTTGACCTCAACTGTTAGGCCAGTGTTCAGTGTCTCGTTATCGACTCGACCGAAGTTAATTGATTTTTTTATTGCTATTGGTCATCGGCGTGGCAAAATTATGACCGGCGGCGCGCCGACTCAAAATCGCCGGCGGCGGCGGCGTGAGTAAAACCCCCGGGGCGGCGGCGTGTCGCGGCGGCGCACAGGTCTATGTGGAAGTGCCTAATGGACACTAAGCTGCGAGGCGGCTCTGTCCCAGTGTGGGGATGGAATGCCAATAAGAAGAAGTAAAAAAAAACGTGTAAAAACAGAATCGGGTGTACTTTGATCAAAATTCGCCTCGCCTCAAGTTGTGGCTTAAGAGCTGCTTTCACTGATGGTAGCTAATCTTCAGTATTCTAGCTAATCTTCAGTACTTCAGTACTTCAAACAAGAAAATTTAATCTGATCGCTGCTGACGATGACCGCACGACCCACACCATCTGTAGCCACACCCACACCCCTTTGGTGAGTGTTAAGGTTACACAATATTTGCACTCATACCAATCAACAAAGAGGCGCGTGGCATTTCATTTGAAATGTCACGGAGTGGTCAGTGGCACCCATGTGAAAGTTTCTCTCAAGATACCACAATTTACAACATATTAGATCAAAATGTGTCTAAGATACTCAACCATACTCATATTTTAACCAACAAAACAATGATACTCTAGTTAACTCTAAAATCCTAACCAAAATAAACTACAATACGTATTGTGTTGCAATAATATCTTTACGTTGTCCAACGCAGTGGCGGGCCCTCATGCAAATCCGGGACAAAACCTGTGATAGTGTTCAAAACTTCACCACAGAGTAATTTAGAAACGTTGAATTCATTTTTAGGTTAAAATGGTTATCCGACATACTTTATGTTATCCAAGGGCTTCCGCAAGCTCAGGCCCTAGGATCAAGAACAAAGACAGCGTCCTCATTCTAACATTGCACAAGTTTTCCGCTTTGGCGCAATTCACCACACTAACCACCGGAAAGTAAACAAAAAATATATTGAGAAAATTATTTTGAGCTTTTTAGTGGAATGTTTTCACTTGTCATAAGACGAGTTTGTACAATCCCATTGAATTCCACCACTTAATTGTATCTTGACAGATACGTATTTCGACCTCAACAGTAAGGCCGTCTTCAGTGTCTCGTACTTCAAGTACTTCAGTCGAGTCAAGTACGAGACACTGAAGACGGCCTTACTGTTGAGGTCGAAATACGTATCTGTCAAGATACAATTAAGTGGTGGAATTCAATGGGATTGTACAAAAGATATTTTAGTTACTAGATAAAGATTGTCGCTTCTGTTCCCTTTGTTCTGCTGTCCGAAACATGTGTGGTACATACCTGTCAAATCGTATGGATTTTCCTTCTTTGACATTTAGCTCCCCTATCCTCGCCAGCAAAAGATGTTCCGGACAGCGACGACAGCGACAATCTTTATCTAGTAACTAAAATATATTTTGATTGTACAAACTCGTCTTATGACAAGCAAGCAATATATTTTAATACATAATACCAGATCTTTTCGAATCTTTCCCAAATAAGTTTAGGGGCCATCCAGAAACCACGTGGTCATATATTGGGGGAGGGGGGGGGGGTTGCAAAATGACCACGATAAGCCACATGGGGGGGGGGGGGGGGTTGCTCTCGAACCACGTGGTCTTTTTTTATACGAAAAGTTTTTGGTGATTAACAATAGCGGTGTAAAAAATACAAATCATTAAACGCAAAGCGCATCTTAGAACCGATGCCCACGTAGCGTCTTTTCAACTCAGCGTGTGCATCGAAAGGTGTGCATCGAAAATAACCGGTAACGCAGCGTCGGTCGCAACGTCGATGCGTATCTGCGTTATTTGACCATCTTAGCCTTAGCCCATTTCCATAAAAAAAATAAACGAAAAAACAGGTTGCGATTCAGTCACAAAAATGGAAAGGAAAAATGGAAAAACATAAAGAAAAATCCGCCGCGCCACCGCCGCAGATGGTTTTGGCATCACGCCACTGACACTTTTGCATTAGCGGACTGCAGCTACAATTTTGAAAAATGTTCATGTTTTTACAATAATCCAAGAAAAACACTTCAAAAGAATTTATTGAAGATATTCAGGAAAAATCCAGTAAAGAAATTGCCTGTAAAAACTTTGACTTTACTTCATACAATCCTGATGAAGTGCTGGCATTCCGAATGATTTTTGAACAATTCTCTGTGAAAAGTTTTGCTTGGAAATTTTGCTACAAATTGTTAATGAAAAAAAAATCAAAGCAACTCCAGCGTAAATTCCGAAAAAAATTTCAACGATAATAAATTAGCACTTTTGAGATCAAAAACTGCAATTGTAAAATAAGAATTTTCCATAAAGAAATCAAAATGCCCCATGAAAAAAAAATTTTTTTCATGAATAAATCAATATTAGCAATAAACAATTACAAAAATTTTCACAAAATAAATATTTTTTTCTACACATAATCTCTATATAATAAAAATGAGTTGAGATTTCCTTCTTGACGATTTAACTCGCGAACCGGTTGACCGATTTGCAAGATTTTCCCCTAATCGATTCGTTTTGGGATCCGCAATGTTTGTGTATATACAAAGTTAGTGAATTTAACGGGGAAATGTAAAAAGTCATTAAAATACAATTTTTGGTCAGCTGTTGAGGAAAAGAAAACAAACGCACGGAAATTGATCTAGAGTGCGGTGCTGCAAATAGTTCATTGTGACATTTGCAACACCTGGGCAATGCTGGGTTTCTTTCACATCAATAAAGAGCAATAAAAAATACGAAAATTAGAAAGAAAAGTAACCAAATTGATAAAAAAAATTCCATGAACTTCAAACGCTTTTAAAGAAGGGTTAATCTATGGAAAAATGCTTAATTTTATTGCTTTTTTATATTGACTTTTTCATGGAAAGGTTTTAATTTTTGGTTAAATAAATATTTATTTTGTTGAAAATTTTGTAATATTTTTTTTCTAATATTGATTTATTTATGGAATGTTTGTATTTTTTCCATGGAACATTTTGATTTCTTTGTGGAAAATTCTTCTTTTATGTTTGTATTTTTTGGTGTTAAAAGGGTTAATTTATGTTTGTTTTGTGGTGAATTCTTAGTTGTTTATGGAAATTTTGCATTATTAGTAGAAAATTTTATATTTTTTATTGCTAATTCCATGATTTCTTTATTGGAAATTTCCTAATTGTTATGGAAATTTTTTTAAATTTTTTAGGCTGAGTTTTCATTTCAGTCGATATCGTATCTTAGAACATCGACTCATGGAAGGTCTTGAAAGTAATAAATGAAATCGTATTGGCTCAATGGACCTGCTTGGATGCTTAGCGATGCACGGATATATCATGCAATTTGTCGGCAAGCAAACACGTTGTTGAATTTACTTTTTCTTATTTTGCGTTCTCAAGACAACTTCGATTTTGACATTTCACACTTTTCCGAATCTCGGCAAATATATTATTTCGCCGATTCTGATCGCAAAATAGATTACCGACTTTCGGTGATCAATGTTCTTAGCCGAATTTCGGCAACGAGAGTTTAGAAAAATAATATAAAATGTCAAACTTTGACGATATATCAGTAATATAGTAATTTACCGATCAAGTTCGTCATTTTCTATTACCGAAATCAAATTTAGCGTTTAAGTGTGTACATCGTTCAGGACTTGGTTGATCGGGTCGTTTCAAAACTCCGTAATATCATGTCTTAGAACATTTTGTTTCTTGACATGATTTTGATACTTTCGAGGATATGTACTTCAGAGCAGTTTGGCCTATGACACCCGAAAAAAGTACGACTTTTTAGTTCTTTCTATACTAGTTTTGGCAAGATCGAGTGGAAACCCCTAATATGTACGTTAAATCCATGTAAAAAAATCGTCATGAGAGGGTTAAATACCAAAATATGACAATAAATTCTAGAATACCAAAAGGAACCCAAAGATATTAAAGACTGTATATTTAAAATGAAAACTTCCATTTAAGGCCAGAACTGTATAATTCAGGCAAAGGAATATTAAGGACATTGTGTTACGGTTCTGATTAGAATCATAGAATCTTGGCATAATGAAGAGAGTTTTGATATTCTGAATAAAACTTGTATGCCCTTAGAAAAACCTTCAGTTCAGTTCAGATGCTTCGCTGAGGTTAATATATCTTAAGAATTTCCAGTACCTCCAGAGCTACGGAATATCCTAAATACTCTTCGGAATCTATAGGGATATTCAGTGGTGAACTTCATAATTATTTTAAAAAAATCACCAATAAAGAAATAAAAAAAAATAAAAAATATAGGGATATTTTGGAATATTTCTAAACCATTACAAATTTTTATAACATATTCGCGAGTCCACATTTTTTTGTTTTCTAGATATACTAATACCTGATACACATTACAACTTGATAACATAATCAAAATGTTCGAATTCATGAAAATTTATAATTTCCATGCTGGGTTTAGTTTGATTTTGAATCAGTTAAAATTGTCCATCTTCAAAATTGATCGGATTAACCATATGTTTTAGTTATATAAGGTTTTAAAAAAAAATTACTTGAAAAAAACCACGTGGTCAAAGGGGGGGGGAGGGGGGGGTCTGCCAAATGACCACGATAAGCCACATGGGGGGAGGGGGGGTTAAAAATCTTCAAAAATATGACCACGTGGTTTCTGGATGGCCCCAGCCAAATTTCATTTTCCATACATATTTGTTCGGGAGACACTTTACGGGATGAACTTCAACAAGAACCAAAACATTTAATTTACAAGCTACAATAAAAAAATTGGAACTAGCTTATTCAATATATATGTTAAATAAAAAAGGGCTTCACGAAAATCACGAAAAAAATGAGGTTTTGTCCGGCTTTCCGCCACAGTGCAACGGCCACCTTCGAGTCATGTCTTGTACACAACCTTTCTGATTTTTTTCTGACAAAAAATGTAATAATGTTGATATTGCCGATTATTTATCCACATAAGATTAGTGGAAGACTGGTACCGAAAATACTAAAACGATTGGTAATTTTATTGGTCTAACTTTATTTTTTATTTTAAGGGATTTTTTGTGGCCTTTCTCAAAGGTTAGGTTAGAGTCAAAATGGCGAACCAATGATTCAAATAGTTATTTTTGATCATAAAAATAGATGTTTGCAAAATTTCAGGCAAATAAAAAAAATAACAAATCAATAATGAAAAAAAAAACTCTTTTGTTGTATCCCCTTATTTTAAATATGTGTATAACTAATCAATGTTGCACTGTAATAAATTCACGCGTAATGTCAAGCACATCTGCTTGATTAAAATATAGTAGTTTACTTATAATAATAAATGTAGTTCATGCTCAACTCATTTTCAATAGAACAAGCTTTAAATGTAACGCCTAAAGCAAATTATTTCCTAGCGCTATTCACTGTCATAATTTAGATACAATTTCCATTAAAAATGTTTATTGATTACTATCACAACCATAAACTGTTCACAGCACAAGGATACGCCATACTCATTCTAGAGGTTTATGCATTCATAATGTTTAATGATAGGGAAATAGCTGTAACAGTAACGAACAGATATAGTTTTTACAACTTTTGAATAAAGCAAAAGTGGGTCACACTTTGTTGGAATTGTCATCATAATTTGTTTTGTTTTTTTTTTTGTAATGAGTAAAATATTGAAATATGACGTAATCTAAGAAGTGTTAAATTATAGTTAGAATGTTCACCTTTGATTTCATGTATCATGACTAGGTTCACGCATGCTCTAATTATGTCAAGAAATGTTCAATAAATGTTTCGTATATTAATGTGAATGATACACTACTCCAAAATATTTGATTAGAAATTAATAAGCTGTGAAGCCGATAGTATCGAGACGATTCGAAACATGAAGTTAGTGAACAATGGTTGTTTAGTAATGTAAGAAGGGTTCGAGAAAATAAGTAGAGCTGAGTAATAGTAGAGTAGGATAAAAAAAAGGCAGAACTAAAACTAATTCGCACCTGTGTCGTCGACCCTCTCGGTTCAAGAGGACTAACAGTGCCTGCTGGACAGCTAACAGAAAGTGTGCGAGATCTAGACCAACCACGCTGTAAACACGTAACGGAAAAATAGAAGAAAACATGAATGGTGAAGTGAGTGACAACAATTTTGTATCTCGGAAATTTTGAGCGCTGCTTTGCTAATTTTGTCCATGATATACGTGTGCTTGCTGTAGTCTGAAAGAGATAGTAATGTTGTCTGATATTCTCGTCAAAACCCAACTATTCTGAAACGTTTACTGTCAACGATTGAAGGAATATTATTGTAACTGTAGATTTAATTAAACACTGACAGAGATGCACGACAATCAATATTATATGCATATATTACAATACAAGGAACATTAGCGACTATGTTTACAAATTGCTATTGATTTATATCGATACTCACAGCATTCGCTATACAGTAAAAGTTTCGAAGCGGAAAATCAGATCAACGATGATAAAAGCTATTGGGAGCGAAAGTTGTACCCATGCATTGTTTTCAAATTAATCTTCTTTTCATTTCACTACAATGATGATGTGTACTACTGTAGCTCTCAATGTTTCATTTTAGCATCATATGGAAAGCAATAGGTAATAGGTCTAGGTATATGCGGGATGAATATTTTTGGGAAAGTGGAAAACTAGGAGCGATATGAGATGCATGATATTGAAATTTGGTTAATCTCAACAAGTGCACAACAGGAACTAAAGTATTTGTGGTAGGAGGGTGGTATATGATTCATATCATAATAATCACACGTTCTGGCTATCATTATCTTCGAGACAAAATCAATATTGATAGCAAGCAAACCTTACTCACCTGTCTGTTGAGGCTCTCTTCATCACCCCCGCTGCCACGAATAGTGTAGGAACCACTGATGCACCGGACCAGATGTGCCAGAATAGCTTTAACCCACCGAATCTTACCGGAGTTGAGTAGCTCCATGAGCTGTTTCGGGTGGTATTGCGGTAATACTGGACACGCAATTCTAGACGCCTCGAATAAGCCATAATCGGTCATGTAGTCGTGCACTGGCTGTTGATGTTCATTACTACTGTTAATTTGACCGGTGCTGGCTGTTCCCGGTTTCTTCTTTTTACCATCATTGGAGAGCATTTGAAGGTTAATGGAACTGACACGAGACAGGACAGGCATCGACGATACATTCGCCAGCCGTCTCTGAGTATTCTCCTGTGCGAGCGAGCGAAGATCTTCATCCTTCAAGTAACGATTGTCGTACAAATCTTCAATACCCATATGATTTATTGCGTTGTTCTCCGGTTTCCACTGAGAGTAGACATGCATTTCGGAGTCCATTCCGGCCACAAAAATACCATCGCGAACCCACGATATCTGCATTGGCAGTGGTGGCAGACTGTCTGCCGTGTGCAATTCTATTTGACGCAGCTTCATCCATCGTATTTCGTCATTGAAATGGGGCTGGGCAAGTGAACTTGCTTTCCGAAGGAGCGGCCGGTTCGAAGACTGAGACTCCTTCATAGCCTTCATGTTCGATTGCGCTAGATCGCTAGAAACTGGAGTAAATAACATAATCTTGCTACCAACTGCCACGGTCAAAATGTGAGATCCATCTTCTTTGGACACCCAATCGAGCTGAACGAGATGCTTCTGTGTTAGCGGACAGGTGTTTCCATGTTCGGTGATGCTTTTCCGTAGCGATTGCAACGTACTGAAACTTGGCACAGCTAGCAAACCTGAGCCTGGCTTGGTAAGTAATTCCGGTGTGACATCCCCATTGCGGTTAGTTCGTGTGTCTTCGTGGGACAGCGTCTGTAACATTTGGTTCAGCCTTTGTTTTTTCTGTAATGTTCGATTGTCGTATAGATAACTCAAATCTAGATGAGGATCAATTTGGATTCTGGGCAGGTGGATGTTCTTCAAATGAATGGTGTCCTCTAGGACCCACTCACTACCTCCCGTACTCTCACATTCGTAGATGGCCACGCATAAGTTTACGTAGCGCGATTCCGGATCACTGCTCTTAGTTGGTCTGGTGAACGATTTGCCATATTTGTATGCACAAGCGATTCTTCCAGAATAGGCGGCACTTATGTGCAACAGTTGTCCGTTGACGTCGATGGTCGATTCCTGGTCCTTTCGGATCATTTCCCATTCAAACCATTCGTATTTGAAGTTCAATTTACTTTCAATACTGGCGTCACTCTTGGGAGCCTTGCACTTCCAAAAACGAACTGTCGAATCGGAACATGCCGTAACAATTATATATGGTGCAAAACACGCTGGATAAATCGAGGACGAACTCAGATGACCTGCAGCGGGAGCAGCGTGAATGACATCCACTCCATCTGGCAAAGGGAGCTCTTGAGTGCAAACTTTTGTCGTCGAAATGTTTACGTGTGGGCTCTGATCAACGGGAATCTTAGGTTCCTCTGGTATTTGAATGCCCGCCATAGAAGCTCGATGAATGAACTCTGGGTCATCCAAGTCCTGCACTAAGTTGCTATCAGGAACGTACATCATGCTGCTGCTCATTTCATCCGGTGCAGCCGGCTGTGACGCAATCACAATCCGCCACATGTGCACGGTCGTTCCTATTTTAGTGCGCTCTAGAACAACTAGATAGAAAGGTTCTTCAAATTGGGCGTTTCGCTGTAAATCTACCATAGCTCCCATTTGACCATCCATCAGTCCGAAATGCTTGCTATCGCCACCAGTAAATAAAGGCTCCTCGGATCTTTCGCCAGTAATGAGTTGCTCCTGAAACACATGAAGAAGCTGGGTATTTTGCCAGTCATGCGTAGCATCGTCTATTGCATCCAGTTGTATTATACATCCCGGCCTAGCCGTTGACTGCTGCGAAACAATTTTGATCTTATCGTGCAAGGCTGACTGGGTTCCGGGTACATTATCAGATGAAGATTCGGTAGATAGTGATACCAACGAGTCCATTCGACGGAATCGTCTTTCTGAGCTGGATATCTCTGCCAGAAGCGTTCTGGCGTCAATGACCGCTTGATACACCCGTAGACTTTCGCCATCACTTGCCACAAAGCACGCAGACGAAGAATTGCTCAAATTTCCTAACGTGGTGCTGGGAAGTAGTGTTGGTATCCAAGCCACGTTACTGAATGCAGATATCTCTGGTGAATTGATTCGAGCCAATTCACTGACTCCACCGGATTGGGAGAGGGGTCCTACGGCATCCACACGCCACAAAATCAATTCTGAACAAAATCCTGATGGCGTACAAATGTCCTTCGGTCGATGCGTTTTCTGATTAGGATCTCCTCCTGATTGTTTTCCGGGATAGCTTGCGTTAGTGTTGGGAATGTCTGGAATATTGTGATGCGAAGTTGTCAGCAAGAGCGGCAACACAGGATGACAGGTAATGTCATTCACCCGGAAACGATGACCGGATGCTCTGGAAGCATGCCCTATGCTCAATACCTGAGAGAATTTGCTCTTGTCCGCAAACGTAAGTTGCCACAGATTCAATGTGCCATTCGAGTGCTTTGTCACCATTGAAATTACCGGCGAAGGAGGGGCAGTCAAAATATCCGAGTGTTCTGTGGCGTTTTCGTTACATGCTGCGTCGCCAACTTTTGCAGAATTTGCGTCCTCCTCACCGCTAACTTTGTCACCGTCATTGTCTTCATCATTTACTTCATTCTCTTCAAGAACACTGGGAAGAGATGTAACAATATCGCTGTTCATGTCGGGATGATTACTTCCGTTGCTACCGTTAGTAGCTTTAGGCCCTTTGACTATCATATCGCGGAAGCCCAGATTACCGCCGGTGTTATAAAGAGCGACTGTCGTGGACATGGACATTGCATCGCCTAGCGGGAATGCCGATGGTATTCTGGTAGAGAACGACACTTGCGCCTGGCGGAACGAGCCAGGATGGTACTCGTCAAGCCATTCGACTACCCATATCAGGTAGCTTCCATCGATGGGATGAATTGAGAACAACAAATCCGGGCTGTGATGCCAGTCTCGCAGAAGACATTCTATCTTCATGTCCAGCGAATCTGTAACGTGTATGTTGCTTCCATCATTGGCCAGCGAGTTGATAGAAGTTGTATTTGAAAGTGTGTGATGGCTTGGTATTCCAGCATGCGATCCACCGCCAACCGAATGTGATCGATGAGCTACCGGTGGCTGCTCTTCGCTGTTACTTTCCTCCTGGGAAAATGTCGACTTCATTTTTGGTCTCCTCTTGCCGTCTTCGTTAGGTAAATCGTCATCGTGCAATCCTTCCGAGTGTCCTTCGCTGTTTGCACTTGATAGTAAATCTTCTTTTTCAATAACCTTCCTCGTCATATCTTGTAAAATAGCCTCTGCTTGCAGAGAGAAATGCATCTCTTTGTTATTTAACCAATGTAGAATGAAATTGGGTTGCGCCGAAGGGTCATTTGTATGCATCGACGGTACCAATGGGATATCCGTTTCGGCATTGATCGAAGCAGCTAGATGAAAATGCAGACCTGGCGTAACTCCAGTGCCGTGATAACCATAGGAGTGGAAGTCATGCACACTATAAGTGGATGGGAGCGTCGGTATTGGTGGATTCCCAAACCCAGCGCTTGCTCCAGGTCCGCCGAAGCCTGCCCCTAAGCCATTCAGTCCAGTCGGACCGTTGTGTTTCGCGTGGCGTCTAATGTGAAAACATGTCTTCATGTGTTTCAGCCGTTGCATGAACCGATGCTTATGTCTGTGTGTTCGAAACTTTGGATTTTGTGATGCAAGAGGGTCAAACTGGTTCATGTTGACTAAACCGTCGTCAGGTAAAACAGTTTCCACCCATATACGGCAGATGTTATCCAAGCACGAAGTCACAAGCATGTTGGACACAGATCCTCGGGGCATGTACTTGCTTGTTTTTCGCCATGATAGATGAGTCACCGCTCTCGGGTGAGCAACATACACGAAACCGTAGACCACCTCCGGTGCACCACAGAAACTTTGCGTCTGCGATTGATCGAAGCTTTTGTTCGGGAATAACACTGTAAGGTAAGAAAAAAAACTGGTTGTTCAAACATCGAAATTATAGTTTACAAGTTGCTTGCTATTTGTTGGAATTCAATAGTTTAACTCATAATAAATTCAAAGAAACCGTTCTTGCCAGATTTAAATTGCTTTGAACAATTTCAATGTCCAATAGACACTACAAAGTTGATAATAAACGGTGATTAAACTTTCAACCAGCCGTTCAAACAAACATTTACAAATATACTGCCGCTAACCGCAAGTCGAGCACATCTGTATATGGCGTCCATATACAGATGTGCTCGACTTGAGGTTAGCGGCAGTATAGGTCCCGTTTGGCATAATGGCCATTTGCCATTAATTTGTATGCGGTGTCAAATTGAAGGCCGTTCGACATAATGGCCATTTGGTATAAGGTACAGTGGGGCAAGTGGGTAAAGGAAATCGTATAGTTCAAGTCATCAAGTCAAGTCAAGCCATAAAAGCTGAACATAATATTGAGATTGATCATATTTATGACATAACGAATCATCTATAATGTGTAGCCTGTGTAGCCTTGCAAGAGCCGAATTATCGAGACGTTTCCGATAATAACGTTCCACGTGTGGAATGAAACGACCGGACTGTTCAAGCGAACGACGAATAATGAAGCTTCTAAGCGGAACTGTAGACTGTTTTAGCTGTATATCTACACTAGGGTGGTTCAAAAAATCGATTTTGCTCCACAGTGCTCATCTGATTCTTTACCATGTTCTGAGTGTCCTCTGAAAATTTGAGATCATTTTGATTAAAACTGATTTAGCACAAGCTGTTTCAAGTTTGCATGCAAATTAGTATGGGGAAATTTATTTTTTCACTATACTGTTAATGACGTTTCCCCATTAAGCGCAGGTTAAAAGAAAACCTACATAGCTAAAAGGGATACTCAACAGCTTTCACCCAACGAAAACCGCATGTTGATTAATCGCCCCAATAATTAGTAATCGATTTTAAGACAGGTTGCGAATCTTTAGTCATGATCGTTAAACTTCTTTGAGGGCATCACTGAAATATGCAGTGCAACATAGTAGCCTGAGTTTGTGTGTGCTATCTTTCGCGCCACGAGCAGCAATGTTGCCTGTTGATGAGTTATGCAATTAGCTCCAGAAAACCACGGTATAGATTAAATTCGATTACTAATTATTGGAACGATTAATTGAGATGCGATTTTCACTGAGTGAAAGCTGTTGAGTATTCCTTTTAGCTATGTAGGTTTTCTTTTAACCTGCGCTTGATGGGGAAGTGTCATTAACAGTATAATGAAAAAATAAATTTCCCCATACTAATTTCCATGCAAACTTGAAACGGCTTGTGCTAAATCAGTTTTAATCCAAATGAGCTCAAATTTTCAGAGGACACTCAGAACATGGTAAAGAATCAGATGAGCACTGTGGAGCAAAATCGATTTTTTGAACCACCCTATATCTACACTCTATACTGTACACATTATTTATCAGGGGTGTTATCAGGGTGGCCACTGAAATTCGATTTTCAAATTCCCGGGTTTTTCCCGCTTTTCCCGATAAATTTTGTCAAATTTTCCCGGTTTTTATTTTACTTGGAAAAAATAGTTTTTGAACTTTATTTCGGTGTTTTATTTTCTGACCTGTCAGTTTTTATATCGAAAATCAGTTTTCATATCGAAGCAACTGATAATTTGAAACGAACCTGTGAAACAAATTCCTTTATTACCAATGGATTTTTTTCTTAGTTGCAAAACTTTTGTACTTTTTTTCTAGATTGAAATGCTTTCGTAAGTTTCTGATAGAGCCAATGCAATGTTCATTGCATGCTAGTCTAGTGTGGTTCTGTCTTCTTAGAGCATAATGTTCACAGAAGCAATGAAGTTTGAAATTATAATAGTTGGATGGTAACTTGTTGTTCAATCAAAGTTAATTGCCTATTTCCGGACTTGGACGTTAATTTACAATGTTATGAAAACTCATATGTGAATATGTACGTTATGTACGTTATGTGGAAGATATTGATTTGGAAAATGTATAACCACTTTCCCTTCTATGTATGTAGATAACCACTTTCCCTTCTATGGGACTCGAACCCATGACCCTACAGTACGATAGACTGGTGCTTTAACCAACTAAGCTACGAAGGACCTCCGTCGGCCTTCGCAACCTAGCGGCTACTGAACGAGCTCGAGATTCCCAAATTGGACGCATAGTCAAATCACTCGCAATCCATTTCTCAAGCCACATTAGAGGAGCGTGAGTATTTAGTTTTATTCATTACAATAATATATTGAATTTATTATTGAAAAATTTGAAAGTTCCTCAGTTGGAATTTTCAAAGTTTTGGAACATATGTAACAAGTTAAAAAAATATCTTAGAGTATATCATTCACTATCATAAACTTTTATTGCATTAGGTTAGTTGTGGAAACATACTAAAATAAAGACATTTTACTCTAAATATTACAAGCGAAAGCACGAAGTATAAAAAATACCATTTTTCAATGATTTGTAGAATTTTTAAATAAAATATGTCACTCGAAATTGATATCAAAATGATCTAGTGACAACACAAACTGGATTTGGAAAAACAGATCTACCTAATTGTTGTACCTCTCACACACACCATGTACTAAAATCATATAGTTGGAATGCGACTAAGTAATAAATATTAAAAAGGTAAAACTTTTTGTTAAATCAACTTCATTAAAAACTTTGAAGAGTTTTGAATGTAACTTGACGAAAATTTATTTTTCCCGGTAAATGTCCTGAATTCCCGGTTTTCCCGCTTTTTTTCCCGGTGACTTCAATTTCCCGTCTTTTTCCCGCTTTTCCCGTTTTTCCCGGTTCGGTGGCCACCCTGTGTTATCTATTTTACTTGCAGAATAATAGGTGTTAATGGCTGATGGATGAAATGTTGTAAGGACTTTGAGTAATTGCTTACAGTTCGGCCTTCCTGGTTTTCTATTGCCCACAATAGAATAGTAATGATTTCTTGGTATGCCTGCTACTAGCTAAATCTCATCCTAGAATTTAGACATTGTATTATTCGCTAGATACACTATCTGAACTTGAGTTGGTTCTGGTACAGTCGGATCAAAAATACCGGTGAAAGGACGGTTCGACACCTGGTAATTATCAATATCGGTTATGACATACCGATTCTGGTCCAAAACCTTTTTCACAACATAGGGACCTTTATATTTAGGTTTGAGTTTTTGGTTCTCTCCAACTGATGCAACATTACGAATCAAGATTAAATCCCCAACATTAAAAACTGAATTTACCGTTACCCGTTTATCATAGTGTTGTTTCTTGTATACTGTAGGGGGAGATCCCCCAGCGCCGGACACCTCCCAATACCGGACACTTCTAAAAACGGCACTTGCAGAGATCCCTCCATCATCTTATGTAGTGCAAAAGAAAGCTATTGAAAAGTCCTTTACCTGTATGGAATATCAGAATCTCACGTTGTAAACTTTGCACAAAATTTGAAATTGAACAAAAATGTCAAAAAAATTCATGTTTCGTCTTATTTTATAAGGTTTGAATCAACAATATTAAAACCCATCGAATGCATTGTGATTATGTAGAGGTGGACAATATTAGTCATATTTCAAATAGCGCCCATGATTTGCTAGATATATAATGTATCTATGGTGCAGAATCAATTTCTGTATCCGGTAGCTGTTCCCCGGGTCCGGGCAGGTAAAACAGTTTCCACCCATAAAAACGTGTTCAAATGATCAAATATAGTTTGTATGAGTCATCAATGATAATATTTTGTATATATGGTATACAAGTAATCATAATTCGGATAATTAGAGAGTTTTTCGTTAAATGGCTTATGTGTCCGGCACTGGGGCATCTCCCCCTATACTTGTATACTTGTATACTGTTGTAAACGCTTCACATTTTCCGAAGCCTTCTTCCTGATATTGGTCAAATTACGCATCTCACCGCTGTTCAGTTCTTGAACGTATTCTAATAGGCGCTGTTCAATACATAACTTTTGAGTTACACCGAACAATACACGTGATGGTATGTCTCCTATTGAACGATTCATAGTATTGTTTAAGAGATATTCAGCTTTGTACAAAATATTTTCCCACTGTAACTTAGATTCGTCTTGTAATTTTGCTAGAAGAGGTATCAGTGTTCGATTGTATCGTTCTATTTGTCCATTAGCTTTCGGACAATCTGAACATGATAGAACCCGTAATCGCGCGCGAATGATTCAAACTCATTAGACGTGAAAGCAGACCCTCGATCCGATACTACAACCCTGGGAACCGAATATGTGAAAAAATACGATTTAAGACACTTCATCACCTCTTTAGTATTGGTCGATTTAACCGCGTATAGCGTATTTCTTCAGGAATCACATAGAAAATTCCTCCAGGTATTCCTTTGAAAATTTCTCCATAGATTCCTTCGGAAAATCGTCCGGGTTTAAAGAATTACTTCGGAACTTCCTCCAGGAGTTTATTAGAAAAAGTCTTTGCTAAAACTTTAGAAAACACCTCAAGGGATTGTTCTGGAAATTCCTTTGGCGATTCTTCCACGATTTGGTTTTCGAAATTCCTTTAGGTGTTTGTTCGAAAATGTCTTGTGAAAATCCCTACGAAATAGTTTTATAAAATACTTTGCAGATTTCTTCAGATATTCGTCTAAAATGTTTTTTAGGAATTTCTCTGGAAATTTGACTAAGAATGCTTTCGAAAACTTCTTTGAATTTTATTTCAGCTATTTTTTTTAAAGAAACTTAAGAAAACTTCTTAAGGAAATGTTCCGGAAATATGTTTGAGAATTTCTTCAGGAAATCCTTCAAAACTCCTTCAGGAAACGTGTTGATGCAAAAATATGAGATTGCTGGGTCCATGACGTTAGGCATAATACCTTCTTTATGTCGTGAGCTGTCTTTGGGGCATTTTAGGCTTAACATCCTTTATGCCTGACGTACTCATGCCTAACGTCCTTATACCTGTTCGCGGGACTAACATCTAGTTTGCTTGGACCTAGCAGCCAAGGTACCGGTACTATAAGTGTCAAACGGCCAAGTTATAGCCTATTCAGATTACGCCATTTATGATCAGAAATATCATGATAAACAACAACCTGATGCCATCCCCATACATTCAATTTTCTTTCTTAGCTTTAATACGATATTTATCACGATAAATAATCAAATCGTAATTTGAATAGACTAGTAAGCATATTGAATCATATTTTGGCAGAATAATTTCAATTTTTACAGCCCAACTAGCGTTCTATTACTGCTTTACTGTAAAAACCTTCGGAAAATGCTTCGGATATTCTTTTGAAATTCCTTGGGATTTTTTAGGAACTTATTCAGAAGAATCTTGAAAAAAACACCTGGAGGAATTTTTGCGGATATTTTGCTTTAAAAAATTCTTTGGAAATTCTTCGGGAATACCTTTAGTAACTCCTTTGAAAAATCCATTCGGGATTCCTTCGGCTATTCCTTCAAGAATTCGTTTAGCAAATACCCTTCACAAATCACTTTACACTTTTTTTAAATCCCTTCAGGTTCCCTTTCGGGAATTTCATAAATAATCTATACGAAAAATCGTCCGGAAATTCGTTTTGAAATTCCTCCGGGAATTCTTTTCGGTTTTTATCTTGAAAATTCCTCCAGAATTAAATTAGAAAATTGCTAATCATTCTTATAGACACTCTCTTAGTGATTTCTATGAAAAATTTCTCGGAAAATTGATACCGAAATTTGTACGAAAGTTCCTCCAGGAATTGCTTTGGAAAATCCTAACTAATTTAGTATTTTTTAATATATTCATAAAGAATTTCCGAAGGAATACTCAAAAGAATTTACAAAGTAATCCCAAATTGATTTCTCGAATAAATTCCTTGGAACAAGAATTGGTGAAATAAGCATAGCATCGGAAATTCTCCAGGAATTCCTTTATTTATTTATTTATTTATTTAGTGCTGATCCATCTGACTACAATGTCTTAATGAATAAAATACTCTACATAACATAATTACACCTACAGCAGTGACGAACGATAAATCTTCTTTTTGAAGCGTGTGCTTGTTTGGTTAAAATCGAAAAGATCCTCAACTACCGTGAACGTCCGGATCATCGACGATAGTGGCTCATTGTAGCCGAACGCCGTTCGATGGAACCTGTCCTGTAGCAGTGATCGTTGCCGGAGAGGACGTTGAATTGCGCGGAAGTCCAGAAGCGCAAGCAGCTGGGGAGAATCAATTTCGTTGTTCAGTACCTTGGCAACGAATGTTGCCTACTGAATTTTTCTTCTTCTTTCAAGGGTGTCCATACCAAGCAGTTTACAGCGATCAGGGTAAGCTGGAAGATTCAATGGGTCACGCCAGGGCAAACTACGTAATGCCAACCGAATGAACCTCCGCTGAACACGTTCAATCCTTAGGGACCATGATACATCATTTGGCGTCCAGATAACAGAAGCGGTCTCAAGGATAGGTCGTACAAGCGCACAATACAGAGACTTCAAGCAATATGGATCGGTAAAGTCTTTGGAAATTTTAGCAATAAAGCCCAGCTGACGATTTGCTTTGGAGATTATCGCTGTATAATGAGAATTAAATGTCAGCTTTGGATCCAACATGACTCCTAGATCGGAAACCATCTCAACTCTTTCAAGTATCGTGTCGTCTATCCGATAATCGAACAATATTGGCTCCTTCAATCGATGGAACGTCATCACGGAACATTTCGGAACACTGATAATAAGTCGGTTCCGATGGCACCAGGCAACGAACAGATCCAGCAAACTCTGTAATCGGTGACAATCATCAGCCGATTGTATCACCAAAAAAATTTTCAGATCGTCTGCATAGATGATTTTGCAATCAAGTCCTAGTTTTGCAGCGACATCGTTGAAGTACAACGTGAACAACAAAGGGCCCCAAGTTGCTTCCCTGGGGCACACCAGAACCACTGCAGAAGGACGATGAAACGCAGGAATCAATTTTCACTCGTAGTTTTCTTCCAGTTAGGTAAGAGCTCAACCATGATGCAAATTTAGTGGAGATACCGAGACGAAAAAGTTTGATCAGCAGCATACTATGGTCGATCTTATCAAAGGCTGCTTTCAAGTCAGTGTAGATAACATCTACTTGAGCCTTGCTTTCCATGGCATTCACGCACGTGTTAGTAAAAACTAACAAGTTCGTAGTGACCGATCTTCCTGGCATAAAACCGTGCTGATCGGTTGAGATGTAGTTCTTCGATTTACTAAGAATCACCACTGACGATTATTTCGAATAGCTTGGACGCAGCTGATAAGCTAGTTATCCCCCTGTAGTTTCTGACTTCCTTTCTGTCACCATTTTTGAAGACAGGAAACATATAGGATTGCTTCCAAATCTCCGGAAAGATGCCATCATCGAGTGAGCGGGAGAAAATAGAAAATGGCAAAACGTTTTTTGCGGAACAACGATCCATTAACGTTCACTTCTGATTGGCTGTGAAAAATCACAGGAGAGCTAGGTCCACAGTTTCTTCAGCAAAAACGTCCACGAGGATGTTTGGATGTCAAGTTTGACTATACCCTGCAGACCTAGATATCCATAACCTTGGGAAGACCTTGCTTTTGACAGTATGCAGATAAATTTGGAATATTTGGATCCTATACCACATTGTTTTATAAGTCTAAACACTCAATCAAGTTTAGTCATCTTTATCGTTGAGACAGTGATCAATTTTCTGGAATATGAGATGCTCAAGGTTCTCCAAAACGTTCTTGATTTAAGCCCATGGTCTCTACCATATCAACCAAGGCTTATGCAATGTCTTCATCATCGGCATATACCCAATCCAGTCCAATAGGCACATGCGCATCATGTAAATCCAATTTTCTCGAATACGTGATGTTCAAGGTACTCCAAAGCGTTCCCAAGTTCAACCCAAAGTACCTACCGGACGACCAAGGCTTTTTGCAATATCCTCAACATCGATATTTACCCAACCTGGTTCAATTAGCATATGCGCACCATGCAAACCCAATTTTCTTGAATTCAAGATGTTCAAGGTACTTCAAAATGTTCTAGAGTTCAGCTCAAGGTATCTACTATGTCAATCAAACAAGGTTTTTGCAATGTTTTCATCTTTGGCATTCTACTTAATATCTTCTTCTTCTTATTGGCATTACATCCCCACACTGGGACAGAGCCGCCTCGCAGTTTAGTGTTCATTAAGCTCTTCCACAGTTATTAACTGCGAGGTTTCTAAGCCATGTTACCATTTTTGCATTCGTTTATCATGAGGCTAACACGATGATACTTTTATGCTCAGGGAAGTCGAGACAATTTCCAACCCGAAAATTGCCTAGACGTGCACCGGGAATCGAACCCAGCCACCCTCAGCATGGTCTTGCTTTGTAGCCGCGCGTCTTACCGCACGACTAAGGAGGGCCCCTATTCTACTTAATATATCCAATAGGAATAATGTAAACCCAATTTTTTGGAATACTAGGTGTTCATGGTACTCCAAAACGTTTTCGAGTTCAGTTCAAAGCATCTGCTAGATCAATCATGACTTTTACTTTTTTTTGCTGACTCTTCTCATCGTCAGTATGTACCAAATCCAGTTCAAAAAGCATAGGATCCTTATTTCCATGAGCATACTCCAAGGAGTCTCCAGTTAGCTTTGCGAGCATAGGCATAGGATTGCCGAACCAGTCAGTATCTACACGTAAAGAAAAAACCTAAAGAATAGGTTATGGCAAAAACCTATTCGAAAATACACTCCATTATGCCACCTAAAGAATACCAAAAAGCTAATAATATTCATAAATTAAAGAAAAGTGTAAGTTTTGGAATTGGAGTACGAGACACTGAAGACGTCCTTACTGTTGAGGTCGAAATACGTATCTGTCAAGATACAATTAAGTGGTGGAATTCAATGGGATTGCACAAACTCGTCTTATGACAAGTGAAGACATTCCACTAAAAAGCTCAAAATAATTTTCTTAACAATATTTGTTGACAAACTTCAAATGTTTAAATCATTGCTTTTTGAGTTGGGCAAAGCGAAACTTAAGTAGACATGAGATACTGAGCGACTCATCTCCCAATCCGCATTGGATTTTGTAAGCAATTTTGCCAACTACTGAGATTGCCTTCTCTGGTTCAACCGAAGTAATACGAATGGTTCCAAGACTGTCGAAAAGCAGTGTCAAATACTTGCCCTTAATCCCTTCCGATTCATAGTAGGAGAATTCCTTACGGATTTTATGCAAGGATCCTGGGGTCAACGTATTTGCCACCAGCAACGCAAGTGTTTTGCTCTGCTACAGTCTCTTCACAAGTTGTTCTTGTTTACTGATAAACCAGAAAAAAAAATCCATAGAGGCATCCTCTTCGTACCGATCGTCAGGTATGATTGTTGTCTCTGTTTCAACGATCGCATCAAATCGTTTCTGATTAATTGCTTCACGGCATAATTATTTAAAAAGGAAAAAGATCGGCGTATTTGGACCGATCGGACGTCTCTTTCGGATTTATTTCTTAAAATTTAAAAGCATCGAAATAGTGGCGGAAATTTCTGTGACTTGATTTGATAATTGTTCCAACGTAAATTGAAACGCCACGTCGGCTTCATATAGAGTGCAGAACTCACAAAGTAGTAGTTACACAACAGCTTGAGCAATTCCAGCGTGCCTTGGTATCAGCCACTAATTCAAATTCTTTTCCGAATTCAGAACGAACATATTTTTGCAGCAAATCGTTTTTCACAGGTGGTCTCTACTACGGCTTGTACCTTTTTCACAATTTCATACATTGCGGGAAAGTTCTCGATGATATCGACAATGTTTAGAGGTGAGCCAGCCCTAGGAAAACCTCTCAAATAAAGACAAAAAAACAATTACGATTACAGACAGTTGAGCTGATAAAAGTAAGTAAAAATTATTCAAGATTTTTTATACTAACAGCAAAATTTGGAATACCGAAAATACCGGTATTTTCCGTATCTAATACCGGTATTTTCGGTACCTAAAATTGGCCGGTAATACCGGCTTTACCGGTTAGACCACCCTATTCAAAACTCTATCAATTCCTTTCTAATGATCACATAGATATTTTTGGACATATATCTCAGATTAGGAAATTTTGTTTGCAAACATTTTACCTGATATATTCGAGGATATGTTCTCCAGAACAGTTTGGACGGCCTAGAACATCCGAAAAAGTATTCCAGCGAGTTTTCATTTATATCAGCACGCCACATAACAATGTGATCCTTCGTCCTGAGGTAATGAAGTGCAAACAAGCCCGCATATTGTCACTTTTATTTCAAAATCGTCATCGGCGACATGAACGCACAGGTAGGAAGGGAGGAAATGTATAGACCGGTCATCGGACCGGATAGTCTGCACACCGTATCGAATGACAACGGCCAACGATGCATAAACTTCCCAGCCTCCCGCGGAATGGTAGTCCGAAGCACCTTCTTTCCCCGCAAAAATATCCACAAGGCCACATGGATATCACCTAACCAAGAAACGGAAAACCAAATCGACCACGTTTTAATCGACGGTAAATTCTTCTCCGACATCACGAACGTTCGCACTTACCGCAGTGCGAATATTGAATCCGACCACTACCTCCTTGCAGTATGCCTGCGCTCAAAACTCTCGACGATGTACAACGCGCGTCGAAGTCGGACTGCGGCTGCGGCTACAAGACGATAGGCTAGCCCAAGGATACGCGCAGCAGCTGGAAGTGGTACTCCCAACGGAAGAGCAGCTGGGAGCACCGCAACCGCTGCACTTGGCACGGTGCTCCCGGATCAGAGAAAAGACTGGCATGATGGCGAATGTGAGCAGTTAATGGAAGAGAAGAATGCAGCATGAGCGAGATTGCTGCAACATCGCACGAGGGCGAACAAGGCACGATATAAACGGGCGCGGAACAGAGAAAACTAGATTTTTCGGAGGAAAAAGCGCCAGCAGAGAGATCGAGACCGTGAAGAGACGGAGCAACTGTACCACGCTAATAACGCACGAAAGTTTTATGAGAAGTTGAACCGTTCACGTAAGGGCCACGTACCACAGCCTGATATGTGTAAGGACATAAACGGAAACCTTCATACGAACGAGCGTGAGGTGATCCAAAGGTGGGGGCAGCACTACGAAGAACACCTGAATGGCGATGTGGCAGACGAAGATGGCGGTATGGTGATGGACCTGGAAGAACGCGCGCAGGACATAATTTTACCGGCTCCGGATCTCCAGGAAATCCAGGAGGAGATTGGCCGGCTGAAGAACAACAAAGCCCCTGGGGTTGACAAACTACCAGGAGAGCTATTTAAACACGGTGGTGAGGCACTGGCTAGAGCGCTGCACTGGATCATTACCAAGATTTGGTAGGAGGTTTTGCCGCAGGAGTAGATGGAAGGTGTCGTGTGTCCCATTAGAGTGATTCAAATTTTGACATTTTCGCTCCTCTATGCTTAAACGATGACATTTTCGGTTTTATTAACCCTCCTAAATTTTTAGCTAGCTTGGATGCAACTACACTGAGCACGCGCAGTTTGAAGTTTGTATGGAAATTACTATAGAAATCGCCACTTAAGTGAAAAACTGTTCCGCGTTGCGACCCATTATCTATTCAAACGTAATCGACACGATGACTTCATAGAATACTTCCTAAACTAGAGGACAGTTGTTGTTGCGAAGCGATCTGACTTTTTTTAGCAAAGTTATAAAGAAAACGAAAATGCTCATTATTGATATTGATGTTATTCTTTTACGTGTTAAATTGAATTTCCCACGATTCAAATTGATGTTTCGTGAACATTATGTTGTTGACCCAAGGACTCCAATTCCCTGGGATGGGGCTGCCATCTGAGATTAAACTTCCGAGGAAAAGCATTTTTCATTCCGCCGCTGAATTCCAGAACAGACGCTGTGGAAGCCGCTCATCCTTGCTAAACAAACGCTCGATCGGTCGGGTCAAATTTGTATAAAGTCTCACCCTATGCCAAGATTGATCTTTGATTGATTTTTTACTGATAGTAATAATATTCCTAACTTCCCATGTTTCGCTTAAACTTTGAAAGCAAAAACTCAGCAAAATATAACATGTGGTTAAGGTTTAAAAAATGCTCAATTTGTACAAAATATCGTTTATAAGTCACTACCAAACATAAATTTCTAGCAGATACAAATTTATAATATTCGAATTCATTCTGACTTGATGTATCGGTTTTCACTTTCACAGGGAATCTCATGGGCGTAACTGTATTGCTCTTCGTCGATTTAATTTTTTGTTAGAGTCGGTTCGCGTTAAATTTTGGACACTATAATGATTTGTCGCTATCTAAATCATTTGGAAAAGAATTAAAACATGCTGAAAGCAGCACTTAAAGTGGAAAGATTCAGCTGTCATGTAAATTGATCGTCTCAGTTTTTTGTTTTTTTTTTAATCGCGGCGGCAATGTCCCAGTGGGGGATGTAATACCAAATAAGAAGAAACATATGTATAAAAAGGGCCAAAGTATGCTTGCGTGATACTTCTACATCTAATCCGAGCAAACTATTTCAAGGATTGGTAATCTGTTGAATAGTTCAAAGTGTCGGTTTTACCCACTTTTCTCCTACCGTCAAACGGGGTGACTTGCAACACTTTTCAAGTTTCGCTCAATAATTCTGAATTAAAAGGATTTATTCATTCTACTAGTACATGATACTTTTAATGGGTCCTAATATTAGTGATTAGACATATAATCAGATATACAACAATAATAAAAATATGAAAATAATATCAAAATGATGGGTGTTGCAAGCCACCCCTACTGCGGGGTGACTTGCAACACATCATCGAATTCAATCATAACATGTTTTAGAACAACTTAATCGTAGTGATTTTTCATCTTCATCACTGTCAATGCAGGGACCTTACTTGAGGGATCTCCCCTCCCCTCATTCCGCCTTCTTGACGATTTCAACGTATCGATTGATATTTTTAAGTCATCGGTTTGAAAGTGCTCTATGTCGGCTTAAGAATGGTGTGCACCGCGACCACCAGTCATTCCCTAGATAGTTGTTTTAAAACGGTTTTCCTTTCATTCCCCATCATCCAATTTACCACAATTATGTTAACATCATTATTTTGAAAAGGCATTTCCGCAGCAAGCAGCAAACCATCCACAAGTGTTGGATCTTCTTGGGGATTCAACACTGTTTGACCACCGTAAGTCTTAGTTTTACTGTTTTCTTTATTAAGATAATGTAAAATTGTTGTTGGGGACAAATCGTACCGCCAAGCGGCTTCCCAGATAAACAATTTGTTTTTTAACTTCTACCGCCGCCTTCATCAAAGTTTTCTTTGAAAAATTAGAAATCATGCAACTTCCTTCAGGTTTTTTGTAGTTTCGCGGCTAGTAAAGGAATTCTGTAACATAAAATCAATGCTAGTTTGAAAAAAAAAAAAATGTTTAAAAACTGAATCAGCAGTTTTTGTGAATAAAACTATCGTGTATCAGCTGTTGCAAGTCACGCAGGTGGACAAATTTCGAAAAAGTTGATATTTCAAAAACAAACAATTTTATTATTTTATAGTTTTTGCGGAATTACATAGGGGTAATGACGGCTTTGGCAGGTTTTGTTCTATTATTGGCAGGGGGTTTTTTATGACTGATTATGCTCAAATTTGGCCCAAACATTCTTTGCATATCAAAGAATATTGTGGCCAAATTTCATAAAATTCGGTCGACAAAAACCCCCCTGCCAATAATAGAACAAAACCTGCCAAAGCCGTCTGTTCCCCTACCTTATTAGGTACTGTAACTGGAGAGGGGATCGATTTTGGTGAAATTATTTTCAATTTGCTACACGAACTTACGATTTACGACGTTCGACTTTCAATTAACGAAAATGTTTCACAAAATAATACAAAAAAAACAACAGTGAGTAATATTTTCACCTAAATACCAACTAGGCACAACAAATACAATGTAACCTAGGGATGCGTGACGACAAGTTCGATGTTTGGTCATATTTTTATAGTAAAAAAAAACAAAAACTTGTGGCAAACCCAAGTGTTGCAAGTCACCCCGCTGTTGCAAGTCACCCCATTTGACGGTACTTATGTCAACACTAAGATGTTATCGTTAGGCAAGAACGTTTCATTTTGGAATTCCAGACGAGATGTATACCGACTCATCTAATAGAAATCGAACATGCGATTATCATCCAAAAATTATTATTATTCATCTACTTACAGTGCTTGTTCTCGTACCACACCTTGACCAAGCGATCGCTTTTACCGGAGGTAGCAAACAGCGTACCATCCGGACTGAAGGCCATGTGATGCACCGGCGTGGCGGTATGGCACTTCCATACGCAATCCCAATGCGAGTCGGATTCTTCTTCATTTGTCGGTGTTCTCGGGTCGCGATCTCCACCGATTTCAAACTTAACCGCTAAAACGTGTATAATAATGTAGTAAACATTCGATCCATCATCGTTGTTGGACAAACAAAACTTACAAGTGGGTTCGTCGTCATCTGGCTTTGACAGCCGCTCATGCCACAACTGCAGAACCGTTCCACCGGTTAGCAGACGAGTTCCTTCTAAATTCCAAGACAGTGAACTGATGTGCGATGTTGCCTGTAGACTACCCGTTTGAACCCATCTGAAAAGAAAATAAAGCTTTATCATTTGACTATCATTATTGTTAATTATGAAATCATACACAAACGGACATGGCAATAATCGTTACAGTCCACCATAGGTAGTGGTTTCCCAACTATCCTTAAACTCATCAGATTTCGTAAAATTTGACAATTCACTCAAAGTTTTATATACCTATTCCGAAACATTTATGAAATGCTGGTTAATTTATTTTTATTTATTGAATTTGTTTAAATTTATTTTAAGTTCATAATTGTAATGGTGATTAATTATTAATACGACAATCAGTCAAGGTGTTTTTTACTTCGCACTACATATAGAGTAACGGATTTACGAACACGTTATACAAATTTTTGCACAGCACTACCTATGATGCTCGCCTAATTCACATCTAGTCTACTTGTCTGTGCTTAGATTCGTCTACTTACTTGTACTCCAGTCCATGCGAGGAAGGTCGTTCGCCATGAATCAGCGGCGTCGGTTCGAAGATGCAAACTTTGTCTTCGTAGGCGGCAGCGATTTTACCCGTATCAGTGCTGCAATCGAGTGCCGAGATCCGTATGTAGTTGTGCACCGCCCCGGGGATAATCTGCACCCGTTCGAAATTACTCGCTAGGATAACGATATTACATCCCGCAGCGTACGCCTGTTGTTCAGTTTTATGAGCAAAACACAAAAACAAGCATATCAATAACGTTGTCCCATGATAGTAATAAACCAATTAGGTCTACGTGCCTATGGTGAATCAACATCCAACCATTTTCCTCCGTTTCACGATGACGATAAGGGAAAGATAATGTAGATTTGCTTTCTTTTGCCAATAGTTTTGAATGAATATTCGAGTTAGAGCACCATTTCATTCATGACCGGGGCGAACTTCTAAGCACTATGTTTTTAACAACCTTATCGAACTATTAGATTGTGTTCTGATAATTGATAACTGTGAAGCACGATAAACATAGACATGTGGTTATTTACTAGGAAATGCGATTTTTCGCCTTTTTCGTAGTACACAATTTCCAGATTCCCGGTTTTTACTGGTTGGGAGAGGTTTGAAGAACTGACACTAAAATTATCATATTGGCAGATTTAATTAGAAAATAATTTCCTATTTATAAGACATATATGTTTCCTGCCTGGGGGAGAGGACCAAATGGAATGTCCATATTTGTCACATCTGAAACCAAAGAAATTAGATTTAGCAATAAACTCTTTAAATTGTTCCAGATTGTGCACAAGATTTGTTTTATAAAAGGGAATAAACAAATATATGCAGATGTCACAACGAAAAATTCCCCTCACGTCTTGAAGTTACTTACACGCAATTTCCACTCTGAATTCTTCAAGACAAGATTATCTTAAATGTCCTTTCAGGGGTAAACGGAAATCTGCAACCAGACACCTGAGGAGGTACTCAGGTAGTGTGGGGATATGTATGTCATATAACTCTTACCCGACCCACTAAAACCAAAATCCTGTCACCAGTTCGTATCCCTTGGCCCGCACTCAAGCAATACATCAGGAGGGACTATTGAGAACGCTCACGCCTATGTTAACGCACTCAATGTTATTACACATAACATCGACTTCAAGGGTGGCTACCTCACCACCCGTCGATCGCAAGCTATGATAGTAACCTAACGGTCCGTATCATAATCTCACGTTGGAGACGAGCACCCCGACAACAACCACCGCGCGTGAACCGCAATGACCTCTATATCTACATACTGAGGTCCCCGCAGCCCACCCGCGACATGTTGGTTGTCGGGGTGAGCAAAGTGTTCACTGCATCACAGGTGCCCTTACTGCACTCGTTGGTTTTGTTCAAGACGCCACCACCGCTGCAGTTTCGACATAATCTGTTGAGATGCTGTGTTCACGGCATTCCATATAGCTTCTTCCCGGCACATCATCTCGACGAGGTTGTCTGGGGTTGTATCCATACTACTAATAAGCAGCATGGTATTGCGTTCTACCTCGAATCGCGGGCATGCGAACATCACATACTCTGCCGATTCTACCTCACCTACACATTCAGGACACTCCGCAGAATCTGCGAAGCCAAACCTGTGTAGGAATTTCTTAAAGCAGCCATGTTCAGACAACACCTGTGTTAGGTGGAAGTTGACTTGACCATGCTTCCTATCAACCCAGTTGGACACATCTGGAATCAGTCTGTGGGTCCAACGACCTTTGACTGCGGTGTCCCATGCTCTTTGCCATTTGAGCAACGAAGCTGCTCTCTTGACACGTCGCACTTGCACCGAGTCCCTTTCGTTGTAGCACTCCACATCCTCCTCTAGGAGTGTGTCTATCGGCATCATTCCAGCTATAACGCACACCGCCTCATATGATATGGTGCGATATGCGCTCGCGACACGTAGGCACATCAGCCGGTGTACTCTGATCAATTTCTTTACATTGTACTCGGCTTTTAGTGCTACGGCCCATGCCGGCACGCCATAACGGATGATAGACAATGCTACGCCAGCTATCAGCCTACGCACTTGACTATGCACCGCCGATCTGTTGGACATCATTCGTGATAAAGATTTTATCGCCAATGAAGCCCGCTGACATGCATAATCGACGTGACTCGTAAAATTGAGCTTATCATCGATCATCACGCCCAGATGCTTGAGAGACCTCACGGAGTTAACTGTGCAGGTCCCTACTCTTATCCTAGTCTGTTGCAACCGCGGCGGTTATGCACTACCACGACTTCCGTCTTGTGGTGTGCAAGGGATAACCGTCTCGAGTTGAGCCATTCCTCCACTCTGCCAATCGCGTATGAAGCCTTCAATCTAACTTCGTCGAGAGTGTCACCTGCTACTTCTAGCATTACGTCATCCGCGAAGCCTTCTATCTTCACTCCGGCCGGGAGACTTAGGCGTAATACTCCATCGTACATAATATTCCACAGAACCGGTCCGAGGATCGATCCCTGTGGAACACCCGCTGACACTACGATCGACTTTCGACCGGCATCAGTGTCGTATAACAGCACCCTATTCTGAAAATAGCTTTTCAGTATCCTGCACAGGTAATCCGGAACTCTCAATCGGTGCAGGGAGTCAGCAATTGCTGCCCAGCTAGCATTGTTAAACGCGTTTTTTACATCAAGTGTAATCAACGCGCAGTACCTAATACCTCTTCTGTTTAAACCTCTCGCTATCTTGGCCGTATCCGTTACCGCTCGAATTGCTTCGATGGTAGAACGGCCCTTACGGAAGCCATACTGGTTGCTAGATAAGCCACCAGCACACTCTGTATAGGCCGACAATCTATTCAGAATGACCCTCTCTAGCAGCTTTCCAGCTGTGTCGAGTAGGCAAATTGGTCTGTATGCCGAAGGATCCTCCGGCTGTTTGCCAGGCTTCGGTAATAGCACCAATTTCTGCCGTTTCCATCGATCTGGGAAGTTTCCTTCGTCCATGCATCTCTGGAGGCAGCTCCTGAACATATCTGGATTGGCAAGAATGGCGTGTTTAAGGGCCAGGTTTGGAATACCATCCGGGCCTGGCGCCTTATTGAGCTTAAGTTTTCTTGCGGCTACGATAAGCTCTTCGTTAGTCACTAGCGGTACCACGTCGACTGACTCGTACGGTGTAGCGGGCCAGTCCGATGGTTCATGTGTCGGAAACAGTCCCTCTACTATACTGGCTAACAGCTCTGGGGATCTTTCAGGAGGTGTGCTATTGGTCCTAGACATCACTATCCTGTATGCATCGCCCCACGGGGTGTCATTCGCCATCCTGCACAGCTGTTCGAAGCAGGCTCGCTTGCTACATTTAATCTCGTAGTTCAGGGCTCTGCTCGCTGTCCGGAATACCCCTCGTCTATCGAGTCGCTCAGCGTCTGTTCTAGCACGTCGCAACCTTCTTTTAGCTTTAAGACAGGTTCTACGAAGATCTGCAATCGTGTCAGACCACCAGTACACTGGTTGTCGATTTCCTGGGGCTGGGTCTTCCTTGGCATCGCCACGTCGCAAGCACGTGTAAGTACTTCCGTCAGGTCGTTACCGCTTAGTCCTGTAGTCCTACTCTCCCAGCGCAGCGCCTCCACCAACAGCTCTTGATTGAACTGTGACGTGCGCCATCCGGGATCCGTTGCACCACCTCTTCTCGTCGTAGTTCTCCGGGTATACTCGACCATAAAACGTACTTCCTGATGGTCGCTAGAAGTATGGCCCTCGTGGACCATCCATCTCGGTTCTTCAGTCCATCCTGCGCTGCAGAAGGTGACATCGATACATGAATCACCGCTCGGTCCTCTGAACGTTGGCACTTGACCTTCGTTCAGCAGAACTACGTTCAATACCGCTAGTGACTCTAACAGGATATGACCTCTAGCGTTAGTAAACCGGGAACCCCAGTCCACTGCCCACGCATTGAAGTCACCTGCTACAACTACTGGTTTAAGGCCAGTTAGCTTCGCCGCAAGAGTATCAACTACCCTAGTGTACTGCTCTATACTCCATCTAGGAGGACAGTAGCAGCTACAAAAGTAAACACCGTTTACCTTTGCTATGACGAAACCCTCATCGTTAGGCGAAGATATTATCTTCTGGATGGGGTAGCGCCCACAAGTCCAGATTCCCACCATACCGGACTTGTCCGCAATCCAGCTGCCGTTTCCAGCAGGGATGCGGTATGGGTCGGACAGCAAGGCAACATCAGCTTTACACTCGATAACCGACTGTTGTAGCAGCAGCTGGGCCGCCTCGCAGTGGTTCAAGTTTAGCTGTGTTACTTGCATGTCTGGACCCTTCTAGAGGCCGGACAGGCCTGCGCACCAGTGAGATGCCTGTTGTCTGCCCCGTAGGACAGATCAGGCATCTCGGTGCAACCTGGCAGGTGCGAGCCTGGTGGTTTTCGGCTCCGCACCTACGGCACAGCTTACTACGGTCAGGTCCCTTACAGTCATAGGACTTATGACCGTGGCCAAGGCACCTGTAGCAGGCCTGATTGGGTTGGCTTGTGCTCAGCGAGCACACCGACCAACCCACCTTCAGTTTTACCTTATCCAGCACCTTCTTGGCCTCAGCCATAGGTACTTGGAATGAGGCAACCTGCATTCCCGCAAAGCCTTTGCGTAACCGAATCGCGGATTCCTGGATCTCGACATTACACTGATCCTTCAGTGCGTCTACCAGGTCTCCGGCTTCGGTTATTTCATCCATGCCCTTGCACTGGATGTTCAGGACTGGGCACAGGGCTCTAACCTGGACCCTGTCACCCAGGACCTCTTCCGTCAACTTTTTATACTCGGAACTCTTCCGAGTAGCATCCCGCTTACAGACCCTTTGGCCTTCTGACATCAGCTAGAGTGAGGGGGTGCGACATGGGGGCCTGCCTAGGATGCGGTGGAGTTTGACAGTGGGCTCTGTTGAACTTCTATAAAAAAAGCTGCATGTATCCGCAAAAGCAGGCCCTATTAAAGCGAGCGTGTGCCGCTAAAACCGCACTATCTTATCCTAGTCATGCAGTGGGGAGACTTCAATCAATCCTACATGAGCGTCTGTTCCCCATGTTAGGGGCGGCGCAAAACAGCATCTGACCCGTAGCGGGCGGCTGAACAAGAAATACGGTGTCACGTTAGCTATTCTTAAGATGACAGCCCCATCTCGTAGCTAGGTATCGCTGCCCTGTTAAGGCGGCATACCGAAAAATCAACAATCAACCCCGAAAAATGTAATCGAAAATACAACAATTGGCAAAGGACACGGCAATGTTTAACGGAAACTGAATGGAAACTCGATACTTGGAATGTTAGTACCCTGTTAGAACTAGAACCTGTACGAAGGAAGTCCGATAACGAGGAACAGGAGAACGGGAATTCCGCGCGGTTGTCCCAATTGCTGGTACGCCATTCAAGTATCACATCGTCTGCAGTGGCGGCGAGAAAGCAGATCATGGATAAGAAAATTATTTTGAGCTTTTTAGTGGAATGTTTTCACCTGTCATAAGACGAGTTAAAACAATCCCATTGAATTCCACCACTTAATTGTATCCTGACAGATACGTATTTCGACCTCAACAGTAAGGCCGTCTTCAGTGTCTCGTACTTGACTCGACTCATGGGCAGATCATGGAGTTGGTTTCTTCTTTCATGGAGTTCTTCAGCCCAGTCATTTGCAAGGAGAGCCTCCACGCAACTACCAATGACAACGGCCTGAGGCTAGTCAATTTTGCCGCAACCAGAGAAATGGCACCTATTTTGCACGCAAGAATATTTGAAAGCGCACCTGGAGACACCCAAATGGCGATACAAATATCGACTCTGGCCACTATCTGGTGGTATGTGAGATTCGCGGGACGCTGTCCAGCATCACAGGTTCTAGGTGTGAGCAGTGTTGGTAAAAACTCAAATTCTCAAAGCTCATCTACGATTAAAAAAAAAATCACCCGACTCAGGGCCCAGAGAATCGTATCGTCCATGATTCGACTCGCGATTATTCATACGCAAACATAAAATACGCCTCGATTGGGTATTGACACTTTTTGGAGCAAAATCAATTTTCGGTGAATGAGCGAAACATGCGATTCTGCGTGAAAAAACTCATGCGCGATGCTCTCCATGCAGAATTACAACCGAGTCAGCCAGTCAGTCAGTTTCAGCCCTATGCTAAGAGCTCATGTTTAGCGTAGCCAACACCAACACCAACGCCGAGTAACGTACGTCAAATCTAAAACAGCTTAACATCATAAAAACATCCAAATTCAGCTTTCTTAAATATTCAACTTTAATCGGGAATATTAACTAAATATGACTAATGAGTTTAATTGATTCAAAACTTATCTACATGATCAATTTTGATTTTACTTACATGGAGAACAACAATTTGTCTTTTATTTCACCGTGAAAAGCTTGAGCAGAATTTAAAAATAAATCCTGCTCTTTTATTGTTGTGGATATTTTCAATTATCAAGCTACAATCATTGGTGTTGTTGACGATTGTTGACATCTCATGCAACTGACAGCGGTCTATCTGCACACTGTGCCCGGGACATGGTGGCAATTTTTAGGCTAATGAGTTAGATAGGGATGTCTATAGCCTGGTCAGTTTTATTGTTTTTTTTTCTGGATTTTGTATTTACCAATATTGATTTCCTTATAGAAAATTTGTGTTTTTGCCTTTCTCGTACAACTAAGTTATACCGAAAGGCTATCATTTCACTCCAAATTCGAACTTTTGATAGAAGTCCCGGAGACCCATAGTGTTATATACCATTCGACTCAGCTCGATGAGCTGAACAAATGTCTGTCTGTCCGTGTGTGCGTGTGTGTGTGTATGTGTGTGCGTGTGTGTGTGCACAAAATGCCATAAAAAACATTAGCCAAATTTTCACATAGAAACTCTTAATCGATTTTCTTGCAACAAGTTGCATCCCACAGAGACTAAAACGCTGTTGATCACTATTAAATTTCATAATAATTGCAAATTGCAAAAAATAGATAATATTAAAATAGTGATGAGACATAGTCGCATAGAACAATAATGTGTTATGAAAAATGCCTTGCATCTATGAATATTTTTAAAGTTTATTCGTGGCTTGCTTCCATTAAAAGTTCTATCGTACTATAAAGATGCTCGTGTTGCACGCATTTAGGCATAAGTATGCTCTTCGTTCAGTTTCATAGTACTATGAAATTGCCCGAAAGTCAAAATTCGAACATAGGAAATTCGAGAAACTTTTGGCAGCGCCATCTGTCGTCTACTAGTGAAAATTTTCTATCATAACATCATAATCATCGAGGTGTAAGCATAAAGGCTACATTTATTACCTTTTTACGCAAGAAAGGCGCCATCACCGCTAGGTGGATTAATCTGGGTTTTTTTTAAAGGAACATTCTGAGTTCTTTATCATTTTTTTCTTTTAATTGCTATTTCTGCTTTTCAAAGTGCTTAATTATTTTTGGACCCGTAACGCTGGGTAGACACCTTTACGTGGTGTGTTACGGGGTAAGATCTACCACGGTTACATTGTCAGCTACAGGCAAATCCTGACTCAACGAATACCTTCCTCATTATCCAACTCCGTGGTACTTATGAGGGTGTCGCTAAGTCGGTGGCCTCTCCCTAGTTACGGTGAAAATGGGCGTGGCCAGGAGTAGTAATCCTCATGCTTTTGTTATTTTTGTTTAAGACTGGAATCAAGGAGCACTCATCTTCTTGATTTCTGATAGCATTCTAGATGAGGATCTCAAAAGTAAAACATGAGTATCACTAGTGTCCAATCTACGAATTACACCGTAACAATGCTAATGCTATGCAAAGTGCTTATTTATTTTTGTCCATGAAAATTTTGAATTATTTTTGGATACTTTATATTATTATTTGTTGCTTATACCTTCTTCATTGGCATTACATTCCCACACTGGGACATTGCCGCCCCGCAGCTTAGTGTTCATCATTAAGCACTTCCACAGTTATTAACTGCGAGGTTTCTAAGCCAAGGTACCATTTGTGCATTTGTATATCATGAGGCTAACACGATGATACTTCCATGCCCAGGGAAGTCGAGGCAATTTCCAATCCGAAAATTGTCTAGACCGGCACCGGGAATCGAACCCAGCCACCCTCAGCATGGTCTTGCTTTGTAGCCGCGCATCTTACCGCACGGCTAAGGAGGGCCCCATGTTGCTTATACCCTGATTTCTTTATATGCCCGCTATTGCATGAGTATGTATCTTGTGTGGCAAGTACAATGGATACATTATGCCCAGGGAGTCGAGAATATTTCCCACCCGAAAACATTATAGACTGTACCGAGAATCGAACTCGCCATTTCGGATTAGAAATCGCCTTTGCTCGCAATGTTAACTCTTATCTTATCTTATGGATCCTGTACACCTCCGGTGGTGCAAAGGGCCGACTTGAAAGATCTCCATCCTGAGCGATGCCCGGCTATCGCTTTAACCTGTTGCCAGGTTAGATTTCGGTCGACTTCTTTTATTTCTTTATTGAGGCTTCGCCGCCATGAGCCTCTGGGTCTGCCTCTGCTGCGATGTCCCGCTGGGTTCCAGTCTAATGCTTGCTTACAGATTTCGTTTCCGCCCCTACGTAGATTGTGGCCGACCCAGCCCCACTTCCGATCCCGAATTTCTGTTGCTATCGGCCTCTGGTGACAACGACGATGGAGCTCGTTGTTTGAGATCCAGTTGTGAGGCCACCAGGCCCGAATTATATACCGCAGGCATCTGTTAATGAACACCTGCAGCCGTTGAGTATTCTCCACTGATACACACCATGTTTCGCTGGCGTATAACAGCACAGATTTCACGTTAGAGTTGAAAATTCGTATTTTGGTGCGTTCACTTATCTGCCTGTTTTTCCAGATATTTCTTAAACTCGCAAAGGCAGCCCTTGCTTTCTTGATCCGTGCGCCTATGTCGATCTTGGTACCGCCGTCTGACGCCATTTGGCTACCAAGATATTGGAGGCTTTCAACATTCTCCACTGGTTGCCCGGCTACTGTGAAACTGGAAGGAGTCACCGTGTTTACATCCAACGATTTGGTTTTGTTGACGTTGATGACTAAACCTGCCGAGGAGGAGCGATCGGCAAGGTCGTTGAGCTTACTCTGCATATCAGAGCGCCGTTGCGCGAGTAGCGCAACGTCATCCGCCAATTCGAAGTCGTTTAGGTGCTCCATGGTTATAGGCTGCCATAACAGCCCGCGGTTTGGTTCACGGTCAATCGCATCTACCAGAATCTCATCGATTACGATGAGGAACAGTAACGGTGATAGAATACATCCTGTTAACTAGAGACCCTAAAACGCTTAGATTTCAAAATCCGCGTAAAAAAAATGGATAAACCGCAAAACCGACGTAAAAAAATCTGTTCCTGATGTCCTTTCATGTAGCTATATAGTCTTGGGCACAAGCTTATAGAATCACTGAATCCATTCAATGGGCACTTTACAGTTTTGCTGCTGACAAATTTCCAGGAGCAATGGGCAGCAGGGATTTTGTCCAAGGCCTTGACGATCCCTTCCCAGGCCATCTGGGAGTTGTGGTGCCTGCCTAGGATGTGTTGGGGTTTGACAGTGGGCTCTGTTAAAATTCCATAAAAAGCTGCATGTATCCGCAAGTAGGCTCCGCCAAAGCGACCGTGTGCCGCTCAACGCGCACAAGCCCATGTCATGGTGTTAGGTGGGACGCTAAACAGACCTGACACGACGGCCCTCCAACAACCCGACTAGGAAGGTGAAACAAGATTATAACATGACTGTAACAACATCAGTTAGTTATAACAACCGTTGATATAATCGAGTTATGGGGCCGTACACATATTATGTAAGCAATTATGGGGGGAGGGGGGGTTCGTCATTTTCTTACGCACCATATAAATAAAAAAAACATTTGTATGAAAAAAATCTTACAAGGAGGGAGGGGGGGGGTCAAAAAACCCAGAAAAAATGCTTACGTAATATGTGTACGACCCCTATGATAAATCATTATCACATTTTTTTTAACAAAATTATAACAGAATTAGTTATGTTTCATTGTTTTGTTGGAAAATTTAGTTTTTTTAACAACATCCTGAACCAAGTTTATAACAGCCTATGTTAGAAAAACTGTTGAACTCAGTAACACAATATGATATAAATTTGTTATTCTCTCCTGATTGGGAAGACAGGAGGTTTGCACAGGCACAATAAGCCGCTTTTTAAAACAACCATTGCAAACGACATAGAAGATAATACGACTCGATACAATCGGCAACGACCTAGGCGACGAATAAAGGATCACGATTGGAATCTTGGAACATGGAACTCCAAGTCGCTAGGCTTCGCAGCTTGCGAAGATGAATTACATCACCGCAACTTCGACGTCGATAAGGCCCTCCGTAGTCTAGCGGTAAGATGCGCGGCTATAAAGCAAGACCATGCTAAGGGGCGCTGGGTTCGATTCTCGGTGCGGGTGCGACTACCCTGGGCATAAAAGTATCAACGTGTTATCCTCGTGATATACGAATGCAGAAATGGCTTAGAAACCTCGCGGTTAATAACTGTGGAAGTGATGAATGAACACTAAGCAGCGTGGCGGCAATGTCCCAGTGGGGGATGGAATGCCAATAAGAAGAAAAAGAAGAACTTCGACGTCGTAGCGCTGCAGGAAATCTGCTGCACAGGACAGAAAGTATGGAAAAGCGGGCATCGAGCGGCTACCTTTACCAAAGCTGTGGCACCACCAACGAGCTGGAAACCGAATTCATAGTGCTGTGCAAGATGCACCAACGGTGGCAGCCAATCAACGCAAGGATGTGCAAGCTGAGGATAAAAGGCCGTTTCTTCAGCTATAGCATCATCAACGTGCACTGCCCGACGCGACGACTAGAAAGAAGCATTCTATGCACAGCTGGAGCAGATATACGATGAATGCCCACTGCGGGACGTCAACATCGTCATCGGTGACATGAACGCTCAGGTAGGAAGGGAGGAAATGTATAGACCGGTCATCGGACCGGACAGTCTGCATACCGCATCGAACGACAACGGCCAACAATGCATAAGCTTTACAGCATCCCGCGGAATGATAGCCCGAAGCACTTTCTTCCCCCGCAAGAATATCCACAAGGCCACATGGAAATCACCTAATCAAGTAGCGGAAAACCAAATCGATCACGTTCTAATCGACGGTAAATTTTTCTCCGACATCACGAACGTACGCACATACCGCAGTGCGAATATTGAATCCGACCACTACCTCGTTGCAGTATGTCTGCGCTCAAAACTCTCGACGGTGTACAACACGCGTCGAAGTCTGACACCGCGGCTTAACATTGGGCGGCTACAAGACGGTAGACTAGCCCAAGAATACGCACAGCAGGTGGAAGTGGCACTCCAAACTTGCACACCGCCAAAGATGGTCCTAAGCACCCGTCTCTCGAATACTCCGAGTGCTTGCAAGTCCTCCTCGAGCATTGTCCATGTTTCATGTCCGTAGAGGACAACCGGTCTTATTAACGTCTTGTACATGACACGTTTGGTGCGGTGACGAATCTTTTTCGACCGCAGTTTCTTCTGGAGCCCGTAGTAGGCCCGACTTCCACAGATGATGCGCCTTCGTATTTCACAACTAACGTTGTTGTCAGCCGTTAGCAAGGATCCGAGGTAGACGAATTCCTCGACCACCTCGAAGGTATCCCCGTCTATCGTAACACTGCTTCCCAGGCGGGCCCTGTCGCGCTCGGTTCCGCCCACAAGCATGTACTTTGTCTTTGACGCATTCACCACCAGTCCAACTTTTGTTGCTTCACGTTTCAGGCGGGTGTACAGTTCTGCCACCTTTGCAAATGTTCGGCCGACAATGTCCATGTCATCCGCGAAGCAAATAAATTGACTGGATCTGTTGAAAATCGTATCCCGGCTGTTACACCCGGCTCTCCGCATGACACCTTCTAGCGCAATGTTGAACAACAGGCACGAAAGTCCATCACCTTGTCTTAGTCCCCGGCGCGATTCGAACGAACTGGAGTGCTTTGCTTTGATCAGTCTGGTAAGCTTCCCAGGGAAGCTGTTCTCGTCCATAATTTTCCATAGCTCTACGCGGTCCAGTGTTGTAAAATGTCATTTGCATTCGTTTGTATAATTTTCCCAGAACTTTTTTCAGAAGGTAGCTATCAATTGGGTTGTTTAGGGGTATATATGTTTTTACATATTCTCAATATGCATAAAAAACTGAGCCTAACCTCGATTTTTCAGAATTTTTGGAGTCCCGGAACTATTTTTAATTTGCATTTTAAATTTATATGGGACCAAAAATTTGTTCTTATGCTGCATGGGCCAACTGTCATTCTATAAATGTTAGTGTCATTCTATCAATTGAAATGGCTTATTGTTTGCTGTACAAAAATGTAAATGAAAGGATTACAAATAAAATAAAAATATGTGGGAGATCAGAAAAGCATGCTCCTTATGTTAAACTAGTGAAAACCTCATATTTTTCTCTGCTAAACAACCCAATTCATGTTGTATGACGAACTTATAGCGGTTAAATGGGCCTACAACTTTGTCTAACGAGACTTTGCTGTAAATATGTAATCTGGGGCGTGGGAGGCAAAATGTCATTCAAATGACATTATGTCAAATGACACGTGACATTTTGGAGAGTTTTCACTCTCCAGCCTTTGATGTTATACTTAGAGCAATGTACCCTTGGACAAAAATATAACCCTACTCAAGCGTTATGAGTACATTCAAAATTATGGAAGAAATTTTGCTTCTAAATAAAGTTATGAACAAATTAGTCAAATGACATGCAGATGACATTTTACAAGCCTGACGCGGTCTATACTGTCGTATGCCGCCTTGAAATCAACGAACAGATGGTGCGTTGGGACCTGATATTCACGGCATTTTTGAAGGATTTGCCGTACAGTAAAGATCTGGTCCGTTGTCGAGCGGCCGTCAACGAAGCCGGCTTGATAACTTCCCGCAAACTCGTTCACTAATGGTGACAGACGACGGAAGATGATCTGGGATATCACTTTGTAGGCGGCATTAAGGATGGTGATCGCTCGAAAGTTCTCACACTCCAGTTTGTCGCCTTTCTTGTAGATGGGGCATATCACCCCTTCCTTCCACTCCTCCGGTAGCTGTTCGGTTTCCCAGATTCTGACTATCAGTTTGTGCAGGCAAGTGGCCAGCTTTTCCGGGCCCATCTTGATGAGCTCAGCTCCGATACCATCCTTACCAGCGGCTTTGTTGGTCTTTAGCTGTTGAATGGCATCCTTAACTTCCCTCAAGGTGGGGACTGGTTGGCTTCCATCGTCCGCTGATCTGACGTAGTCATCTCCTCCGCTGCCTTGACTTTCACTGCCTGTACTCTCAGCGCCATTCAGATGTTCCTCGTAGTGCTGCTTCCACCTTTCGATCACCACACGTTCGTCCGTCAAGATGCTCCCATCCTTATCCCGGCACATTTCGGCTCGCGGCACGAAGCCTTTGCGGGATGCGTTGAGCTTCTGATAGAATTTGCGTGTATCTTGAGAACGGCACAGCTGTTCCATCTCCTCGCACTCCGCTTCTTCCAGGCGGCGTTTCTTCTCCTGAAAAAGGCGGGCCTGCTGTCTCCGCTTCCGTCTATAATGTTCCACGTTCTGCCGGGTACCTTGCTGCAGCGCGACCGCCCGCGCTGCGTCCTTCTCCTCCAGAATCTGTCTGCACTCTTCGTCGAACCAATCGTTCCGTCGACTTCGACCCATATACCCGACGTTGTTCTCCGCTGCGTCGTTAATGGCTGCTTTGACTGTATTCCAGCAGTCCTCAAGAGGGGCCCCATCGAGCTCACCCTCTTCCGGCAACGCTGCCTCGAGATGCTGCGCGTATGCAGTGGCGACATCAGGTTGCTTCAGTCGCTCTAGGTCGTACCGCGGCGGTCGTCGGTACCGAACATTGTTGATGACGGATAGTTTTGGGCGCAGTTTAACCATCACCAGATAGTGGTCAGAGTCGATGTTAGCGCCACGATATGTCCTGACGTCGATAATGTCGGAGAAGTGCCGTCCATCAATCAGAACGTGGTCGATTTGTGATTCTGTCTGCAGTGGTGATCTCCAGGTGTACCGATACGGGAGGCTGTGTTGGAAGTAGGTGCTGCGAATGGCCATATTCTTGGAGGCGGCGAAATTAATTAGTCATAGGCCGTTTTCGTTCATCAGCCGGTGAGCGCTGAACTTCCCAATAGTCGGTCTAAACTCCTCCTCTTGGCCAATCTGAGCGTTCAAATCTCCTATGATGATTTTGACGTCGTGGCTTGGGCAGCTGTCGTACTCACGTTCCAGCTGCGCGTAGAATGCGTCCTTATCATCATCAGTGCTTCCGGAGTGTGGGCTATGGACGTTGATTATGCTGAAGTTGAAGAACCGGCCTTTGATCCTCAACCTGCACATTCTTTCATTGATCGGTCACCACCCGATCACGCGCCTTTGCATATCGCCCATCACTATGAAAGCTGTTCCCAGCTCGTATGTGTTGCCGCAGCTCTGGTAGATGGTATGATTACCTCTAAACGTTCGCACCATTGATCCCTTCCAACAAACCTCCTGCAGCGCTACGATGCCGAATCCACGGTCCTTACGTACGATATGTGTAAGGAAATAATTGAGAACATTCTTACAAACGAGCGTGAGGTGATCCAAAGGTGGAGGCAGCACTACGAAGAGTACCTGAATGGCGATTTTGCAGAAAAACGGTGGCGGTATGGTAATGAACCTAGGAGCACGCACGCAGGATATACGACTTCCGGCTCCGAAACTCCAGGAAATCCAAGAGAATATCGATCGGCTAAAAAACAACAAAGCCCCTGGAGTTGACCAACTACCAGGAGAGCTGTTTAAACACGGTGGTGAGGCACTGGCTAGAGCGCTGCACTGGGTCATTACCAAGATTTGGGAGGAGGAAGTTTTGCCGCAGGAGTGGATGGAAGGTGTCGTGTGTCTCATCTACCAAAAGGGCGATAAGCTGGATTGTAGCAACTACCGCGCAATCACATTGCTGAACGCCTCTCCTACAAGGTACTCTCCCAAATTGTATGTCGCCGAATAACACCAATTGCAAGAGAGTTCGTGGGCAGAACCAAGCGGGATTTATGGGTGAACGCTCCACCACAGATCAGGTGTTCGCCGTACGTCAGGTATTGTAGAAATGCTGCGAATACAAATGCCTACACATCATATATTTATGGACTTCAAAGCCGCATATGATACAATCGATCGGGGCCAACTATGGCAGCAAATGCACGAAACCGGATTTCCGGATAAACTGATACCGATGATAAAGGCGACGATGGATCGGGCGATGCGCGTAGTTCGAGTTTCAGGGGCATTCTGGGGTCGTACACTAATTACGTAAGCATTTATGGGGGGAGGGCTCCAAACAAATAAAAAAATATTTGTATGGGAAAAATCTTACATGGGAGGAGGGGGATTGAAAAACCCGGAAAAAATAGCTTACGTAATTAGTGTACGGCCCCTCTCGAGTCCCTTCGAAACGCACAGAGGGTTACGGCAAGGTGATGATCTTTCGTGTCTGCTATTCAACATCCCTTTGGAAGGAGTAATACGAAGGGCAGGGATTGACACGAGTGGTACGATTTTGACGAAGTTCGTCCAGTTATTTGGTTTCGCCGACGGCATTGATATTATGGCACGTAATTTTGAGAGGATGGAGGAAGCTTACGTCAGACTGAAAAGCGAAGCTAAACTGATTGGCCTAGTCAGCAACACGGCGGTGACGAAATCGAGGTGGTTGAAGAATTCATGTACTTTGGCTCACTGGTGATCTCCGATAACGATACCAGCAGAGAAATTCGGAGACGCATCATGGCAGGAAATCGTACGTAGTTTCGACTCCGCAAAACGCTCCGATCGAATAGAGTTTTTCGCCGTACCAAACTGACTATCTACAAATACGGATACGAGACCTGGACGATCCTCGTGGAGGACTAACGCACACTGGAAGTTTTCGAAAGGAAAGTGCTGCGTACCATCTATGGTGGGGTACAGTTGGCGGACGGTACGTGGAGGAGGCGAATGAACCACGAGTTTCATCCGTTGTTGGGAGAAACATCCATCGTTCACACCGCGAAAATCAGAAGACTGCGGTGGGCCGGGCACGTAGTCAGAATGTCGGACAGTTACCCGGTGAAAATGGTTCTCGACAATGATCCGACGGGAACAAGAAGGCGAGGTGCACAGCGAGCAAGGTGGATCGATCAGACGAGGACGATTTGCGGACTCTCCGCAGACTGCGTGGTTGGCGACGTGCAGCCATGGACCGAGCTGAATGGAAAAGACTTTTATGTATAGCACAGGCCACTCCGGCCTTAGTCTGGTAATAAATAAATAAAGTATGCCTTCAAGGGGGGTACTATCTCCACTTTTGTGGAATTGTGTTGCAGATACGCTATTGATATTACTGAATAATGGCGGTTTTCCTACCATTGAATTTGCCGACGACTATCTCACACAAGGATGTTATCGATCATTTAGTAATTTGCGTTCGATCATTTAGTAGTTTGTCAATAAATCGGGACAAATTTGCGATTTGGGCGTAACTTATTTCTTAAACAAACATGGTTTTGTGGATTCCGTAGAATGCAAGCATTTTTCTCCAAAACTAATTCCCTTACCTGCTACCCTATTCTATCGGATACATACCGTGGTTTTCTCAGGAAATGCTTGCTGTAACTGGAATTCACCTTCCAATGTTTGTTTACAAAATAAGTTACGCCCAAATCGCAAATCAATCCCGAAATCATTCCAGAAGCTGAATTTCAAAATGTGTTGTATGGTGAACTTCTAGTGCGAAGGTTTTTCTACAACTCTGCCTAATGGTTCGTTGTTTGAATTCCACTAGTAACGGAGTTACAGCTATAGTTTCAGTAACTTAGACTAAATGATAACAAAATTCCAATCATTTAAAAAAGTTACTGCCACTAGTGCTATAACTCCGTTATTAGTTGAGTTCTAACAACGAACCATTCGGCAGAGTTGTAGAAAATCCTTCGCACTAGAAGTCCCCCATACAACACATTTTGAAATTCAGCATCTGGAATGAGTTATTGACAAACTCCTAAATGATCGAACGCAAATTACTAAATGATAACATCGATACTAACGATAACATCCTTGATCTCACATTGATAGTGGATTTGTGTATTACTACTTTATTCGACCTGAAGCAAAACACTCTCCAGGTAGATCAAAGTTGGTGTCGGTTATCCGAATAAAACATCTATTGTTCTTTTCACTGAAAATTGTACCAGAAACGGTATTGGCCCATTACATCTTTTTGGTTCTGAAATCAATGTAACTGATCAGGTAAAGTATGTGGGGCCAATTCTTGATTACAATCTTTCCTGGACACCTAACATTTAGTTCAGAATCAAAAAGGCGTGTATGGCTTTCGGCCAATGCCGACGAACCTTTGGTAAAACTTGGGATCTTGAACCTAAATATATCAACTGCATTTACGCAACAGTTGTACGACCAATTTTGGCTTATGAATGTCTTGTATGGGGGCAAAAGGATGAAATGAGGACAATTCAGTCAAATTTAGCCCATCTTAAAAGGATGTGCCTAATGGCAATGACTGGTGGTGCGTTATCTTCGACTGCTCTCGAAGTTCTCTTCGATGTAGTCCCACAACACATACATCTCAACCAAGAATCATTTTCTTGTATTCACCGATTAGGATTAGGGAAACTCTTTTTCATGGAAACCAACGGCTCGCTCTTCGAAGGTATACTAGGTGCAGACGTCTATTCGCGTGAGCTGAGATTAGAATAGTTCCACTCACTGGGTAGAAATTGCACTGTCTTTCAAGCGGAAATATTTACCATAATGTGTGGAGTGAAATCCGCACTACAGCAACACAATATTGGCAAAGTAATATATTTCTGTTCAGCCAAGCAGCTGTTAAAGCTCTCGTTTCGGTCAACTCAAGGTCAAAGTAAGTAATCGCATGACGAGCTCAAATTGAGGAGCTGAAGTCAGTTAATTCACAGCTTATATAGATATGATTAATAATAAACTGCTATTATTAATAATGAACTGCCGTTACAGTGTAATACTTGTAATAAAACAGTATTTGAAGTATTTGGAAGTGAAAAGAACAGGAAATGCAAATGTCAAGGAAAAAACAGATACACGGAAGTAGTTATAAGGAGTTTATGTGCATTTGAGATAAATTAACTCATTTTGTGCAGAGACACTACTTGAGGTCCAAAAATGGACCATTACGACCGCATTTGATCCAGTGTCATTTCCGATTCCATTAAACCATTATGATTTTTAGGAGTTCAAAGCTCGGACGTTGAGTATTTTAAGATAATTCAAATTTGATTTTTTTTCTATTATTATTAGATTCCCGATGCCGGTCTATGTAATTTTCGGTTTTGGTAATTGTCTCGGCTACCCTGGGCATTAAATTATCACCGTGTTAGCCTCATAATATACGAATGCAAAAATGGTAATTGCCTCAGAAATCTCGCAGTTAATAACTGTGGAAGTGCTTTAGAGAATGAAGTATATAGATTTAGTGTGTGGGCGAAAGCTCAGTCGATTATCGGGCGAAACCCGTTAAACGGTAGAAATATAATACCATACGTATGTGTAGAAGCTAGAACGACGAGAATAAAAATGAGATGAGTTAGTTCATTTGGAGACGTCAAAGCAATCAGTAGTTTATTTTATTTCCTCCTACCGAACAGTTCTTTAAATTATAATAGTGGCGACGAGTGATAAAAAGTGTCAAGGTCAAGTTACTGTGCTACCATAGACATATTTCGGCGGACTTTGCGTTTGGCTGATGCAGAGGAAGAATCTTGCTGAAGGAAGAATCTGGAACACTTATGCTAGGGACATAGCTGGACACGTTACTAATTCTGGAAGATTTCCCTATTCTGGACAGATTATCTAACGAGTGATCCATCAGTGAGAGAATCTTTAGAACCTTAGCTTCTAACAACTGGTGAAGTGTACGTATCAGTTCAACATCTGCTGATCATTTAGCCATTGCACAGTTTGAAATTCTAAAGTGATATTTTTCACATTAGGGAGGCCATTTTGGACGCCGAGTGATTTCTTTATCTATTATCAGTTTTATTATGATGATATAATAGACTGGAACAAAGAAAAGAAACTGAATAGCAAAAGGACAATAAGTAGGCCTTCTTACTAATTCATTTTTCTTCTATTTTGTGTAGATAAAACAGCAAGAAAGTGAGACATTGCCGGTAATTCCACATCCAGCCTGCCATTTATTTCGTCAATTGACGGCTCGCGAGGTTGCTGACTGGCATTGCCGCGAGTAGGAAATCCCTCTAATCCCTGGGTCGGTAAATGCTGACGACGAGTTCCGGTGAGTTTGATCTTTTTTAACTTTTGGGAAGCTGTATCTGAAGTTATTGCCTATTAGCTAATTCCTGCTGTTGCATATTGACTTATTTATAATACCAATGGCTCAGTCCAATATTACAACCACACTGGAACCTTTTCGGAAGGGTTGTTCATTCAGTGATTGGGTGGACAGACTCAGATTTTTTTTTAACATGAATAAGGTTCCCGATGACGCCAAAAGGGATCATTTCATTACTTTAAGTGGTCCGGTGATCTTCCGAGAACTCAAGCTGTTGTATCCTAACACGGATTTAGCACAAATTGACTACACTGAAATGGTTTCCAAATTGAAAGCTAGACTAGATAAGACGGAATCAGATTTGGTACAGCGCCTAAAATTCAATGTTAGAATGCAACAGCCAGATGAGTCATTGGAGGATTTTGTATTATCAGTCAAACTTCAGGCTGAATTTTGCAACTTCGAGAACTTTAAAGAAATGGCCGTTAGAGATCGTATAGTCGCTGGGATTCGTGACAAGGCACTCCAGCAGAGACTTCTCAATGAAGAGAAACTTAGCTTGGAGAGTGCTGAGAAATTAATAGCTACCTGGGAGATTGCAAGAAATAATGCCATAAATATGGATTTTAATAGTGGGCTCGATCAAATAGCTGCACTTAAAGCTAACGGGGGATCTGGAACAAGATTGCAAAGACTAGCAGCTACTATGGAATTAGCATCTAGATCGCTACAAAATGAAGGCCGGGTTGAACGTGGCTCAGTTAAAAGCAGATTAGGTTATTCACCGTATAAAAAGGATCAATGGCGCAACAGGCAATGGCGCACAAACAATGGACAAAGCAGGCAATCGGACAATAGGCGATGGAACGATGGAATGCAGATGAATGACGAAGGTCCTCGACGATGGAAAAGTCCTGATTATTCTCAAATGGTGTGTGATTTCTGCAAAGTAAAGGGTCATATTAAGCGCAAATGCTTTAAATTGAAAAACATGAAGAGGGATGCGGTAAACAAGATGAATTCAAATGAATCAGGCGACAATCCGGAACTATATTTGAGTGAATTGGTCAACAGAATGCGCACTGAGTCGGACAGCGAGAGTGAAGTAGAGGGTGAGAATTTTTTGATTGAATGTATGCATGTGGCTTCTATTGGAAGAATTAGCGATCCTTGTTTATTAAATGTAAAGATTAATAATGTGCCGTTCAATATGGAGGTAGATTGTGGATCGTCTGTGACCGTGATGGGCAAAACCAATATTATGACTATTTCCAGAATAAGCTATCAAAAGCAAAAAACAGTTGATTGTTGTGAATGGTTCACAACTTGTTACTGAAGGAGAAGTAGATGTTACGGTGTGTTTAAAGGGAATTTCCAAGAAAATGAAACTGTTAGTACTTAATTGTGACAACTATTTCATTCCACTTTTTGGAAGACCATGGTTGGATGCTTTTTTCCCGAAATGGCGACAATTTTTCATCAATAATATAACGAGCACTACGTTAACTACACAAGAAGAAATAATTGAACAACTTAGACATAAATATAAAAGCGTTTTTGTGAAAAATTTCTCTTCTCCAATCAAAGGTTTTGAAGCCGATTTAGTAATAAAATGTCAAGATCCGATCTTTAAAAAAGCGTATAACGTCCCGTACCGGTTGAAGGATAAAGTTCTGGCTTATTTAGACAAATTGGAGAGGGAAAAGGTCATAACCCTGATCAAGACGAGTGAATGGGCATCGCCAGTTATCGTAGTGATGGAAAAAAATAACGAAATTAGATTAGTCATCGATTGTAAAGTTTCGGTGAATAAATGCATTATCCCGAATAGTTACCCATTACCAACAGCACAAGATGTTTTTGCGGGTTTGGCTAATTGCAAAGTATTTTGCTCCTTGGACCTCGAAGGAGCATACACACAGTTGTTATTATCTGACAAGTCTAGGCAATTTATGGTGATTAATACCATTAAAGGACTCTATATCTATAATAGATTGCCGCAAGGCGCGTCTTCAAGTGCGGCAATTTTCCAACAAGTCATGGATCAGGTTCTAAATGGAATAGAAAATGTTTCGGTGTATTTGGACGATGTTTTAATCGCAGGAAAGGATCTTGATGATTGTAAAACAAAGCTAATGGTGGTACTTGACAGATTGGCAAAGGCTAATATTAAAGTCAATTGGGACAAATGTAAGTTTTTTGTAAATAATTTAATACATTTAGGACACGTTATAAGTGAACATGGATTAAAACCATGTCCAGACAAAATTACTACTATAGAGGAAGCCAAAGCACCTAAAAATACTACGGAACTCAAATCATTTCTGGGTTTAATTAATTATTACCATAAATTTATACCCCGACTGTCATCTAAACTATATTATTTGTATAATTTGCTCAAAACTGGCAGTAAATTTATTTGGGACGAAAGATACAATACGGCATTTGAAGAAAGTAAAAATCGTTGATAAATACTAATTTTCTGGAATTTTATGACCCGAATAAGCCTATTGTTATTGTCTCTGATGCTTCGGGCTATGGCCTTGGAGGAGTGATGGCTCATATTATAGAAGAAGAAGAAAAACCTATATATTTCGCATCATTTTCCTTAAACGCTGCCCAGAAGAATTACCCAATTCTTCATTTGGAAGCATTGGCTTTAGTATGCACGGTGAAAAAATTTCACAAATTTCTATTTGGCAAAAAATTTTTCATCTACACAGATCATAAGCCATTGGTAGGAATATTTGGAAAAGAGGGAAAGAACTCTATTTATGCTACTCGATTACAGAGATTTGTGCTTGAAATGTCAATATACGAATTTGAAATAAGTTATAGGCCATCGGAACGAATGGGGAATGCTGACTTTTGTTCCCGCTTCCCGTTAAATGTTTCAGTCCCAGATGAGTTTGATAAGGAATTAATCGGTAGCATTAATTTTAGTGACGAATGTCCTATGGATTTTAACATGATTGCTGAAGAAACTTCAAGGGATGAATTTTTACAATCAGTCATTTTCTTCATGCAAAAGGATGGCCAACAAAAGTAGATAAAAGATATATCAATGTATTCGCTAATCAACAAGATTTGGAATTAGTAGATAAATGTCTTCTATATCAAAACAGACGATGAGAAAACAGATTTTAAAACTTTTGCACGCTAATCACTCGGGTATCGTTAAAATGAAACGGTTAGCCAGAACCAGCGTTTATTGGTTTGGTATCAATGCGGACATTGAAAGATTTGTTACTTGCTGTGATACGTGCAATAGTATGGCTATAGTTCCAAAGGTTAAAACTGAATCTAAATGGATACCAACAACACGTCCCTTCAGTAGAATTCATATTGATTTTTTTCATTTTGCTCATCACACCTTCTTATTGACAGTTGATAGCTATTCCAAATGGATAGAAGTGGATTGGATGAAAAATGGTACAGATTGTAAGAAGGTGTTAAAGAAACTTGTGGGCTTCTTCTCCAGATTTGGTTTACCAGACGTGCTAGTTTCCGATGGCGGCCCTCCCTTCAATTCTTTTGCATTTCAAATGTTTTTAAAACGGCAAGGAATAAATGTCCTCAAGAGCCCACCATATAACCCTACCAGCAATGGGCAAGCAGAGAGGTTGGTGCGAACGGTCAAAGACGTACTAAAAATTTTTTTATTAGATCCTGATTTTTCACACTTGGATTTGGAAGACCAACTACACTTATTCCTAATTAACTATAGGAACAATAGTTTGACGATGGAGGGTAATTGCCCTACACAAATGATCTTTAAATATAAACCAAAGATAATCTTAGATTTAATAAACCCTAAAATGCAGTACAAAAACTTTTTATGCTCCGATGTTATTCAGGGCAAACAAAATGATATGCAACAACAACCATTTCCCATGCATGATGAAATTCTGGTAAAAGGTGACAGGTACATTACTAGAAATGTATTAGATCCTTTTGAGAATCTGACAGAAGGAGATGAGTTATGGTATAAAAACCATAACCCACACCATACGGCTAAATGGCTTAAAGCAAGCTTTATTAAAAGGCGCTCTCTTAACTTATTTCAGATTCTAATTGGAAACGCGTTAACCATGGCCCATCGAAATCAACTACGTTTGAGTAAGGAACGAAACCCTTCCGACGGTCCAATAATACAATGGAGCAGGCAACAGCCGCAGCAAGCGAGAAGTCCCAGTTGTGACGAATTTCATGGATTTACGGAAGCAGAATTGAAAAGAGGAAAGAAGCGTAAATACGCTGTGGAGGGTAATGAAATGCCTGTAGGCTCACCGATCAGGCGATCGAAAAGGTTGAAAAGGACGAGAAAGATAGATGATAATTTTGTATACTCAAGTTAAAATAATGTGAAATTGATCACGTTCGAATTAATTATAATTTTAATAATGTACCCTTGAATTAAAAATAATTTTGAATTTTACTAAAATACAGTTATAAGAATCTTTCTAAATGGGAAGAGCTGAAGTATATAGATTTAGTGTGTGGGCGAAAGCTCAGTCGATTATCGGGCGAAACCCGTTAAACGGTAGAAATATAATACCATACGTATGTGTAGAAGCTAGAACGACGAGAATAAAAATGAGATGAGTTAGTTCATTTGGAGACGTCAAAGCAATCAGTAGTTTATTTTATTTCCTCCTACCGAACAGTTCTTTAAATTATAATAGAGAACACTGGCAATGTCCAAGTGGGGGATGTAATGTCAATAAAAAGAAGAATGTGTCTAATGACGATTACTAACCAGCACCAACCAGCACACAATTCATTGACCTAGTGCGTGAATGCACAACAAGAAAGGTAGGATTGCCAAGAATCTACGCACTACTGACTTTTTTTTTTAATTTTTACGGTAATTAAAATACGTTAAAATTTCTGTTGGCTTTTAGTAATCCTCACTTCCTACCTCTATATTGGAACATGTAGGTTATAAAGGTTTTAAGGAATTCATAAAACAAAAATTATTCACGCAAAAAAGTTGATTTTAAATCTCCCTATTTGTATCTCGCTCTTTCTTTTCAACATCCGCAAGAAAGTAGGGTAATAACTTCACTAGTTGATTTAGATTACGAATAAATGTTAACGTTTTCTTTTTTTGTAGAACAGTGTTACACAGTATTTATAATTATTTTGTCTGTGTTATTGTTACAATGCTCATTTAATTTTGATTGAAAGGTATTCTCTTCTAAATTGGCATTAAACTCTTTAGTTGCATCTGATAATATGATAATGTACTTACCAGTCGTAGCAGATTCTTATTGACAATCAAAACACTGTTATCTTTTAGTCAAACTAATGGAATGAAAACGAAACATGTAGGATATCATTCATAATCCATGCGTCATCCATGCTCAATTAACCCCATTAAAATCTGCGCGAAAAAGCAGCATCAAGAGGCGCTAATCAAATGAGATCACCGAAAAGCATTGTAATTTAGTTGGCTTCTAGGTATCTTTTATGGCAAGTAATCGTGCATATCGATATTCAAACATCACTTCAATGTTGTTTCCAGCATGTAGATTCAGCCATTCTACGCATAAATGTCCCATGTTTGTATTATTCACGATGAAACGCATAATCGGTTTTAATCATTAATAAATATAATAAATATGTATACATTGTTTCTACTGCCCTGATTTTTAAAAAATAAATGGAATGGGAAACGGAAAATCATTTTGAGTTCCCATGCAAATAAATTAATTTGGCCACAAAATTTGAAATGCAGGCAGAAGAATATTTCGTTCCTTAATTGATATGACATTAAAATTTCGATTGTAAATGGAAATATGAGACAATTATGCGTACAACGACAATCTATATTACAGAGCTCCTAGTTTCATTGATTACGCCTCCGTGTTGGTGGTTTGTGTGTATTCAATGAAGGGCGAAAATTTTTATCAGTCAAGTGACTACCGAAAGTGATTCTTTGCAGCAGGTTTTCTACGAAGACTGTCCCAACAATGATTTTTTGCTAACCTTCAAGAATGTCCCAATTTTGCTTTTTGTTTATTCATTTTCAAACAGTCACCACCTTCCATCAGATAGATATAAAATTTTCCACAACAAAGTTCTTGCCTGGCAAACGTAAAATTAGGTTGAAAGATAAGACAAATTACGTATTCTCTTCGCACTAATTCAGGCCATGATGAAATCCTTCTTCCGAGCTGCATCCCATTTTTCTCGCATCGACGGCAGACAAATTGGCACAATTATTTTAGCACTTTACGAATTGAGAGCATTTTCTTCTTCATTATCATCGTCATGGTCGCAAAACGGAGGAATGGAAGAACCCAACCAGGGGCCACAGAGACAACTCAACAATCCTCCCCTTACAGTGAATGGGACTCCTTCGACGGATCCGACGGCAAAACAACGATCGCCAGCATTGCAGGCTCCGCTTAGTATCTGGTGGCAATTCATGGTTCTTTGTGCACCGTGGATTCCTTTCTAGGCAATAGAGCCGAACTGGTGGCACATTTTACACGCACGAATTAGCACTATTTGCACCGATTTTTTACCAAAAACTCGCGAGAAGAACGAACCGAATAAACTTTTTCGCGATAGAAATCTTTTTCACCTTTCACGCACAGAAAAAATGACAACAGTGACATCGCGGAATGGCACCAGGGTCGAATTCGAGGGAACTATAATTTGAATGGGCGCGTTTAGTAGTGTGCCGTTTGAAATATTTCATTCTTCGTTACTTTGTCAGGGGACTGAAGAGAAGGCTAATACGCCTACCCACCATTCGTTCAATATGGCGTACAATGTTTTTGTTTTAATTTCGTTGATTTCATAATAAAATAAAGCTTCGGAAGTATTCACGGGCTTCTTTTCGACATAAAAAAGTCATGCAAACACAAAAGCCTCGATATACCTCAATCAATTGCAAGTTTTCACCAGAAGAAGTTATATGCCGACAATTAGCACTAACTGCGAACGAACCAATCACCCAAAACGAGCAGCTGAAATCGGGTATACCACCCAGAAACTGGGTACCAAAAACAGAAGTACCAAAAACGATGTTGGGTAGAGTGCCACTGTACCGCGGATGACAGGCGTTTCACCCTCCTGTACTTTGTCACTGCACAGAAAAATCGTAATTACTAACGAGCCTGGATTAAAAACAAAGAGACGCAATACTCCTACCTTTAACAACCTTGTGCTCGATTGGAACAACCAATTTGACAGCAAATGCGCTGTTCCAATTTTGACACTTCATCTCTTTGTTATGAGTGCAGCCTCTTTAGTAATTACTATTGCGATTTTTTTCACCATTTAGACTCTTATGATACAAATTTCGTCTTACTCAGATTTCGCTTTCGATTTCGCTGCTGGCTACCGTGCGCATTTCACTTGAAGATCGTGACAGCTGCCGCAAGTCCCCTCATGTTTACATATTTTTTCATTGTTCTCAGCTCTCCAGCTGATCATGTTTACACAACAAAACCAGCTGGTGCTTCGATGTTTACATTCAGTCCCATTGTTCTCAACCGACCAAGTGCTTGACGATCAAGGTAATCTATAAAAAGGTTGTCGAAAATGCCTTGAAATACAAAATTGACAACTCTTGAATTTCGTCGAGCGAATCTAATCATTCGTGAAAAATACAATATTTCTCGGGTACTTATTCAAAAGGACGTATGTGATTTTGTAAACAAAGATTCAAACGTCGATTAGTCCGATCTGATGGCACTCCTTTGCAAACCAACACCACCAACAGGTAGCCGAAGCCTCCCCCTATCTGTCTATGGCGATGGTTTGCGTGGGAGGGCTATCAGATCGGACTAATCGATGTTTGAATCTTTGTTTACAAAATCACATACGTCCTTTTGAATAAGTACCCGAGATTTGTAGATTAAAACCTATTAAAACTACAGTATCCCCCCGCTTATCCGGACCTCGCTAGTCCGACGACTCGTTAGTCCGGATCTCACTAATTCGGAATTTTCCGGATTAAAAAGTATCAACACCCATTTAAACACATTATGCTGTCAGTTTTCAAATTTGTGCTGTGATTTTGTTTTGGTTCGTTCGTATGGATTTGACAGCCGGATTAACGAGAGAAACCCCGATAGTCTGGCCATACATTTGTCGGATCAGCGGGGGTATACTGTATATAAATACGATATAAAAGTAAGAATGGTATTAGCAGAGTGTATGTAATTAAGAGTGGCGACACTGTCAGAATTGGAACAGAATTCATCTGTCATTCCCATACAAAACCGTGTTCCAAACGAGCAGGAGACCTGTCAAATGCGGCACATGTCGCCACTCTTAATTACATACACTCTGGGTATTAGTGCTAAAACAAAAAAATGCATCTTCAGATTCATCTTCAAGTGCTTCATCAGGTGTCGCATCCATGTCGTAGAAAGAAAAAGTGAAATTATAGACACTTCCGAAGGAAGGTCAAAAAAGACAAAGAAGACCAAAATACCAACTTTAGCACAAAATATTTATTTTGGACGACATCAAATATACTCTATTACCAATCTAGAATTTCACGCGCGGTTATGGCTGCCGTTTTTTGACATTTTTCTAGTCAGCCAAGTGTCAAAAACCGGCAGCCATTACCGTGTTCGAATTAAATTACCGTGGATAATTAAATCATAACACGTCTGTTTGGATCGATATGTGTGGGACTACAATGCACATACCTTCGCATCGGTGTACCCCCCGTGCTCTCTCCATAAACGCGCTAGCACTTATTCAACCTGTGTAGAGAAACTTATAACAAAACGAAACGTTCTAACGGTCGGACGCGATACAAAAAACTCTGTATTCTTTTTCTTTAATAAATTTCCTTTCTAATACTCGTTAACTCGTGTTTTTTCCGCGTGTGATTGTTTATTGACCGAATTCCCCCCCCCGATACGCTTGTGAAGCTGCGTCGTCCAACCAGTAAATCCGTCAGGTTATGTTCCCAGTTCCCGGATCGGAGAATTGTCGGTCGTTCCGCGTGTGAAACCATCTGGAAGAATCGATTTCGTGATCGATCGGTGGTGTTCCGCCCTGAGTGTGGGCGAAGAGCAAGAACGAGAAAATTGCTTGAAGAGTGCGAGTAGTGTTACCTCCATTAGTGAGAAGAGGAGAGGAAGAGTTCCGAACTTGCATGGTTCGAAGAAACGAGAAAGTTGCTAGTGTTTCGAAACGTAACGTGCATCGAAGCTCGAAGAAAAGACAGCAACAGTGTTGTGGCGAAGAAAAGTGCTCTGCCAATATGTCCGACGCAAAGTTCACGTTTCCGAAATTGTCTGGTTTGAACTGGCAGACATGGAAAATAAGGCTTGAGATGCTGCTGTCTCGTGAAAACTTGTGGAGTGTAGTGTCAGATCCTATGCCGGACGAAGATGATCTTGACGACGAGTGGTTGAATGATGATCGCAAAGCGAAGGCAACAATTGTTTTGCTGGTCGATGACAGCCAGCTACCACTGGTGAAGAAAAGTGTGCATGCTAGGGATGCGTATATTGCCCTACGCAATTATCATGAGAAAACGTCGCGGTCGGTTCGTGTGTCACTCCTCAAAAAGTTGTGCGCGATAAATTTGGCAGAAAGGGGAAATTTGGAACAACATCTACTCGAAGTGGATGATTTGTTCGATAGGCTGGAGGCCGCAGGAATGGAACTTGATAAAGATACAAAAGTATGTATGCTCCTGCGCAGCCTTCCTCCGTCGTTTGACAGCCTGGTGTCAGCTCTGGATAGCCGTCCAGATGATGATGTAACATTGGAAGTGGTGAAGGCCAAATTGACCGACGAATATGGTCGACGACTAGAACGCGACGCGAGTGGTTATAAGTCGGAAAAAGCTATGCATTCGGTAGTGAAAAATGAAACGCGTACATGCCATTTTTGCAAGAAGGTTGGCCACCTCCGCCGTAATTGCCGAAAATACAAAGAATCGCTGAAGAGTGAAGACAGTAGTTCGCGGAGCAAGAGGCATGAAAGTGGTAATGCGAAAACGGCACAAAATGATGTGAAAGTGAAGCCTGCCGCCGGTGTGAGGCACGTCGCGTTTACGATCGGCGGGAACACACATGCGTGGATTGTTGACAGTGGGGCGAGCGCCCATATGTCGAGTGATGAAACGTTTTTCACGGAATTGAACAAATTTGCGGGCGGTTGGATAACGATGGCCGATGGACAGCAGACCCAAATCCTCGGTGAAGGTCGCGGAGTATTATTCGGGTACGATGACTGTGACAATGTAGTGCGAATCGAAATGAATGATGTCAAGTTCGTGCCGGGTCTCGCGACTAGTTTGATATCGGTCGTGAAACTAGCGGAGAAGAACATGAGTGTTTCCTTCGGCAAGGATGGATGCAAGGTGATCGATTTGAAAGGTGATACTGTGGTTACCGGTTCACGTAGCGGGTTCTGTACATCCTCGTCTAGGTGGTGCTGCCATGAAGGCGACAGAAAATCAGCATTAAGAAAACTGTCAGCATCAATGGCATAGAAGGCGCAGCAATCGCGACTAAGCTGCAACGCAGCAGATTCTAACCGAAGGTTTGGCAACCGGGTTCAAGTTAAGCGACTGTGGTTTAAAGATTATTTGTGAGACATGCTTGAACGGGAAATTAGCTCGAGATCCGTTCACGGAAGTTATTGATCGGAAGTCATGGCAGATTTTGGACATAGTCCACACGGATCTTTGCGGTCCCATGAAAAATGAAACCCCTAGTGGCAACCGCTACGTGATGCACATAATTGACGACTTCAGTCGCTTTACCGTGACTTATTTACTGAAGCATAAGTCAGAGGCAGCCGGCAACATAAAAGATTACGTGCGCTGGGTAGAAACTGCATTCGGACGCAAGCCGCGCATAATTCGTTCAGACGGAGGGGGTGAGTTTGAGAACAAGGAGTTGCGTAAATTTTATCGAGACGAAGGGATTAAGCCGCAATTCACCACCCCATATTCACCCCAACAGAATGGGGTGGCCGAACGCAAGAATAGGTCGATAACCGAGATGGCCACATGCATGCTTATCGACGCCGGATTAGAGAAGCGCTATTGGGGCGAAGCTGTGCTCACAGCGACCTACCTGCAAAACCGCTTGCCTTCAAGGTCAATAGAGACGACGCCCTACGAGATGTGGTGGGGGCGGAAACCCGAGCTCCAACACTTGCGTGTGTTTGGCAGTGCGGCCTATGTGCACATCCCAGAAGTGAAGCGTTCTAAGATGGACAGCAAAGCGAGAAAAATGGTGTTCGTCGGCTATTCTATGGAAAACAAAGGATATCGGTTCCTGGATCGCGAAACTGATTCCATAATTGTTAGCAGAGATGCCCGTTTTCTGGAACTAGGTAACGGATCTTCTTGTGTACAGTTTCCAGTGGGCGTCGACCGCGAATCAAAGGTAGCAAGAGAACCAAATAAGGAGGAGCAAGAAATTGAAGCGCCGAAGCAGGAGGAGCAATTAGTGGACCATGATCCATTGGATGTTTCGGGAAGCGATGAGTTCTATGAAGCAGATGAACCGGAGGAGGTGACGGAACAAGAAGTTAGAAGACGATCTACTCGTTCAACTCGTGGTGTGCCACCACGTCACTTGGGAGATTATGTTCTAGATACGGCGGAAGAAAGAGCGTCTTGTGCATTTGAAGAACCCAGTAACTATCAAGAAGCTATACGCGACGTCCAATGGCGTTCTGCAATGGAGGAGGAGATGAGTGCTCATGAACGCAACGGAACGTGGGAGTTGGTTCGTTTACCGAAGGGAAGAAAACTCGTTGGGTCTAAATGGGTCTTCAAACTCAAAAGTGACGAAAAAGGTGAACCAGTAAAGTATAAAGCCAGAATAGTAGCTCAGGGCTACTCGCAGAAAGAAGGAGTGGATTTCAACGACGTCTACGCGCCAGTCACGAGTCAAGCAACACTTCGCACGTTCCTTGCCGTTGCCGCGAATAGGAACTACCATGTTCACCACTTCGATGTTAAAACCGCGTATTTGCACGGATCCCTCGATGAAGAAATCTTTATGAGGCAGCCGCCCGGATTCGAAGAGGAAGGTCGAAAGCAGTTAGTGTGTAGATTGAGACGGAGTATCTATGGTCTGCGGCAATCAGCGAGGTGCTGGAATCGGCGTCTGAACGATGTCCTTTTGAAACTAGGATTCAAGCCGTCAATGACGGATCAGTGTTTGTACGTGAGAAAGGGAGAATGTGAGGTGCTATTGCTCGTCTACGTAGATGATCTTCTGCTGGCGTCGTTATCAGAAAAAGCTGTAGTTGAGATTTTCAACAGTTTGAAGCTGGAGTTCGAACTAACTTCGTTAGGACCAGTTCGTCATTTTTTGGGTCTCGAAGTACAGCGTACTCAGGGCGTGTTCAGGATTCGCCTACATCATTACATTGCAAAGCTCATCGAGAAACACGGGATGCAAGAAGCGAAAGGAATGAGGTCGCCAATGGATCCAGGCTACCTGCGATCAGAAGAATGTAGTGAAGTTTACGTGGATGCCACTCACTACCGAAGCCTGGTAGGAGGCCTATTGTATATCGCTGTGATTGCTAGACCAGACATCGCAAACGCCGCTACGATACTTGGAAGGAAGTTCAGTGGGCCAACTCAGCGGGATTGGTCTGCTGCCAAACGCGTATTACGCTACCTGAAGCAGACTAGCGGATACTTTCTGGTCATTGGCGGTGATCCAGGACAGCGGTTGATCGGCTATTCAGATGCGGACTGGGCCGGTGATCCTGAAAATCGGCAATCAACGACTGGATTAGTGTTCTTTTTTGGCGGATCAGTAATTTCTTGGGCGAGCCGTAAACAATCAAGCATAACCCTATCGTCCATGGAGGCGGAGTACATGGCGTTGAGCGAAGCGTGCCAGGAGGTGATTTGGCTCCGAGCCCTGCTAAAGGATTTTGGTGAAACGCAAGACTTGCCGACTATAATTCGTGAAGACAACCAGGGATGTTTATCGTTTGTCAAGTGCGAAAGGATGAGCCGCAGATCGAAGCACATTGACACTAGGCAGAAGTTTGTTCAAGAGTTGTGTACCAAGAAGATCGTGGAGTTAGAGTACTGTCCAACGGAAAGTATGATAGCAGACGTCTTTACGAAGCCGCTGGGCCCGATCAAGCATGCACTGTTTGTTGACATGCTTGGTCTGCAATTGTGAACGAAGATACTGTCCATTGAGGAGGAGTGTGGGACTACAATGCACATACCTTCGCATCGGTGCACCCCCCGTGCTCTCTCCATAAACGCGCTAGCACTTATTCAACCTGTGTAGAGAAACTTATAACAAAACGAAACGTTCTAACGGTCGGACGCGATACAAAAACTCTGTATTCTTTTTCTTTAATAAATTTCCTTTCTAATACTCGTTAACTCGTGTTTTTCCGCGTGTGATTGTTTATTGACCGAATTCCCCCCCGATACGCTTGTGAAGCTGCGTCGTCCAACCAGTAAATCCGTCAATATGTACAAGGATGTTAACGATCATTAAGTAATTTGCGTTCGATCATTTAGTAGTTTGCCGAGTTTGCCAATAACACATTCCAGAAGCTGAATTTCAAAATATGTTGTATACATACATATATATGGTGGACTTCTAGTGCGAAGGTTTTTCTACAACTTTGCCTAATGGTTCGTTATTAGAATTCAACTAATAACGGAGTTAGAGCGCTAGTTGCAGTAACTTAAACTAAATGATTGGAATTTTGTTATCATTTAGTCTAAGATATTGAAACTATAGCTATAACTCCTTTACTAGTGGAATTCAAACGACGAACAATTAGGCAGAGTTATATACCATAGAAAAACCATCTCACTAGAAGTCCACCATACAACATAATATGAAATTCAGCTTCTGGAATGTGCTATTGACAAACTACTAAAGGCTGTGAACCATTCCACCGATTCGTTTAACTTTTAGTTAAAATTTAACAGTTCGATGGTTATTTCGCCGTGGTTAAAAATAACCCTGCTCTGGAGCATGGTTAGATTTGACAGTTCGATAGTTAAACTTTGTTCGCGAGAAAAGTGGCGCCAAATCCATTTCGTTCCGAATAACTATCAATCCTTCAAATCTCAAATGGGTCGGCTTCGGAGTAAAATTTTAACAACGATGGGAAAATAACCATCGAAGTGTCAAATTTTAACTAAAAGTTAAACGAATCGGTGGAATGGTTCACAGCCTAAATGATCGAACGCAAATAACTGAATGATCGTTAACATCCTTGGATATGTAGAGGCTAACTATGATATATTTAATGTCATATATGTTAGTGGCATACTATGATACAAAACAATTCGATGGTTACTGCGCCAACATCCTCCCTTACCCGAGAATCCGTCCAATGCCGATCTTTCAGTTTCGAATCTGGGAGCCGGAATCGCCTTCGTCAGTATGTCGGTAACTTGCTGTTGACTTCCAACGTGCTGCGAACCGATCACTTTTTCGTCGATCTTCTCGCATACGAAATGATGACGAATGTCTATGTGGTTACTTCGTGAAGAGTAACCGACTTCGTTTTCCGCTAGGTGGATTTGCGCTCTTGTTATCGCAAAAATGGTTATTTTCTCAGTACCGCCGGATAGCTCCTGTCGTAGTCCTCGCCACCAGATAGCTTCTAGGACTGCTGCCGATACCGCCATACCCAAGTAACCATCAAGCATTAATTAATGCATGTATTAAATCATAGAACATCATATTAAATGCTAATTGCATTAGATCAATTTTAACGATGTAAAGATGCATTTATTAATCAATTGTCAAGCAACGATACACTAGTTTAGCGTTACGAATGCAGCGATGCATTACTTATATTTCATTTCAACATATCTAAGTAATGAAGCATTATTTCGGTCGTAAAAGGGCCTTTTTCCACTTTAAGTCAACTTTAATGACTGTATTATTTGCAACCATATATAGTTCCATGGTTACTTGGGTATACTCCGCTTCAGTTGTCGAGAAGGCCACTGTCGATTGCCTCCGACAATTTCACGATATCGGTCCGCCTGACTTCATGAACACATATCCCGTGGTGGACCGTCGCGTCTCGATGTCGTTTCCCCAGTCCGCATCACTGAACCCAGTCAAACTTTCGTCTTCTTGTTTCTTGTAAATAATTTTCATCTCCTTCGTTCCTTTCAGGTACCGCAAAATGCGCTTCGCTGATGTCCAGTGCGATTTGCCTGGATCGCTGCTAAACTGGCTGACTGCATTCACGGCAAAACTGATGTCCGCGCGCGTGCAACACACCAGGAACTGGAGACCTCCCACCAGCTCACGGAACGAAACTTTCTTCATCTGCTTTCGTTCATCCTCACTGATAGGACTCATCTGCTTCGTCAGTTTTTGATTGTGGTCCGCCGGGGTCGCAACTGGATCACAGTCCCCCATGCCGAACCGTTCGAGTATCTGCTACACAGTATACTTCTTTCGCGTCACTCGGATGCCAAGGACTTTGTTGGCAAATCCAAGATCCTTCATGACGAACTTCGACGTAAGCTGCATCTTGAGGTGGTTTATCCAACGCTGGTTGTTGAAAAAGATGAGGAGGTCATCGACATACACCGCTACTATCAGGATCTGGCTGTTTTCAATTTTATAGTACATGCACGTGTCGTATTTCGATCGCTTTAGTTCCAATTCGCCATCCAGCTTCTGTTTTCAAATCCTGCTGGATTGTTTCAGTCCGTATAGCGCTTTCTTGAGCTTGCAGACACTCCTCGGACCGTCAGGGTTGACGAATCCTTCTGGCTGCTCCATATAAATTTCCTCCTCTTCCAACTCACCTTGCAGAAACGCTGTTACTGCATCCATCTGGTGAATCTTCAGGTCCAACCTGGCAGCCAACGACATCAAATAGCGGATGGTGGCATACCGGGCCACGGGCGAATAGGTCTCTTCGTAGTCGACACCCTTGACTTGAGAGTAGCCCTTTCGTAGCACTTGCAACGGAGTGCTTTCCTTACAGCGGGCTAATCGGCAAGCTTCCAGGTCTGATTCTTCATCTGCGCTCGGTACTCCTCGACCATTGCGTCCTTCCAACGGTCGCTGTCCTCGCACGAAATCGCTTCCTGGAACGTCTGTGGCTCGACGCTCGCATCACCTGGGGTTGCGCGAAGATGTGGAATTTGGGAACTTTCGTCAGGAAGAATACTGAGTCCCAAATGAAAATCCCGATACTTGCCTGGGGTTACGCGCTCCCTCGCACTGCGCCTTACCAACTGTTGTGTCAGGGTCGATCAACGTCTTGTCGGCGTCTTCTGATTCCTCGGATTCGGTTTCACTGAGCTCGTCATCTTGCGCCTCCAGTTCGTTTTCTTCACCGTCTACGAACTGTTTCTCTGCAACATCCATCTCGTTCTGCACAACCATTTCGAAAGGTGCTTCTTGGGTGGAATCTTCTTCTCTCGGAGTAACTTGACCTTCCTTCAGAAATATCACGTCACGACTCACTGCTACGTCCTGCGTCTTGAAGTTGTACACTCTGTACGCTTTTGAGTTCTCGCTGTAGCCCATGAAGATGCAACGTTCTGATTTCTCATCCCATTTGCGTCTCTTCTCCTTCGGAATGTGCACCATGACTTCGCTTCCAAACACACGTAGGTGCGACAAATCGGGACGCTTTCCCGTAAACTTCTCTTCAGGAGTGACTTGAAGACCTTTTGTCGGTGAACGGTTGACGACGTATGAAGCAGTGGCTACCGCTTCCGCCCAGAATCGTTTTCCAAGCCCAGCATCAAACAGCATACTCTTGGCACGCTCCACCAACGTTTGGTTCATCCGTTCTGCAAGCCCATTCTGCTGTTGTCCGTTCTGATCCGCTTGATTTGCTCTTCCGTTTGGTTCTCGACAAATGACTTGAAATCTTCAAATGTTTCCCAAACGTCCGCCTTCGATTTCAAAAAATATACAAACGCCTTCCTGCTCGCATCATCGATGAATGTCAGAAAGTACCTGCTTCCTCCCAACGATACCGTCTCCATTGGCCCAGAGAGATTGGAGTGGACCAGCTCGCGCACCCGATCAGCACGATCGACCAGCTCCTTCGTGTGGCTAACGACCTTGCACGAGCTCTTGTCGAACGTCACCTGGTATCCACTCTGGCACATCTTGCCCACGGACAGCAGATTGAAGGCCAAATCTGGAATGCACAGCACATTCTTCATGATGATACCACACGACGAACCTCCGATGTCTACTTCCAGATTGATGACGCCCTTCGAGATGACGTCAGCTTTCGCATTATTCGCTACGTTGATACTTGACGACACATTTTCAGCTTCTTCCAATAACTTCCTGTTCTGGCACAGATGCGTCGTTGCACCGGAATCGAAGATCCAGTCGGCATTAACCTCTGACGACTGTATTGCGTTGAACGCCGCGTAGAATGCAGCGTGACCACTTTGGTTCCCTCGGGTTTCCTTCTTCTCACTAAATTTCCTCTGGCACTGCGATGCATAGTGTCCCGACTTCTTGCACCGGAAACACTTCACCGGAGACTTTTGTCCAGATTTCTGCTCCAGTCTCGGATTACTGTAAAACGCACCATCACTTGACTTGCAATTGTTGCCGATCTTCACATCCTGCAAGATTTTCGCCTTGACGATGTCCGCCGTAAGCTGCATTCCCGACGACTCCAATCCCAGGATCATCGGTTCGTACTGCTTCGGCAGGCCTTTCATCAGCAAACTCGCTAACCAGGTGTCGTCCACTTTGAAACCTACCTCCGAAAGCAGGTGACACGTCGTAAACAGTTCGTTCACGTACTCCTGTGTCGTCTGGAAAATGATTTCTTCATCCCGTTCAGCGCCAACCAGTCGGATTCCCGTCAGTCTTCTCAACAGGCCAATCTTCAGTGTCGAGCCGCTATGCTCGTAGAAATCCCGCAAATTGTCCCACGCTTCTTTTGCGGTTTTGGCAGTCCGCACTAGTCCGTAGATCTTGGGATCGACGTTTAGACATATCGTGGCCAAAACTTGCTCGGAAATCTCGTCGCTCACCGCCGGTTCACCATTCTGCCGGTCCTTTACTGTGCACCACGTCCGTTCCTTGATCAGGATCATTTTGGTCGCGAAAGACCATCAGCTGTAATTTTCCGAACCGATTAACACTAGCCGCACCGGCAATGATACAGAGCTGCTCGGCAAACGACCTCCGATGGCGGCTTGATTCCTGGTACCATTTCGAACTTGGTCTTCTTGATCCCCGGAACCATCTCGAGATCCGTTTCCTCCTTCTCCGGCCATTTTCTTTAAACTTTTCTTCGGGTTGAACAAATGTCCACCTCGCCAAACAGAACTGTTTCCTTAGCAACTGCATGGAGCCCATACAATTGGACAAATAAATCATAACACGTCTGTTTGGTTCGATATGTAGAGGCTAACTGATACATTTAATGTCATATATGTTAGTGGCATACTATGATACAAACAATTCGATGGTTACTGCGCCAACAGAAATGCTTCCAGCGGATGAGGGGGGTAATGGAATTGGTTTCATTCACCACCAAAGTAGTAGTGCTGGTATCCATGAGTTCTAGAAATGTGCAAATAGGAGTTCCAGTTGCATGTGACGTAGATGGGGTCGGATGATCGATTTGTTTCACTTTTGGCGAATAAAAAGATGTTATGGAAACTCATATGTGGATATGTACGTTATGTGGAAGATATTGATTTGAAAAATGTATTGGAGGTAACCGCTTTCCCTTCGATGGGACTCGAACCCATGACCCTACAGTACGCTAGACTGGTGCTTTAACCAACTAAGCTACGAAGGACCTCCGTCGGCCTTCGCAACCTAGCGGCTACTGAACGAGCTCGAGATTCCCAAATTGGACGCATAGTCAAATCACTCGCAATCCATTTATCAAGCCAATACTTCCACATGTGTATTGTACACGTCCACATTAGAGGAGCGCGAGTATTTAGAATGTCTGGCGGCTATACACATTCTTCATCAGCAACGGTACTGATCAAGTGAGGTTGTGTAAGCTATTTGCCAGTCGGTCGTCAAGCTCAGACCCGACCGCATTGCGTAGGCAAGAGCACGCAACTCAAGTTCAGTTCAATCAAAGGTAATTGCCTATTTCCGGGGATTAAACCACCCGACTTGGACGTTAATTTACAATGTTATGGAAACTCATATGTGGATATGTACGTTATGTGGAAGATATTGATTTGAAAAATGTATTGGAGGTTCGATTTCCGGTGCCGGTCTAGACAATTCTCGTATTGGAAATTGTCTCGACTTCCCTGGGCATAAAAGTATCATCGTGTTGGCCTCATGATATACGAATGCAAAAATGGTAACTTGGCTTAAGCCCCAAATAACGGAACCCAATATAACGGAACGGCGACGGAAACGGCAAATTTGGCAGAAAATATATGGGCTAACTGTCAAATTTTCCGTTTCCGTCGCCGTTCCGTTGTATTGCGTTTGGGGCTTTAGAAACCTCGCAGTTAATAACTGTGGAAGTGCTTAATGAATACTAATCTGCGAGGCGACTCTGTCCCAGTGTGGGGATGTAATGCCAATCCACTTTTCCGCAAGCGCTAATGGCCACCAGCTTGCCTGCGAGTAATCGCCATTACCGTGCGTGAAAAGCTGGATAGTAGCGTTGTTGTTGTTTGTATACTTCCTTCTGTTCAGAGGTGAGGCCTGGCAGGAGTGTCGAGGGCAGATACCTCTGCGGCACCTCAGAAGTAGGAGACATGAAAGGGTCTGCATCGTAGCTGAGGTAGGAGCGGCATAGGAGCCACCAACCTAGGGTCGCCTCCGGCTTGGTAGACAAGTGGTGCCACCCTGTTGCAGGACGGTGTGAACACCATACTGAATGAGGACTGTCTATGTTGTGAGATGGTGGCATGGGGTACCTCCTGCAGCGTACCTGTAAGATTCTTGCAATCACTCGAGCGGCATAGGCAGGTGAGTGTTGGGGCACATGCGGTGCCAGTGTGTCTTGTGCACATGTGGTGCATGGGGTGTGTTAGGAGAGTTGAGGCGCATACGTGCACTTGGGCACGTCATATGCACAATAGTCATTCCCCGATGTATTGCTTAATTGCGGGCCGGGGGAATGACCGGAGAGGAAGGAGTTGGTTTTAGTGGGTCGGGAGTGGTGATCCCATCCCCACACTACCTGGGTTCGCCTCCCCAGGTGTCTGGTTTGAAAGACCTATGAGTTTCCCCTCATACAATTCACCCCGGGAGGGTGGCCAGCAGGCAAACTGGCCTCCGCTTTTTTCCTCTTCTTTCACCTTCTTCCTCTATTCTTTTTTGTCTTCTTCTTCACACTTTCGACTTCTTCTTTCTCTTCTTCCTGCTTTTGGACTATAGGGACTGCCTCCGGCAGCCGTCCTTGACTTTTAGCTAGGAGGAAGAGCAAGCTCCTTTATCGGATCCCCCTAGCGACGCTGGTGTACAACACCGAACCGACTACTCGCCGTAGTAGGCCCCGACAGATTCCACAGAATTCTGCCCCAGACAGTACGCCCTTTGTACTGCCTGGCTTCGTCCTTCTTGACTATTAACTGCGGGGGCGAGGAACTCTACTGGCTGAGCCCCCACAGTAAGGACGGCGGGTGTTCTTGGAATCTTTTGCTAGACCGCCGGGATGCGAAATTTCCTTTGCGTTTGGCTTCCCATTATGGCAGCAATCCTACACCCTTTTGCACTGCACCTTCACAGCACTTAACGTTCCCGAACCACGGCACTTTCGGGGGAACTCCAAATTTTCAATCGAACAATCGAATTAAAATATTTACAAATCCACAGTGGTGGTGGATGTTGCCATTAAAACAAAAACAAAAGCATAGTGGGTATAGCCAGTTAAAGCGACACACAAACTACCCAAAATACACTCGGCGACAAGACTAAACAAAACGGGTTAATTGTAACTCGCAGGTTACAGGTTGCAGATTTCCATTACGAACGCGGTGAAAAAACCCGGCGAAAATTACTCTTGCGAAAACACTGGGAAAACTTAGTTGAGTGAGCAGAAATGTAGCGATCCGACTGGCTCGAGCGTTGGACTGGGAATGGGATCTATCATTTAATAGCCGCTAAATTGCGAAGGCCAACGGAGGTCCTTCAGCTTAGTTGATTAAAAAGCACCAGTCTTAGGTACTGAAGGTCATGGATTCGAGTCCCATCGAAAGAATACATTTTTAAAATCAAAATCTTCCACATAATGAACATATCGACATCGGAGTTTTAAAGAACATTGTAAATTAATATCGGGTGGCTATAGCCATATTATATTATATTATATTATATTATATTATATTATATTATATTATATTATATTATAATAACCGAAAAATAGGCAATTAACTTTGATTGAATTGATTTTGTTTTTAATCATACGAATAAAACTAAACCACTCATATCAAGAAAAAGTCAAGGGTCCATCGAATTAGGCATAATAACATAAATATATAAATTAATTTTTTCATTCCTTCAGCAAATATGTTCGGTTTAATCTTCGACGGGTTTGCAGAATATTTTCTTATGTGAAATTCACATATTTTTTCTAGGATTGTGTAACGGTATTGGGGGCTCGTTGGCGGTGAAAAGGGTGCTTGTGGAGGAGTCATAACAAGACACACATTGGGACCAACGGTTAAAACTGCTTGTTTCGTAAATATGCACTGCCCCTTTATTTCCTATATAACCTTTCCGACCAGTCAAATAACATCTTTTTTCGACTGAGAATATGTTTTCCAAATTTGGTTGAAATCGGTCAAAGGGTTCAGAAGTTACACTGAGTTGATCTCTCATCCACACCCGTTTTTTTCCAATGACTCTCCCATCCCTTTAATCATATCCTTAGAACAGATACATAATAAGTGTTCCAAATTTGGTGGAAATCGGTCCAGGGGTTCAGAAGTTATGCTGGAACATACATACAAACATTCTAACATTGAGTTTTATATATTGATATGTGATATAGAATGGAAGAAACACGTGCCTAGATGCATTGATACTAATAGATATATTGTACCATTTATATCATTTATAACATCCACACTTTATAAGTATACGCGGGTGGGCGGGTATGATGAATGATACTAAAATATAATCTAGAAATTTCATGGGTTCAATCACTCAATAAAATTTGTTTAAAGCTGGAGATCAATCAGTCCTCTTGTCTTTAATTACACTTTTAATGCTTTTATTATATAATCGATTGTATATATTCAACTGATACATCCAATCTTGTTCTACCTTGAGCGCACACGAGATTTAGGTACAATATTGATTTTTCCAAGATTTTGAGATATGCTTTTCAGACAAGAATATTATTATGAAAATTAGAAAGCGTAAAATGCTGGAATGCCGATGTGTAGTTTATACCATTTTACAAAATAAATAAGTTTTTTGTTTAAAGTTGAGTTAATGATCGTTTCTACATGCATTTTGAGATAATGGGTGAAAAGGCGAAAAACTAGCCTATAATATAGGTATAAAAGGTGTATACAATATGATTAAAACACTCATTCGATTAGCTTCACCATGGAAGTTTCACCATGAAACCATTTATAGATTTTTGATTGTATCTTGTAGACATTCACGTAGGACACTGGTATAAGCATTTTTTTGTGGAAGGAAACTTTGCTACATTGTTGGAATATGTGTATATTTTTTGCCAAAAACGGCGTCCATAAGCTTAAAAATAGTAAAATATCAGATGTATAAAGAGGAATAGTGTTCGTCCAAAGGTTCCGTTAATAGGGAAAAAAGCGGTGTAGATTCTTCTCAAATGATAATACACAGGACTACCTAGCAATGTACGAATATATACTGAAATAAGAATAGCACACACGTTAATTATTCAGCAATCTGTGTGCTAAGAGTTCGACGATTTCTTCGCCGTTATTCCATCGAATGTTCACAGCATAGAATACTCTCCTTATGCGTATTGGTTATGTGGGTATTACACTGAACGTTTATAGTTAAGCCTTATAGATATAAAGTGACTACTTTTCCGCAGGCGAGGCCACATTAGTAGCAGCTCCGGTTGGTCTTTGGCCCGGGAGAGGCCCTGAATTAGTACAGTTGCATATCGCTTCGAAAATTCTTAAAACTAGTCCTCGAGTGCGGGTAACAACTCGATGTTGTTTTAGACCACTTAGAAGTTTATTTCCTGAAAGCAAAAAATAATGTATATTAGTCATTTTTCTATTATTATACTAACTAGTTTTCATATTAATATGAGACAGACAAAATATTGATAAAACATAATATTTATTTTATACAATTCTCTACAACATACATAACATACATAAAATACAATCGATTAACACTTATGACACAGAGGCTAATAGAGATAATAGCACTTGAAAACTTTTTTTTGTAGAGGATGAGGATGTGGAGCGATTGTTTATTTGTGCAGATTACATATTCCGATCTCATGTTTCCGTAGTCATCGCTAGGTCAAAAGTTCGTCTTAAGGGAATACGAAAGCATCTGGATTGAATTCAGCAGCACACTTTGCCGAATAAAATACTTTCTCACACGGATCCTTGTATCCAGCTTCTGAAATATTCACAATTATATTAGTTTTTTTGCTAATTTACACTGAATCATTTTCATTTCATTTTCTAATAATATAATAAGTTCCGATACTCACGTGTATCCTTACAAGCATTCAAAGCTTCCTTGGCGGGAGCTTTAAGTTCTTGTGGTAACATAGCTTCGATTTGTGCAGTTGTCTTGGACAGACTAAGATCCCCCTTTTTCGTAAGCTAGTGAGAATAATAATGAAATAATAATTAAATAGCCCAACATGTGTTCTATATGCTCAATGAAAGTGTAATAATTGCACAATAGGAATACACGACCATCGACTTTGTAAAATAGTACAATAGCAGATAGAAGTTATACAGCCCTGAAGAAAGTGCACATCTTGTGCTCCATAGAATATCCATCGCCTTCAAGGTGTTCCATTGTGCAATTTCTGTATGTGGCGACTAAATCTAATATCTTATGTTCAAATAGTTTACCGTTCCAGCCATTTGAGCAATACACATGGTATAGCATTTCAGTTCTTTATCCGCATCTTCTGAAAAACGTCCGGCCTTTAACTCATCTAGTGCTGCTTCGACGACATTAAACTTCGGTGCACATGCCTTCCTCATCATGTCCAGTGAATTTTTAAGTTGTTTAATCGTCATCTGTTAAAAATAGTATTTTCAATCAAATTTTCGTTAAATTAAATATAATACGGGGATACTCACAGCACTCTCACTTGGATTGAACATTATCAGAGATAGCATCATGACTACTACCGTTACGACATTCATGTCTAGTACTCATGCTGAACTGTTAGAACAGAGATATTCACACCAATTTCTCACATCACCAAATAGTCACTCAATAGGGCGGACTCCTTGAATTTAAGCAAACATAGTGCAGAATCATGCCTAGGAAACTGCGAAATTGGTCATTTCCACCTGTCTAGCTAATGACATGTTCCGAAATCGATGAAATCACACCGCCATGGGGCAATCGATGGCGTACGCTCAACGCAAGCATGAGGCGTCAGTCAACCGATGAGAAAGCGGTGTCATAATTACCGAGATAATTACTGCTTGGAAAGTTCTATGGGGAAGGTCACCGAAGCACATCATTCCAGTTGAGAAATCATTGTTATAGTCTGTCCAGACTATAAGAACAGACAAACATACGTAACACTGATGAGATTTCTAACAACCATCAGCTCAACGATCATTTTAAATTCGACTGCTTACAAGTTTTACAACTAGAGGCGCGCGCATCGCATACCTTTATATTTGACACTAGCAGACCCAACCACATTTCGTTTCGCCTAAAACTGATTTATTCTCTGATTAGTTATGAAAAAACCCAGAAAAAATGCTTACGTAATATGTGTATGATCGCTTAGGTACCACACATGTTTCGGACAGCAGAACAAAGGAAACCGAAGCGACAATCTTTATCTGATAACTAAAATATCTTTTGGTCAGACAGACAGAAATTCATTTTTATGCATATAATAAGAAGATTAGTATACAATATATTGTCTCAAACGACCGATGTTATTTTACAATCATTATTTCAAATACATATGTTGAACATATGGATTTGTAATGGATTTCTTTCCATAACAATGCCTGTAAATAGTACATACCATTTCTAGGTCTCTCTTCCGCCTGGAAATAACAAAAGATATGTTAGAATTTTAGTAAGATTTGGATTGTCAAACACATATCATACCGATTTATCGTTCAGCTTTACCTCGGCACTCTTCTGTGCCTCGCTCAGCACATCGTCCACGAAAATCATCATATCGCTCATCTTGTCCGGGTCCTGTTTGAACTGCGCTAAGCGAGTGTCGAAGTCCTCCTGGAGATCCCGCGACTCCTGGATGTCGAGATTCATTTCCACGCGCATGTTGTTCGATCGAATAATTTTCTGGTGGGTGTGTAATGAGTCTGTAATGAGCGAAAGTCTTATAAAAACTTGATATTTTCAGGGATAAGAACTTTCGTTTATTGGATCAAAATATTCTATGGAATCAAATGATTTCGTGGACAAAGTTTTTATCTCGCTTACTGAAGACACACAAGAGAATCAATAGTCGTAATTTTAAAGCATGTTGCAGAAGTTAATGCAAAAGTTCCCATCCACGTGACCAACTTGTAGTTTATGACTACCTAGCAGCCACAGTAGGTACCGGACACCGGTACAAGGAAGCATCAAATCGATATTTATGATTAAAAAAAACTTTCCTAACGAAAGGGTTTGCTCGGTTTGCTCAATTCGCTATTGATGATGACAAAAAAGAAAAAGCATAGCATATTCCATGGTCCTTGATTTCAATCTAGGATAAAAATCACAAAAGCATGAGGATTACTACCCCTGGCCACGCCCATCTTCACCGTAACTTGGGAGGAGAAGGAAGTGTTGATGTAGCACTTACTTAATGAGAGGCCTCGACTCAACGTCACCCTCATAAGTACCACCCACGGAGTTGGATATTGGGGAGGGTATTCTTTGGGTCAGGATTTGCCTGTAGCTGACAATGTGATCATGGTAGATCTCATGATAAGACAAAAGAGAAAAAAAACATAAACAAGCCAAACAACAATTAATTGCATATTATTCGGCAGCTCGGCCGTGCTTTTTGTTAAATATCTTGACTGTGCATATGCACAGCACATGTTTCGAAATGGGCAAATTGATATGAAATTTGCGAAAAAGAATCCACGTGTCTTGGAGGGACTCGAACCCTCAACCTCCTACTCTCTAGATAGGCGTGATAACTCCTACACAACAAGACCACTTGAAGGTCACGTTTGCGGAGAAGCCATCAGAATCCGAGTACCAACCTCCACCGCGGTTAGCTCTTTTTTGCAAATTGAATATCTTTCGGATGCTTGATTTGTCCAATCTTCACATGTGCTTTACTGTTGTATATCCGCAGTCAAGCGAGTGCACCTTGTTTATTTATTCGTGAGAGCATCACACGCTATGCTAACGGGCTGGGCGGATTTGTATAGAGTGCGGATCGATCACACTCTGCTGTGCCAAAGGCTTGCTTGGATAAAGCATTTGATGATTGTGACTGCTTGCATTTAGTCGAGTTCATTAGCATACCATTGATGTTACACTAGTTTGAAACATATGCAATACCAGTTTGCAACATAGCAGTTTACAAGCGATTTTAGAGCACGGTAAATTTTCAGATCGTCCGCCTAAAGCAGTTATCCGGAGTTCAGGTTATTGCACAGGTCATTAACAAAAATAATAAAGATGAGCGGACCTAGATGACTGCCTTGCGGTACTCCAGGGGGAATGCCATGGCGCCATGTACTTTGACAAAAGCCTTGAGTACGATTTTAACCACCGAATGATCCTATGTAGTCGATCAAGTTTTTCTATCTCTAGTGCATGAGGTACTGTAGCAATGAAAGACGTGTACTCGTTTCAAAGCTTTATTGAAGAATGTCTAAGTTCTTTCGTTTGTCGAAGTTTTATTCACTTGCTAGTTTTATTCATCATAGCTTACTACAACTCGGCCATCCTGACATTTTCGATGTCCTCATCGAAACAATCATGAGTCGGGCAATCATGATCTATCCATTTACGCATATTCTGTGGTAAACAAACCAAATTAAAAGGAACATTTGAAATTTGAAACCCTTCAATATCATTAACGACATATCGATCATTTGGCAATATTTTTAAAATTTTATACGGACCTTTGAATTTACTAGAAAGTTTATGCGAACTGATATTCTTCAACACAACAAAATCTCCCTCTTTATAATTGCTTGTAGCATTTCGTTTTTCATCAAAATTTATTATTAAATTATTTTGTTGAGCTTTTGCTCTCAGTTCAGGCAAATTAGGAGGTTCACTCCCGCGGGATGGTAGTCCCTCGGGTAGTCCGAAGCACCTTCTTTCCCCGCAAAAATATCCACAAGGCCACATGGAGATCACCTAACCAAGAAACGGAAAACCAAATCGACCACGTTCTAATCGACGGTAAATTCTTCTCCGACATCACGAACGTCCGCACTTACCGCAGTGCGAATATTGAATCCGACCACTACCTCGTTGGAGTATGCCTGCGCTCAAAACTCTCGACGGTGTACAACACGCGTCAAAGTCGGACGCCGCGGCCTAATATTGGGCGGCTACAAGACGTTAGACTAGCCCAAGAATAAGCGCAGCAGCTGGAAGTGGCACTCCCAACGGAAAAGCAGCTAGACGCAGCGTCTCTTAAAGATGGCTGGAGAGATATTCGATCCGCCATTGGTAGCACCGCAACCGCTGCACTTGGCACGGTGCCCCCGGATCAGAGAAACGACTGGTATGACGGCGAATGTGAGCAGTTAGTAGAAGAGAAAAATGCAGCATGGGCGAGATTGCTGCAACACCACACGAGGGCGAACGAGGCACGATATAAACAGGCGCGGAACAGACAAAACTCGATTTTCCGGAGGAAAAAGCGTCAGCAGGAAGATCGAGACCGTGAAGAGACGGAGCAACTGTACCGTGCTAATAACACACGAAAGTTCTATGAGAAGTTGAACCGTTCACGTAAGGGCCACGTGCCACAGCCTGATATGTGTAAGTACATAAACGGGAACCTTCATACGAACGAGCGTGAGGTGATCCAAAGGTGGCGGCAGCACTACGAAGAGCACCTGAATGGCGATGTGGCAGACGAAGATGGCGGTATGGTGATGGACCTGGGGGACGCGCGCAGGACATAATTCTACCGGCTCCGGATCTCCAAGAAATCCAGGAGGAGATTGGCCGGCTGAAGAACAACAAAGCCCCTGGGGTTGACCAACTACCAGGAGAGCTATTCAAACACGGTGGTGTGGCACTGGCTAGAGCGCTGCACTGGGTCATTACCAAGATTTGGGAGGAGGAAGTTTTGCCGCAGGAGTGGATGGAAGGTGTCGTGTGTCCCATCTACAAAAAGGGCGATAAGCTGGATTGTAGCAACTACCGCGCAATCACATTGCTGAACACCGACTACAAGGTACTCTTCCAAATTGTATACCGTCGACTAGCACCAATTGCAAGGGAGTTCGTGGGGCAGTACCAGGCGGGTTTTATGGGCGAACGCTCCACCACGGACCAGGTGTTCGCCATTCGCCAAGTACTGCAGAAGTGCCGCGAATACAACGTGCCCACACATCATCTATTCATCGACTTCAAAGCCGCATATGATACAATCGATCGGGACCAGCTATGGCAGCTAATGCACGAAAACGGATTTCCGGATAAACTGACACGGTTGATCAAAGCGACGATGGATCGGGTGATGGGCGTAGTTCGAGTTTCAGGGGCATTCTCGAGTCCCTTCGAAACCCGCAGAGGGTTACGGCAAGGTGATGGTCTTTCGTGTCTGCTATTCAACATCGCTTTGGAAGGGGTAATACGAAGAGCAAGGATTAACACGAGTGGTACAATTTTCAATAAGTCCGTCCAGCTATTTGGCTTCGCCGACGACATAGATATTATGGCACGTAACTTTGAGAAGGTGGAGGAAGCCTACATCAGACTGAAGAGGGAAGCCAAGCGGATCGGACTAGACATCAACACGTCGAAGACGAAGTACATGATAGGAAGAGGTTCAAGAGAAGACAATGTGAGCCACCCACCGCGAGTTGGCATCGGTGATGACGAAATCGAGGTGGTAGAAGAATTTGTGTACTTGGGCTCACTGGTGACTGCCGAAAATGATACCAGCAGAGAAATTCGGAGACGTATAGTGGCTGGAAATCGTACATACTTTGGACTCCGCAAGACGCTCCGATCGAATAGAGTTCGCCGCCGTACCAAACTGACAATCTACAAAACGCTCATTAGACCGGTAGTCCTCTACGGACACGAGACCTGGACGATACTCGTGGAGGACCAACGCGCACTGGGAGTTTTTGAAAGGAAAGTGCTGCGTACCATCTATGGTGGGGTGCAGATGGCGGACGGTACGTGGAGGAGGCGAATGAACCACGAGTTGCATCAGCTGCTGGGAGAACCATCCATCGTTCACACCGCGAAAATCGGACGACTGCGGTGGGCCGGGCACGTAGCCAGAATGTCGGACAATAACCCGGTGAAAATGGTTCTCGACAACGATCCGACGGGTACAAGAAGGCGAGGTGCGCAGCGGGCAAGGTGGATCGATCAGGTGGAAGATGACTTGCGGACCCTCCGTAGACTGCGTGGTTGGCGACGTGTAGCCATGGACCGAGCCGAATGGAGAAGACTCTTATATACCGCACAGGCCACTTCGGCCTTAGTCTGAATAAATGAAATGAGGAGGTTCACTCGATGGTTGTCTATTTCGAACAAATGATTCCAAATTTGAATGTTCGTTGTGTAAACTATTTTGTAATTGACCAAACAATAATACACTAGGATAATTACAAATTGCTTTATTAAATGTATTGTTAAAAATATATTCTATTTTAAATAACAGTTGGTCCCACGCATAATTAGTTTCATTACAAAGCTTTGCTAACATAGGTGTTAATGTTTTATTCATCCTTTCTACTTGTCCATTAGCTTGTGGAGTACGTATTGCTGTTTTAACATGCTCAATGTGATGCGTTTTTAAAAATTCTTCAAACTTCTTTGAAGAGAATCCACTACTACAGTCAGTGACTATTCTCAAAGATTTGCTATAATAATTCATATATTTTTTTTAAAATCTGTATCACTTCATCAGAAATTGTTGTTTTTGTTGCAAATAATTTAGCTTAGCTTAGCTTAGCTTAGACTGACTGTACATATCAATGGTTGCTACTCCGTGATTGATCAGAACTGGTGCAAATTGCACTACGATCCAAGTGAATAGTGGTTGGGATTTACCAACTACTCTCGAAGTGCACGTTTCAGCAGCTCGCAAATGTTGATCAATAACGGCGCCGGCCAAGTCCTTACAGTCAGTTGGGAAAGGGAGGGAATGTAAGTGTGTGGTAATTGTTGCTACTAGAGACCGAGAATACCTCTGCATCTCCACAATTACCACGGGAAGGAAGTAGTGTTAGTTGGGTGGGGTAATCTGTAACATAGATCGGGATTCACCATGGAAAGTGATGTGACCTATGCAACTTCTACACAGCAGTATTAGCATTTCCTTAATTTGTTCAATTGTTCATTCTTCGCGAGAATAAACAATCAATCGCTCAAAGTGAGCGATTGTTCATTTGAATTACGGATTAGGCGCCCGCGTCATCATTTCTTTAACGTAAGAAAAGTAAAAAAAGAAACAGGATTAAAATTGAAAATAATTGATATTAATCGGAAATCTAATGTCATTCAGCAACCCTTATTTTATCTCTATTTGAGGTTAAATAAAAATGTAAATTTACGTTCATTTTACATGTCGTTTATTTTGCATTACTTTCGCGCGCGGGTGTGTGTCGCTTGCCGTGACCAGTATACCGTAATCAGGATCTCACTGGTATTAATCCTGATGTGCCGGTTGGCACTCGTGTTGGGCTTGTGCGCTTTGAGCGGCACACGGTCGCTTCCCAGTCTACATAAAAATCGCACATGGTGCAATACAAGATGTTAAATTGGAGACGATGTACATACATGTTGTGTGGAAAAGTACCTCTATCGCCTGCACTCCATCATCCTACACGACACCATATACGTTCATATGCTGACTGGGTTTGATAGGGCCTGCTTATAGACACATGCAGCTTTTTGTAGAGGTTTAACAGAGCCCACTGTCAAACCCCACCACATCCTAGGCAGGCCCCCTAACTCGCAGTGGCCATGGGGAGGGGTCGTCAAGCCCTTGGACATAGTCCCTGCTGCCCCATGTTGTTTTTGTTGCAAATAATTTAGTAAATTTAGTAAACGCATCAGTAACTATAAGAATATATTTGAATCTACCACTTGACTTTAAAGCAATTGGCCCATAATGATCTAAATGTAAAGTATTGAATGGATTATTTCCTTTGTCAATAATTTTCATAAATCCTTCTTTTTTTTCAATTGGGTTATAATAAATGCATGATAAGCAATTTTTTATATAATTCCTAACATATTTTCTCATACTAGAAAACCAGTATAGTTTTTTAACTTCCGATATTGTTTTATCTATGCCTATATGTCCACAGTTGTCATGACACGATCTTAAAACATTGTTGATCATATTTTTCGGTACAACAAGTAAGTTTTTCTCATTGTCTTTTCTGAATAGAATTCCATCCAATAGGGTAACCGTACGCTTAGTGGAGGTAGCACCAATAGTGGAGGTAGTGGGGTTTTAATGAGATTTATACACGTTACGATGGTTTCAGTTGATGCGTCGTGCTTTAAATATCCTGTTAAATGCAACTTATCTTAAGATTTCGCTTGAAAAACTATTGAAAACAATGATTTTCCTTAACAAAATTGACTCCCTTGCCCCTATATTGGTGCAACTGTGCCAATAGTGGCGAGTCTCATAAGAAACTAATGGATAGCACCATTATGGGAAACAAAATTACTTTTTACCGCCACTAAAGGAATAGTGTACCCATAGTGGTGCAAGCAATATTTGGTAATTGTTGATGTTAAATGACATCTATTTAATTTTTGTTAGCAAATTTATTAGTTTTTCTATTGAATAAGATATTAAAGCTTTAAATTTCCCATAATTATCAATTTTTAAAAAATATTTTCTTTTGTGGATCTACTAATACCTCCACTATTGGTACCGTTACCCTAATATAAATCCTGGAAAAGCAGAATTTTCTAAAATATGTTTTATATTTTTTATTTTTTGATCTTGCTCCTGAGCTATAATAATATTTTGTTGTATATCAAATTCATTAGGCAGTGCTATTGTATCTTCGGATTCATTCTTTAAGTCATTGGTGACAATTTTCTTATTTGTATACAATCTACTGAGAGCATCTACATGCTTCATTTTATCTTCGCTCCTGTATTCCAAATCAAAATTATAATTTTCCAAAAACAATGCCCAACGATTTATTTTAGGATTCATATCTTTCTTTCTTAATGTTTGCACCAATGCGTTGCAGTCAGTGAATATTTTAAATTTTTTACCAGCAAGATAAACATGAAATCTTTTGATTGCATGAACTACAGCTAACGTTTCTAATTCAAAACTATGTAGTTTCGATTCGTTCTCATCCGTTTTTTTTACTGAAAAAACTTATGGGATGAAGTTTATTATCAGGTTGTTTTTGTAGAAGAATCGCACCGAATCCAAAAGAACTGGCATCACAATGCAGTTCAGTATCAGCATTGGGATCGAAAATAGCAAGGATAGGAGCCGAAATTAATTTACGTTGTAGAAGCTTGAATGCATTAATTTGTTCTTCCCCAAAATTGAACACGACATTCTTCTGAAGCAAACTGTATAAAGTTCAAGCAATAACAGCAAAATTTTGAATGAACTTTCTGAAATAACTCATCAAACCAAGAAACCTATGAACGTCTTTGCAATTTGGAGGTAACGGAAAATTTGAAACTGTTTCTATGTGACAACTATTTGGTTTTCGACCTTTGTTATTAACTGTATATCCAAGATAATCTATTTCACTGAACAAAAATTTACATTTGTCTAAATTAACCTCCAATAGATTTTGACTTAATATTTCAAATACTTCCTTCAAAATCTCAAAATGTTCCTCTATTGTTTCTGTAGCTAAAAGTATATCATCTAAATAAACGCATAATTTATCTTCCTTAATAAGCTTATCAAAAATTTTATTTATAAAACGTTGAAATACAGCAGGTGCATTGCATAATCCAAAAGGCACACGAAGATATTCGTATTGACCACTAGGTGTTACAAAAGAAGTGTATTGAGTACTCTCAGGATTTATTTTAATTTGATGGAAACCAGATTTTAAATTAAGAATTGAGAAATAAGATTTATTTTTCAGATTATCAAATAAATCTTCAATAACTGGCAGTGGAAAATTGTCACGCACAGTATCTTTATTTAATTTCCTGTAATCAACACAAAGTCTAAAATCATCATTCTTTACTTTCTTTGATTATGCCTTCATCTAAAAGCTCTTTGATTTTTGCATCAACTTTGCGTTTTTGATCGAAAGACAACGAGGCTTCGAGGTTTGTAATGAAACGGAACCCCTTTTTTCAACTTAATTTCCATTTCATAATCAGTTTTTGCTTTAGTGGGTTTTGAATAATCAAGATACATAGATTTAAAAATTTCAGAAAAAGTTGCCAAATGATTATTTGATATATTACCTATTTTTACATTATCAAGTAAATTAGAATTGACATTGGGACAAGGGGCCCTCCTTAGCCGTGCGGTGCAATGCGCGGCTACAAAGCAAGACCATGCTGAGGGTGGTTGGGTTCGAATCCCGGTCCGGTCTAGGAAATTTTCGGGTTGGGATTTTTTCGACTTTCCTGGGCATAAACCTTTTATCGTGTTAGCCTCATGATATACAAATGCAACATTTATATAACTTGGCTTAGAAACCTCGCGATTGATAATTGTGGAAGGGCTTAATGAACACTAAGCTGCGAGGCGGCTCTGTCCCAGTGTGGGGATGTAATGCCAATAAGAAGAAGATTGAACAAATAAGTATTAAATAAATTTGATTTTGGATCTTCAGATTTCAAATTGTGTGAATCGACCGAAAACATTTTAATATTATTTTGTATTATCGTCCGTATACCAGGTTGCATGATGATCAACGAGGTGTAGTACATGATCAGGAACAACATAAAAATCAATACTGAAAGTGATATTTTTTATCAAAATTTTGTTAGAGAATTAGCATTAGCATTAGCATTGAGCATTTCGCACAAATTCGTAGGCGGTATAAGCCAAGACTATTGTATGAGAGTAGCAACACTTTCATTCTTTACCACAGATATTGATTTGGGACTAAATCGCTATCTCTTAGATGGAAGCAATGCACTCTCCAATAGTCGAGATCTATCCTGGCCACGTCCTTGCGAATGCTGAGGAAAGGGAAGCATGGTTAGTTGGACACCTACTTAAGATAGATGCAGAGAACTCTACGACCTCTCATAGGTGCCACGGGAGGTTTTTGGATTGTTAGTGTTAAAGGTTTAACAGTAGGAATCGTTCTGAGAGAACGTGAAACACAGGAAGAAATTAGATAGAAATGCAAAGTAGGAAAATGACAAACATAGGATTGAACCCACGATCTCCTGCTTATAGGGCAAAAGTGGTAGCCACTAGACCACCGAGCTCGTCTAGATCAAAATTTTGTTAGAGAATAATCCTAAAAGTTTAAGCCGTTTCCCACCGATACCACGAAAGTTTTTTTTGTTCATCAATCCTTTTAATATCTTTTCCATTGATCAAACCGCGGCGTATCAGTGAGACTGGGCTACCTGTGTCAAAAAGAGCCTTCAAATTGGTAATACTATCAATGAATTAAAACTGTACCAAGCCGCATTTTACCTGTCCGTCATTTAGGATTGCACGATGGTCGTCTAAATTGTTTATAGTCCTGTCGGTTCGTAATTGTCTTGATGTTTCAGAATTGTTTCTTGTATTTCCGTATTTCTTCTGGTGGAATTTAGTTCCTCAGGTAACTCCACAATATGCAGCAAAGTGTCCTGGTTGATTGCAGGAAAAAAACAGAGCTTCACCCTTCTGCTAGATGGTGCTGAATCGAAACGTATCATCCGGAACGCTTGAGCCACATCGTTGACAGTAGCAAAATTCTGAATTCTGGCTTGATTCCGCAGTACTTGATCCTCTATTCCTTCCACGAGATATTCGATGAGCTCTTTTTCTGGTAAATTCATTTTCTGCGCTAAAAGTCGTTTTGATTCATAATAATCTTCGAACGATTCTCGTCCAGACCAAGTTCGCTTTGCCAGTTATGTTCTTACCAGATCTCTGCTTTTCCCTTCAACTGCTTGATTAAAACCATCTTCATGATTTGTTCGTCGACATTGAGCGCTTGTTTCGTATTTGATAGAGTTTTCAAAAAATGGTTAACGTCTTCTTGATAATGACCGGTAAACGTTGGCAATATAGAGCAAAGTTCATCTTGACGCACACTGTTATTCGGAAAAGTATTCAATTGTAACGGCTGCCAAGAAGAATTGATTGCATTTCCGGCTTGATTGATATGAGGTCGTTGATTTGATAAAACAGGAGCCTCTGTTGATGGATACATAGATCTACTTGAACCTTCTGAAGTTGGAAAATATGTTACAGTTTGTGGTTCTTTTCTCCTTTCCTGCCTTCCAGTTTGGACGAAATTTTCATCCTCTATAATGGATTCCACATATCTGGATCCTGAAGCATCTTCCAGTTGGACGAGATTTCCATCCCCATCGCTTCGCTGCAATTCTCGCTTAACTTCTCAAAAGGACCTAAGTAAATTTTTTTTCATGAATTAATTTGAATACTGCAATCAATAGCTTTCATGTTGTTCTGTTGATTGCGCTATTCAAAATAATTCATGAAAAAAATGTTACTTAGATCCTTTTAGAAAAGTTAAGCGAGAATTGCAGCGAAGCGAGAATTCTTCAAAAGTTTTTTGACTACGTAGTAGCATTTTGATGGTAATCCCACTTCTGATGTTGTAGCAATGAAAGACGTGTACTCGTTTCAAAGCTTTATTGAAGAATGTCTAAGTTCTGTCGTTTGTCGAAGTCATGGCTTGCTAGTTTTATTCACGGGTACGGAAAAAGTTCTGAATTACATATTCGGAAGCTTATCTCAATTTTTTGAATATTTTCCAAAAATGTATCTATCATACAGTTCGGAACTTTTTCCGTATCATACTTCAATCAGATTTTAATTACATTTTGTCTGGAATTTATTATAAGCATTTTAAAATGATCTTCCTATGCTGTGCTGTAGGATCTGTCAAAGTTAACACCGTCGTGTGTCTTCTTCTTATTTTTACTTGGATTCGTCTATAGCTTACTACAGGTACAAACGCTTTTGAAAATTTGAAATAAATAGCATCGACCTGGGTATGGTTCTCCCATTCGCCTAGTGCTGTATAAGTAAACGCCATTAGGTTAGATGTCGTCTAGAGCTTTTTCATGAAGCCTTGTTGATGTTCGGAAATGATGGACTGTACTGCTAGGTATAACACGCCATGCAGAACACTTTCAAAAACTTCAGCAAAACAGTTCAAGGTGGATATTGACGGTTCTCTACACTTTGTATGTTGCCGATTGTTGACCGCAAATATCTGCATTGCTGAATGTGACCTGAGGAAGTCGGATGGAAAACGACGGGATACTTTCAATGTAGCTTTCATCCAATGGATGAGGATTGTCGTTAAGTACTGAGCGAAAGAAGTTGACAAACAAATTTTCTGTTGCGACAAGTGATCAGGAGAGATTCATTATTCATTCCTCAGTTGTTGACTAGTTTTGAATTTTTGACTATCTAAAGCGAATAAAATATTTAAATATAATTAATATTCGATCACACGCGGTATTGTGTTTTGTAAAACTTATGTGTTAAAACATTGTTTACTGTATACATCGCGAACAGATCACATGAGCGATTCAGGCTTGTCGAAAGGCTTGTAAGATTAATTTTAATTCCATTTCTTCTACGTTCCTGTGCTCAATTCCACAGCAAGCAATTGAAGGCTTCCATGCTAGTTATATTGCTTAAATTTTTGTAAGGTGAGGTGAGATCTCACCCAAAAACATTCTAGATCAGAATGATTATTATCGTACTCATCATATCCGGATTGATAACCTTAAGCCTTCTATGCATGTCTTACTTAATAGTTCGAATATGTTAAGGTAATAATAACTTCTAATCTTTTATCCAAATACACATTTCTAACAAAAGTGTATGAACAGATACATTATTGAACACTTGATAACAAAATACTGAAGACATTTCCAAGTAGAAAATGAAAAACGTATCTGTAGATAAAACATTACATTAATTGAATTGAAATAAAGATGACTTCATATTTAGACTGAGCTCGAAGTTGTTGGAAATGTTACCATTGGATTTATAGTCAATCACTTTCAGGCTTAGGTAATTACAACTTATTATCTATGTATGGTGTTCTAAATTATATGCCTTTTGTGTCTTGCCTTCGTACGTCAGTGAGTTGCATTATCTGGATGCAAATCATTTAATTGTTTTGCTGTATCGTTATCTGCTGAATGTATACATATTCCTTTTCCTTCGCGAACTCAATTCATATATTACGTTTTAAACACATGAAAAACATACTATTTCAGGACAGTAAAAGTCAATATTTTGAAAATATTTTCCCATTTGTTAACCATCGCCCAAATGCTCGTACCAGGGGAGGAAAAATCAATTTCGTTATCTCTGCAATCAATCAGTGTCCAGCTTTTCTCACCTGTTTCCTTTGTGTACAGCGAAGCGTTTCGCGTGAAGCTTTCCGCACGCAACGAGATTCTGTTCTGCTTTCGAAATTCCTCCGTATCCTCCCTTGCTGCACTACTTTATAAATTCGTAGAACGTTTCACTAGGATTCGAAAAAGTGTCCACTAGAAGAATTACCTACTCTACACTAGGAACAATAGAATAGGCGCTTTTCTGGAAACACTTCGTGTATATGGATTGCAACCCCGCGACCTCAGACGCGAGAAAATCTCTGCAAATTATGTATCAGTCGTCTCGACATGCAAAAATCGCACACTGATCTCCGTCCGTGCTGTGGTGTGCTGATGCTATCACGATTGTGAGTTTCGCGTGCCGCAGAGAGGCGACGAGACGACGGAAGTGATTCTCTCGCTTTCAGTACAGCCATGTGTAGTATCACCTATTACAGAGCGACCGCCAAACAAAACCAGCTATACAGGCTGGGATAGAAAAAAAGCCATAAGTAGTCGATTGATATAATATTGCGTAGATTATTTATTTTATTGAGCTGATGAGCCGTCTAAGACAGTTGAAGACATTCCACTATTCTACTAATAATCAGGACATTTAACAAACGTTGTGGCACCCAATTGATACGATTTTGATAGGAAGAGTGGGTACGCCAACTCCCCATTTTTAACATTTCGTGGATGAATAAGGATGCGCTCTTGTCCCCATGTATTGGGTCTGTTAAGTTCGTTACAACAAATTACACACTCGGTTTGTTATAAAACGTGTAATACTATTTCACAGCATGCTTGTACACAACGAATTCAATCTAGGAAACGAGGGCTCAAAAACAGGAGTTAGATGAAGTACAAACGGCAATATAAGCAGGATAAAATTTATTGTCAGATATGACCAGTGCAATACTGCTGCAAACCGCAAGTCGACCACATACGTATATGGGTGCGGTGCCAGATGCCTTACTACAATAGATGGTAGTATCATCATCATCATCATTATTAGATCTTTGAATTGCACCTTCGAGAACTATGTTGTATACCTGTTTAGAGAATATATCACCCTGCTTCAATCCATCTAAGGTCATGAAAGAATTGGATGACTCACGCTCAATTCGGACCACTCAAGCATCGCACGAATCAGCCTAATCAGCTTCATTCGGTTCGTTTGGTTCACTAAATCGTACGCTAGCCTAGCGCTGCCCTGAAGTTCACAAACAGATGATTCTGAGAAGAATCGAATCGATTCATCCGCAAGTGTCATTCCAGAATTAAGCAAGAATGTTTCGCAGAGTAAACATCTAATCCATTGTTGATCGGCCTTTTCGAAAACCGCAATGGTAATCGCCGACAATAGTCTCCGTTAACGGAAGTAAGCTACTAAACAGAATTCGTGTACCTTGTAGGCGAAATTGCGAAGTGTTTATCTCGATAGTTAGCAATACCGAGTATGTGGCCTTTTCTGTAGATTGGGGCATTTCAGGCTAGGTTAAAGGTGGTTAAAGGCTGATTTCCCCCAGAGATCATACTAATAACTTGGTTGAATTTTTCGTTGAGCACACGACCACAAAATCAACGTAGAATTACGTATTAGAGTGCAGCAACTCAGAACAGTCATTATAGGTTTCCTGCCTCACGTGCCAAATGACTAATAGCCGAAATGTAGGCAATTAACAATGTTAAGAAAACTATTTTGAGCTTTTTAGTGGAATGTCTTTACTTGTCATAAGACGAGTTTGTACCATCCCTTTTAGTTCCACCACTTGATTGTACTCGACTCGTCGAGTCAAGTACGAGACACTGAAGACGACCTTACTGTTGAGGTCGAAATACGTATCTGTCAAGGTACAATCAAGTGGTGGAATTAAAAGGGATGGTACAAACTCGTCTTATGACAAGTATGTATGTCAACAGTGCCTGATGAAATTCAATTTTTCAATAGTTTGCACCTTTATTCAATTGTTATTAATTTTGTGCAAAATCTTAAAGAGTTTGTCGATCGATTAATACAAAAATCATCAAAATCGGTTGGAAGATGGCTGAGTTATTAACCCATACTTCCAGACCACTTTTCGTGACGGTCTCAAATTTGATTCTGCAGAATGACCCCTCTATGTTTTCCCGAGGGACGTATTCTACGTCAAAATGTATTGAAGGTAATCACTTCCCCTTCGATGGGACTCAAACCCACGCCCCTCAGTACGCAACCTAGGGGCTACTGAATGTTACTCCCAACTTTTTGCAGTTCGGCAGGGATGCCGTCCTCCTGGCGGCCTTGTACCGCTCATTTGCTCTCGGATAACTTTTCTTACTTCATCTGTGCGTGGGTGGATATTGACGCAATTTACCCAGTTCGGCCGGCACAATGCGCGGCTCCAAAGCAAGATCATCATGTATTTTCATGATAATTGGATGCAAAAATGACAACTTGGCTAAGAAACCTCGAAGTTTGTAACTGTGGAAGTGAACACTATGATGCGAGGTGGCAATGCTCTAGGATGTGGATTGGAAATAACTGGACTTACGAAACTATTTTTTACTTCCGACAAATTTTATAACACTCGAAAAGGGCAACTAACTGAAACATTGACAAATCAGACTGCGTATATTTGTATTGGGCCTTTAAAGGTTTTTAGTAGGATCCTCTTGTTTTAACACGATTATGAATTTAATATTTGCCTATGCCTGCCATTGCATGGATAATGGATATGTATCTTCTGTGGCATGGTAATCACACTATGCCCAGGGAGTCGAGAATGTTTCCCATCGGACACATCTTGGACTGGGCAGGAACGTTACTTCCTCTAAACAGTCGATTACATAAACAACGGAAGAACAATCCAGTTAACATCTTAAAAATGAAAACCATAGTTAAGTGAATTATTCTTTGCTTCACTGGTAACCTTTGTAAAGCGTCAAATAAAAATATGAGGAAATGAATCTATTCTAAGTAGAGTATATGGCTCAAACCTTAGCCTATTATGCTGTGGTTGAGCAAACTTATCGTTTTAAATATTCATATATTGAGGATCTAAACGAAATTATGCCACCAAATGGCTTTCTTACTATTGAGGCATTCCACGGAGGCATGCCAGTCGATCCTGAGCGACCATTTCGAAAATATCTGAAACTTTGCACAGTTTTTCAATTTCATCTAAATCGTCATTTTTCGATATCAAATCTTCATATTGAGTCACGGCTCTTTTCAAAAGGGTGTATGTGAAAATGGTTCAAAAATATTTAAAAAGCTGCACAACAAAAACGGAATGTTCGATTGTTATGATTTTTTCAGCAAAGTTAGACAACTAAATGATAGTTCTTAAGAAAATGCGCAAATTAAAAAAAAAAAAATTTTGCCTTTAAAAATATCATTTTTGTCACAAAAACTCAATTATCTCAAAACCCTATCTTTTTACGAACGTAATTTTTTTAGGGAAAACGGTCCATTATATTAGCTATCTACCATAAAAATTTGGTGATGGTAAACTAATAAACAAAAAAGTTATGACATTTCAAACATTTCACAATTTTCACATCCAGCAAAAAAAAATTTTTTTTCCGTGTAAGTTATTTCGAGAATTGCAGTTTGATGCAGATTTTATTGTTAAGGGCTTTGCGTGATTTAAACAAGTTGTTTTCATGATATTTTGATTTAATTATTCATAGCATCTATAAGAAACTTAGACACGATCCAGTGTTGTGATCAAAAGTATTGATAATGTTATAATTTTCATTGTACGTGACTGGCGAAAAACTCTTTTAATAGTTTTGAAACCTGTTGATAATAAGAAACATATCAGAAATGTTATTTTTAAGACAAAAGCTGCAAAATCAAAGATTTATATACACGTATACGTCTATAGTTTACCTGCAAAAAATATACCTCTTAGAGAATAGACTTTATGATCGGGAGGAAACGGGTATCTTCAACAACATGATAGGTACATACCATGACAATGCTCACGAATAAAAAGCAAAAAAATTACTACCACTAAGGTTGTTAAAGATCTTATGGTAATTTTTTTGTTCAGTCAAGCAAATGACACCAAACTAGTCAGTAAAAACTTAAAAGTGATTTTGTTTATTGGAATATAACGAACAACATGAGTAGCCGCTTTCTCAACTGTTATAGGCCGTTTGATGGAAAAAAGTGTTCAAAAGAGTTACGAAATCTCACCGAAAGCACCATAGATAAACTGAAAGCGACTGGTTATGCTCCAATGTCCACATTGAATACAAATTTACGCATTTGCACGTCCTGTCGTCTAAACGTTGACAAAAGAGCAATCTGTATATCATCGGTTGAGCAGAGCGCAGGAAGTTCGAAAACGACAACAACTGAGGAATTGCCAGATGTACCGACAACAACTGAGGAATTACCAGAAGTATCAAGTGCTGAGAGCCTTGCCACCGTACCATCATAGCGCATGGCCACAAGAGCAAGTTTAGCCAAAGAACGTGAGCATCCAATTAAAACTGCGAAAGAACTTTTTGATTGGGCGAATCGTAGAAAAGAAAAAGATTTTACCAAATTATCATTTTGTTTTATTAGTTTACCATCACCAAATTTTTATGGTAGATAGCTAATATAATGGACCTAAAAAAATTACGTTCGTAAAAAGATAGGGTTTTGAGATACTTGAGTTTTTGTGACAAAAATGATATTTTCTAAAGCAAAAAAAAAATTTTTTTTACGGTTTATATTTTTTTAAGAATCACCATTTAGTTGTCTAACTTTGCTGAAAAAATCATAACAATCGAACATTCCGTTTTTGCTGTGCAGCTCTTTGAATATTGTTGAACCAGCTGTCAATTCCAGTTCGAGACAGCAACACGTACGGACGTGTTTTTTGCTCGCGCATTTTTTCGAAGTGTTTTTTTCTCGTTCTTTCGCTGTTTACGTTTTCGCCTGTCGCGTTGGCGTTATTTTCTCCCGGACCCGTCATGGGAGACTCGGTGGCCGATTCGGTCGCTGGAAAAGTGCCTAAGCGCACTGCTCTTGGAGGCGCGGGTAACCCCTCCAAGCAGCTTTTGCAGAGCAACGTGTTTTCGCCGTTGCCGCTTGATGACGCCGGCAATCCGCCGAAAAAGAGGAAGAAGCAGCAATCGCAGCTGCCGCAGTTGCAACCGGAGCGGAAGGGGAAGTGCCCGCCCGTGTTTGTGAAGGGCGATCCGCCGGATTTACGCCCAAAAATTCGCCAGCTGATCGCTAAGGGGCTGAAATGTACTTTTCGGCTCTGCAGCGAGGGCGTGAAAGTGATGCCGGCCAACAGGGACCATCATCAATCCGTTGTGGAGTTCCTCGAGGTCCACAAGTATGAGTACTGCACTCATGACCACCCCGGCACGAAGCCGCTCAAGGCTTTGCTGCGAGGACTTCACGACATGAAGGAGGAAGAGCTCCAAGCAGAGCTTGAAAGTTGCGGACTGAAGCCAGTAGCCGTCCACAAGATCGCTCGTCACGACAAGGCGAGGAAATATCGCGACCAGCTTTACCTGATCCATCTGGAGCACGGCTCCACTACCTGGAAGGACCTGAAGCTGGATGGCGTTATAAATTACACCGTCGTTGACTGGGAGCGATATCGGCCAGTGCACCGCGATGTCACGCAATGCACCAACTGCTTCAATTTCGGGCACGGCACCAGGAACTGCCGCATGAAGCCGCGCTGCAACAAGTGTGGCGAACCCCATCCGACGGACGAGTGCGACAAAATGGAGGTGGCTGATCCCAAGAGCGCCAACTGTGGCGATAAACATCAGGCCACCACAAAGGGCTGCCCAAAGCGAGCCGAGTTCCTGGAAATCCGGAAGAAGGCTTCCACCAGGACCATTCCGAAGAAGAACCGTGTTCCTGTAATCAACGAGGTGAACTTTCCAGCCATCCCGGCTCCCCGTCGTGTGATTCCAATACTCCCACCGCTACAGCCGCACAAGCGACTGGCAGCGGCAGCTGCATCGGTCCAAGCTCCAGCATCGTCGGCACCATCCACCAGCGAATGGCCCCGCTTCCTCCTCCTGGGTTCCGTCGGCAGTCGGAGAACGAAGCCGTCCCACCGGAAGAATCTGCCCCGCTGTACACTCCGGAGCAACTGATGCCGATCTTCGCGCAGCTCGCCACTCGACTGCGCGGCTGCAAAACCCGATTCGACCAGGTCTTCACACTTGGCATGTTCATCATTGAAAATGGCTGCTAGGGTGGGCCTGGTCAACTGGAACGCTTGCTCGCTAAAGAGCAAATCAATCGAGCTGAAGGATTTCCTTGAGGAGAAGGAAATAGACGTGGCGTTCATCACCGAAACGCACCTAAAACCGGAGGTGAACGTCAACATCCCGGACTTCCGCATCGTGCGACTCGACCGGCCGACCAGGGGAGGAGGTGTGGCCATCGCTCTTCGCTACAACATCAACTGTCGTCTGCTTCCAAGCTTCCAGCTCAGTGTCATCGAGGCCATCGGTGTCGAAATCACCACTTCGGTCGGCACAATCGCGCTCATCGTGGCGTACTGTCCAACGCAGGCCAAAGCCGGCGATGGATCATCGGCTGCCCTTCGGAGGGACATCGTCAAGCTGACGCGGAGGCAAGGCCAGTATATCATTGCCGGCGACTTGAATGCCAAACATCAAGCCTGGGGCAACAGTCGTGGCAATCGAAACGGCACCATCTGGAGCAACGACATGGAGGAAGGCCACTACACGATCCTGAGCCCGGAGTCCCCCACTCGGCTGAGTCGGTCCGGTGCCCACGCAACGCTCGACCTCTACGTAACAAACCTGAGTGACCACGTCTCGCAGCCGGTTGTATACCAGGAGCTCAGTTCGGATCACTATCCGGTGGTGGCGGAACTGGGCTCCTCGGTCAATCGGCACCAGCAGTTACGGCGGAACTACCACCGAGTGAACTGGCAGCGTTTCCAGCAGTGCGTCGATAACACCGTCGACTACGAGGTGCGTCCGGAGACGCCGGAAAGTATCGACCGCCAGCTGTGCGCTATCGAGGAGGCGATCACGGCGGCCCGAGAGCAACACGTACCGACGGCTCGGCAGGTAAGCAACTCCTTAAACATCGATACACTCACCAAAGATTTGATTCGATTGCGGAATGTCACTCGCCGGCAGGTTCAGCGTACTGGACTGCCTGAGCTTAAGACAAGCTGCAATCGAATCACAAAAATTATCAAGGCCAGAATGGTGAACCTCAGAAATAACGACTTCTCGAATAAGATCCGCACTCTCCCAGATTATGCTAAGCCGTTCTGGAAAATGACCAAAATTCTAAAATCCAAGCCTCGGCCCATTCCACCTTTGATCCCACTAGACAATAATGGCTCTAAGGATCGCTTGATAACTCCTGCAGAGAAGGTCGCTGAAATAGGTCGTCACTTCGTCAGCTCACACAATATTGGGCAGAACATCGTCAGTCCACACGAAGCAGCCGTCAATGAGCATGCTAACAACATCCATTTGATTCCCAACGACTTCTCGGAGGAGTTGGAGATCTCAGCTGACGAATTGACGGCCTATATCAAATCGTCGAAGAACATGAAGGCCCCAGACTTCGACAGCATCCTGAATCTCGAGCTCAAACACATGAGTGCTCCGTTCTTTGAGCACCTCTCGCTGATCTTTAATCAGTGTCTCCGGCTCAGCTACTTCCCATCGTCCTGGAAGTCAGCGAAAGTCATCCCCATCCGGAAGCCTGGGAAGGATCCTTCCTCCCACAAAAGTTATCGTCCCATCAGCCTACTCTCAGGGTTATCCAAGCTATTCTAAAAAGCTATTCATCACCGGTTACTTGAGACTGCAGAAAATCTCAACATCTTGCTCCAGGAACAATTTGGTTTCCGACGCGGGGGATCAACCGTTCACCAACTGACCCGCGTTACCAACTTCCTCCGACGGAACAAATTTGTCTCGAAACATCCGCAATGGCCTTACTCGATGTCGAGAAGGCATTTGACAATGTATGGCATGATGGCCTGGTGTACAAACTACAACGCTACAATCTTCCCAGCTACCTGGTGAAAATCATCAACAATTACCTGTCGGCAAGGACATTCCGGGTCTCAATCAGCGGAGCGAGTTCCAATGCGCACAACATCGTCGCAGGCGTCCCTCAGGGCAGTATCCTCGGGCCCCTGCTTTTCAATCTGTTCACCTCCGACATGCCAGAACCTCCAGAAGGCGGCATTCTGTCTCTGTTCGCAGATGACACATCCATCGTCTACAACGGTAGAGTGATCAGAGCGCTAGTGGCAAAACTCCAACGAGGCCTGGATGCCCTGACAGAGTACCTCACCAGCTGGAAGATCTGTATCAACGCGGCGAAGACCCAGGTCATCATTTTCCCCCACTCCAAATCCCCTAAACTTGTGCCGCCTGGGGACTGTAAAATCATCCTCAATGGCACGACTGTGGAATGGGCCAATGAGGCCGGCTACCTTGGCTTGACCCTCGACAGCAAGCTTATTTTCAGGCAACAGGTTGACAAAACGGTGACAAAGTGTAACGTCTTGTTGAAACTACTATACCCTTTGATCAACCGCCGGTCGTCATTGTCCCTGAAAAATAAGCTTGCTGTCTACAAGCAAATCATCCTCCCTGTGATCGAATACGGCATGCCGGTCTGGGAGAGCTGCGCTAAAACCCACCACCTCAAACTTCAACGGGTCCAAAACAAATTCCTGAGAATGATCCTCAACACCCCTCCCAGGACAAGAACATCCGAGGTCCACCGTCTGGCCGGGATAAAAACCTTACATGAACGCTTTGGTGAGTGTAAAGAAAAGTTTAGGGTCCGTTGCTTGCATTCGGATCAGGCTCCAATTAGGGCGCTAGTTTCAATCTAGGATATCAAATTTTTATCATATATATAATAGCCCTGTTTGTCTGTCCGGTGACTAGCCAACCAGACGCATCACGCGGGGAAATTCAGACAAAAAATAAAATATTTGACACTTCAATTCTTTTTCACTATCAGATGGAGAAAACAAAACCAGTGCTAATCTTAGACAACCAGACACAGCATTTGGTGAAAAAAATCACAGACAACAGACGTTGAAAATTTCGATTTTTTTAATGCAGAAAAGAATCTATCACTCTTAAAAATTGAAAAAAAACACTTGCCACGGGCGCTATTGCGTCCACAAATAAACTAGTTGTAAATATTAGTGTACATAGTAGTTAGGTTATCAAATTTTAAAAACACACTAGCGCCTCCTGAAGGCCGTCATGATACATTAGATTTTAAAAATTAAGTAGAAACATAAAAATAATAATAATAATAATAATAATAATAATTAAAATTGGAGTTGGAGGGCCAAGCCGGCCGATCACTGTACATGGTAAAAATAATTGTAGAACAGAAAATGAAACAATAAAGAAGAATTTTACTACTACTATTGTTGAACCATTTTCACATACACCCTTTTGAAAAGTTAGTCGTGACTCAATAAAAATATTTGATATCGAAAAATGACGATTTAGATGAAATTGAAAAACTGTGCAAAGTTTCAACTCAATAGAAAATCATGAATTAAAAATTTTGTTAAATTTTGATGCAGTTGCTTGGAATTGCTCTATTGGTTATTACGCTAAGTAGTCAAAAACAACAATAATTGTTCACAATCTATTATATTATTTAATCCATCAAAAATTTCGCTCGAAATGGACTTTATGTTCAGCCAATTTTCCTAATCTCGGCTCTTGTGTTGGATGCTTTTTCAGCCCATGGAATGTTGGTGCATTATTCACTGTAAATCGTTTGTATAAGCCGTAAGGTATGCAATTTTAATGTGCTGCTTCAAGTAAAAATCATCAGCCGTATTATGGCAACGAATGTTCTAATGTTGTTCAAAAAATTTTTGGTTAATTGTGTCACTATACTAATGAAAATAATGAATTTCATATGAATGCTAAAACAGTGTGATTGTTATCTGTTCATCTAATGTGCACTACTTTATTGGGCAAATGAAAAATCTCTTGCACTACCTGCCTATTTAAGTGGTTGCTAACAAACCGAGTCTAAGCTACTTTTCACGCAGGTTTATTGCGTTTATCAGTTGAAGAAGTGCATGAATCTTGCGTAATATAAATAAAGTCGGCTTGATACACTTTTTCAAAGAAGCATTTATAAATAACTCTCTACAAAACGATGTATTATTGGTGAATTATTGATTAATTTGCGTGATGGGCCATGGGCCAACGTTGCATCCAGGCCTAGCATTACCTCCCGTTACCCTATCCATATAAAAATCAAACGCGCTACTTTTAATCTGCAAACAACACTTCGGAAAAATGCTAATAACTGCTAATAATATATTATCAGCATAACATTGGATAATAAATTTTGCATGAGCTGTGTGGGTCTCACTGAACATGAGTTACTCAAAATTGACACTAATCTACAACTGAATATTGTCGGCTTTGCACCAACTTAGAATTCGTAGGTCGGGACTTCCGAACCGAACTTTCTTTCGAAGTTTTATCTGTCAAACTAATTGATGCGTTGTATAGCGCATCTTTAGGCGAATTCAGCGCACTACTTCCGAAGTTGGAAAAATTGCCTGTATCTGGAGAAAAATCCAAGTTCGGTATAAAAAGCGCTCTAACTTTATTCCGGATAGACAATATACCTAGATTGATTTGTTTGGAGCATACCGTATCATTACTCGCCAATCCACATGCTCTTCTCGTTATCTTGTGCTTGTTTAATTTAGCTCAAAGACTCTCTGCCAGCTATAATTTGCTATCTCTCGATATATGGGAGCGTGCGGTTGATTGATTTGTCTGTACTACTAAGCAATGACTAGCGAGTGCGAGATTACGCTCAGACAAGTGGTGTAAGCAATCCAAACGATTCATTATGATTATAGGAGCTACTGCATATATGTACAGATATAGCTAATTAAGCATAATCTATGCAAGCAACATAGAGTATTGCATCGTAATGCATAACTAATGCTGAACTTGTATTATAACTACTGGTGCGTTCCTTAAAATCAATTATTTATATTTCATATTTCTTGATTGCCAAAATTTTGATAAAGTTTTTTTTTATATCTTGTACAATCGCAATAAAATTAATTTTAAACATATTTTAACTTTTGAATAACGCAACGACATATCTAGGTTATCTTTAATCCATTTAAAAAAAATGCTATATTCTCCTTAAAGTGCCTGAATTTATAATATTATTTTGGATTTATGGTTCCAGCCTCGGTAATTCTCCCGAAGCTTGTGAAATGTACTCCTATGTGGATTCGTCAAACAAAATGTTTTATTCAAAAGTGTTCACATTTGTTTTGGTTGCGCAGTATGCCATAGCGCACAATGCACATTAGCAAAAACGTGCACCTGGGTAAGAGAGAAGTATCACATCATCAGGTTTGTGTCCATGAGTTGAAAATAAGCTCTACTGACTGGAGAAGATAAGAGAGATCGAATATTTTCTCTGTTACAGCTGGGGGCCTTCCGTAGCTCAACTATTAAGTAGGCCATAATAAGGGTGGTTGATTTTATGAACAGAAGAGTATTTAACCACAAAACAGATAGGCATAGCATAGCATAGCATAGCATAGTTACGGTGTACTTCGTAGATTGGACACTAGTGATACTCATGTTTTTCTTTTGAAATCCTTATTCAGATTGCTATCAGAAATCAAGGTGGGTGTTGTCCTTGATTTCAATCTAGGATAAAAATCACAAAAGCATGAGGATTACTACTCCTGGCCACGCCCATCTTCACCGTAACTTGGGAGGGGAAGGAAGTGTTGGTGTAGTACTTACTTAACGAGAGGCCCCCGACTCAGCGACACCCTCATAAGTACCACGGAGTAGGATATTGGGGAAGGTATTCGTTGGGTCAGGATTTGCCTGAAGCTGACAATATGACCGTTGTAGATCTTACACCGTAACACACCACGCAAAGGTGTCTACCCAGCGTTACGGGGGTTTAACCACAAAACAGATAGGCATATAGGCATAGTACAAACAGCACGTTTCAAAGTGGACCCTTTGTGTATCAACAATCGATAAACGGCGATCCAAGGCGAAAGAAAGAGACATCCAAGCATGCACTGCTGCTCTGTCTTATTCTCGTTGTTCAGTAAAGCTTGACTTTCACCGCTAGGTTCGCTAGCGGTTCAAAATCATGGAAGGACCACATTTCACGGCAAAGATGCCTATATGTTAGGGGCCTTGCACAAATTACGTAACGCTAAAGGGGGAGGGAAGGAGTCAAGCCGAGCGTTACGATCCATACAAAAAAATAAACCTTCCATACAAAAAGTGTTACGAGGGGGAGTTTGGGAGTCCAAAATCACCAGATTTAGCGTTACGTAGTTTTAGAAAGAACCCTTATGTGATTCAACGCAAGCCGTAGCTTTTCACATGCCTTTTTTATGGTAGGGTAGGACGGGGCAAGATGGGCGCTTTGAGGATGATGCTTAATGCCTTCTCAGCAAGCATGCTTTTCTATATTATTTACAATACTACAGTTCTTTTTGTTGCATTTTATCTATAACATCTAGACTAGAACGCGAATTGCTAAACGAACGATAATACCGATAAATGTGCGTAGTTTGACTGGTGCAAATATACTACGGGCTGAACTGAAATGTATTAGAGCACCAATAATAACAAAAAATAAAAAGTTTTCATATGCATTGGTTATATTGAAACAGTGAAACTGTTTTCGGGATAAGTTATTATTGTTTAATGATTTTATGAAATTCATATTGAATAATGGAAATCAGTTTGAAATTTTGGTAAATTTGATAATGTACGTTACTAAACAGATTCAGCGCATAGTTAATCATAATTGTAGGTTGTGTAATTGTGTTGTGTATTTGGTGTATCGTTTGATTGTTTCATAATCATCTTGCCCCATTTGAGATAAATTATTGAAACCTACACACCAAGTTTTTTTTACTGTATACGGTAAAAATTTTACTGACTTTCAAACAGCTGAACACTCAGTAATCAGTTCAGTAAAAGTTTGGTTTACTGAGCGATCAGCAAATTTGGCAAGAAATACTCAGCTGTCAAAAATTACTGACTACTTCCAATCAATACCGTAAATCGTACCGTAAAATTTACAAATCATCGTCAGTTGTCATTTATTACAAACTTTTCAGTAGATTTTACTGAGAAATTCGGGAAATGAATAGAAAATTTGTTAATAAATAAAATAAAGCACAACATATTTTCAATGAATTTTTATTATTTTTATTCGATACGTTAAGTTGGCTTCAATAATGTCAAGCCCGTTTTTAAATTTACTGCAAATTTATATGGAAAAAGAAACATAATTATGTAGAGTACGCATAAACTTTCCGCCTGTCGTGGTCAGTGTTCCTGCACCCACCAAGGCAAGGAGGAGAAGAACAAAAAAACTGCTTGTCTCAAGGGCAGGTAGTGAGCACTTATTCCTTCATCGATCACGGGGAATACGTCCAGCACATCCTCCATAACTTTGAAACTTTGTTTACACTGTCCACTAGCGAAAAAATCTCACTTTTTCTCCAGGATCGTGAATTCGCTTCGACTTCTGCGCGCGTTTGATAGAGAATAGCTGACATTTGACAGATGTGTTATTACTGACTTGTTCAGTAAAGTTCATTAGTTTTTACCAATTTTTTCAGCATTCTTTCAAATATTTACTGAACGTTAACAATTTTTTTTACTGAAAAGTTGGGGTGCAATGACAGACCTTGATTTCCTGAGTTTTTCGGTAAAAAAATACAATTGTTCAGCATAATTCTCATTTGAATTGCTGATACCTTGTAGTTCTGTGACATACATTTGTAAATTGTACTAATTTTACTGATCATTCAGCGAAAATTTCATTTTACGGATCAAAAATGTAAAAAAAAATTACCGAACATTCAAACTAAAATTTGGTGTGATAATTTAGGCAAGGCCAACAAATTTACCGTAGATATTTTAAAAATTGGCCCAAACATATTCTTTGAAGACATCATATGTGTACTTGGTCACTATTTTAAAAAATGTTTATGCTTTCAAAAACATTATTTTTTAATACTGATTTCTTATATTTGTTGAGAAAAAGAGAGCTGCAGCTGCTGGCAGAGTTATCAGTCAGTAACCTGCCGTGGAGTGAGAAGGAACTCTAGTATTGTTATTCTTTGTGAGGGGGTTTCCCTTGCTTCGGCCAACAACTAGTCGATAAATTAATCATTGAAAGTGGTACTTACTTGATACTTGATGGGCTACAGCTCTTCGATGAACCTACGCCGAATGGAGTATCCTTCTCCACTGGACTCGATCCTGGGCCAAGCGCTTCCAGTCGCCCAGAACATAGAGCGCCCTCAGGTCCTCTTCAAATGCAAAAAGCCATCGTGTAGGCAGCCTTCCACGAAGCCTGCGGCCTCTTCCGGGTTCTCTGCTAAATATTATCTTCGCTTGACGTTCTTCCTGCATACGAACAACGTGTCCAGCCCACCGTAGTCTGCCGTGTTGTATAAGCTTAACAATATCCGGCCCTTTATACACTTGGTACAACTCGTGATTCATGCGACGCCGCCAGATACCGTTCTCATGTTTACCGCCGAGTTTTGTCCGCAGGACATTACGTTCAAAAACTCCGAAAGCTCTCCGATCAGTCTCCTTTAACGTCCATATTTCATGGCCGTATAAAGACACCGGAATAATTAGAGTAGTATAAGGCGCGAATTTTGTCTTCGTTTGCAGACTACGGGAGTTAAGCTGGTTACGAAGTCCGTAATAAGCCCTATTTGCAGCTGCAATACGCCTTTTCACCTCGCGGGTAACATCATTATCGCACGTCACTAAAGTTCCAAGATACACAAATTCTTCTAACACTTCAAATTTTTCACCATCCAGCGCTGGATTGCGCACCATTTCGCTACCACCACCACTAATGAACCCACGTTGATTGCCAGCGACCATTTACTTCGTTTTGCTGGTATTGATCGTGAGTCCAATCCTCGCTGTCTCCCTCTTGAAAGGCGCAAAAGCCTCTTCCACGGCACAACAATCAATTCCGATAATATCGATATTGTCCGCAAACCCCAGGAGCATATGCGATATTGTGATTATGGTACCGCTTCTTTGCACACCAGCTCTCCTAATCGCTCCCTCGAGCGCCTTATTGAACATCAGATTCGAGAGTGCATCACCCTGCTTAAATCCATCTAAGGTAACAAATGACGTCGATATTTCATCCGCAACCCTTACACTTGATTTCGATCCGTCCAACGTTATACGAATCAGCCGTATCAGTTTCGTCGGAAAACCATGTTCAAGCATATTTTGCCATAATTAATTCCGTTTCACTGAATCGTACGCCGCCTTGAAATCAATGAAACTTTTGATATCGACGGAGCGGTAACACAAGTTTTAGTTTTGTTGACGACTTAGAATATTAATTTTATTGATGCTTACGGGTGATACACGTTAAATGGTCTTGTAAAAACATGAAACGCGATTCTTGGTGGAACTTTTGAAATCTATGCGAGAGGTATCACAAGTTTTGCATTTTAGTATAAACTCGAAGTATCACTACCGATGCTTATGAGAATCTGTAGATGAAAACGACAATTTTTTTAAATTTACCTTTTTGCTGGATAGTAATGGAAAGTTATGAAATTCATATCTGTGATGGTAATCAGATCGTTTTTGTTTATTTGCAAATCTGATTAAATTGTTACTATATCAACTTCAATTAATTACAGGGCTGGTAGTGGTCAATGCCGCTCAAAATAGTGACTTTAGTGACCAATACTGGCGAAAAAAGGGACCAAATAGTGACTTTCATCTGCAGAAAAAGTGACCAAATAGTGACTTTGAATTTCGTTTGCAGTGACAAAAATTGACTTTTATGAAGTTTATGTGAAGGCCGATACTAATAATTTTCAATTAAGACTCCCTCTACTATCTTTTGGCCGAAAATATCAATTTTTAGGCGCAATAAATTCCGCAAAAATAATAAATTGCCAAAACATTATTCAAGAAAATTATGTGCTTATTTAGTGGAATGTCTTCACTTGTAATGGATTATTTTATTCCATTACTTTGCATTCTTTACAAGTATACGTATTTCGACCTTAACAGTAATGACGGTAATGACGTTTCTTGTCTCTCAAGTCGAGTCAAGTATGAGACACTTATCAATGTTTACAAAGTGATGGAATTAAATGGAATAGTTCGTCTTATGACAAATTAAATCTGATGAGTTTGTTTTATTCTTTTTTTTATATTTATTCTTTTTTATATTTATTTTTGTATTTTCAAATTTTTCCATCCCGTCATAAAAAACATCTTCTTATGTTTCAAAATATATAAAAATATATGTTTTTGTGAGTAAAACATATATGTTTTAAATTAGGTCAAGCCATCGCTCACAAATGATTTCCCCGACACAACAGGGAATGCATCTAAAATTGTGTAGGATTAAGATGAAAATATCAGATTTTTTTTAAAAAGATGAATCTGAATACTCAACAGTTCAATTGAGAAGGTGTAGAGTTTATGAGTTTTTAAAAGAGGTTTTAAAATAAGCAGGGTATGCTATTAGCGTTGTGAATATATTTAGAATCTTAATTCCCTGTGTCAAGCCTGCTTGGATCACTGTGACACAAAACCCCTCAAATCAATCGTTATTAAGAATCTGATAAGCACACCAAGATTCAGAGTGGATTTGAAGTTGCTAAGAAGTTGCAAACAGCTTTTGGGTCAAAAAATACTAAGTGGTCTTCTTCTTTCTTCTTCTTCTCTTCTCATTGGCATTACATCCCCACACTGGGACAGAGCCGCCTCGCAGCTTAGTGTTCATTAAGCACTTCCACAGTTGTTAACTGCAAGGTTTCTAAGTCAGGTTACCATTTTTGCATTCGTATATCATGAGGCTAACACGATGACACATTTATGCCCGGGGAAGTCGAGAAAATTTCCAATCCGAAAATTGTCTAGACCGGCACGGGAATCGAACCCAGCCACCCTCTTGCTTTGTAGCCGCGCGTCTTACCTCACGACTAAGTGGTCATTTTTTCTAAATCCGTCATTTCATGTCCGTTATGAATAAAGCAGCTTCCGACGGATAAAGTTACAAATTTTCCAACATTTTTTTTTAGATTCCGCAACGGTGTTCTTGGTGAAACCGAGTCGATAGTTTCAAAATAGTTGAAAATAGACTTTTTAGTGACTGACCCGAAAAAAGTGACCAAGTCACTAAAAAGTGACTCGCTACCAGGCCTGTAATTATCGTAAAGATAAATCGTCTAGCTCGAACCTTTGTAGGGGTATGTGGCGGGACCATCATCATCATCATCAACCTTTTTTTTCCTTTATAAACAGATGATGTGTCTGCAAGTTGTTCTTCCGGAATTTATCAAGGATTTGTCTCAGGTTACCTGCTTGGTATTCGCCGACGAAAGACTCTTCAAGCGGTCTCAATCTGTTGAACAGAGTATGGGACATTTTGTACGCCGAATTAAGGAGCGTTATTCCTCGGTAATTGGCGCACTCCAGTCTGTGACCTTTCTTAAAGAGAGGGCAAAGGAGGCCGTCCAACCATCTGGCAGGCAATTCCTCTTCTTCCCATATTTTCGACATAATATGGTGCAGAACTTCACTGCCATGTTTGAGAAGTTCAGCCGGGAGCTGGTCCTTCCCCACAGCTTTATTGTTTTCAGCTCTTTAACAGCTTTTTCAACCCCATCTAGTGTACGCAACTCCACAGCTTGTTCATCGTTGCTAATATTTATTCTGTTCATCGAAGCACCGCCACTTTCACTATTCAACAAAGTTTCGAAGTGTTGCTTCGGTTTTATCTGTCATCAAATTCCCTTGTTGGTCGTTCCACATGACGGGAGATGGCACTGTTTTTCTCCGCACGCCATTGACAAACTCATAAAACCTCCGCATATCATTCTGCTCCATTTTTTCAAAAACCAATTTAGGGGAACAGACGGCTTTGGCAGGTTTTGTTCATTGGCAGGGGGGTTTTTGTCGACCGAATTTATGAAATTTGGCCACAATATTCTTTGATATGCAAAGAATGTTTGGGCCAAATTTGAGCATAATCGGTCATAAAAAACCCCCCTGCCAATAATAGAACAAAACCTGCCAAAGCCGTCATTACCCCTAGTTAAAAATGGTTAACATTTCTTGGTTGGACTTTTGTTACGATCGCACGATGATGGTAAAAATCGATTATACTGACGGTAGAACAATTTCTTAAACTAGTATAAGAACTTCGAAGTAACATAATCAATCTTTGAAATCCATTTCCAAAACTTATATTACCTTTATTCGAATTCCTAACAAGTACGTTAACAAATGCCTAACGGTTAATAACTAACTTCACTGAAGCTGTACTCTTATTCTGCAACTGTTTCCTTATTTGTCGGTTTCGGCGAACACAATTTTATATACATCGGAATAATGGTCAACGAAATGCACTTCCAGTCCATCGGTAATGAAACTGGGTAGGTCAGTGTAGTCTTTCTTGTTCTCTTCGGGTAGGATGATACAATTCACACCACTCCGTTTGGCAGCGATAGTCTTCTCTTTGATACCACCGACTGGTAATACCTTACCCATGAGAGACACTTCACCGGTCATTGCTACGTTCTGCCTAATGGGCATATCCTTAGCAAGTGACAATAGCGCTGTGACTATCGTAACTCCCGCACTTGGTCCATCTTTGGGTGTTGCTCCTTCCGGAACGTGCAAGTGAATATGACTAGACTCTAGAAAGTCGTTACTCTGATCATGCTGTTTGATAAAGTTTCGCGCCACGGTTAGCGCTATCCGAGCTGATTCCTTCATTACATCGCCTAAATGTCCGGTCAACTCAAGTGAACCATCTCCGATCTTGTCTTTTGCTGCAATCAGTTTTCGCTTGGCGGTTTCGATGTACAATGCCGAGCCGCCCATGGCGGTCCAGGCCAGCCCCATGACCACACCCGGTGGTGTCGATTCGTACATTCTATCGTGGGTGAATATTGGCTTTCCTAACAGTTCGTTGAGATTATCTCCAGTTACTTCAGCAGATTCTACTTCTTTGCGAACAATTTTGAAAGTTACTTTACGCACAACCTTCTCAATTTGCTTCTGTAAGTTGCGCACCCCGGACTCCCGACAATAGGATCGAATGAGTACGTTTAGCGCTTCGTCAGTAATGTTGATGTGCTTATCTTCGAGACCACAATTCGTTTTTGCTTGTGGGATAAGGTATTGCTTAGCAATAGCTAGCTTCTCCTCAGCTACGTAACCTGTAAAAGATATAAAAAATGTTAGTTGAATTATACAGCTTTGAAACAACATAATAATTATTCCCCATTCTGAACTTCTGAACATTTTGGAAATATGATTGCGGATCGTATTTATCAAATTCACAAAAGCATGTTTTTGTGAGCATGGAACATAAACCATTTTCCGGCAGGATTCGATTCCCGAAAAAGCTTCACATTTTTTTTTCAAGAAAAATGTTTAGATTTCAAAATCCGTGTACAAAAAAGAGTCACAATAAGTGAAGAAATGTATTATGTAAGTATTATGAAAAAACAAAAACCATTCGATTTTGGCAACATAAACGTACTGTACGTGTTATCAAGATCGAATGGGGTCTATATCGTGCTTGTCATACTAGGGTCATACGTGGTTTGTTTTACGTTATTTCTGAATACTGGATGTATTAATACATTTAGTTGACCCTGTAGTCGGTCACTAGTCGTATTCGACCAATCGATCCAACTCGCTTATCTGTTACTCGTTTCTCGAGTCGTTCGCAAGCAAACGCGTTGACGGCAATGAAGCCCCAGAATACCGTGGTAGTCTATTTCAATTTCAATGTGCTTTCTGTGCGACCTGGTCCAGGTAAAGTGCATAAGTTTCTCGAGAATGACCTGAAATTAAACTTGTCGGATGTGAAATTAAACATATTCAGTTTCATAACATTCGAGGCAACATTTGAAAATATGTTTTCTGTTAATATGAAAGTAAGAGGATGTTTTGCCTCCATTTGAGAAAGTGCTTGTATTAATAGCTCTACTCAAATAGACTCAATTTGAAGCATCATTTCTGGTGTGGCTATAATAAATTACTATGTCTGGAACTCGCTTTATACATATGCACAACATGTTTAGATCGAAAAATGTGTTGAAGGATAACCATTTCTGTTTCGGTAGGGTTTGATCCCACGACAGACAGGTGCTTTCCCTATGGCGACACATTGGTGACGCTTAACTGACTTATCATGCTTGTTATGGGTTGCTACGGCAAAACTCATCAATTTGCCCTGATGAGATCAGCTCAAAGTTACAATTGGTCTCGTACTTGGTAATTTTAATTCACAATAACTTTTATGTTTGACAGTTCTACTTTAATTTGAATATTAATAATCGTGCATGTAATCTGCATCACCATCAAAACAATGACTTGCAATGCCTATCGCTTATCACGGTCTTTCTGACAGTTTTCCTTATTTCGTTCATTCTCCTCACACATATTCCTACTTGGCCTTCTAAGCTTTGGGGGGGCGCCCCGATGAACGCACTCGTCACAACATCCTCCCCCTCAAGCCGTACGAACACTGGATCGACGGCACCGCATCCACTACTCCGCATCACGATGACCGCTAACCTCCGCTTCATTACTATCGGTATTCTCTCCTGTTTGTTCGTCGACGTCTAGTACTGCTAGCTTGCAAACTGCTCTCCTCTTCAACGTCCCGGTGGACATCTCCACATCCGCCTGACGTACAACTCCGTCTTTCCCAGGATAGGTGCGGCTCACGCGACCGCGTAACCACGAATTGCGCACCTCATCGTCGGCTATCAAGACTAAAGCGCCTTCCTTGATTGGTGCGACATTGTCGAACCACTTCGACCGCCGAGATATTATCGGCAAGTATTCGACGATCCAACGATGCCAAAAAGAATCCAGCTTGTTTTGGATCAACTCCCAACTGCTCTTCAACGCTGCCCTGTCATCTACCGGTGCCTTAACCTGTTGATGCACTCCGCTAGAGCTGAGCATTAGAAAGTGATTCGGGGTTAACGAATGCTGCTCCTCACTCTCTAACGGCAAAAACGGCCTCGAGTTCACCATATGCTCCGCTTCGGCTAACCATGTCATGAACGACTCGTCGTCCATTTTCCTCGACATCGGTAATGTTCCGAGGGCGGTCTTTACGGAGCGTACCATCCGCTCCCAACATCCGCCCATATGCGGGGCTAACGGTGGATTGAACCGCCACTTAGTGTTCGCGTCCGTAAAGGTACTACTTCGCTAGGTACTAGGTTTCGCTACGGTTCGTATCAGCGTCTTCAACCTCGGGATGTAAAACCTCTGCCTTATTTCGTTCACAACCGTCTCGTTGTTGGCGTGACGAAACGTTCGATGGTAGAACTCTAGCAGAAGATCGGTCACCGGATGTCCTCGAGGTAGAATAACCGGAAACTTAGCATCATATTCCAGACAATCCGCAGCTCCAATACGACCATCCACACGCATCAACTCATGCTCATCCATGACGGGCGGAAGATTAACTAGTGGACTACTCCGACACAACGGTTGTTGATCTTCCGGATCGCGTTCCATGTTCCGCTTCAACGTAGCCACCTCGTCCGAATAACAGTCTGACTGCGCAAGTCGCCACAGATACTCTTCCGCACTCCGCAGGTTTTCACGGCTAATTGTTCCAGAATCGTCGAACGTTGACCTTCCGATTCGTTGCGAAAGTTTCTCGCTGAACCGGAACATGTGGGCCACGCTCCGAAGTAGTCGCTCGTATTTTGAGAATCTCGACAGGTCGATCATCGGCACAGACAGCAAGTGACTGCACACGTACGCAGGTCTCAGCTCTTCCGCTTCGTCCGCTTTCTTGGGTTTGTGCTTCGGCCAATCGTTTTCAGCTTCATAAAGGAAGGCAGGTCCACACATCCATCGGCTCTCAGGATTGCAATTCGGACCCTTCCCCCACTTCGTAGCTTCATCTGCAACATTGTTCTTCGTCCCAAGCCAACTCCATTCTTCAACTTTGGACAGGTTCAATACTTCGTTGACTCTGAACGCTACAGTTCTATTCGTGGAATCGAAACTATCTGAAGCGGAGTTACCTTTGTTTTGGAAGCAACCAAGGCACATCGTATCTGCCCTCCATATTTGACGCGAAAGTATGCCGTGGCGGAATAGGCTTGTGCACTTCCATCCACGAATATGTGAAGCTCTAGGTCATCATAACAGGCCGGATCATATCCAGGAAAGTAGCTTCGAGGGATTCGAACGGAATTCAGCTCCTTCAAAACTTGCAACCACGACTTCCAACGTTTAAATAGTTCGCTGGGTATCTGTAGATCCCAATCCACTTTCACCTTCCACACGTCTTGCAGTAATATTTTTCCTTGGATAATTAGGGAACCGACCAACCCCAACGGATCGTAGATCTTCATGATGAAGCTCAGTATCTTCCTCTTTGTCGGCGCAACGTTGGCTTCCACGAGTGTTCCAAGATCTCGTAGGTTTGTCGTGAAACAGAACAGGTCCTCCCTCGGTATCCAAGATATCCCGAGGACACATTCGAAACCGCTCAGGCTGTTCATCGAAAGGTCCTTAACCGCAGCTGGACTCACTTCACCGATCGTGTCCAAAACCGAGGATCGGTTCGACACCCAGTTGCGTATCCGAAAGCCCGTTCTTTGATGTACCTTCGCCACTTCCAACGCCAATTCAACAGCCTCGTCTTCCGTGTCGACGCTGTTGAGGTAGTCGTCAACATAGTGTTTATTCTTGACGGCCGCTGCTGCTCTGGGATATTCTCGTTCATTCTCCGTGGCATTTAGGTTCTTCACGTACTGTGATTGCGCTGGAGAACACGTTGCCCCGAAGATAGCGACATCAGACGCCATCGTCACCATGGATTCGCTTGGGGAATTGCGGTAGACGAACAGCAGAGCGCTACGATCCTCTTTTCTGATCCCGATTTGAAGAAACATCTCTTGTATATCGCCGGAAAATGCCACTTCTCGCTCACGAAATTTGAAGGTTACCGACAGCTGCGGAGTTAATAGGTCCGGTTCTTTGAGGAGCGTCGTATTCAACGACACGCCACTCACTTTTGCTGCCAAGGATGTTAACGATCATTCAGTAATTTGCATTCGATCATTTAGTAGTTTGTCAATAACACATTCCAGAAGCTGATTTTCAAATTATGTTGTATGGTGGACTTCTAGTGCGAAGGTTTTTCTACAACTCTGCCTAATGGTTCGTTGTTTGAATTCCACTAGTAACGGAGTTATAGCTATAGCTTCAGTAACTTAGACTAAATGATAACAAAATTCCAATCATTTAGTTTAAGTTACTGCAACTAGCGCTCTAACTCCGTTATTAGTTGAACTCTAATGACGAACCATTAGGCAAAGTTGTAGAAAAACCTTCGCACTAGAAGTCCACCATACAACATATTTTGAAATTCAGCTTCTGGAATGTGTTATTGACAAACTACTAAATGATTGAACGCAAATTACTGAATGATCATTAACATCCTTGTTTGCTGCTGCATCCCAAATGACTCGTACCTTTCCTGGTTTATTTGGGTTCAAGACAACGCCCAGTGGTAGATACCAAGTGCGCCGCGGGTCGAACTTTGCCATCTCTTCCTTCGTTACTACGTGGATGTAGCCTTTGGACTCGTAGTTTCCCACCTGCTGATGAACGCTGTTGCAAAGTTGCGGATCCTTTTCCAAACGTCTTTCGAGGCACTTCAATCGTCGCTCAGCCATTGGTCTGCTGTCTGGGAATTCGAAGGAATCTTCTTTCCAAAGCAGCCCGGTTTCATATTTCCCATCTGCCGCCCGGATTGTTTTCTCCTCGAGGATTCGGCGAGCTCGTTGATCTTCATCCCCTTCCAGGTTTGGAGCAAAAGAAACTCCGAGGCTCTCCACGGAGAAAAACTCACGTACGTAATCATGGAGATCTTGATCCAGCGAATCTGTGCATATATACATCTGCAAGTGCTGGAACGAATGTTCTCCCCCTCGTACCTCACCACAAACGACCCATCCAATGCGAGTCTTTGCGGCGACTGGTACGCTCTCGTTACCTTCTCGAAGCTTCGTTGTGGTCAGCAGGTGCGAATTACTCAGTCCTCTCAGCAATCCAGGAACGGCTCCTTGGAAACTCTTGACCGGTAAGTTTCGCAAGTGTTTAAACTCCTTTGCTAGCTGCTCGAAGTCCAGCGATTGTTCAGGCAGTCCTAGATTCTCGACAGTGTATACCTCGGAGAGATGTAAGCGGTTTTCGCATCCGGGTTCCGAGATACTCAACGACTCCAGCTGCTTCGTCGCTATTCGTTTATTTATTCCACTCGTCCAATGGATGCACAAGGAATGCGCGCTTCCGCTCACTCCTAGCTCGTTTGCAAGCGTTTGCTCCACGAGAGTTGCAGATGATCCATCATCCAGAAAAGCGAAGGTATTCACTGAACCATTCTTCCCGTATAGAGTCACAGGCAGAATTTTAATCAGTGTCGACGAAACGGGTTGACGATGTATGGTGACCGTTGTATCGGAAGAATTCACCGACTGTTTCTTGGCAGGCTCAGAGTGAAGTAGACGATGGTGACGTTTCTCGCAGCTGTTGATTCCACAAACCTCGCCCTCGCATGGCCAGCGATTGTGAGAAATCAGACATCGGCGGCAAAGTTTATTGTCCTTGACAAAGTTCCATCGACCATCCACGGAAAGCTTCTTGAACGTTGGACAGGTCGCAGCCGTGTGGTCGTGACCGTTGCACATGGGACAGAACTTATTTGCTTCACCTCCCTTGCCTCTAGTGTTCTTGCTCGGCTCTCGGCGATCACTAGTGGCCGCATTGTTAGATTGCTCCTACTCCTTACGCTCGTACGTAGCGTGCGCGTTCACAAACGCTTTATCCTTCGACTTCACTTTCTCGCCCTTCGTTGGCTTCGCACCAATGCAGAAGTTTGTAACGCCACTAGTAGCCGCGGTGACCTTCCCATATAGCCGCTGAAGGCGTTCAAATCAACCACCGCTAGTGTCTTGGTGCAGCGCCCAGTTGAATTTGATGTTCGCCGGCAGCTTGTCGACGAGCTCTTGGAGAAGGATAGGGTTCGAAAGGTGGTTCTCCATTCTCACCGCTTTCAGGTGACCGCACAGGTTTTGTACGGCCAAACCAAACTGGATCAGCGTCTCCAGCCTTTCTGCCTTGGGAGCGGCCATACCACGAACTTTGGCCACTAGATTGTGGACGATGTGCTCCGGTCTTCCGTACAACGTCTGAAGGGTGGACAAAATCTGCGGAACGGTTGAAGGATGCAAGAGAAAACTGCTGACTGCTTCCTTAGCGGCTTCTTTCAGGGATCGTTGTAAACGCAGCAAGTTTCCTGAAGAAGTGTAGCCACACGCCTTGGTGGAATGATTGTAGCTACTGATGAAAAGCGGCCACTCGACGGGGTCGCCGCTGAATACAGGAAGCTCTCTCGAGATGACTTGCCTTGCTGCCAGTTGCTGCGGTGTAGGACCCAGTAGCACCGGTTGTTGATAGACGGACTCAAAGCCTCTCAGGCCGGAGAAAGGTTCGGTGCGAACTGTTGCTGTCTTAACAAATTTACTACAGAAGGCCCCAGCTTTGGAGTTACAGATTGCGCTTGGGGTGACCATAATCTGCTATTCTGGATAATCGGTCTATTTGGATCTACATTGTTCCCCCCATCTACATGTATGTCACTTACCGGAGCCGTGAGCGGGTCTATACTCACGGGCAAACCATGTTGGCAGGGTGCTATCAGAGATTCTTCGACTTGTTCCGCTGCCGGTAGTTGCACGCTCTGTAGACGCAGTAACTCCAGTTGCTCAACCAGCTGTTCCCTCGCCAAGAACTTTTGTTTCTCATCATCTCGTCTCGATTGTTTCAGAGCATACTGTTGTTCGTAAAGCTTGAGTCGGTTGACTAGGTCCTCTTCGCGTTTCCTCCGTACGTCGTTCTCTTTCTGATGCTGCCTCTCGACGTCTTGCTGCCGTTGCAGAATAGCTTCGATGTCTTGCAACCGTTGTCTATCCTGTCCTCGCTGATCCTCGGCACGCTTCAGAAGCAGAACGAGCTCCCGTTCACGTTGCTCTCGGCGCTGCAGCTCACTCGTCTGTTGGTGCCATACAGCGTACGGTAGAGGATTTCCCATCAGCCTAGGAGAGATCTTCGGAATCGTGCCTGATTTCGTAGGGTTTGAAACCGGGGCAACATCAGACTTCGGTAAGAAGATGAATGAACGGTTGGATGTTCACCATAGGTAGAAGAGGGTCATTCGACTGTCGGTCTGCATTTCGTTGCGGCAGATCTGGTAGTTGATTTACATCTTCCACTCCTGGGCTATCTCCGACGGAAATGCTGTCGGTAGTGCGGGGTATCGATTCTGTGACTCCAGCTGCAGCTCACTGGAAAACAACCTCAGTGACGTCACTAATTTCTAGGTGAGTTGATGTCCCAGCTGGTACTGCGAGTTGACTTGATGAGGCTTCGTGGATGTCCAGACGATTAAATCCACAGGATATCTGCTGGTTCTTGAACCAGGCTTCAACTTTCTCTCGACTGCCCGCTTGACTTGGAATGCTTTGGCCGCTCCGCATACTTGCCGCATCTTCGTCCTGCTGACGAAGCAGCTCATGCTTTCAGGCTAAGTATTCCTTATCCCTTTCCAGCTTTTCGGTCATAGCTTTCTCGACCAGCAACCTTTCTTCCTCCAACCGCTGAAGATCTCTGGCGATTTGGGCTCTTCGCAAACTTGAAACGCTGGATCCTCCGGTCCTGGAGCCGGCGGGGGCGGGGAACCTTCGACAGACATTTCGCACAGATGTAGTCCTTGGAACGCGCTGTAGCTTTATCCGTTTTCGCGCACGAGAAATTGTACCAGTGCTTGCAATCTCCGCACTTTACCATATACAACTCGGCGTTGTTGGGCCGCGTACATTTCGCGCAATCGTGATCATCACCGTGCTCGATATCAATAACCGACGGTTCGAACTCACCGCTTGACTCCGTGTCGTTTAATTGCTCCTTGCTGCATGCTGGCACCGGCGCGGTGAACAATTCTTTGAGATTGTTATGGGTTGCTACGGGTGGGGTTACTTTTCGGAGGTCTTTTCAGCAAAACTCATCAATTTGCCCTGATGAGATCAGCTCAAAGTTACAATTGGTCTCGTACTTGGTAATTTTAATTCACAATAACTTTTATGTTTGACAGTTCTACTTTAATTTAGGTATTAATAATCGTGCATGTAATCTGCATCACCATCAAAACAATGACTTGCAATGCCTATCGCTTATCACGGTCTTTCTGACATTTTTCCTTATCTCGTTCATTCTCCTCACACATATTCCTACTTGGCTTTCTAAGCTTTCGGGGGGCGCCCCGATGAACGCACTCGTCACAACAATGCTAGCTCTATGAAGGCTTACGTTGTGAACTAAGTTATAAATAATGATGCACCCGGAATACAGCACACTTTTTTGGATATCACGATAAGTGAAAGTCACACGATTTTATCATCCAAACATGCCATAACTCGGGTCTTGATTCTCGTGTGTGAGGTTGTGCCAACTGGTCGTTAGATCCCAACCCAACCACATAGGCAAAGAGAGATCGCCACTTGAGTTCAGTTTATTCAAAATTAATTGCCTATATTCTGGGTACTGAGCCACCCAGAGAGTGGTTATTAATTACTATGATTTTTTGAATACTTTATTAAAGTGATTTTTCTACAACCAACATTTATTAAGTACTATGTCTGAAACTACTTGGTTGGCATTTGTACAAAACAATACATGAATAAGAGTTAGTTTTAAAAATAGATTGCGAGAGTTCAGCTATGTGCCTGGTGCTGGAACTTTAGTTTCATCAGTATCCACTGGGAAGGGAAAGCCTATTGGTTTCGAACCGCACCGAAGTAAGTAGGGTTACCCTCCAATACATTTTTCGAACTAAATCTGTCACGTGTTGTGCTATGCATAGGTAGAAGACAATGCTAATGTGTCGAGCAATAAAGATAAGAGGGGGAGGGACAAATTTAGCATTTCAGCTCCGTAATGTATATGGCGAATGAGCCTTTCAAATAAAGAATTATTTAAAAAAAGCTGACCCTCTATTCTGCAATATATGGGACACCACGACCTTTTCGGTCGATTTTTGATGCAGGGCGTTTTAGTAAAGGTTCCGGAAAAAAGAGATCTAATAGGGTAATTCGCCAAATGTTGAACGGCTAATTTTGTCGCCTATTGTTGAACTCCCATATGAAATGCACGTGCGTTCAACAATAGGCGAAGAAATTAGCCGTTCAACATTTGGCGAATTACCCTAGTACGACTTTTGCCGTCAAAAATTGCATCTCGTGTTTTTGTCTCAATCGATTCTTATTTAAGGTCAACTTTCCCTAAAAAACAAAAAATATGGGTCCTTTGGGAAAGTTGACCTTAAATAAAAAATGGTGGGAAAGGTCGTTTAGCGGGGCATCAAATTTAGGGGGTTTGGTGTCAGGCCCTGCAAGCCAGCCAAAAAAAAAACTCACGCAACGAACAATCAACAAGAGAGTACGGACCGGAACCATCGGCAAAGACCACTGCGACGAAAAGGGACTAGCGATTGGAAACTCGGTTCGTGGAACTGCAAATCTCTCAACTTCATCGGGAGCACACGCATACTCGCCGATGTGCTCAAGGACCGTGGATTCGGCATCGTAGCGCTGCAGGAGGTTTGTTGGAAGGAATCAATGGTGCGAACGTTTAGAGGTAATCATACCATCTACCAGAGCTGCGGCAACATAGTGATGGGCGATATGCAAAGTCGCGTGATCGGATGGTGGCCGATCAACGAGAGAATGTGCAGGTTGAGGATCAAAGGCCGGTTCTTCAACTTCAGCATAATCAACGTCCATAGCCTACACTCCGGAAGCACTGATGATGATGAGGATGCAAGGATGCAGTTGCTCAAGCCACGACGTCAAAATCATCATAGGAGATTTGAGCGCTCAGGTTGGCCCAGAGGAGGAGTTTAGACTGACTATTGGGAAGTTCAGCGCTCACCGGCTGACGAACGAAAACGGCCTACGACTAATTGATTTCGCCGCCTCCAAGAATGTGCCCATCCGCAGCACCTACTTCTAAAACAGGCCCCCGTATCGGTACACCTGGAGATCACCAATACAGACAAAATCATAAATCGACCACGTTCTGATCGATGGACGGCACTTCTCCGACATTATCGACGTCAGGACATATCGTGGCGCTAACATCGACTCTGACCACTATCTGATGATGGTTAAACTGCGCCCAAAACTATCGGTCTTCAACAATGTTCGGTACCGACGACCGCCGCGGTACAACCTAGAGCGACTGAAGCAACCTGATGTCGCCACTTGCATCTCGAGGCAGCGTTGCCGGAAGAGGGTGAGCTCGATGGGGCTCCTCTTGAGGACTGCTGGAATACAGTCAAAGCACCCATTAACGGCACAGCGGAGAACAACGTCGGGTATATGGGACGTAGTCGACGGAACGATTGGTTCGTCGAAGAATGCAGACAGATTCTGGAGGAGAAGGACGCAGCGCGGGTGGTCTGCAGCAAGGTACCGGCAGAACGTGGAACGTTATAGACTGAAGCGGAGACAACAGACCCGCCTTTTTCAGGAGAAGAAACGCCGCCTGGAAGAAGGGATAAGGATCGGAGCATCTTGACGGACGAACGTGTGGTGATCGAAAAGTGGAAGCAGCACTACGAGGAACATTTGAATGGCGCTAAGAGTACAGGCAGTGAAAGTCAAGGCAGCGGAGGAGATAACTACGTCAGTTCAGCTGACGATGGAAGCCAACCAGCCCCCACCTGAGGGAAGCTAAAGACCAATAAAGCAGCTGGTAAGGATGGTATCGGAACTGAGCTCATCAAGCTAGCCACTTGTCTGCACAAACTGATAGTCAGAATCTGGGAAACTGTACATCTACCGGGGGAGTGGAAGGAAGGGGTTATATGCGCCATCTACAAGAAAGGCGACAAGCTGGAGTGTGATATCCCATCCCTACAAAGTGATATCCCAGATCATCTTTCGACGTATTTCATCATTAGTGAATGAGTTCGTGGGAAGTTATCAAGCCGGCTTCGTTGACGGCCGCTTTACAACGTACCAGATCTTTACTGTACGGCAAATCCTTCAAAAAATGCCGTGAATACCAGGTCCCAACGCACCATCTGTTCGTTAATTTTGTTGGTATATCAGGTAGTGTGCGACGCTTCGCTGTAGATCGTAGATGGTTAGGAAGCAGGCGCCAGTTGGTTGTAGTTGCTCTTGGGTAGATTAAGAAATATTGTTATGAATGTATTGTATATACCTATTGTTGAAATAAAGAGAACTGCAGCTGCTGGCAGAGTTATCAGTCAGTAACCTGCCGACGTGTAGTGAGTAGTAGAGTTCCCTACTATTTGTTGTTCTTCGTGAGGGAGGTTCCCTTGTTCTCCGGTCAACAGGTTATGGGCCCAGGAACGATTCCCGTTCTCCATCTTAGTGAGATGTTATCGCAGTGGGATCATGGATCGGCCGCATAAGTCGCGGGGCGCAATGGGATCATGGATCAGCCACGTAAGTCTTGGGTAGCGCCGGACGGAATTCATCAGGAGGTTGGTACGTTCGGTAGGATGCTGACTGGTCAGCAGGAGTCCAGGAGGAGCTTTGGTTTGGAACATCCAAGAGCTGGTTGGGAGAGCATCGATAGGCGCTGTGCAAGCTTTGGAGTCGGTCCACTTGTGCAGGCGCATGTGCTGGAGAGGTTGTCGTACAAACATCGGAGAGAAGGCTATTTGTACGGGCAACGGATTTGGACCAAAGAAATAAAGAGAACTGCAGCTGCTGGCAGAGTTATCAGTCAGTAGCCTGCCGTCGTGTAATGAGAGGGAACACTAGTATTTGTGTTCCCTTGGGGGGGGTTCCCTTGTTCTCCGGTCAACAGATTTCATGGCGGCATACGACTGTATAGACCGCGTAGAGCTATGGAAACTTATGTATGGACGAGCACAGCTTCCCTGGGAAGCTTACCAGACTGATCAATGCAACGGTGGATGGTGAGCAAAACTGATTTCGGGCGAACACTCCAGTTCGTTCGAATCGGACCGGGGACTAAGACAAGGTGATGGACTTTCGTGCCTGTTGTTCAACATTGCGCTAGAAAGTGTCATACGGAGAGCCGGGGTACGATTTTCAACAGATTGAGTCAAATTATTTGTTTTGCGGATGACGGACATGAAATATGGACAATGTTCGAAGAGGACTTGCAAGCACTCGGAGTATTCGAGAGACGGGTGCTTAGGACCATCTTTTGCGGTGTTCAAGAAAACGGTGTGTGGCGCCGAAGGAAAAACCACGAGCTCGCCCAGCTCTACGGCGAACCCAGTATCCAGAAGGTAGCTAAAGCCGGAAGGGTACGATGGACAGGGAATGTTGCAAGCATGCCGGACAGCAACCCTGCAAAGATGGTGTTCGCTTCCGATCAGGCAGGTACGAGACGGCGTAGAGCGCAGCGAGCGAGGTGGACAGACCAGGTGCAAAACGACTTGGCGAGCGTGGGGCGCATTCGAGGATGGAGAAATGCGGCCTCGAATCGTGTACCTATTGTAGCGTCAAATTGTTGATTCAGTGTTATCTGTTTAGATGTAAACTAAATAAATGAAAATGAATGACTACGAGAAATTTTTCGATCGTATGAATCACAAGAATCCGTAAGGTGCCCTTACTTGCAATGAAGTTCCGGACAAAATTGTCGGCCTCATCGAAGCGTAAATACGAAGCTTTTACATCCAGAGCCTTACTTAGTGGAGCTTTGTCCAACCCCATCCAGATAGTCGCTGGATTGAGTGAGATAAGGAAGTATTCTATCTTCGCCACTGTTCCTCATCGTAACTGACGAAAACATGGTGGGTGCGATTGACCGTGTACCAAACCGTGGGTGCAAGAAAACTAAATGTATAAGAGATCTTTTTAAAGTTTTTTATTACCCGACTTCTATACTGACGGCGGTAGCAGTAGAAATCACGCAAAAGCTTCAAGTATTCATCAACCGATGTCTAAGTTTTGTAATTCAGGACTGTGGCTTTCAAAAGTGTAGTTAGAGGTGGGCTGGCCACATATTGCGGAAAAGCAAAAACGAAATCCGGCAGGACATCACAGCAGAGGCAACAAGCGTCAACAAAAAAATAAATAATGTTGAAAAAAATCTGACCTGAGCCCAAGTCAAGGCTAAAACCCTCCAGGATGGAGATCTTCTACGTAAGCCCTATGTACCTTTATAAGGGTGCGAAGGACACATGAGTGCCCGAGTGAATATTTCTTAAGGTCTGTATTGTTTATCACGCTAACAAGTACCTTACGAGAAAACATTATACATACCTGACATATCAATCATTTCCATGCGATCTCGCAGAGGTTCCGGAATGGTTTCTATAATGTTGGCAGTGCAAATGAATAATACTTTCGACAAATCAACTGGAACGTCGAGGTAATGATCGAGGAAGTTGACGTTTTGCTCCGGATCAAGAAGTTCCAATAGGGCAGAGCTAGGATCACCTTGGTAACCTCTACAATGGAGAACGATAAGTTTTTTTTAGCTAAATATTAGGATTATCGTAAAACTTGCTTTCCAATCTTGTCGACTTCGTCGATCAACACCAAAGGGTTCTCCGTTTTGGTCTTCTTCAGACATTGAATCAGCTTTCCCGGCATGGCTCCCACATATGTTCTTCGGTGTCCCTTGATTTCAGCAACATCGGTCATTCCACCGACGCTGAATCGGAAATACTCTCTATTCAAAGCCCGAGCAATTGAACGGGCAATGCTCGTTTTACCTACTCCCGGAGGCCCGTAGAAGCAAAGGATTTTTCCCTGCGTTGTTCCCTTGAGTTGACTGACGGCAATGAACTCTAGAATGCGTTTTTTGATGTCCTCCATTCCGTAGTGATCAGCGTCGAGAATTTCCGTAGCCCGATCGATGTCTAGGTTTTCCTCGCTCATCACACCCCACGGCAAAGTCGTTAACCAGTCCAGATAATTTCGGGTCACGCTGGAATGAAAGCAGGATTAAGCTTTTCCGGAGAAACTTTGAACATTGTCATTTACTTGAACTCTGAGCTGTGACTCTCCAGGAAGTTGAGCTTATTCAGCTCTTCGTCGATAACGTCGGCCACGGCTTTCGGGACAACTTTGTCCTTGATGCGTTCCCGATATTTTTCTCCAATGGCATCTTTATCCTCCTTCTCGATTCCTAGTTCCTTTTTGATCACCTTGAGTTGCTCTTGGAGGATATATTTCCGATGTTGCTGTTTCACTTTTTCTTCCACTTCGCGTCCAATCTTAGCCTGGAGTTTTGAGAGTTCTAGTTCCTTTTTCAGCAGAGATAGTGCCAGCATCAGCCGTTTCGGTATCTATTGAAACAGAAAAGATAATATATTGTTTCTATCCCAACGGTTGATTAAAAATCATTAATCGGTAATATTTTTCAAATGATTGGAAAGTACTTATTATTGAATGTATTTAAGTTCAACAACTGAGATACGTTTTTTTTACAAAAGCTTCCATCGATTACATAAAGTATTTTGTGAATACTTACATCCATTTCTTCCAGAATCTCTTGTAACTCTGAAGGATCCGCTGCAGATAGAGATGCCCCTAAGTCACACAAATAAACTGGATTGTCAACGACTCGCTGATTCTGATTTAACATTTGCTGCAAGCTCTCGCTAAAAGATATAATCTTAATTACAAACTTGCATTCAATTCCAAAATAATCCTCAAACCCTACCGATAGAGTGGATTCATCGTTATAATATCCCGAATGGTTTTGATGACTTCCTGCGTCAGAGCTTTGACTTCTTCGGTATGTTTGAACGATTCGTGCTTGACGTTTTCAACTTCCACCATCAGCAGAGGTTGCTGTTCGCCATCTTTCAGCAATCTTCTCTTGGGTGGCTCCTCAACCGGCTCCCCATCCACGGTGCTGTCGTTGTTGGAATTCCGTATGATCTTCTTGTTGCGGTTCTTGTGCTTCCGCCGTCGCTTCTCGGCATCGCTCTCGTCCACTGAGACATTGATTTGCGTTTTAAAGAACGGATATTTTATTGTCATTTCTGGGAGATTTTTCGATTAGAATGCTCGCATAATTATAATGAATTGTTCGTGGCAAGGGTACTTACGCTTTCCATCTAGAGTGGAATCCAAGTCCTCGTGAAGCTGACCAACAATTTTGATACGCCGATGTGCCGTCACCACGAGCCGTAGCTTATCTCCAAGATCTTGCATTTCTTGGATTTGAGCGAACGTTCCGATGTTATAGACTTCCGACAAGTTGTCCACCACCTCGTTAGGATTTTCGTCGTCCTTCTTTAGGAAAATACCGGCATAGGGCTGGTTCAGTTTTACTTTTCGCCTGATCAGATCAATCAACATAGGGTTCGTAACCTACAAAAATGTTTAAGAAATTTTAGGTGAATTAGAAAATTGAAATGAATTTCCAATATTCTTATTATTCTTGAAATTCTCAATATAAAACCAGTTCTTCAAACAGCGTTGCGAGCCACTGATTGAAAGATAATCATCAACACATCTGTGAACTCGTTCTGATTATGTACAAACCTCAAGGATCTTCATGAACCTCGGAAACACGGGATTCCGTTTTGTGGCGATCACTGGTAAATGGGGCCATACTTCCGGGATGGCGACGGTGGCTGGTAGCTGACTGGAAAATGAGACAGGTTCTGGGTCAACCACCGGTTCTTCGTCATCGGGATCTCGTTTACTGCAAAACGTACGAGCACAAAAAACCTGAACAGCGCCCGGTGCCATTCGAGTTGATACATTGCTCCAATAATCCCGCACCAGCATTCCCTTGGCATCGGCCACCAATCCTCGTCCAGTTCGGCTTAGAATGCCGGTTCTGACATTCGAACCAAATAGTCGGACTTTCAAACCAGGACTCTCCTTCGCATGACGAACCAGAAAGTTCGCAGTTGGTCGACTTATTCTACACACTAGTTGGTTCATTTTGTGCACCGCTTTCCAACAAATTGTTCAATATGTTATTTCAAGAATAATTTACTGTTGCAAACTCGTATTTCTGATGGACTTATCAACTATAAATGTTACATCAGCTAACTGGCATGTTTTGCGATACGAACGAAATCACTGGAAAAAAGTGACAACTGAAGCATGTTGTTGAGAAAATGTAGACTAACATTTGGAAGCAAACAAACTTGGGAAGTCATTATTTTTTTATTATCTATATTACAAAATCCATCTATCTCATTGTATTGCAAGATCAGATTTTAGCTGGCAAAAAAATTATAAAAGAAAGGAAAGAAACTTATACTCAACAGCAAAAAAAAATCTGAAAAAAGTAACGAATTCAAATTAATTAAAATAGCTTTAACATTGAATATATATGATTTATATAGCCTATAGGCTTTCTCAAATGTTGGTCGTGATATACTTCAAAACAAAGGGTCCAGTGGAAAAAAGTTGTGTGCCTGATTTACCTGGGCATTTTTATTCATTTTATTTATAGACCAGTGCATGATGACGTAGGTTGACAGTTCACAGAGCTTTTTCTCCGGGACTTAGCCTCCGGCGCAGCTTCCGATAAAATTGTTTCGTCATTTTATTCGCATGTAGATGTCCATTGCGATTGATATCATGCTGAATGCAAAGAATAACACTAAAATATTCGGATCACAGCAATTTTAAACTAAAAATATGAATTTTAATTTTCCCTTCGTCGATTTTTCATCTAACACCTTGTAAACAAGCTCTGTGAACTGTCAAAATAAGTGAGGTTAAGTTAGAGTTTGCATTGGTCTATTCCGATGAAAGCAAAGACTTTTGGAAATAGACATGGGCGTTTCTAAAAAAATATCGATATTGCGCATAAATCCCAAAATTTTATTCCCACCTTTGGGTTTCCGCGCCGAGCACTCAGCGCCTGACTCGGCGACAAGGGGAAAGTTATAAAGTTGGTAACCCTGATTTTTGACAATTAATGTCGATTGTTTGTGTGAGTGCACCGATGTCAAAAAATAGAGCTTTTGGCTGAATTTTTTATTGTCAAATGCAAGTTTTGACAGTATTATTTATGTGTGAGTGAAAAACATGTACAAAAGGTCCATCGGAGAAGCAGTCGCTGAAGACAAATGTCATTGTTTTCAACAACGAAACGAAAAGTTTCAATGCAAAAGCAATACTGATTTTGTTTTCACTCGCCGGTATTCTGCACTGAAAACCAAAACTACCCAAAAGTGGGTTGTTTGCACTCAAAACCGTGGTTTGGGCCAATAACCCAAATTTGAGTAAAATGACTTTTCTGGCACTAGCTAGTTTGCCTTTAATCCCATGTAAACAATTTACCCAAAGCTGAGTTTAATTTATCCAAAGCGGACCTTAATCAACCCAAAATAGAGAATATTGGATTTACTTAAATTTGGGTTATTGGGCTGAGCAACCTCGGTGAGGTGTTTGCATCTTGCTCTAGTTTTGATAGCAATCATGGGAAAGAAAGGGAAAACTACCCAAATTTGGGTAAATTTTTTCTGCGATATTCTCATCAGTGCGTAAATTGAACTCAAAGTTTGGGTTGATTTATCTGTCCGTGTGGATTTAGTCGAAGGATGGATTCCAACGAATTTTTGCCTTGGGTTGTTTCTAATCACCGTTCAAATCTAGGGAGAATGCCCATACATTCGACTGATGCAGATGCTATTACAAACACACCACCACCGTCCCACCAGTAACCTGCAGGTTAAAAAATTATCCATATCGATTGTATTAGGGTAGCACTATTGCAAAAAAAAAATAATAGCGGCACATATATTATAGGGTAAAGTGCCCAATAGTGGACCCCCAACCAATAGTGGACCCTCCAGATATTTTTGCATTATTACAGCACAATGTAAATATTTTGCTATGAAATTCCATCGGGAGAACCTACTTTACAGTCCTATGATTTGATTACATGCATTGGAAATGCTATGGAAAGCAAAATTGGATGGATTTTTACAATTCTTTTGAAAATAAACACTAAAGTGTCCATTATAGGAATATTTTGGGGGTCCATAATAGGGAAGAAGAACGTCCTGAAACGAAACATGAAAATCAAATGAAGTGTCGACTATAGGGAAGCAATAATACTATAGGGCGAATTCAGTCAGACTTTAAAATGTTAATTTCAACGAATAACGTCGTGTATTTGCGAGTGTATTTGCGAGTGTATTTGCGAGTGTATTTGCGAGTGTATTTGAGTGTTTTATGTACGTATCGTGAAGAGGAGATGCAGAACTTGGTATTAGATATCAAGCAGAATTGATATGTTGAAATTTTCTACTCCGTATGACAGGAAGAGCTAAATTCCGCTACTAGGGGGTCCACTATTGGGCATTTTACCCTATATCAGAGGCGGCTCGTCCATATGTTCTACCTGTTCATGGAACAGGTAATCATTTTAAGTTCAGAAGTAGGAAACTTAATGTCCTTACAATTAATTTCTTTGCAATGATTTATTAGGGCAAATAATTACTCAGTGAAATTTTCAAACAAAGTTTCACGTAATATTTCAAATGATGGTTTAATATCTACACGAAACAAAATATTGCGTAGACAGATCAACTCAGACAAGATCAGCTAAATATGTGTTTCTCCGACGAATAACAGCACACCACATCACATAGAAAGCTTTTGCCAGTCGTACGATTCATAAAGAACCAATAGCAGCGCTGTCAGAAGTAAAATTTAAAGCCTGCGCCATGACGAAAGTTTTGAAATAATTTCCTCCTTGGTATGCTCGAGCTGATCACTCGTTCTCCGCGCGCGTAGAACCAGCGTGAGCGTTGCCAGCTTTCTTCGTTTCCTCATCCTCTTTCGCATGCGAAGCAGGCACGTTTAGATGAATGTTGTGCGTGCTATGTGCGCAGGAGTCCAACCCGTTCGACGCGCTGCGAGAACAATCAACGACGCGACGTATCTTCGGTTAGACTCGGTCGGAGTGTCGGGCTGTGCTTTGCCGAAAGGCGCACCGCGACCGCAAACGCTTTCGTTCATACTTCGATGATTAAGAACGGTTTGTTTTTTTTTGTCATTCAGCATCAAGAACAATATTAAATTAATGTTTGAGTTTTTAAAATGGACATCAAAATTTGATTATTATAAAATATTATAAAATTATTTAATGTTATTTTTTCCCAAATAATCAAAATCAATCAACATAGAAAAAAGGCATAGTCCTGGGCATAGTTTTCACTAAACTCAATCTGAGGTCGCATCAAATTATGATATGGTTAATGGTTAATTACATTTCATTCATAACAACAAAATATGTGAGAGTTTTTAAATGCTAGGGGCGATGGGTCCTGCGCACCCGAATGGTGGAAAGATCCGATTTGAAAGATCTCTATTCTGAGCAATATCCAGTTATCGTCAACTGTTACCAAATTAGATTTCAGACGACTTGGGAGAGTTTTATATTTTGAGTGCATATTAATTTAAAACATTTTTTAGAACAAAAGAGATTAATTTAGTACGGAGTTTAAGAAGCTGTTTATTGTTTTATAAATCCTTTCTGTTTAAATTGATTTTCTTCTAATGTATGGTTACGTTGTACAAGAAAAGGTTGTAATATTAGATCAAATCAAGCATAATTTTTCATAACGACGTATGTAACAATTATGAGGATTCGAGAAATCCTTTGCAGAAAGTTGGCAAAACTTTTTCTAAAAACTGTTTTAAAACTAAATCTTTTTTCAATACTTTTTTCCGCTGGCATGCATCATTACATGACACGTAATAAGCGTGCTTCACAGCAAAGCTCAGTTCATTCAAATTCACTGTGAAAAACGATAAAATTATACATACACCGGTATGCTACACGTACGTCGGTGTACATTGGTCGGTTTTCCATAGTTGCACGATTGACGCAACTGCAGTTTTGTTTTGTTTTGCTTTTTTGTTACATAGGTCGCTCTCAGTTCCCATATGTTAAAGCGACGTATGTAACAGTGAGACTTCAAAAATAGAAATTTTTACATACGTCGATTCGCAAAAAGATCGAATTAAAGAATTTTAAGATCTGAAATCAGTAAAATCGATGCGTATTATATAAAGCCGCGTGTGATTGTCACGTTGTATTAAAAACCCCGTTTTGTTTACTTTTGTTACATACGTCGTTATGAAAAATTTTGCTTGAAATACACAACTTTCATTCGAAACCTCAGCTTGATGTATATTTTTTTAGCAGGCCGGTAGAACAGGTGTACCAAAAGTTTACGAGACGCCCCTGTTATATATACACTACTAAAAATCCACACATATTTATTGGCAAAAATCCATAGATTTAACTTATGATGTATATCAGCGCACACATAACCATTCTACAAGCGAACTATCAATAAAATATATCTCGCTTAACTTTTCAAAAGGTCCTAAGTAATGTTACTTCATGAATTAATTTGAATAGCGCAATCAACAGAACAACATGAAAGTTTTTGATTGCAGTACTCAAATTAATTCATGAAAAAAATGTTACTTAGGTCCTTTTGAAAAGTTAACCGAGATATATCCAAATAAACTTTATGTGGTGGTCTCGAATCAGCAATTATTTAATTTATGTGTGGTTCTATATCGATTATATCGCCACTAGAGATGGGCGTTCAGATCCGGAACCGTTAAAATGATCCGGATCTCTAAAGTGAGTGAATGATTCGTGGATCATTTTTCAAAAGATCCGGTTCACCAGATCAGCAAATTGTTTGACCAATTGTAAGGAAATAATAAAATTAAAAATTCATTGTTTGTAATCCATATGCTTGTAAACAAGAAAGGGTGAAGTTGTTGTCAGTACGGTTCAAAAGTGTGAGCCTGAATGACGAACGTTTCACTATTTTGCATTCTTCTTGCGTTTTGTTCCGATCCGCATGAAAGATCCGGATCATTGTAATGAATGACCCAGATCTGACCCGTTCATCAAAGTGATCCGTTTTGCCCATCTCTAATCGGCACCAACATTTCAAAAGGGCGTAACTGCTTTTGTAAATAAAAGCTTCTCACGTCGCTGGTGGGTTAATTTGAGCCCACCCACGCAATCCAACACCACTGATGGAAGCATCGAATCCTCTTCTTTCATTTAATGGTGCTGGATTGCGTGGGTGAGCACAAATAAGCTCACCAGAGACGTGAGAAGCCTTTATTTACAAAAGCAGTTTTGCCCTTTTGAAATGTTGATGCCGATATTAGGGTGAAGAAGCTATTGCAAAAATTTATAACGGCGACACATATATCTTATATAGATGTTTTTGGCAGTGTAGCTATTTTTAGCAGTGTATCGCGTATCCACAGCAAACTCAATTTGTTTACATTTGTCAGTTTCGTTTATGAAACGTTGATGCCGATTTGTGCAGGAGGGTGAAAGTGAAATGCTTGTCATCCGCGGTACAATGGCACTCTACCCAACATTGTTTTTGGTACCCAGTTTCTGGGCAGTATACCCGAATTCAGCTGCTCATTTTGGCTGTTTGGTTCGTATGCAGTTGGTGCTATGTAATTATCGGCAATGAACTTTTCCTGGCGAAAACTTGCAATTAGTTGAGGTTTATCGAGCCTTTTGTGTTTGTATGGCTTTATTCTGTCGAAAAACAGCCCGTCGATACTTCGAAAGCTTTGTTATCATGAATTAAACGAGATTAAAACAAAAACATTGTGCGTCATATTGAATGAATGGTGGGTACACTAGGGTGGTTCAAAAAATCGATTTTGCTCCACAGTGCTCATCTGATTCTTTACCATGTTCTGAGTGTCTTCTGAAAATTTGAGCTCAATTGGATTAAAACTGATTTAGCACAAGCCGTTTCAAGTTTGCATGCAAATTAGTATGGGGAAATTTATTTTTTCATTATACTGTTAATGACGCTTCCCCATTATGCGCAGGTTAAAAGAAAACCTACACAGCTAAAAGCAATACTCAACAGCTTTCACCCAACGAAAACCGCATGTTGATTACTCGCCCCAATAATTAGTAATCGATTTTAAGACAGATTGCGAATCTTTAGTCATGATCGTTAAACTTCTTTGAGGGCATCACTGAAATGTGCAGTGGAACATAGTAGCCTGAATTTGTGTGTGCTATCTTTCGCGCCACGAGCAGCAATGTTGCCTGTTGAGGAGTTATACAATTAGCTCCAGAAAACTACGGTATAGGTTAAATTCGATTACTAATTATTGGGGCGATTAATCAACATGCGATTTTCGTTGGGTGAAAGCTGTTGAGTATTCCTTTTAGCTATGTAGGTTTTTTTAACCTGCGCTTAATGGGGGAGCGTCATTAACAGTATAATGAAAAAATAAATTTCCCCATACTAATTTGCATGCAAACTTGAAACGGCTTGTGCTAAATCAGTTTTAATCCAAATGAGCTCAAATTTTCAGAGGACACTCAGAACATGGTAAAGAACCAGAAGAGCACTGTGGAGCAAAATCGATTGTTTGAACCACCCTACTGCCGTCGGACGCATAAATGTCACATGTTACAAACGAGAAAATGAGAAAAACGCAATTTGAAGTTTCAAAATGCATTCATCCTATTATCGCAAAATTGCGCTTTTTTATTAACTTTAACGCAATAAACTATAAAAGAATATTCATATTCGTTGGGCTGGACTGAAACATTGCCAAAAACAACTATTTTTCCACGTTTTTTCTATCAAACCCCGAATGTGACACTTATGCCGCGAAATTCACTGGTCAGGCGAAAAATGTACGCATATTTGTCACACCGTGAACTGAGAGATAGTTGTTGTTAATTTGTTTCTACATTTCGCGAGCGACGATTGAATTTCTTTGGTGTGATTTTTTGCTGTCGGTAGAAGTGGAACCGGGAATGGAATATCCAGTACAGACAATCCAGTGGCGCGGAATCGGAAGAGGACTTCCTCGGGTTCAATTTAAATAAAGAAACAGGTGATCGTTTTCTGTTTGCGGAGCCGGCAAACTTTCAATTACCGGTCCAAGAGGTTGAACACCCGGTTTTTAGCAGCAGTGGCGTAGTTTCCTTGCCAGGGACAAGGACATGCACTACATCTTCAACGTTCAAAGGAATCACGATTGTCTTATCGAGATGATTTTGACAAAGTGCTACCAGGTGAAGCAGTTTTTTTTCTGTGGATTTGTGGATTTGAAAAAGTTCTCAATTATTTGTAAGTTATGAACTTATTTTCTAGGTCATACGGCTTCCACGGCTGGATTGCTTCAAGAGCATTATTTTCTCAAAAAGGCTGCTGGTCTTTAATGAAAGCTTTGAGCCTGTTTGTCCCTACATACGAGCATTCCCATTGTCTGCGTGCATTTGGTCCGAGTAAGTCGCACAGCCAACGAAATCCTTAGCTGTTTCTTCAAAGTTAATATGAAGTATGCTGTCCTGAAGACAATTATCTTTGGGTCGGATAATTGTTGTTCGCAAAATAAGAACTGGAATTTATTCCAGCACATTACCCTACTCATAAACAGTAATGAAATTCAGGTCGAGCGCATATTGTTGGAGAACATTGAATCGAGACATACGTTAAAGGCCGCTGACTTTTTCCATGCGGCGTTTGATTCCAAAATGCGCCATGAACGTGTCGTCAGTTATGAAATTTTAAGTCTGTGGTTGGCAATGCAAAGAACAATGTTGACGTACTTGATATGCAAGCAACTGACTTCTTCAATGCTCACCGTTTTGGAGTATGCGATAAACCACTGCAAGCCACGCCTGTACGTGGATTCCATGCGAAAAGTGGTGTTTGGAAAAAAGTCGTTATGAACTTGGAGACGCAAACAATATCAACAGTAAAGACCTTAAATACTGCTAGTTGTTTTCCAAGAAGGAATTAATGTTGGTTGTAAAGGATTCATCCTCTTTTGATTTGATACAAATATACGTTGGCAAAATGCTCCTCAAGGAATTGAAGAAGAAAAGAAAACTTCTTTAATGAAAGTGGTTCAACCTGTTGTTACCGAAGAGGAAAAATCGTTTTTCATTGATCGTCCTTTTTATCACATTTTTATGGTCCTTGAATATTTTAATTATGTCACAGTTTCATTCTTTTCTTCACGTTATATTTGGAGAAGTTCTGGACAATGTAATACTTCTCCTTTTCTTTCATGAACAAACGTCCATATAAATTCTGAAAGTAGGGAAAGACCTTGCATACTTACCAGCCACCCTTCTTAACTATTTACGTGGATTGTAGATGACCCTAAAAGCATGGTATATTTTATGGACGGACCTCAGGACACATCACGCAGTGCTATGTGTCTTTTTATGTGATTATTATATCTCTTTTTTTTGTGTTACAAATATGCGTCCATTTATCCCGGTGTGACAAGTATGCGTCCATTTGTTCGAATGTGACAAATTGACGTCAGATTTTTTTCGAGTTTTCTAGAATAAAACCTATGTTTTGACAAAATATTTCAAAAATACGTATCAGATTTTAACGTTAGACATCAAAACCTCAAAAATGTTAAAATGTAACATGTGACATTTATGCGTCCAACGGCAGCCTAGTACACATACTAAAAATCCACACATATTTATTGGCAAAAATCCATAGATTTAACTTATGATGTATATCAGCGCACACATAACCATCACGCGAACTACTAATAAAATATATATTATGCATCTCGAGAAAATATAGAATACTGCGGCGTCCTGCTGGCTGCTTCTCAGGTAATCGCAACAGTCACTAAACACGACAGAGTCAATAAAAATCTTACCCAACGTATGCACTTGTCATGATAAACACTCTCCATGTACTCAGTGACTCCGGTTGCCTCTCACTAATACAATCGAGTACTGCTGTCATTTGGCGAAAAGCACGTGGTTTTGTTTTGAGAGGGAAAATTTTCCTATCTTTTAACCCGGCGGCTATCTTGACGTCTACCTTCGCAGTCGAGCCTGCGAGAGTAAGACCGCCGCGAAAGTCTAGAAAAAGATAAGCGCGACAATATATATTCAAATAAACTTTATGTGTGGTCTCGAATTAGCAATTATTTAATTTATGTGTGGTTCTATATCGATTATATTAGGGTGGATCTATTGCAAAATTTTATAACGGCGACACATATATCTTATATAGATATTTTTGGCAGTGTATTCTTAGGCTGTGAACCATTCAACCGATTCGTTTAACTTTTAGTTAAAATTTGACAGTTCGATGGTTATTTCGCCGTGGTTAAAAATAACCCTGCTCCGGAGCATGGTTAGATTTGACAGTTCAATAGTTAAACTTTGTTCGCGAGAAAATTGGCGCCAAATCCATTTCGTTCCGAATAATTATCAATCTGTCAAAACTCAAATGGGTCGGCTTCGGAGTAAAATTTTAACCACGATGGGAAAATAACCATCGAAATGTCAAATTTTAACTAAAAGTTAAACGAATCGGTGGAATGGTTCACAGCCTTAAAATAGTAATGTGAAAAATCATTTCGCGGTTATGATTACTTCACCAAGGATTTGTGAAAACGATGGTATACATTTTTAACCGGGAAGTCTTTGAACCCATATTTTTTTCACTGGGGATATTTTCTGAAAAAAGCCCCAACAATGTTTCGACGCCTCTACGCAACACACGCACACACTTGAAACTTGAATCCAAACGAGGCTGCCAGCCAGCAGTCAGCGCAAGTTTTTATCAATCCAATCGTGAGTTCGGCAAGTGATGGTTTGCATCATTTCGTGGAGCGATTTTTCCGACGAGTTTTTTGCGTAATTTCGCGTGTGTTCCCTCCGGATCGGTGGTATTGCGCTTGATTGGTTGCCGAAGATTATCGTGCAGGTGAAAAAATATTCCCATGGTCGCATCTGTGGGGTGAAAATTGAAAGTCTAGAAGTGGCGTGAAGCGAAAAAAATGAAATAACCTCACTTTTCTTCCTCTTTGTGTCGCATTTTTCTCGCGCGGGATTCGAGTTGCTTTTCCGCAGCGCAGCAGGCGTGAGGGATTTTGGTGGGTGTGCAAGTGTTTGTGTGAAAATTTGCCAGCGATTGGTAGTAGTTGTAGGTGTTGGTGCATAAGTTTGTGTTGGTGTAGCATTCCGAAGGACAAAATGCAGTGCTGCCAAAAATACATAATAAACAACAGTCCAATTCCCGTGGAAAACTACTCAAAATTTGAGTAATTTTCCTCTTTTATAAAATGTGAGTAATTTTTTGTGGGAAAAATAGAGACGGCAAAACAATTTATTTGACTTATTACTGAGTAAAATCAAAATGAAGAGCCACGCACTATAGAAGAAACTGGGGTAATATGCACCCTCAGGGCAAGACGACCTTCTGGGATATTTGCGGCAGTTTTTCCAGAGTTTTTACTATACAGCGCACGTAGTTCGGATCTCGAAACTATCAGAATCCAGAAGCAAACATATACTTGAAAATTAGTTAGAAACACCGCTGGAAATGCCAAAAGGTCGTTTGGCCCCGATAATGATTATCTCGCGTAACATATCATTACGGCTTATAAACCAAAACCACTATTTTTGATTTTCTAGCATAAACGATTGCTTTGTAAATGATTCTTTAATGCTAGGTAAAACTCTGTTCTAGATATCTCTTAGAAACACATTTATTGCTATTTTGAGTAAACGTCTCAGTCATAAACCATTTGCATCTATATATAGTGGTTTTTAAGCCCTTTGTTTGGCGCACCTTAATGCGACATTTTATCTACGGATCAATCCACTTTGCAATTACGGTGCATTTCTTCGCATCAACATGTCCACGCAAACCATTACCACAGACATGTAGGGGAAGCCTTCGGCTACTTGTTGGTGGTGTTGGTTTGCGGGGGAGTGTTATCAGATTGGGCAAATCGACGTTTGAAACTTTGTTTATACGTCCTTGTAACAAATTTATTTTATACAAACATATAGGTACGCAAGCAACATGAAACAAATAACAAATTAAAATAATGCACGTTCTCTCCTGGTGCCCTAAGAGAGACGGCTAGGTGGTGCCCACTACGGGAAATGACGAGGTTTCATATGAGATTTTGGTCCATCAGCCAAATCCCGCAAATATATTTTTAATGCGTATTGCGCATTTTGTGTTTTGTTAGTTTGCTGTATTCATAGCTGAGCCTTTGTATAGGATTCTTATCCTATTTGGGCGCCCCGAATCAATTAATGTAATTTGGCATCAACGATTTGATGTCTGTGTCTGGAACAAACTTGGGACAAATCACAACTAAACATTTTTTTTTGCCTACTTTCAGGTTTTTTTCTTTTGAGTCCAGACACAAATTCAACAGATAAAACATACACAATATAGCACAAACGATACAGACTCGATCGAATATTTACAACTATTCGAACAAAATAAAACCAAACGTAACATCCTTTTGAATAAGTACCCGAGATATGTCATAATCTCAATACCCCTAAAAATCCAATTGTTCAGGATTTCCACGGAAAGTCCTTCGGCATTTGTAATAAGTATCCTTCGAAATTTTCAACGAATTTGGTTGGTAATTGGTGCTTAATTAAAAACGATAGCCTGCTAGTACAAGACTTTTGATCAGGTGTTCGGAATTTGTTCTAAATATTCTTTGGAATATCCATGGGTAACTCACTGGAATTTTCCCAAGGAATTCTCCGAAATTTTCACGAGAAATTCTTCGGAGTTCCAACAGATTTTTTTCGGAGTTACCGCAAATCCAACAAGAAATTCTTTGGATTTCAATAGGGAATTGTTCATAAGTTCCAAAGAAAATTCTTCGGAAGCTTGACATGAAATTCTTTGGAATTTTTGCGTTTCTTTTTATTTCACAGAATACCATTTGGCCAAATAACATTTTTTAAATTTTTATTCATGGGTCCTGTACACCCTAGTGGTGCAAAGGACCAACTTGAAATTATGTCCAGCTATCTTGTTGCCAGGTTAGATTTCGATCGACTGGGGGTCTGCCTCTGCTGCGATGTCTCGCTTGGTTCCAGTCTAACGCTTGTCTACAGATTTCGCCCCCCCTACGTAAGGTGTGGCCAACCCAGCCCTACTTCCGAACCTGAATTTCAGGTGCTATCGGCCTCTGGTGACAACGACGATGGAGTTGTAAGGCACGAATTGTGTATTTACCGCAGGTATCTCGTGCGAGGCCGAGTGTCCGAACCGGTGTAGATACTGTCTGAAGCAACCATGGCCTGTAAGGAGCGGCAACTGGTTGCGGTCCTGTCTCGAGCTTGTGACGCGACCATGCCGAGGAAGGTGCGACCACGGAACTGCAGGCCACAGGTATACTGGTGGAGCGATGAAATTGCAGCCCTTCGAGCAGCCTGTCTCCGGGCTAGAAGAAAAACGCAAAGGACACGCTTGGCGGAAGTGAGGGAGGAACGCATCGAGCAATTCAAAGCAGCGAGACTGGCTCTAAACAAGGCCACCAAAGAAAGCAAGAAAGCCTGCTTCGACAGACTGTGCCAGAGCGCCAACTCGAACCCATGGGGAGACGCCTATCGGGTGGTGATGGCCAAAACAAGAGGAGCACTGGCTCCTCCCGAGCGATGTCCAACGAGGCTGAAGACTATAATCGAGGCACTATTCCCGCACCACGGCCCAACCCACTGGCCGCCAGCAGCGAGGGTAGCAAATGATGAAGCGGTGGAGAGGGTGACGGTAGAAGAGATATTGACGGTGGCAAAGTCCCTCGACCCGAGTAAAGCACCTGGTCCGGACGGGATCCCGAATATGGCATTGAAGGCAGCCATAACGACTAACCCGAACATGTTTAGGCTGGCCATGCAGAAGTGTCTGGACGAGAGGACATTCCCGGATATATGGAAGAGACAGCGTTTGGTCCTGTTACCGAAACCTGGCAAGCCACCAGGAGACCCCTCAGCGTACAGACCAATCTGTCTTATAGACACGGTAGGGAAGCTACTGGAGAAGTTGATCCTGAACAGACTGTCGCCGTACGTCGAGGAGGTAGGAGGATTATCGAGCGAGCAATTAGGGTCTCGCCGACATTTCTCACCAACACGAACGCAGGTTCGTGGTTGCAAACAATCCCATTTGATTTTGCCGTGACAACTGCTCTTGGTTGCAAACAAACCGAGTAAAAGTGTGAGTAAAACGTGCGTGTACGTACACGATCGCTGAAAGCCTAATTCGGCTTTCGGAGAGGAAGGTCTACTCTGGGTGCCATTAAATCGGTGGTTGACACTGCAAAGGTCGCCATCGAATGCAAGCGGCGTGGTATACGTTACTGCGCAGTAATAACACTCGACGTGCGGTATGCATTCAACAGTGCGTGCTGGATGGAGATCGCGAACTCGTTGCTTCGGCTGGGAGTACCGGTAGGGCTGTATAAGATTCTGGGAAGCTACTTTCAGAATCGATTATTGATCTACGAGACAGACGAAGGCTTGGCTACCGCCCCCATCACGGCAGGTGTCCCACAGGGATCAATTTTGGGTCCATTGCTGTGGAACGTGATGTACGATGGCGTGCTGCGGTTGAAGCTCCCGCCAGGAGTCAAGTTAGTGGGATTCGCCGATGACGTAACCATGACCGTGTACGGAGAATCCGTCGAAGAGGTCGAATTGACTGCAGCCTATTCGATCAGCCTAGTGGAGGAATGGTTGCGCAGCAAGAAGCTACAGTTGGCGCATCATAAAACGGAGATGATAGTCGTTAACAATCGGAAATCGGTTCAGGAGGCGACAATTAGAGTCGGCGGCTGCGACATCACCTCCAAGAGATCTCTGAAACAATTGGGGTGATGCTCGACGATAAGTTGAGCTTTAAAGTCATGTCGACTACGCCTGCCAGCGCGCGTCGACGGCGATAGCGGCACTATCGAGGATGATGGCGAACAACTCTAGGGTGTGCTCCAGCAAGCGCAAGCTGCTGGCAAGCGTGGCGGTTTCAATACTACGATACGGAGGACCAGCTTGGGTGTCAGCGTTGAGCGTAAACTGCAACGTGCGAAAGCTGGAGAGTACTCATAGGCTAATGTGCCTGATCGTTATCAGCGCATACCGCCCCGTATCTCGCGAAGCGTCATGTGTACTCGCTGGCATAATGCCCATCAAACTGGTGGTAGAGGACGACGAGGAGTGCTACGCCCTCAGGGGCACCGATAACGCTCGAAGGAATATAAAGGCAGCAACGGTAGCCAAATGGCAGAGAGAGTGGGACAACTCGCCTAAGGGAAGGTGGACCCATCGCTTAGTCCCAAGTGTGTCGGCATGGATTAGTAGACCTCATGGGGAGCTAAACTTTGGCTTGACCCAGTTCTTAACAGGCCATGGATGCTTCAAGTGGTACCTACACAGGTTTGGTCACGCGGCTTCTCCCACCTGTCCGCAATGCCCAGACGTGACAGAAACGGCTGAACACATCCTGTTCACATGTCCTCGGTTCGAAACGGAGAGGAGTGCGATGTTGGGGGCATGCGGAACGGACACCAACGCCGATAACATCGTCATAAAAATGTGCCAGAACCCAGAACAGTGGAGAGCGGTTGCAAGAGCGACGTCCAGGATAGCCGACATCCTGCAACGAAGTTGGCGCATAGAGCAGCAGCAGGCAGCCGTTACGGATAGCGGACCATGAGTCGTGGAAGTCGTGAATATATATGTCGATAATGGATGGGAACGACAGCGTCGCAACTGTATTCAGCTTGCGGCGAGCGCGTAGCCGCAGAACGTGGCGAAACGGCCGGGTTCGGAGGAGCTCCCGCTTTCGGGGAACTTCTCGTCGGAGTAGGTTAGATCCGCCGTCGGGGACTATCCGAGTCGTTCGCGATCGCGACCGAGGCGGGAGCTAAATGGCTCAATGAATAAGGTGAGAGCTGAATGGCTCAAGGCAAATGAAACTCGGTTATCGGAGTAGGCTAGGTCCACCGCCGGGGATCAGCTGAGTAGACCGTGGCGTGCGAATGTACCGGCTTCGGGTCGTCGGGGCACCATTGAACTGGAAGTTATCTCCACCCGGAATCTTTGGATTGACCTCGGCACTCGCCCGGTCACCCGTTGAGACGGGTCGTAGGTGACGGGGGAGCGACCGGCGACGGGGACCCGGTTGTCGGAGTAGGATTGATCCACCGCCGGGGACTATCCGAGTAGTCCGCGACCAAGGTGAGAGCTGAATGGCTCATCGGTTAAGCAAGAAGCTGAAAGGCGCAGTTCATGGGAAATCGGTTAATCGGAGTAGGCTAGGTCCACCGCCGGGGACCAGTTGAGTAGATCGTGCCGCGTGAATGCACCTGCTTCGGGTCGTCGGGGCACCACTGAACCGGAAGCTATCTCCACCCGGAATCTTTGGCCTGACCTCGGCACTCGTCCGGTCACCCGTTGAAGTGAGAATGTGCGTAGGACTTGAGCGGATCTATGAACATGCATACCAGGTGAATGTGTAGTGTTGGTAATGTAACAGCCATCACGAATGCGGGTCGTCGGTATCGGGGGAGCTTCCGCCGCCGGGGGACTCCCCGTCGGAGTAGGGTAGATCCGCCGCCGGGGGACTATCTGAGTAGCTTGCGAGCACGTTGAGAGCTAAATGGCTCTAAAAATAAAAAGGAAAGTAGATGCGTTGCTGAATGGCACAAGGAAAAAAAGTAAAGGGCTTAAGGGCCCACGCTTTTGTGTGCTTGCTGGCACCAATAAGGGAGCCAAAGGGCTCAGACGTATGACAAAACATCGAAGAGAGGCACTGTGAAAGGTGTTGTTTTGGGAGGAGTACTTTTAGTACTGCTTTCCCCACAGAAGTAATACTGAAAGGTAGTCCTGGGGAATTGTGCATTAGAAGAGAGGGTAACTCAAGTAACCTTCTGTTGCTTGGGTGGGTTTAGTGGGTCCGGCGGTCTGGCCTTCTGCCAACCGCGCCAACCCCACTCCCTGAGTGATAATTTCAGGTGTCTGTATGCAGATTTGCCTTCATCCTCTATAAAAAAAAAAAAAAAAAAAAAAAAATGGCCTGTAAGGACCTGGGTCAGGTGGAAAGTGAATTCCCCATGGCGCCTCTTGACCCACGTACCTATCTCCGGTATCAACCTATGTGTTCATCTACCCTTAGTGGAACTGTCCCACTCACGCTGCCATTTGACCATTGAGGCCAACCTAACAGTCCTGCGGATGCCTCTCGTGCCGCGCATTTCGAAGCACTCTATGTCTTCACCGATAACGATGTCAATAGGCATCATACCGGTGATGACGCAAAGTGCATCGTGCGACACGGTACGGTACGCGCTCGCAACTCTTAGGCACATGAGCCTATACGTATTTTCTAACTTCGTTCTGTAGCAGTTAGCTGCCCCCCCATACCTTAGTATGGACAGAGCGACACTAGCCAGAAACTTGCGCTTGCTGACATAAACCGCAGAGCTATTGGACATCATCCGGGACAATGCCACTATAGCTGTGGAGGCACGCTTGCAGGCGTAATTGACGTGGCTACCAAAGGTGAGCTTATCGTCGATCATTACCCCCAAGAGTTTGATGGAGCGTTCAGAGGTGACCGCGCAGTTGCTTGCCCTTATCACCGCTTGTTCCTCCGACTTTCGGTTGTTAACCACAACCACCTCAGTCTTGTGGTGAGCCAGTTCTAACTTCCTGGAACTCATCCACTCCTCCACAATTGCGATCGAGTGGGCTGCAGTCAACTCCACCTCTTCGATCGATTCGCCGTAGACCTCCAGCGTGATATCGTCAGCGAAGCCGACGATTACCACGCCCACCGAGAACTTCAACCTCAAGACACCGTCGTACATGACGTTCCATAACACCGGAACCAGTATGAAACCTTGCGGAAACCCTGAGGTTATGTCAATGCACTTCCGCCCCGCCTCCGTGTCGTATATCAGTACTCGATTCTGGAAGTAGCTTTCGAGAATCTTGTACTCGGGGTTTCCAAGACGCAGGAGCGCATCTGTAATAGCTGCCCAACTGGCACTATTGAATTCATTCCTCACGTCGTGAGTCACTACTGCACAATAGCGAACTCCCCTCCTCTTACGCTGGATTTATATACGCTTACGCTCTCCGCGGATTTGGTAACCGACAAGATAGCGTCTTCGGTCGACTTACCCTTTCGGAAGCCAAACTGGTTACTCGATAGACCATCCGCACGCCGCACCCTCCGTGCGTATCAACAACCTGTTGAGGATAATCTTCTCGAGCACCTTCCCCGCCGTATCAAGCAGGCATATTGGTCTATATGTCGACGGATCCCCCGGTGGTTTTTCCGCCTTTGGCAATAGGACCAAGCTCTGCCTTTTCCATGCTTCAGGGAAAACTCCCTCGTCCAGGCATCTCTGCATGACAGATCTGAACATCTCGGGAGCCTCAGCAATGGCCGCTTTGATGGCCACTGGCCAGGTTCGGAATACCATCCGGTCCTGGCGCCTCACCTACACTAAGGGACAGTGCAATCCCCGCAAGTTCCACCACGGTTACTCTTCCCTCGTCGGCCACCCTGGCAGCTCTGCTAAGTAAGGCCATGGACTTGGGTCATGACGTGGGAAGAGCTCCGCAATAATCCTCTTTAGCATCTCTGGAGACCGCTCTGTGGGGGTCATCGCCCCACGTGTCTTGGCCATTACGACCCTATAGGCGTCACCCCATGGATTCGCGTTGGCGTTTTGACACAGGCCCTCGAAGCAGGCTTTTTTTGCTTGATCTAATCTCAGTCTTCAGAGCGGCTCTAGCAGTCACGAACGCCACCCGTCGTTCAACACGCTCCTCTTCTGTGCGTGCTCGCTGCATCCGCCTCCGTGTCCGTAGGCAGGCGCGGCGCAGGTTCGCAATTGCTAGAGTCCACCAGTAAGCCGGTGGCCTCCCATTCCTAGGGTGGACTTTCCTAGGCATGGTGGCATCGCATGCATTACCAGCTGCTCGCGGCGGAGCGCTTCCATAAACACCTCGTCGTCGAAGTACGATGTCTTCCACATACGAGGGCTAGGCCTCGCCTCTTCTTCCATCCGCTAAAGTTTCAAAAATGCTAAATTCGCTTGAATTTTAATCGATATACGATTTCCTAAATTTGTGAGTGTACAAATAACATTGGTGCTGTCCAATAAGCAGATTGAAGTAGTTCGAAGTTATTCCCATCCCGTTGCCCATTAAGGTATTTTATGAGATGTTTAACGATTGCCGGATTATTTACTTTTACTTCGATAATTAAACTGGAATTAAACTTAAAAGTGACATTTCAATAATTCTCGGGTACTTATTCAAAAGGACGTATGTGATTTTGTAAACAAAGATTCAAACGTCGATTTGTCCAATCTGATGGCACTACCGCGCAAACCAACACCACCAACAGGTAGCCGAAGGCTTCCCCTACCTGTCTGTAGTGATGGTTTGCGTGGGAGGGCCATCAGATTGAACAAATCGACGTTTGAATCTTTGTTTACAAAATCACATACGTCCTTTTGAATAAGTACCCGAGAATTATCGAATAACCCTGCTCGCAGAGCAAGATTACTTTTGACAGATATCGAATCATTTTCCATCGATGTCCTATTGGAATTGCTGGGTAGCACCAGCCATTCTTATAACGGGGTGATTTTTTAATTTTCGAACTGTCACTTTTAAGTTTAATTCTCCAAATGAGACAGATTTGTTTTGATATGTTTCTGCGGGTGCCCACTTTCGGCTTTGGCCCGATTCGTGAATCAAAATCGAATTAAACTTAAAAGTGACAGTTCAAAAATTTCCAAATAACCCTGCTCGCAGAGCAAGATTACTTTGGACAGATATTGCATCATTTTTGATGTTGATGTTTTGCTGGTCTTGCTGGGTACCACCAGCCATTCTTATGAGCGGGGGATTTCATAATTTCCGAACTGTCACTTTTAAGTTTAATTCGATTTTAATTCACGAATCAGACCAAAGCCTTAAGAGCTAAGCAGAATGGATACGTTTGCGTGCGTTTTGACAGTTTTGCTATGGGAAAACTGTCAAAACGCACGCAAACGTATCCATTCTGCTCCGCTCTTTATAGGCCAAACACAATGGATACGAGTGGGTACGTTTTGACAGTTTTCCCATGGAGAAACTGTCAAAACGCACGCAAACGTATCAATTGTGTTTGGCCCATTAGGGTCTGTCTCATTTGGAGAATTAAACTTAAAAGTGACAGTTCGAAAATTAGCATATAACCCGGTTATAAGAATGGCTGGTGCTACCCAGCAATTCCAATAAGACATCGATGCAAAATGATTCTATATCTGTCAAAAGTAATCTTGCTCTGCCAGCAGGGTTATTCGATAATTATTGAAATGTCACTTTTAAGTTTAATTTCAGTTTAATTCTCCAAATGAGACAGACCCATCCATTTAATGTGTGCGTGCCTTTCGTGTTTGGCGAAAAAACTTTCACTACTGCATTCGAGCTCCCATAAGAAGCCGTGCAAATATGTACGTCACCATTTGCTGTTTACATTTTCTATCTTCCACTAATACAGTTACATTTGGTCTTCTTCCTCACCTTCTATCTATTCTCATTGAGACAGACCCTAATAATGCTAATAATAAAGTAGATAAACACGAGAAAAACAGCTGTTCCGATCTGTCTCATAAAATGCCTTTTTGTTGATAAAAAAGAACAAGCGGGTCGGGAGAAACTTCGAGCTACTTCAAGCTGCTTATTGGACAGCATTATTAAATTTTATCGTTTGCAAATTAGGGGCCGTACACATATTACGTAAGCACTTATGGGGGGAGGGGGGGGGTCGGTCAATATCTTACGCTCCATATAAATAAAAATTCATTTGTATGAAAAAAATCTTACATGGGGGGAGGGGGGTTCGAAAAACCCAGAAAAATTGCTTACGTAATAAGTGTACGACCCCTTAGGTTATTTTGAGCTGGTAGGCAAAATATGTTCTAAGGCTGTGAACCATTCCACCGATTCGTTTAACTTTTAGTTAAAATTTGACACTTTGATGGTTATTTCCCCATCGTGGTTAAAAGTTTACTCGGAAGCCGACCCATTTGAGTTTTGACAGATTGATAGTTATTCGGAACGAAATGGATTTGGCGCCAATTTTCTCGCGAACAAAGTTTAACTATCAAACTGTCAAATCTAACCATGCTCCGGAGCAGGGTTATTTTTAACCACGACGAAATAACCATCGAACTGTCAAATTCTAACTAAAAGTTAAACGAATCGGTGGAATGGTTCACAGCCTAAATATAATCGAGATTTTGATCCTCATGCATAACTATTTTGTATGAAAATCAGCGCTGGCGTTATAAGTTATTGTTTCTGAGGGTGTATAGTCGACCGGATTTCAAATATGTAGATGAATTAAGGCAATCTGTACCATTTGTACGCATTCTGGTTACACTGCATCTGTTTCACTTTTTATGCTATCCTATAATACACACACCTACAACCTATCGTCTTGGGCATGTTTGAATCGAATTCATGCTAGAATTTGGGTAGAAGCATTCAAAGCAGAGGAGTGAAGAATAATAAAAAGTGGAGCGTGGAACCAAAATAACAATCCAAAACTAGTGATAGCTTAAGTATTATTAGCGGTTGTTAGTATTTTCATGGTGTGATCAATTTAGAAGAATAATATCGAATATAGTGCAGGAATCCGGATCAGTTCCACGATTAAAAAAAATAGTGCAGTTTTGCAAGTACTCACTTGCGTTTGTAGTGCATTTGTGTTGGTCCCGTGTGGCCGGATTGAGGTATCACCCTACGGCGGACAAACAGAATCGTTGAACCGTTCGGAGCGTGTATTGGTGCGGCAATGGCACAGCAACATAAGCTGCACTTTCGGGACCAGTACCAGCCGAAATCGCTCGGGGTGTCCGGAGGAACAACTGGAACTAGCAGCAGTAGCGCAGGAGGAATTGGTCACGGAGGCGGTAGTGAAAAGCGCAAACATCGTCTGTTAGAGTGTGATAGTGATGAAGACGATTTCGCTGGATTCGACGAGGACGCCACCCGTAGTGAGAACGGTAATCGATTTCATTTTATTCCTATCCACGACATTCCCTTTTTTTTGCTTTCGGTTCATGGTAGCAAGACAGTGCTGATTGCTTGCTCTCGTGGTGCTTCCATTTTCATTTAGCTCCCACTGTCAAAGATTGCAATGTGCTAATCTCGGAGTTTTGTGTTCCGAACGAAAAAATGTCATTCAGTTGACACGAGAGTGAAGATTTGCACCTAATTATGTAATTTTTGTTTTCGTTTTCTGTATGCTTCCGATATCGTCCGGCAATCGCCACACCGACTTGACTGTCACTGAAAATTGTGGGCTCTGAATCACAGGAGGTTTAGGCTCGCCCAGTTTATCGCATTCGATTACCGCCTTTGTGATCCGGAAGAAAAATCGAGAAGTTGAAGCCGTTACCCTCCCGAAGCCATTGCCACCAATCGGATCACCAGTCCCGCCGGTGGAGGGCGATTCGGCTGTTGCGCCAGGAGTAGGGACTCTTGGAGGTGCGGCAACAGTAACACCAAAAGCAGAAAAACAGGTATCCATTTTATTTCTATTCGTTACGGCTTTGTTGGCAGTTTTCTGCGATGCGTTCTACCGAGGAGAATGAAGTTGACTCCGTTAAAGGCATTCCGCGCTTATCTGTAGCGGATGGTCCGTAATGAGAGCTGGGTGCACTTTGTGAGGATAAATTGTGTTTTGATTTATCATTTTTTTAATCAATTCGATGCATTTTTATTCGTTCTTTGAACAGATAATGGGAATGATTAATTCGTATGCATAATTTGCTTGTTACACCACAGGTAGGTAATTTGCCTTACTTGTGCATTTGTTCAAACTTGAGAATAAATTAGGAAAAACTTTATTTTTTGTCTGTTTAATACAAAAGATAAGTGCGAGACAATTTTTTTGTTTAATACTGAAATGAAATATTTTTAGATTCATGTGATGAAATTGTAACAAACATTAAAAAAATCACAGAAAAGAAGTTAAAAGAAAAAGAAATATTTATTAAAACTTTTTAATAAAAAATATGGTTGATCGTTGTGATTTTTAGAAAGATTTTGCAAAAGAATTTAAGTAAAAAACTGTTATTTTAACAATTCCACGCAAAAAAACATTTTACTTTTCGTGTAAACAATTCTTAAGTTATTCGCTTGTTGATTATATTAGAATGCTCAGACGCTTTGATTTGTAATTATAAAAATAAAAGTAAATAATTTTTGTTTATGAATCAATCAAAAATTAAAATAATAGCCTCAACTAGAAGTTCATAAATCATTTTAATTTTGGTAAGCAGCAAACTAAGTATGACAAATCAATCAGGTTCAGGAAATCCCCGACTGCGTGCATCTAATATCACTTATTTCTGCAACGCCAAATTATGGTTAGGCTCTATAATACGATAAAAGTCTACCATAAAACATATTTCAACCATAAATTTTCATACCGTTCTATGTAACAAAGTTAAACAGAACGAGGTTTTGATTACAATGTGACAATCACAAGCGACTCTATAAAACGCATTGCTTTTACTGGTTTTTAGATCTTAAAATGCTTTTACGAATCGACGTATCTCAAAAATGTCTCTTTTTGAGGTCTGATTGTTACATACGTCGCATGTGAGAACTCATATGGGAACTAAAAGTGACCTATGTAATAAAAAAGCAATATAAAACAAAGCTGCAGTTTTGTCAAACACGCACTGTGAAAAACCAATCAATCTGCAGTGATTTATCTGTAGCATGTAGCATCATTTTTTACGAGAAATTTGAATGAATTGAGCTATGATGTGAAGCACGCTTATTATGTACGTGGCATAATGCAATGCCTGTGGAAAAACTATTTGAAAATGGTTTAGTTTTAAAACCGTTTTAACCAACTTCAAAGGATTTCTTGAATTAATTGATACATAAGTCGTTTAAAAAATCATGCTTTATTTTTAATCTTCTGCTGAATTGCATAAATCAAAATACCAGACGTTTCCTCTGTATGTACCCCGACAGAAACGTCGCGGTGGTGACTATTGTGGGATACGACGAGGTTTCGTTTTATATTTTGGTCCATCGGTCAAATTCCGTAAACGTATTTTTTGGTACATTACATTTAGTCTAGGGCAGCGGTTTTTAACCTGGGGTACATGTACTTTTCGACTTCTGAATCCTGCTTATGACACCCAGCTATATGAAGGGTTGTGGGACAAAAGATCAAAAGGACAAAACGTCGGATAAACGAATTTCAAAAATCTTCAATGCAATGTACCTAATTGAGACAAAATGTAGAATAATATGTTAAGAATATATTTCTGAACTGAAATTAAGAATCTTAAGGCGAAAGCCTCCATTCGGGATACATTAATGCCTTTTTCTGGAAAACTCAGTAGCTACGTAGCAAGAGACTTGGAAGGATCCTTTCATGAGAGTTGGAAGCCTCTTTTCATGAGACTCGAAAGTCTCCTTTCATGAGGCTTGGAAGCCTTCTTTCAGGAAACTCGGAAGACTCTCTTCAAGAGGTTAAGAGGCTTGAGGGCCTCCCTTCATGAGACTTGGAAGCCTCCTTTAAGGAGGTTTGGAAGTCTCCTTTCAAGAGGCTCGGAAGCCTCCTTTGATGCTCGAAGAGGGCTAGAAAACCTTCTTTCAAGAAACACGAGTGCTAAGAGGCGATCAGGCCTTCATAATACTTGGAAGCCTCCTTGAAAGATGCTCGAAAGCCTCCTTTCAGGATGCTTGGAGAGGTCCTTTCAAAAGGCTCGGAAGCTTTCTTTTCAAGGTTTCGGTATTATTCTTTCAAGAGGCTTGAAAGCATCCTTTCTAGGGACTGAGAAGCGTCCTTTCAACATTAGAAGGAGCTCCATAATCGTCGGTCTTGGGCGATGTTCCTCCAGTTTCCCCGAACGTTCAGGATCCCCAGGTCCGATTCCACCGCGTGCAGCCAGCGTGTTCGTGGCCTTCCACGAAGTCGCCGGCCCCTATCTGGTTCCCTGTTGAATATTGCAGGGCTGGTAGCAAGTCACTTTTTAGTGACTTGGTCACTATTTTGAGCCTAGTCACTAAAAAGTCACTATTTGCATCCAAAAGTCACTAAAGTCACTATTTTTCAGAAAATGGTCACTAAAGTCACTATTTTCGCACCACCGTTTGTTAAAAAAAAAATAAAAATCATTTGTATCTACCATTATCATCAACCTTTGATTTGGTTGTAAATCTGTTAGCAAAATATATAAAATTTGAAAAATTGCTCCAAGGCCGTCTTATGAAAGGCAGAATGGGTTCGAACCATGGACTTCGGGTTCGAGAGACACAGAGAGACCACACAGCGAAGTTTGGGCATACGTTTAGGGAACGCCGTATATAAAGCGCAGGATTGTTACGACTACGGGATTTCGCGGTTTTTGCTATTCTCGCGGATTTGATGCGGATTTACATAACGGTTGAGACTTCGCGCGGATTTAGTTTTGGGTAGAAATTTAATAAATAGGGAGCGTAGAATTTTGTTTTCGATAGCAAAATGTTGTTGTACACATTTGAAGTCTATGCTTACTCATTTTTTTTGGATATTTCCAAGCCATTATTGAATGCATTATACTCTTGAGCACTCGTTTAACAAGCATTATAAGGGTAAGAACTTCACTTGTTGTCATTTTTCATCGTTTCTGAATATTCATTTTTGCCTTTCTCGTACAACAAAGTTGTACCGAAAGGCTATCATTTCACTCCAAGAACGAACTTTTCATAGAAGGCCCGGAGACCCATAGTGTCATATACCAATCGACTCAGCTCAACGAACTGAGCACATGTCTGTCTGTCCGTGTGTATGTGTGTGTGTATGTGTGTGCGTATGTGTGTGCACAAAAGCTAAGAAAAACATTAGACAACTTTTCATATAGTAATACTTAACCGATTTTCTCTCAACAAGTTTTATTAGACAGAGGGCAAAACCTAGTTGATCACTATTGAATTTGATAAAGATCGACGGTTGCGTTTGAAAGTTATAAAGAAAATGGTACATCGATTCGAGCCATACAAGCGTCATATAAGGTTGGTGTCTTGACTAAATACGAGAAAGGCAGTATCATTACTCGGTGAATTAAGTTGGTTTTTTTGTCACGTCAATTTTGACATAGGGGGAAAGACGGCTTTGGCAGGTTTTGTTCTATTATTGGCAGGGGGGTTTTTGTCGGCCAAATTTTATGAAATTTGGCCACAATGTTCTTTGATATGCAAAGAATGTTTAGGCAAAATTTGAGCAAAGTCAGACATAACAACCCCCCTGCCAATAATAGAACAAAACCTGCCAAAGCCGTCTTTCCCCCTAATTCCGAGATATTTCTTGGTTTCTGATTGATTAACCCCTCTACGACGAACCACACAGCATGGTATTGTCGGCGTAGCACCACATTAGAATTCGGACATCGGGACTTCCGAACCGAACTTTCTTCCGAAGTTTTATCTGCGCTTCTTAGGCGAATCCAGCGCACTACTTCCTAAGTTGGGTAAGTTGCCTGTATCTAGAGAAAAATCTACCTTCGTTATAAAAAGCTTCCTAACTTTGTTTCTCTTAGAGGAACTTTCACTGTAGTTTCTGTAGCGATGACCGCATAAATCTTTATGTAAAATTCCGTAAAAATTCCGCCTTAAATTTGGGAAATAATTTTCGGAAGGTTTTTCTTAGGAATTCACCAAACAATATCTACAGGAATTCTCAAAAAGATTTCTACCGGAGTTCATTAAAAAATCAGCTTGTATTTGAAGGAGATTTTTTTTTCAAGTATTCGCAGAGAAGTTTTTATAGTAATTGACATGCAGTTTCAGCGGAAATTTCAGAAAGAGACAGCAGGAATGTCTACAAAATATTCTGCCTTGAATTTATGGTATGAAAGAATTTCCGGAAGTTTTTGTGCTGACATTCGCCATCGGATTTCTGTTGGAATTTCCATTTGAACTCCTGGAGAAAGATTTCACAAGGATTTAAGCATTTTCTGCACAATTTCTGAAAAAAAATCCTAGAAATTTTCACTATGTTTTCCACAGAAAATCAACTTCCGTTGAAATTTCTTTAAAAAAAATTCAGATTTTTCCAAAGCAATTTCTGCATCAAATTCAAGATTTTGGATCACATTTTACGAAACTTGAAACTTAGGAAACTTAGGTTCGGTAAAATTCTTGTTATATATGAGTTAATGTTTTTAATGAAACCGAGATCAGGGTCTCGAAAAAACAAATGGCAAATGGACTCTATATGTATTTAAATTTGTTTCAATTAAAAATGTTATTTCGTATCGTATTTTAAAAACGTCATCATAATTTTGGATACTTTAAGTTTTTTTTAAACATTTTTTTCTTATAAAGATTCATAAGCTTTGTGATTCCAAATAATTGTCTGTCTTGTAATTTATTAGAACATTTTATTTTTTTTGCCGAAAAACCGTGTTAATTTTTCAACGTGCCAAAACCAATATTCACACGTCTAACTACATAAAAATTAGCGAAAGCCCAATCCAAAACATCGTTCTGGCACTTTTTCATACTGTCTTACAGCTGAATCATCTATATATGGTGAATCTTCTGGGAATATATTTTGACGAGAAAATATTTTTTGATCGATAGTAAAAGGAGCGCAAACTTTGTTATACTTCATTCTGCCTTTTTCATACACAAACTGCAGTTTCACGAAAAACTTCGAACTCATGTTAAACTTTATTACCACAATGCTGTAGAACTTGCTTCAAAATCGTTGTTCAAATTATAAGCATGGTTTAGTGTAACAACTTGTAACTCGTTACCTGCTCCCGTGTGTTACGGAATAAGGTTTACCATGGTCATATTGCTAGCCTCTGGATGTCCCAACGTATACCTTCCTCAATATCCAACTCTGTGGTATTTATGATGGTATCGCCAAGTCGGTTGTCCCCTGCTAAGATCCATCCTCTCCCTAGTTACGATGAAGATGCACACGGCTAGCAGTAGTAATCCTCATGATTTTGTAATTTTTGTCTTCTCTTGATTTCTGATAGCATTCTAATGAAGATTTGAAAAAAACATGATATCCCTAGTTTTCGATCTACTACGAGTTACTCAGTAACAATACGAATGCTCACTACCTGGTTAGTACTTCATATAAAAGTCACTATTTGGTCACTTTTTCTGTTTCTGAAAGTCACTATTTGGTCACTTTTTTCGTCATCGTTGGTCACTAAGTCACTATTTTGAACGGCATTTATCGCTACCAGCCCTGATATTGCTTTCGTTATTCTTTCTTCCGACATTCGCACTAAGTGACCCACTGAAGTCTGCCGTATTTTATACGATTCGCAATATTTTCTTCTTTGTATACACCCAGGTTTTTTTTACGCGGTTGGAATTCATTAATTTCTCGGTTAACCTGAACTTTTACAGCTTTGTGAATTTTTTGTGTACCTGGGTGTACTTGATACAGCTCATGACTCATGCGTCTGCGCCACACACCATTTTCTAGTTTCCCTCCGAGTATTGTACGCAGCACTTTTCGCTCGAAAACCCCGAAAGCTCTCCTGTCCGCCTCTTTTAATGTCCATGCTTCATGTCTCTAAAGGGCCACTGGTAGAATCAGAGTTTTGCATAGAGCAAATTTCGTTTCCGTCTGCATGTTACCTAAGCTGGTAACGTATCCGTAAAAGGCCCTATTCGCAGCAGCAATACGTCTTATCACTTCACGGGAAACGTCATTGTCACATGTCATAGGCGTTCCAAGGTAAACAAATTCTACAACAACTTTAAACACATCCCCATCAAGCACCTCTCTTCCCCTATCTCTACCTGCAACCATGTACTTTGTCTTGGTAGAGTTAATGGTTAAACCTAACCTATCCTGTGATGATAGTGCCGTTCCTCTGCACGCCAGATATCCTAATAGCGCCTTCGAGTGCATTATTGAACAATAAACACAATAACACGCAAAACAAGATTTAGTCTTTTCAGGTGGCGCCTACGTTGATTGTTTTTGTCTTGTCGAAGATTTTCTTGTTGCATGACGACAGTATACATTAAATTTATGTGTAGTATCGAGAGCTCTCTCTCAGTTAGCCATATTTTTATCATTTTATAACGGAATGATTTGTTCGATATATAATTAAACTGTGATGCAAAATCAATTTCTGTATCCGGTATCTGTCCCCCGGGTCCGGACAGTGAGATTTTTCATGTGATCCAATAGCCATTCTTTACACCTGTTTTGTTAAACTTACTTCAATTTAATTGCTAAGGTATCAGAAAGCCATAAAAATAAGCAGAAACAAAAATTAAAGATATCATTGAAAAAGATGGGAATTTGGAGTAGGATGTTAGAAATTTAGCTGGAGAGTCAAATAAGCTCTACTAACACATTTTAATTTCTACACTTTAAAGCAAATATGTAAAAAATATTACTATTCTAAATGATGTCTTTACTAATGTAACACATACTTATACACTTTTCTACACCGTGCAAATTTTCACCAAAACATCAAAATACATCGTCGATAAACGTGTTTAAATCATCAAATCTCGATAACTTTTTCAAATCGGCGTATGTAACATTTTGATCAAGCTGAGAAAATGAGCTTGAAAGTTTTCAGATTTCATTTTTATTCCTATTTAGAAACTAATCATTTTTATTGCAATTGAATACACCTCAACGATACATTATGAAAAGGTTCATCGTCACTGACCCTGAAATCTGCACTGCGTGTGAACATTTCAGTTATTTTGATAAAAATATATGTTACAACGTTTTGCAACAGATAAATCACATACGTCGTTTTGATACGTCAGCATGACCGAGGTCATGCTACTTTCGTCGAAATGTTACGCTGCTCCGTACGCTGCATTGTTGATACGTCGAAATGTTGCGTCAAGTTGAAACGTTTCACGCACATGCGACAAAAAATTGCAACACTTACAACACGACGTAACAACATTTGCTGCAGAAAAACAACGTAAAATGTTTTTCTTAACGAAAATAAGAATATTTAAGCAACATGCTTAATTTTGAAATCAGTGATGAAAAAGTACAAGCAGACGCACGTTTCAAACTAATTAGTTGTTCGAAAAAACTTTTTAAAGTACATTTTCTGCTAAGCGGTGTATGTGCAATATTTTCAACAATGATGTTACACCGTTTTGCAAAAAATTGATTTACATTTTTAAAAACACATTTTCATGTAGCTTTGAAGATATACACATTTTTAGATGAATTTGATGCCATATGCTGTTGAAAACGGGTATGTTTACAATTTGTGACATACGCCGTTTTGAAAAAGTAGCCGAGAAATATAGTTAGTGTGAATCTTAATAATGATCATATTTTGTGTATATGGTATTATACAAGTTAACATAATCCGAATTATAAGAGAGTTTTTTGTTAAATGGCTTATGCAGGGTGGCCACTGAAACGGGTTTGGTAGTCATATGGCTACTGCTTCTGCCTCATAAGCAGGAGGTCATGGATTCAATCCCAGGTCCGTTCCATTCTCCTACTTTGGATCTTTCTCTATATTTCTCATGTTCTAGCAATCGCTAAACTGGAAATGGACTTCCATACCATACTTTCAACTTAACTATTCTAGTAGTAACTGCTAGAATTGGAATTGAACAAAAAAAGCTCATTTTCCTATATCCAATAAGAAATTCTATTAGTTGCTTTCTCCTATCTGTCACATTAGCACCTCGTTAACCAAGACGAACCTCTGCCCCTCGAACCTAACCCAAAAATTCCAACAAATTCCGCATGAACTCGTGGAAAGTGCAGAGGTATATTCGGCTTGCAAGTGGGCGAGTGATTACGTCACCATTTCCTCCCTCTTCTCTACATTGAGACAAATGAGATCTCCCGTACTTGTACATTGAAGATGAGTGCTAGTCCCAAGCAAACATCTGTTGGTTGGTTCTCTATGCAAGGATTCTCTGTGTACTGGCAGACAATCAAGCTCAAGGTCAAATGGCCTATGCAGGGTCCGGGGAAAACCGGAAGAACCGGGAAATAACCGGGAATTCGATGGACACTGATTTTTTTTTAGTTTTGTTTCGACAGACTAAATAAAAGCTATAAATACTTGTCATAAGACGAGTTAGTACAATCCCATTGAATTCCACCACTTTAAGTGGTGGAATTCAATGGGATTGTACTAACTCGTCTTATGACAAGTGAAGACATTCCACTAAAAAGCTCAAAATAATTTTCTTATCAGCTATAAATAACTAATTAACTTGGGGGCAGCAGGGACTATGTCCAAGGGCCTGACGATCCCTCCCCAGGCCATCTGCGAGTTGTGGCGCCTGCCTAGGATGTGGTGGGGTTTGACAGTGGGCCCTGTTAAACCTCTATAAAATGCTGCATGAATCCGCAAGTAGGCTCCGCCAAAGCGACCGTGTGCCGCTCAAAGCGCACAAGCCCAAGTCCTGGTGTTAGGTGGGACGCTAAACAGCCCTGACACGACGGCCCTCCGACGAGACAGGAGGTTTGCGCAGGCCCAATAAGCCGCCTTTAAAAACAACTATTACGAACGACATAGAAGATAATACGACTCGGCAACGACCTAGGCGACGAATAAAGGATCACGATTGGAAGCTTGGAACATGGAACTGCAAGTCGCTAGGCTTCGCAGGTTGCGACAGGATAATCTACGATGAATTACATCCCCGCAACTTCGATGTCGTAGCGCTGCAGGAAATCTGCTGGACAGGACAGAAAGTGTGGAAAAGCGGGCATCGAGCGGCTACCTTCTACCAAAGCTGTGGCACCACCAACGAGCTGGGAACCGGCTTCATAGTGCTGGGAAAGATGCGCCAACGCGTGATTAGGTGGCAGCCAATCAACGCAAGGATGTCCAAGCTGAGGATAAAAGGCCGTTTCTTCAACTATAGCATCATCAACGTGCACTGCCCACACGAAGGGAGATCCGACGACGAGAAAGAAGCGTTCTATGCGCAGCTGGAGCAGACATACGATGGATGCCCACTGCGGGACGTCAAAATCGTCATCGGTGACATGAACGCTCAGGTAGGAAGGGAGGAAATGTATAGACCGGTCATCGGACCGGATACTCTGCATACCGTATCGAACGACAACGGCCAACGATGCATAAACTTTGCAGCCTCCCGCGGAATGGTAGTCCGAAGCACTTTCTTCCCCCGCAAGAATATCCACAAGGCCACATGGAAATCACCTAATCAAGTAACGGAAAACCAAATTGACCACGTTCTAATCGACGATAAATTCTTCTCCGACATCACGAACGTACGCACTTACCGCAGTGTGAATATTGAATCCGACCACTACATCGTCGCAGTATGTCTGCGCTCAAAACTCTCGACGGTGATCAACACGCGTCGGAGTCGTCCGTCGCGGCTAAACATTGGGCGGCTACAAGACGGTAGACTAGCCCAAGACTACGCGCAGCAGCTGGAAGTGGCACTCCCAACGGAAGAGCAGCTAGGCGCAGCATCTCTTGAAGATGGCTGGAGAGATATTCGATCCGCCGTTGGAAGCACCGCAACCGCTGCACTAGGCACGGTGGCTCCGGATCAGAGAAACGACTGGTATGACGGCGAATGTGAGCAGTTAGTTGAGGAGAAGAATGCAGCATGGGCGAGATTGCTGCAACACCGCACGAGGGCGAACGAGGCACGATACAAACGGGCGCGGAACAGACAAAACTCGATTTTCCGGAGGAAAAAGTGCCAGCAGGAAGATCGAGACCGTGAAGAGACGGAGGAACTGTACCGCGCTAATAACGCACGAAAGTTCTATGAGAAGTTGAACCGTTCACGTAAGGGCCACGTGCCACAGCCCGATATGTGTAAGGACATAAACGGGAACCTTCTTACGAACGAGCGTGAGGTGATCCAAAGGTGGCGGCAGCACTACGAAGGTGATGGTATTTCGTGTCTGCTATTCAACATCGCTTTGGAGGGAGTAATACGAAGGGCAGGGATTGACACGAGTGGTACGATTTTCACGAAGTCCGTCCAGTTATTTGGTTTCGCCGACGACATTGATATCATGGCACGTAACTTTGAGAGGATGGAGGAAGCCTACATCAGACTGAAAAGCGAAGCTAAACGGATTGGACTAGTCATCAACACGTCGAAGACGAAGTACATGATAGGAAGAGGCTCAAGAGAGGTCAATGTGAGCCACCCACCACTAGTTTCTATCGGTGGTGACGAAATCGAGGTGGTTGAAGAATTCGTGTACTTGGGCTCACTGGTGACCGCCGATAACGATACCAGCAGAGAAATTCGGAGACGCATAGTTGCTGGAAATCGTACTTACTTTGGACTCCGCAAGACTTCTTCTTCTTCTTCTTCTTATTGGCATTACATCCCCACACTGGGACAGAGCCGCCTCGCAGCTTAGTGTTCATCAAGCACTTCCACAGTTATTAACTGCTAGGTTTCTAAGCCAAGTTACCATTTTTGCATTCGTATATCATGAGGCTAACACGATGATACTTTTATGCCCAGGGAAGTCGAGACAATTTCCAATCCGAAAATTGTCTAGACCGGCACCGGGAATCGAACCCAGCCACCCTCAGCATGGTCTTGCTTTGTAGCCGTGCGTCTTACCGCACGGCTAAGGAGGGCCCCGCAAGGACTCCGCAAGACGCTCCGATCGAATAGAGTTTGCTGCCGTACCATACTGACTATCTACAAAACGCTTATAAGACCGGTAGCTCTCTACGGACACGAGACCTGGACGATGCTCGTGGAGGAACAACGCGCACTGGGAGTTTTCGAAAGGAAAGTGTTGCGTACCATCTATGGTGGGGTGCAGATTGTTCACACCGCGAAAATCGGAAGACTGCGGTGGGCCGGGCACGTAGCCAGAATGTCGGACAGTAATCCGGTGAAAATGGTTCTCGACAACGATCCGACGGGAACAAGAAGGCGAGGTGCACAGCGGGCAAGGTGGATCGATCAGGTGGAGGACGACTTGCGGACCCTCCGCAGACTGCGTGGTTGGCGAAGTGCAGCCATGAACCGAGCTGAATGGAGAAGTCTTTTATGTGCAGCACAGGCCACTCCGGCCTTAGTCTGATGATAAATAATAAACTAATTAACTTGTCTGGTTTTTGCCTTTTTCGTGTACTAAGTATACGTAAAGGCTATATGATCGCTCCAAAAACAAGCTTTTTATAGAAGGCCCGGATACCCATAGTGTTATATATCGATCGACTCAGTTCGACAAAGTTTGTCGATTCTTATTTTTATTTTCTTATGTTCATGATATGTAGTGAATGTAAGAGATTTATGCCGATTTTGCATCGTCTAATTATTATCTAAGACGATCCCCACCGATGCGTATCCAAATGAGTGTCTAGTATAGGAACGAAATGCGTTCATATTTTATTTATGCACTTGTTCTCGCACCGGTTGTTTCTATCAAGATTGTTGAAGTGCAATCATGCTTTGCACCGGTGTTGAATATCCGGTTGCTAATGAGGCAAACACGGAAATAAATAAAATCAGGAAACAAATATTATTTATTTTCAAATCTTTCAGAACGCGCTCCAACTTTTGTAATATAAATATGTGCGTAATGCATTTTGTGATTATCAGATTAGCTAGACACACATCTGCTAGGTGGCGCTAGCTTATATGCAATAACTAGTCGACCCGGCAGACGTTGTCCTGCATAGTAGGCGAATATTCCCATACCAAATTTCCATACGAATCTTCATTTCAGTTTTTCACGATTTACTGAACTTTACTCGTAATTTTCGCATGAGGAAATATCATATAAACCCGTCGGAAACTATAACGAACATATCTGCTGAAGGAATGAAGAAAATCCATCCAGCCGTTTTCGAGTTATTCGGATACGAACACAGACCATTTCATTTTTATATATATAGATTTAGTGAGGTGGATATCTCGAGATCTATAAGACTTAGAAAGATTTTGTCTTCTACAAAGTTGTTCGGGTAGCCATAACATTTATGATGGAGACTAGTTTAGTTTGGAATTCATACGCATAGCGGCGCTAGTGTATGAGAAATAACCTGTTAGGTTAAATATTTCTAAATCCGTAGTGGCCATCTTCTACAAAGTTATCCGAATTATCTGTTAGGTTGGTTATTATTTTTATTTTATTTATTTTATTTATTAACAATTACCATATAGCAACATAAATAATCACATATTGATTTTCAATGCTTATGCTACTATGCAACATCTAATACCAATAACTACATACTGAATAAGATATTTAGATTCCGCTTAAATAAAGAAAAACTTCTTTCGCACCTATGATTCCTAGGTAAATCGTTCCAAATTCTTATAGCTCGTAGGCGGAAGGAGTCTCTTAAACTGTTTGTGAAACATCTAGGAACGATAAGTAACGAACCTCGCGAAGAACGAGTATATCTAAAAAATCTCGAAGATATATTGAGAGTTGTTAATAATTTTGAATGTTTGGATACAGGTTCTAAACTTTAAATGATTTGTAAAATCAGTTCCAAGAATAGCCTTTCTATAATTGGATAAATGATCAAACTTTTTCAGATTAAAAGCATATCGTGTAGCAGCGTTGAATACTTGGTTTAGTTTTTTCGTGTTTTTTTTTAGTTACAAGGCCAAACAAAATATCACCATAATCAAACAGTGGAACTAAAAGAAACCTGACCAGTTGAATCCGGATATGTTGGGGAGTATACCGTCTCAATAATACAATAATACAAGTAAGATTTAACAGGGTAATCAAAACCAGAAGTTTAGTTTGAAACCGCAATACTAATTGGCGCTCGAGTTGAGTCGAATCGAGTCAAATACGAGACACTGAAGATGGTCTTACTGTAGTATCTGTCAAAGGTACAACCAAGTGGTGGAATTAAATGGAATTGTACGAACTCGTCTTATGGCAAGTTACTTTGTAGAATACGGCAATATTCTGAAAATTCCAGATTTTGATATATTTAACCTATCAGTTTATTTCTTATACACTAGCGCCGCTAAGCGATTGTGTTTAAAACTAAACTTGCTTGCATCATGACGGTTTTCACCACCCGAACAACTTTGTGGAATACGGCAATATTCTAAAAATTTCTGTTTTCGAAATACCTAACCTAGCAAGTTATTTCTTATACACTAGCGCCACCAAGCGGTTATATCTTAATTTAAACCTGCGTTGATCATAATGGTTTTGACCACCCGAACAACTTTGTAGAAGGCGGCAATATTCTAAAAATTACATATTTTGAGATACCTGACATTTCAGGTTATTTCCAATACACTAGCGCCGCCAAGCGATTGTATTATTAACTAAACTTGCTTTCGTCATGATGATTTTAATCATCCGAACAATTTTGTAGAAGACGACAATATTCTTAAGATCTCAACTATCGAAATATCTAACCTTTTAGGTTATTTTCAATTCACTAGCGCCGCCAAGCGGTTGTATTTCAAATTAAACTTGTTTTCGTCATGATGGTTTTAACCACCCGAACAACTTTGTAGAAGACGCCAATATTCTAAAAATTCCAGATTTCGAGATATCTAACCTATCAGATTATTTCATATGCACTAGCGCCGCCAACCAGTTGAAATCCAAACTAAACTGACCTCCATCACAATGGTTTTGATGATGAGTACCCGAACAGTTTTTCAGCAGACGGCAGATTTTTTATTTATGGGTTACTTTATATTTCCGTGTGATGGTTTGGCAACGGTTGGAGCGGGTCGCCAAATTTGCCAACTCGCTATTCACCGAAGGTTGCGTTTACATTTCCCAAACCCGTTTACCAACTACCAGTGCGAGTTCGCGTCATGATAGAGGTTGCTATTTTGGCTTTATTTACGCACTGGTGGGGATCGTCTAATAAGTTAGAATTTTGCAAATCCTGAATGGTATTACAGTCGCCTCTCCACATCTCGATATTGAATGGACTATCGCAATAGGGAGAGATCGAGGAACGGGAGGAACATTGAAATGGGTTCTTAGATCCAAAAAAGCTTGTTGCTTTGATGTGTTGTTATTGTCCAAAGATGGTATAGTAACCCAAAAAATTGAATATATCGACATAAGGAAAGTCAGAGAAAGATAGAGAGATATCGAGATACGGAGGTTATCGAGATGTAGAAAGCCAAAATGTATGCAGATTGAAGGAACCGAGGAAACCATCGACATAGAGAGAGATATCAAGATGTAGAGAGTGGATTGTAATTGTTTAATTTATTGTTCAGGTTGTTCAGAAGGTACACTGTTACTCAACACAACAGTAGATAGCTACTGAGATCTAATGTCGTAATTATTAATCCATCAACTTGTCTGAAAAGGGTTTTATTCTTTGAAAGCATGCATCGTAATTGATTTTCTATCTACTTGTGAAAAATTTGCAAAAATAAACTCACAAATAATATAGCCTTGAAGTGCATCCAGAGATCGTTACAATTTAATTCTCAATTAGACAGTCCAGTGACTGAAATGTATTGTTTTTAGGACGAAATGGAATCCGGTTTGATGGGCTTCGGGGCCATACCGGCGGCTGGAGGTGGCGCTGGTATTTTTGAACCAAGCGGAAAGGCAGCGATGCTGATGGCTGCTGCCAATCAGGCCAAACGGAAAGTAGTTGCTCCAGGCAATGCACAAGATGAAGCGTTCAAGCTGCCATTCAAATTTGGGTGGAAACGGGAACTGGTGAGTTCAACGTGGAATAGAAATGTTTTTTTTTGCAAAATATGTTAGAATACATTTCGGAAAACTTATACTTCTAGAATTGTAATTCAAGAGCGCTATCTTGTGACTGAGTAAAATTGTATTGTCATCTTTTTTTTCCAAGGAAATTTTACTCAATTTTCATCAAAAGCAGGACTATGGAGTACTCAAAACTAAATCTATGCTTTTGACGGAAATTGAGTAATTTTCTTGAGATAAAAGGAATCGGTCATACAATGTTACTCAGTCATTGAGTAGACTATAGTAAGAGTGAGGGTATATTACGGCTTGAACATGGTTTGTTTTTTATGTATCGTCCATAACATTATTTGCTATGCGAAGAATTATCTGCCCAAATTTAAACGCAATAGGTCTTTATGATCTCCCAGGAAGTAGCAAAGCCGTTATTACCCTTTTATGAAACATTTTGGGTAATTTCTCAATATTTTTGGCATTCTTAACAGATCTTCTGTTCTAGCTTTCTTGATTGAATTCTTCTTATAATGTAGTTAGAACACTTTTCGATCAGATACTTATTCGTATTTGACGCGGTTCTTCCGGTACAATCTCATCCATTCTAGGTTTACCGAGCAAACCTCGATGGCAACAGCAAAGATAAGGGTGAAGTGTATTATATTACCCCATCCGGGAAGAAACTGCGCACTCGAAATGATATTGTAATGGCCCTGCACGAAGGTCTGACGATGGATAATTTCACCTTTATAAAAGATCCTGTCGGTGGCTCACCCGATGAGGAAATCATTAGGTTGGTTTAACTATCAGATCACTTTGCGACTGTAACTTATGTAGCATATTTCCTATTTCAACAGGAGTGCCAAATCGTACGGAAGCACAACCAGACGATCGATCAATTCGGCCCCTGTGCCGGTGGTGGAACCGCCTTCGGAAAATAGCCTAGGTAAACGCATTCCAAAACCGAAAATGCCCAAGGGAGCTAGTCCACCTCCAACCCCTTCTTCGGCTCGTTCATCACTTGGCCAATCCCGCACACCACCTTCTTCGCGTTCTAATTCTCAAACTTCGCCCAAATCGGGTGCTCTCGTTAGTGGTCATCGGGGCAACGTTGGTAGTACCGTCACCCACAAACCGAACGAGAATGCCTTCGGAGCAGCTAAGGCTGGAAAGCTTAAAAATAAGTAAGTAGCGTTTTTCTTTACTTTTTCTTACAAACCCCAACCGACATCCTTCACAATGCCTTCCTCGATGCATTCCTTTTATCATTCATGTACGCTAAAATCCATCACTTTCAATCCCTCTCTGCGTCGTTATGAACAATGCTTTTTTGGGATCTGCTGAATGATGCTGTAATCATCCTCCCTGTCCAGAGTGGAAACGTGCACCATCCAGTGTCTCCCGGCGATGGGAATGATCCCTCAGCTGCAGTGCATCTCTTGTCTATGCATGTATCATCCGGAGTGCGTTGAGGCAACTACAGCCGAAATTCTAGCGCGTCGATTCACTTGTAAGGTGAGATATCCTTTGCGATCCATTTGATTGCAAGACATTTTGTGGTAAACCATATTGCAGCTTATAGTACGTAGTAAATTTTAATCGGGTTTTACACTTATTTTCACTATCCTATGAATTATAACTTTGTTTTTAATTCTTCTCTTTAACTGCTTACTTGTACTGTAGTATATGCTCCTCTGTAAAAATCTTTATTTTGCATAAAACAAAACATCTTTGGAAAGGTAAAAGAAACATCAAATGATGAAAAACTACCTAATTTTTTCCCTCATTGTGTAAAAAATGGTTACCCGCGTAAAGTACAATTTGATGCGAAATGGTTTACCGTAGCACATTGCACAATCATCCAGTGAATGATGGTGACCATCTTTCTTTGTTTCCCAATTTTCAAGATTTGCATGGATGAACAATCGACCGTTCCGGATCCCGAAAGCATGGTACCGTTCGATAAATCTCTATCAAACTCTGCCGCACCACTCCACCCGACTCAGTCTTTAAACAATGGAAATGCTGCTCCTGTAGTTGACAAACAGAAGAAACCCACTCCACCGCAGCAACCACCCAAAACGGGACCTGGAACACCAAAAAGTGGTGGGAAAGAACCTCCTCCCCAGGATGTGATAGTGGTTGGAAACCATCAATTCATTGTCGTTCCGAAAGGTAAACCAGCTGCTTCGAAGGCCAAAAAACAGGTCAAACAGCAGGCGCAACAACCACCTGCACAGCTGCAGCCACCGCCACAACAACAATCTTCATCTCAACAACCTGCGTTGCTTCTACCACCACCTGCTGTGTAAGTATATTTAGGATTTGATTGATACATTCACCCATATTATAGTTTCCACCCGATCTCATCGCTGCGCCGTTGGAACACAACAAACACAACATAGTGTGACACCCAGCGAGTATTGCGATTCTTTTTTCTTTTGCTTTCAGGGTTCAGTCCCGTCACCAGATCCCAAAATGAGTTGTTCTGTATCATTATTTCCTATTCCTCATGTCTCATCCTCTCATCCATCTCCTCTTGGATAAGTGAACAAAAAAAGCTATCTCAGAGATAGCTAACAGTGCTTTGTTTTCTACAATTTGCAGGTCAGACGACAGTCGGAAGTCTGTTGGCACCACCGGTACTAATCAGACCAACAACCGAAGTTTCATTGCGGCAGATTTGGCGGCCATTACTCAGAACAACAACAGCAGTAGCAGTGCACGAACGTCGTCGCTCGCAGCTGGTATCGAACAAAATAGGTTGTTCGCTTCGAACTTCTTCTCCAATGTATCCGTTGGGTATGACGTACTTCAACAAACGTTCCAGTACCTTAAAGTGCAGGTGAGTTGATGTAGACGATTGTATGTTATTCCGCAGAAATCTATTGTCCAGAGCCCGGTTAGAAGTAAAAAGCAAAAGAATAACAAGTTTTACTAATATTTAAATAACTGAATAGCAAAATCTGATAGTAATTTGTTTTATCTTCTTCTTCTTATTGGCATTACACACACTGGGACAGAGCCGCCTCGCAGCTTAGTATTCATTAAGCACTTCCACAGTTATTAACTTCTGAGGCAAGTTACCATTTCTGCATTCGTATATCATGAGGCTAACACGATGATACTTGTATGCCCAGGGAAGTCGAGACAATTTCCAATCCGAAAATTACCTAGACCGGCACCGGGAATCGAACTCAGCCACCCTCAGCATGGTCTTGCTTTGTAGCCGCGCGTCTTACCGCACGGCTAAGGAGGGCCCACGAATTTGTTTTATATAGTTGCTAAAATACCAAAAAATAATAACAGACATTGTTCGAGCTTATACAAATAGCTTATAAATAACTCTCTTTGCCATTATAATAACAAACCAATAGTTGAATATTTTTGAAAAACAAGATATCAAAATCAGTTATTACGCATATGCTGATGTTTCAAATGGTAAATGAATACCACATTTTGTTATGATTGCATTGCATTTTGTTATTATTTGCAAAAATAATAACATACATTGTTCGAGTAAATTGAGAAAATAGCCCATAAATAACTCATTTCGCCATTATAACAACTAATCAATAGCAAAATATTTGTAAAAATATCAAAATTAGCTACGATGAAGTTCCACATGATAAATGAATAGTAAAATTTGTTATGATTACAAAATTCGTTCTTCATTTGATGTTCTGCTCTTCTTACATGGTGTGCCGTTTTTAAGCATAGACCTGTGCGCCGATCTACTTTAAAGCAGCGCAGCGGCGCCGTGAACGCAATTTTGCTATCCGGCGCTACGAGTTGGTTGCTCTCGGCGACGGCGGCTCGGTTCGGCGCAATTCAAAACTATCATTTGATTACCAATACCTTTTTTGAATATTTTTGCATGTCTCGTGCATTAATGGTAATGAATAAACATATTCTATATACCACCGTGCAATCATTATACAATGAGAAAATTTACCTAAGATTCCTTTACAAAATATCTTCAGAATTTTCTTTACTATCTCATCCAGTGATTTATCCAGGAATTCTTTTTGAAATTTCTTCATGAATGTCTTTAACAGTTCGTCCGGGAGTGAAAATACTGCCAAAAATCCTGAATTATGCCTTGCGGCCACAAAGCAAGGCCATGCATAAGGTGACTGGGTCCATTTCATGGTTCGGTGTAAGTTTTTTTTATACTTCCCTAGGTTTGTAAGAATGTCATGCAAGAATTTCCTAGAGTACTAGACAAATTGTGCATAATTCAAGTAAAATAACAGTTAGCAGGGGGCGAAGTTTCTTGAAAACTTTTGAGGAAGAATTCCCATACTTTCTGAAAGGATAAAGGGTCAAAACTGCTGGGTAGGAATTCTCAAGAATTCCTAGAGAAGGTATAATCCTGTTATCTTGAAAAAATGAGTTCGAAGAAGCAATTTCGCAGAATTTCTGGGAGGGGATATTCTAAGAATTAAACAATCCAAAATTCTCAACGATGAAATTCCTCAAAATTCTTAGTGTGGAAATTCTCCCGAATTCCTGGAGTAGTCTTGAATCCCTAGAATTTCTGCAGAAAGAATTGCTGGTGGCAAAATCCCATAAATGACTTTTCCATTATTTCGGAAGAAGAGATTTCCCAAGAAGGGTTAGCTATATTTGTACCAGGATTCCCTGGTTTGATACCAGTTATGTAAAAAGGTGTTCAATAATATTTCTAGCTCTACTATGTAAATGGCTCAATGGTGGTTTTGTCATTGCAAAGTCAGATTTCTTTTAAAACGATAGCATATTATGACGAGGCGAAAAAAAAAATCGAGTGATTTCTGTATTGAGTTCAATTAAGCAACTAAGAATAATGTTTCTGCCTGACTTTGTGTTTCACGATGTTATACTTTTCATTCTTTTATCTTTTCATTCTCTAAGCTTCTCTCAATCAAGTAAACTATTTAGCGCAACGGATCGTTTTTCAATTTTTAGGATAATCAGAAAAGTAAAAATACACGCATCCCAGTTCATACAAGAATTGCCTGGAGTAAAGGCCTTGAGCTCCATGAGGTCGGCTTGCTTTCTTTTATTCGTTTATGCTGGTTGTGGTCCATAGAATTGAAATGGATGAGCGTTCAACAATTTTTCCATTAAAGTTCATCCAATAATTTCCTGGAGTTTAGGCCAAACAGCTGTTATCCCTTTTTCAAAATGGATAATAGAACCATACATAAAACCAAATTGAATATGCCCTCAACATTATTTTATTCCAGGTCTTCCCAGAATTTTCTTGAGTATTAATATTGAGCTGTTAGAAATTTTCAAAAATTGTTCATTCACTATGTGATTCATATAATTAAATTGGATAAGTCTTGCGCAAGAAGTCACATGCTATTCAATCCAAATGATCAATAAAAGCATGTTCATTTCTATTCATTTCATTTATTTAGTCTACGGGCCCTCCTTAGCCGTGCGGTAAGATGCGCGGCTACAAAGCAAGACCATGCTGAGGGTGGCTGGGTTTGATTCCCGGTCCGGTCTAGGAAATTTTCGGGTTGGGCATAAAAGTATCATCGTGTTAGCCTCATGATATACGAATGCAGAAATGGTAACTTGGCTTAGAAACCTTGCAGTTAATAACTGTGGAAGTGCTTAATGAAGCTGCGAAGCGGCAATGTCTCAGTGGGGGATGTAATGCCAATGAAGAAGAAGAAGAAGTCTACAACTAAACAGATAACATTGAATCAGCAATTTGACGCCACAATACACGGTTCGAGGCCGCATATTTGCATCCTCGAATACGCCCCAAGTTCGCCAAGTCATTTTGCACCTGGTCTGCCCATCTCGCTCGCTGCGCTCCACGCCGTCTCGTACCTGCCGGATCGGATACGAACACCATGTTTGCAGGGTTGCTGTTCGGCATTCTTGCAACATGTCCTGCCCATCGTACCCTTCCGGCTTTAGCTACCTTCTGGATACTGGGTTCGCCGTAGAGTTGGGCGAGCTCATGGTTCATTCTTCGCCGGCACACACCGTCTTCTTGCACACCGCCAAAGATGGTCCCTAGCACCTGTCTCTTGAATACTCCGAGTGCTTGCAAGTCCTCCTCTAGCATTGTCCATGTTTCATGTCCGTAGAGGACAACCGGTCTTATTAGCGTCTTGTACATGACACATTTGGTGCGGTGGCGAATCTTTTTTGACCGCAGTTTCTCCTGGAGTCCGTAGTAGGCCCGACTTCCACAGATGATGCGCCTTCATATTTCACGACTAACATTGTTATCAGCCGTTAGCAAGGATCCGAGGTAGACGAATTCCTCGACCACCTCGGACGTATCCCCGTCTATCGTAACACTGCTTCCCAGGCGGGCCCTGTCGCGCTCGGTTCCGCCCACAAGCATGTACTTTGTCTTTGACGCATGCACCACCAGTCCAACTTTTGTTGCTTCACGTTTCAGGCGGGTGTACAGTTCTGCCACCTTTGCAAATGTTCGGCCGACAATGTCCATGTCACCCGCAAAACAAATAAATTGACTGGATCTGTTGAAAATCGCACCCCGGCTGTTACACCCGGCTCTCCGCATGACACCTTCTAGCGCAATGTTGAACAACAGGCACGAAAGTCCATCACCATGTCTTAGTCCTCGGCGCGATTCGAACGAACTGGATTGTTCGCCCGAAATCTTCACACAGTTTTGCACACCATCCACCGTTGCTTCGATCAGTCTGGTAAGCTCCCCAGAGAAGCTGTTCTCGTCCATAATTTTCCATAGCTCTACGCGGTCTATACTGTCGTCTGCCGCCTTGAAATCAACGAACAGATGTTGCGTTGGGATCTGGTATTCACGGCATTTTTGAAGGATTTGCCGTACAGTAAAGATCTGGTCCGTTGTCGAGCGGCCGTCAATAAAGCCGGCTTTATAACTTCTCACGAACTCATTCACTAATGGTGACAGTCGACGGAAGATGATTTGGGATATCACTTTGTAGGCGACATTGAGGATGGTGATCGCTTGAAAGTTCTCACACTCCAGCTTGTCGCCTTTCTTGTAGATGGGGCATATAACCCCTTCCTTCCACTCCTCCGGTAGCTGTTCAGTTTCCCAGATTCTGACTATCAGTTTGTGCAGGCAAGTGGCCCATCTTGATGAGCTCAGCTCAGATACCATCCTTACCAGCTGCTTTATCGGTCTTTAGCTGTTGGATGGCATCCGCTGAACTGACGTAGTCATCTCCTCCGCTGCCTGTACACTCAGCGCCATTCAAATGTTCCTCGTAGTGCTACTTCCACCTTTCGATCGCCACATGTTTGTCCGTCAAGATGCTCCCATCCTTATCCCGGCACATTTCGGCAAGCGGCACGAAGCCTTTGCGGGAAGCGTTGAACTTGCGTGTTTCTTGAGAATGGCACAACTGTTCCATCTCCTCGCACTCCGCTTCTTCCAGGCGGCTTTCTTCTCCTGAAAAAGGCGGGTCTGCTGTCTCCGCTTCCGTCTATAACGTTCCACGTTCTGCCGGGTACCTTGCTGCAGCGCGACCGCCCGCGCTGCGTCCTTCTCCTCCTGAATCTTTCTGCACTCTTCGTCGAACCAATCGTTCCGTCGACTTCGTCCCATATACACGACGTTATTCTCCGCTGCGTCGTTAATGGCTGCTTTGACTGTATTCCAGCAGTCCTCAAGAGGTGCCCCATCGAGCTCACTCTCTTCCGGCAACGCTGCCTCGAGGTACTGCGCGTATGCAGTGGCGACATCAGGTTGCTTCAGTCGCTCTAGTTCGTACCGCGGCGGTCGTCGGTACCGAACATTGTTGATGACGCTCAGGGGAGAGGGGGATTGCCCGAAGTGTGACAATCCTTACAAAAATTTTAAAGGCTTCATACAAAAAGTGTGACATGGGGGAGGGGGGATTGAAAATGGCAAATTTTTACGTTACGTAATTAATGGATCTTCCCTAACATATAAATAACAGATTTTGCTATCATAAAACAATTTGTTCTTGCGATGCTATTTTATGTTATTTCTATTTGTCAATAATATAAAAATAACAAAACCTCATATATCTCGACTTGTTATGTATGATCATATATGAGCTATTATAGTAAGATAGTATCTTCTCAATCACACTACAGCTTTGTTTTCTTTCCCGTATTAGGAACTGCTTCGAGCCAGCTGCGTATGTCGAATGTGGAATCAAGTTGCGAATCACCCTCGGTTGTGGAAAACTGTCCGGATGAAAAATTCGCTTGTCAACGATTGGAGCGGGTTGGCAAACACTCTTCGCCGGAACGGCACCAAACATCTGGATCTGCGAAAGATGTTAATCTCGGGCAACAGTGATGAAATGTGGCTCCGGTTTGCTGAAAGTATCGCGCACGTCGAAAATCTGGAACGGATCGATCTATGTAGATGCTCATCCACGGTTGTTGGTAATCTGTTGATGTCGAATCCAAACATCAAGATCATCAACGCCCTAGCAATCAAGAATGACCCTCTGGATTTTTCCAACTTCGAATACGGACAGTACCTGCAAGAACTCAGACTGAAATCATCAGCAGCCGTATCTGTAGAAAATGATCTCTCACAGCTGGGCTTCCTCACAAGTCTTCGGCATCTCTCGTTGACATCAATCCAGAAGCTAGGTTCCACATCGATCCAATCTTTGGAGAATTTAGTAAATCTAGAATCGCTCGAATTAGGGGAATGTACTGAAATCGGTCAGAATCTGGCCGAAATCCTTCCGAGCTTGACAAAATTGCAACGGTTACGACTGGAAAAGGGTCAGGAAAATTTCAACATGTTTGCCGTGCTGGAAGGCATAGCGTCACTCCCAGACCTGAACCAGCTAGAACTGATCAATTGCGACGTAAAGGTCGGATTTGACAAACACATAAACAAATGCAATAATATTAAAAAGCTGCTTCTGATCCCGACGTATGTATCGCAATCAGCGGCTACGAATCATATGGTGCTTAGTGGTGTAGCGAAACTGAAAGAGTCGCTGGAAGTTTTCATTTGGACCGTCACGGTGGAACTGTTGCGCGTCACGGAGCTGTATATCGATCAGTGTGACACGAAAAACCGAGACGATAAGAACAGTCCTGGTGAGAGCATACCGATTCTGAAGCCGGTGCCAGGAGTAGACGAAGTACCGGTGGCGAACAGCTCTAACCCGTCCGATACTCCAGCGCAGGTCGAGATCGTCCCTCTCACTACCGTCAACAGCATTCTCGACCGGTCACTTCCCAAGACCAAGCTGAAAATATTGAAGATTCCGTTTGCTAGCACCTGGAAACAAGGTATGATTGACCTACCTTAGATTCGTTGAGTTATGTTACAGAACCTGAGAGATCAGGAAGCCCGCTATTTTAAATGTAAAACACTTAGAGGTAATTTATTCGTAGTAGTTCTGTGTGCGTATCAAATAGTTTCCCTTAGGTATGTAAGAGAAATCACTGACATGGGAGGAAGAGTTTATTTCTAAGCTTTCTCATACTGTACATAATTTACACTATCTTTAACTGTCCCATTGTTCATCGGAGGAAACCTTCAATTGTCCGCTGTTCTACTATGCGGCTTTTCTTTTGATTTGTACAACGAGAGTTACATTTTGAAAATGGATAATTGTCAGATCAGATCGACGAAATTTGATTAGTTGTTAATTGGATGGAGATTTTATCAAACATGTTGGAACACAAAAATATCGCTTTTATAAAACATTCTGCACTTATCTCTTTTTTTATTTTTTGGTTTGGTTCGATAAACGAACTACTGGACATTTTTATTGTTCATTTTCTAACTTTATGATGTATAAAATTATACTTAGGTTTACTGCGTTTGTTTTCTAATCGCATATGCCTATCATAGTTAAGTTCGTAGGAAAAGAGAATAAACATAAATTTATGTTTAGCCAGATAAATGTTAAAATTAATTTTTTATCCGAAATTCCTTGAACCTTTTATTTTTAAGTTTATGTTGTGTAATCTGTATTGTGACTCGAAGTGGATATCACAACAAACAAATAGCGAATTGACAACGGAAAAAGGGTATTTAAGTTGCATAAAATACATTGGATTAGCTTTTTATTACGGTTTTTTTTATACAAAAATTTTTAAATCGCGGATTCCCTCCGAATATAAGGCAAAACCACGAAAACCGATATCCGTTGAGATAGTAATTTGAGATTGATTCACGCGGTTTGCGTAAAAGACCATTTTAGTGTAGAGGTGATCTGGGCAATGTGGGCCACTTAAGGAAAACCTCAGAAAAACATCACTCAAATGTACCTCATACTAGGGAGTGTTACCATTAATCAGAGGTGCGGCTACGTTCCGAGACGTGGGTAGGACAAAAACTGGATTATCAAATCTATAGAATACTTTTATGGAATTTCAGCGACTTTCCGGATATCCTCTCGGATTTCAAGAGATTTTTTCGGACCTCCTCAGATACGTTATAAAACTCCCTATGACTATATTAGGATAATCATTACATTTCCAGTGTCTATAGAACATTTCTTAGAAGTATGTCTTCACGAATTTCCAGAAGTGATTATGGGTTCCTGGAAATTTTATAAAATATTAGATGATTTCAAGCAAGATCAGTATCAGTATCTTTATTGTTCTTTATTGTTTGATTCATCAACAGACAACTTAGGTCCTAATGATGCTTATCCTAATTAATACTAATAAAAGTAATTATAATAAAATCATCGTTAATTATGAAACATGGCAGAATAAGCCCTTGTAAAATTACGACGAATCGTCTGTCTGGATAGATTAAAATCAAAACATGTGGCAACCTCGTTGAATGCCCGCTGTAGACCCACCATCGCTCCACGTTGTCCGTAATTCGTTCTTCGAAAAGGTATCCTCAGCATTCCGTTATTTCGCAGTGCCCTAGGTCGAACGTTCAAGTTTACTGATTCCAGAATTTCAGGGCAGTCGATTCTGCCTTGGAGCGTATCAGCAACGACCATGGCCCGTGCAATGTGCCTCCGCAATTGTAGGCTTTCAAGATTAATCAATTGACAACGGCTGCTATAACTTGGTAACCGGAATGGGTTTCGCCATGGAAGCAACCGAAGAGCAAAACGAATGAAGCGGCGTTGAACAGATTCAATTCTTACTGATCCGTTCTGGTAATTAGGATGCCATACAGCGGAACAATATTCCAGCGTAGATCGAACCAGCGAACAGTACAGTGATTTCAAGCAATAAACATCGGTGAAACCCTTGGCGACGCGAAAGATGAATCCTAATGTTCTAGAAGCCTTCTCGATCACGTAAGAGACATGATGCTTGAATGTTAGCTGCGTATCTAGAATAACACCAAGATCCTTTATACAGTTCACACGTTGCATCACGATTCCATTGAGCTCATAGTTGTAAATTATTGGCTGATGTACACGAGTGAAAGAGATCACGGAACATTTGCTAGGATTGACAACCATCCGGTTCAATGTGCACCAAGCCGCAAATGAATTAATATCTTGTTGTAGGTCCATTGCGTCAGGGATAGACCGAATTAGTGCATAGAGCTTCATATCATCCGCATACGACAGTCGCGGTCCTCGAAGCACATTGTTTACATCGTTGAAATACAAGAGAAATATCAAAGGGCCAAGATGGCTTCCCTGAGGAATGCCTGAGGCTGCCAAAATTCAGTGGACTGAGAATTGCCTACCGTAACAGACAGTCTCCGTCCGGTGAGATATGAATGGAACCAGCGCAAAAGATAACCAGCAATGCCAAATCTTTCCAATTTTGCAACCGTGATAGCGTGGTTAATTTTATCGAAAGCTGCAGATAGGTCCGTATATACAACGTCCGTTTGTGCTTTCTGCACAAAGCTGTCGGTAATGCTCGAAGTTAGGCACAAAAGGTTAGTGGTCGTAGATCTGCCTGAGATGAACCCATGTTGATCGGCACTCAGATGTTGCTTACAGTGAGATATGAGTGGTTCTGTTATAACTAGCTCGAATAATTTGGATGCAGCGCACAAGGATGAGATGCCGCGATAATTGTTGACATCTTTTCGATCACCCTTCTTGTACACGGGAAACATTGTAGCGGTTTTCCACACGGACGGAAAAAGTCCACTGGATAGCGATTTGTTGAAAATCAATTGAAAGGGAGCGAGCAGAAGTTCGATGTGCCTTTTCAAGAACGCAGACGGAATGCCATCCGGACCTGGACTCATGGATGATTTTAACTGCGAGTTAGCTCTACGGATCATTTCTACATCTACGAAAAACGTGGCCCAAGTGATCCTGACTGCAGGAACGTTGTTAGCAGCCTCAGCGATTGTGACATCAGAGATGACTTCGTTACAATAGGTGCTCACAAACTTGTCGGCAAATAGCTGACAGATGGATTGGGGTGTAGAGGCCACTTCCTCGTCCAGAGTCATTGTTGTAGGGAGCCCAGCTTGTTTCCTTTGTTCATTTATGTACTTCCAGAACGTTTTAGGCCTGGTCCTCAAGTTTTGCTGTATATTTTGCTGATATTGAGAAAAACAGAGTCGGCTAACAATCTTGTACGCAGAGTTTAATTTTTGTAGTGCTCACGCAACGATAAGGAACCGTGTTTGGAATAGCGCTTGAGAGCAGCTCTTTTAGCAGTTTTCATTCTACGAAGCTGACGGGTCTGCCAAGGACAACTATAAGGAGCGACGATTTTCTTAGGAACATGTCTTTCAATCACGTGTCCAATAATATGCGATAAAGTCAATGCCGCATTCTCTGCATCACAACCGCCAAGAATGTCAACCCAGTCCAATGTAGCAAAGAACTCAGCAATGCTATGATGATCGGCGTTATGGAAATTGTAGATTATGGGCTCGATCGATGCAACAACATTGGCTCGCGTGTTGTTCAGCTTGAGTATCAACGAAGGATGATGGTTAACTACTTTAACTAACGGTGATGGAGCATGCAAAATTAGCGGAGCAGCGTCCTGAGCGCTAACAAAACACAGATCCAAGCTGCGATTATTTTCGTTGGTAACGTGATTGATTTGACGTAACGTGGCTGTGCTGTAGTAATCGAGGAGTTTGGAGGCGTGACTGTGTAATGAAGATCGTTCCATATCTATGTGAAGGAACCCGTTGCAGGAGGGACTCCACGAAATTCCTGGCAGATTGAAATCACCGATAATGATGATTTCGTCCGAAGCATTAGTCATTTCTATCACTGACAAGACTGATTGTGTGTGAGCTTCGATCAGTGTATCATCGCGAACACGATCAGGAGGTATGTATAGTGCACACAGGAACACCGAACGATGGGAAAGCTGGAGGCGCACCCATACTTGCTCGACACATCCCCATAAGTCGTTGTAAATAACTCTTGCTTTCCGTTTTTTATTCACTGCGATTAGGACGCCTCCTCCAGTTGATTTGCGACTGTTCATGGGGCCACGGTCACAGCGAAAAACTTCGTATTCAGGCCCAAAGACCTGACTAGATAGGGTACGGGAGTCGAGCCAGGTTTCAGCCAACACAATCACATCGTAGCAATCATCGGACGTGGCAAGAAGATATTGTTCGACATCACAGTTCATCCCACCGGCGTTCTGATAATATATCAGCACTTCGTCAACGCAAACGAGGTTGGAATCCACAAACGGGGCTCTAGAAGTTTGAACGGCATCAGGCGGTGAAGGTTCAGGGATGTAAGAGTACTTGCCTGCAATAGCAGGTTGGGAGCTCCCCGATGCACATCTAAGTTCAGGGCCAGGACGACTTCGAAGAACGTTGGCTGCAACAGGCGCGACTGAACTAGAGCAACCGGGAAATTCTCCCAAAATGCTTTTCATGGGGCGTCCTGGAGATCCAATGGAAGCTTGTTGACTTGCGTTGTGGACCAGCAGAGAGAAATGCGAATCTCGATGGAAATCACCACCGGGTGAGGTGCTGGAGTTTTGAGCAGCATGAGGCAACGAAGGTGGAGGTCCTAGGTCCTGGGTGGAGGAAAAATCGTCACGCAGAGTATCACAAAAGACTTAATCGAAAAAGGCCGAATCACAAAAATCCGAAAATGTTCTAGCATACCACAAAAGGCCGAAAATTCAGAAGGCCGAATGTTACAAAAGGACGAATTTCAAAAGGCCGAATCATTAAAAAAGTTTCAATCCTCCAATCAAGAGCACCTGGAATACTAAAAAATTAACGTTTACTTCTATTATGCTGCCCATAGAGAAAAACTTGTCCACGTGTTTTGCAACTGCTAGCAGCGATGTAATCAGTCTTATTCAGTTGAGGTATTTAACGTCAGTTCAACGTCGAAGTTCAATCTTTCAATTGAAAGAAGTTGTATGACGGCCAGGGTTTGAATCCAAAGGAGAATGAGAAAATCTCTCACTTATCATGTCTGTATACACTCTCGATAGGTAGCATGAGAGACGTTTTTCGGTAGCTGTTACGATAATGAACTGATTCGAGGGGCTACAACCCATGATAAATTTCTTTTAATAGGCCCCAATTTGTTTTCACGGCTTGTTATGATTGGAAGTGGTTTTTGCCTTTTTTGTCGTTTTCGTTATCTATTTCAGGCCTGGTAGCGGGTCACTTTTTTCGGGCAAGTCACTAAAAGTCTTTTTTTTCGACCTAAAGTCACTAAAGCCACTTTTTCTCACAAAAAGTCACTATTTTCAACTATTTTGAAACTACTAAGAGTTTTTTTAAATAAAACTTTATGTATGGGTCGGAAGATGCTTTGTTCATGGCGGAAATGAAATTACGGATCTTGAAAAAGTGATCGCTCTGAAACTTCGCCAGCCATTCAACTCGCTGCTCTTATTGGCATTTTACATGTAGCTTATTGAAGGTGTTTACGTCACAATTTATAAATTGGTATACAGACATGCAAGCAGAAGAACTGCCGATTTCGATTTTTTTAAAACTTTATTCAGTAGGGGAAGGTGGGGAGTCTTGATTCCTTGGGAGACTAGCGCATTTTTATAATAGATCCTCTAGACAAATGATTTTTTATTGAAAACCTTATTTACTCCATTATTTACTGTGTTTTGTTCCTCCTAAAAATGTATTTAGTGGCCACGCAAAATTTGAGCAACTTCTCTCAATAATGACCAAATGCTATCATTTCTTCACAACCCAAAGCCATAAATATGCTAAATGATCTTCACTGATAAAAATGCCAACATTCCACCACAATTTCAGGATATTTGGATTTTGATTTGTTGCCTCAATATGAGGAGACTTGATCCCTAGTTAGTCATCCATACAAAAATTTGGCGAAAAAAATCAAGAAAATAAAAATTGTTCTCAAACAGCTCTTAAAAAAATTGTTATTGAGTAGATATCATAGAAAGGAGATAAAGTCTCCCCAATTTTGAAGATTGCATGTGCTGTCGAATTCCATAGCAAAAATCGTTCACGAAGCAAATCGGAAAATATGCGTATTTTGGAAGAAAAATATTGAAAAGTTCAGAGGGCATTGTCCTGCATTATAAGCAGGAGGTCGAGCGTTCAATCCCAGGCTCGTTGGACCTGAATCTTCATAATTTTTTGTTTCGTTTTCTACCAAAACGATCCGTCCTGTTGTTCCTTTCGCACTAACAATTCCAAAAACTTCCGTGGCACCTACGACAATTATTCGCTCACTTCCAGTGCTTGAGCTTGAGCTTGATTTATTGCCCGTAGTTGCTATTCTATTATGACCAGAACAGCTGTTCTTGCACAGAGACTCATTTGTTAAGGTCACGCTGGCGCCTTCCACGTCAGAACGCAAGTCAATGTAGGGTCAGCACTTCCAGTGGCGTAAAAACATGATTTGCTCGCAACACTACTCATAGATTTCAGTAGTCCTGCTTTTGACTGATATTGAGTAAAATTTCCGTGAGATTAAAAGAGAGGGCAATACAATTTTACTTAGTCTTTTGAGTTCGTTCTAAGAGGAAATATTGGTGAGTGAAAAATGTTTTCCACCACAAATTACTAAAAAAAAGGTTTTTCCTTCGACCCAAAAACGCTTGATTTCGTCTTATCGAACTTGCAACTGAAACAGGAAGTCACTATTTGGTCACTTTTTCTGCAACTGAAAGTCACTATTTGGTCCCTTTTTTCGTCAGCTTTGGTCACTAAAGTCACTATTTTGAGCGGCATCCCTCGCTACCAGCCCTGCTATTTAGAGCGATTTCCGCAAACCCTGATGACGGCGTTTACAGAATCAATTTGAATCCTTATATATTGCATAATAAATAAATCTTCATTGAAGTAATGAAAGGATGAACATAACTGAACACTGTATACATGTAAACAAATGGTTGTGCCAATAATGCGCACTACTCACAATTGCGACATCAGAAGCTAAACAAAATCAACTTTTCCAATCATTACGTTTTCAACTAAAAGCTGTATAACTTACGGTAACGCGGTGTTCTCAATCAATTGAAATCACGATGACACGACGGTTTTTGCCCATTGTATGTGCACAAGCTAAGAAATTCGTTTATTGGGTAGGAGGACAATGCTTCGACTCTCCTTCCTAGTTATTTTCATGCGTAGGACATGTCTTACTTGTCCATGATTGTAAGGACATGTCTTACTTGTGATGACATGTCATAAATGATGACAAATGCGTTTGGAAATTGATGGAATGCACTTTTAAAAATGTATTCATTTTAATGTGTGTTCCCGACTATACGGGGCAATATAGGCCACCATTTGGGGCAGTATTGGCCAGCCACCCATCCAAAACGGTTTTTTTTTTGGGAGAGAAAAGTGTCGTAATATGGATGAATATGATATTCCTACAACAGTTTAGAGTATTCCATAAAAATTGAGATAAATAAACCGCACAACAGGGGATCGAACCGATTTGCCACTCTTCGTCGTTTGAACAGATACAGTTCAATTGATCAATGGTCATTTTTTCTGTTTACCCGTACCTAATGAATCTAATTAGCCCTCCGAATCAGTTCTTTTTTAGCATGGGGTAGCCCCCCGAGTCAGTGCTACATATCGTGTAGTGAGATTTTTTCTTATTCTCTTTTGGATTCTATCCCTGGCCATAATCGTACATCGATCATGAAACTATCAATATGAAGTAGGGGCATATGAACATACGGGTCCTCAAGAGACCAGTCTGTAGATTTCCAGGCTCTCAGCCATATCAAGTTTCCACGGTGAAGAGACGTTTTTTGAAATTCTAATATTTGATATCATAATTGGGTGATTTTCCTTATATACATGTTCTGCTACCTTAGATATAAGTTCGTAATGCAATCCCTTATCTTTTTCCCTTTTCGCCTTGCTTACTTCCGCCATATGCTTGATTGAGACGCTGAGAGTTATTAAATGGGCGCCAACTCTCAAAGGTTTGAGAGTGAAAAGTCTCTGTGGACGGCGTTGCACATTGAACTGCTGTCGACCTGCAAGTTATTTATTGATTCAGATTTTTGATGTAAACTACGTCTAAGGGAAAGACATCATGTAAGATTTGTAACATTAATAGGTCCTTTATCTTTCAATGGATTTTAAAGATTTATATATCAATCGATTCGCAAATTCTCCACCAATTTGTCAGTAGTATTAAAACTTTTGAGTATCAACGCTAAACTATTGAAAATTTTAGTTCTTTCATGCATCATGCATCCCCTATAATCGGATACACAATCACAACCAAGGACGGAAATCTTCGTTTTACTATCAGTTGCATCGATGCTCAGTAGGCAGCTTCGTCATTGATTCGTGTTTGTTTTGATCAGACGCTCGGCAATGCAGGCACGAACATCTCGCAGCATGCTGTCATACTTCCATACCAAATTTACCGCCCGATCCTCAATAGCCGATTGATAATCGAGCGTAAAAAATGAATATCTACCGGGGCTGTAATGAATATTTTGAATTGCCCTTGATTTGCACCGATAAATGATGATTATTTTACTTTATATACTAAACAGATGCATATATTTCAGGAATCTGACTTCAAAATGTTCAATCCATGCACGGCAGTATGAAATGATATTCATATTTTGAGATTTCAAATTGAATATCAATCTGCCAAGCTGAAGATTCATTTGACACCGCACAATACAACGCTGACACCGAGAGTCGTCGCTTGCTGCTGTTCGTGCACATGTCGTCCTATTCATTCGCACATTCAAATTCGGGAAGGAGTTGCAACTTGATTGTGTGTTGGATGTCAGCTATTTGAGTGTAGTTGAAATGACTTTTTCTGTCCTTGATCACAACTATCACAAACAGGTGATTCAACGCGTTGAATATTTGCCATGTGATAGTTCAGTTGGCAGTGACCTGACAGATTAGCTTAATACCTTGCTACTACCGGAGATGGCTCCCGGATGTACAATTTTGTTTTATGACATGAATCCAGACTACTCCAATGCCATTTGTGCTGAGTGACAGCCCAAGAGTTGATCAAAAGCTTTACCCAACACTTGGATATTTGAATGGCTAGCTCCGGACCAATAAAATCATGTGATGCTCCATTACGAGCTAATTCATCAGCCAATTCGTTTCCAGCTATGGAAGAATGGAAAAAAATATTAACTGAATTCAGTTCCTCAATTCGAGTTCGACATGCGATAACTAACTTCGACCTTGAGTTGGTCGAGGCGAGAGCTTTAATAGCTGCTTAGTAGTATACAGGAACAGAAGTATATTACTTTGCTCATAATGCGTTGCTGCACTGCAGATTGCACTCCACACATGATGGCAAATATTTCCGCTTGAAAGACAGTGCAGTGTTTACACAGTGTAGTGAGTGTGACTGTTCCAATCTCAGCTCACGCGAATAGACGCCTACACCTGCTCTACCTTCGATGAGGAAGCCGTCAGTGTAACAAACAATGTTGTCCGACATATTTGTCTCCAAATAGCCAGATGGCCACTCATCCCGCGAGGGGAATTGTGTTGAAAATGTCCTATAAGGAAAACTACTAACGTGTGTGAGATCACTTGGAGCAAGGAAAATTTTGTCCCAATTAACCATAAGCGGTAACAACGAAGTATGTGTAGAACTGCGGTTTACAGGATTCTCTTCCATAAAACCGAGTACCTGTAACCGGTATTTCAAGAAAATGCTTCTTGTTTGAGATGTATGTGTAGTGGGGCCACGTCGAACATAACTTTGAGAGCAGCCGTGGGAGTCGAAGAGAACGCACCAGTCATTGCCATTAGGCACATCCTTTGAAGATGCCCAAATAAAGACCGAATTTTCCTCATTTCTCCCATTTGCCACCACACAAAACATCCACAAGCCAAAATTGGTCGTACAACTGTTATGTAAATCCATTTGATATATTTGGGTTTAAGACCCCAAGTTTTACCAAAGGTTCGTCGGCATTGGCCGAAAGCCATACACGCCTTTTTGATTCTGAACTCAATGTTAGGAGTCCAGGAAAGCTTTGAAGCCAAAATTAGACCCACATACTTTACTTGATCAGTTACATTGATTTCAGAACCAAAAAGATGTAATGGACGAATACTATTACGGTTACGTTTTTCCGTGAAAAGAACAATAGATGTTTTATTCGGATTTACCGAAAAACCATTTTGGCGACATCAACTTTCAACTACCTGAAGAGCGTTTTGCATCAGGTCGAATAAGGTAGTAATGCACAAACCCACTATCAATGTTAGATAGTCGTCGGCAAATTCATAGGTAGGAAAACCGCCATTATTGAGTAACCTCAATAGCGTATCTACAACGAGATTCCACAAAAGTGGAGATAATACTCCCCTTTGGGGGCATTCGCAGACACTTAATTCCCTAATCGCTGCTTGACGTAATATCGAATAGAGATGTCGGTTTTTAAGCATCTGGTGAAACCATTTGGTAATTTTATTAGGTAGCCTAGACAGCGTGCGGCTTCCAATATTGCATCGAAAGACACGTTGTCGAAAGCACCTACAACATCTACGAAAGCACCCAAGCACGATTGCTTTTGAGCGAATGCTTTCTCGATATCGTAGACAACCTTGTGTAGAAGAGTCACGGTGGACTTTCCAGATTGGTAAGCATGTTGATTAACATGAAGAGGCAGGTTTGCCAAACAGTCATCTTCTTCTTATTGGCATTACATCCCCACACTGGGACAGAGCCGCCTCGCAGCTTGTGTTCATTAAGCACTTCCACAGTTATTAACTGCGAGGTTTCTAAGCCAGTTTACCATTTTTACCTTCGTATATCATGGGGCTAACACGATGATACTTTTATGCCCAGGGAAGTCGAGAGAATTTCCAATCCGAAAATTGCCTAGACCGGCACCGGGAATCGAACCCAGCCACCCTCAGCATGGTCTTGCTTTGTAGCCGCGCGTCTTACCGCACGGCTAAGGAGATCCCCAAGCCCAAGACATAGCTACATGAAAAGACATCAGGATCATCCGAAGATGTTATATCGACACATCCAGGGAAGTGCGTATCAAATAAGTGCTCTAACGATTCTTCATCCGAAGAAGTGTAGGCGTCATTTGGTCTGCGAATTTCGCCAACTTGGAAATCTTTGGATCTCGCAAGAATTTTATTCAATCGACTGGCTTCACTCAAATTGGAAACATTTGCACAAAGGTTTTTCCAGCCGGATCGTTCAGCAGATCGTAGAGCCTTCTTGTAAGCTTTGCGAGCCAACTTGAAAGAATCCGTCCCTGCTGTATGGCGTCTGTTCCAACTCCTTCTACACTGCTTCCTTAGCTTAGCCAAATCGGAGTTTCACCAAGGGGTTCCTCTTGAGGTTTTAACAGAATGCAAAGGGCAAGCTTCTTCGAAAGCTTCCACGATGTGCAACGTTGTAGTATCAACTGCATCATCATCCAAGTCGGTAGGAGTTTCTATAGAAGGTAGATATCCATGAAATTTGGTAGAGAGCAACTATGTGTACAGATCCCAGTTTGTTGAACGAGCTTTTCTAAAACGCAAGGTCTGCGAAGTAACATTCAAATGATCAAAGTAGATGTAGCGATGGTCAGATATCGATTCCTCATCTGACACATGCCAATTCGTCAACTCGTCACTGATTCTATTGGAGCAAAGGGTTATGTCTAATACTCTGCTCTATTAGATACTATAAAGGTTGGGCGATTGCCTATGTTGAGTAAACTAAGTTCGGTACTACATAACGACATGTATTCCATCAAGCTGGAGCCTCTCAGATTGATATCCGAGCTACCCCAGATGATGTGATCAGCATTAGCATCACTGCCGACAATTAGCGGAAGGCCTTTTGTAGTGCAATATGGTTCATCATGTGGTAAAAAAAAACGAACAATATACGTATTTCCTGACGGGACGTGGGTTCCGCCAGTTGCATTAATTGTGACAGCACATACATCTCTAGTTGTTAGTTCAGAGATAAGTGTAGCAACAATAGCGTTGTTAACAAGCTCACATGCCCGCGGCATTGATCCAGAATTTGCCACTCCTTTACTGAAAGCAGCAAAAACCGGGTTCACTAGGTTACCTAGGTAGTAGCTACCTTTGCTAAAATAGGGTTCCTGCACCAAAGCAACTTGGGATTTGCCATTTTGCCTAAGTTTACAAAGATTAATCGTTGCTGGTCTTTTATGCTGAAGATTGATTTGAGCTATCTTAACTGAAGCCATTGCGAATTAAGATTATGCACTCCACAACTTCAGCATTAATATGAAGAGCAACGATGAAACCAAATTGGTATCATATCAAGAAAGTCAAAGACGAACCACAGAGTACAATGTGTAAAATGTGACATTGACTTTACGTCAACTCTCAATGTGGCCGAAACAGGCCCTCACAGAGTGGGAGATGCTGCTAAAGCTGAGTAGTAGTGTCGGTGGGATAGTTTACATCGAGCGGTCGTGTCTTGTATACAACCCCAACATTTTTTTGTTCTTGCTGGATGAATTAACATGATGCTAAAACTTGAGGATAGAATAAACTATGGTAGTTTAGATACTTAGCTCAGCTTATTGGGGTCGTCCAATAATGATGTCACAGGTTTTAGGGGGGAGGGGGTCTAAGATTTTGTGACAGTACATAGTACATAGTACAGTATACAAAAAAGCGTGACAGAGGGCGGAGAGGGGGTCTAGAAATCTCAAAAAGTAGTGGACGTCATATTTGAATCACCCCATTTCAAGCAACTATGTTATAATTTTCAGAAACCTTGAATAAACGCTACTGGTGAAGAATTGCATTATTTATATTTTAATGTACTAGCGATAAGCATATTAAATTTCGCTATTTGGTTAGACAAAACATCTCCTTAGAAATTTTATAGATAGAAAGACTTTTTTTCTAGTAGGATATTGGCCCGTATAAATAAAAAGTAGTAAAATCTACAATATGTAGTTACAACTTTGTAGTAAGGTCCACATGTTGTAAACTTGTTTTGGTATGAATAATGAACTTTTCGAACATAGTAGTAAATACTGTTTTCGAAAATAAAATAGTAGGGGAAGTGTACCGGTTTTGGCCACCTTAGTGCCTAATTTGGCCAACCCTGAAAAATACATATTTTCCAAAAACTATCGATTATTTTCCACAGCGAAGATGCGTAAGGGATGTATCTCCCGTTACAGCTAATAAAACTCTCGAAAATCGCTTTATTTTAGGAGTTATGCGAGGAACTGGCCAAATTAGGAACATGACCAAAACTGGTACAGTTACCCTAGTGTTTGCTACAAATTATATCTGTCAAAATTTGATTTGTTTATGTTTTGTTGTTCACGTTACAGTTGTATATTTTTTTAAAGTTTAAATTCAAATTGAGTAAAGAAAGACTAGCATTAGGGAAATTATGATTCTGGGATCAATAATTCTTATATTTTTCATCACATTCCTTGAGTTCAGGAATTGAATGATGCTGACGCTTGCTGTTGATGTTGGTATATGTTGAAGTAATTTGGACCGTATTTTTTAAGCTGCTGTTTTGTTATGCGGATGTATGGATTTACAGCGGAGGGATGTTAACATTTGCACAGCTTAATTTTTGATCATTAGACTAAGGCCGGAGTGGCCTGTGCTGCACATAAAAGACTTCTCCATTCAGCTCGGCTGCTCCTCGTAATTCGGTTCAGTTGAGAAATGCTTCAGCAAACATTTTTTTCACTTCCAAAAACCGATATACTGACGTCGGTTTTTAGGTTTAAATTTCGAAAATAATTCGTCGCGTGGAAACGACCGTCGTTAAAAAACGAATAAAAACCTACCCCAGTGTATAAACTTTGATATATATCACTAATCGTATCGCATAATATTATTTCCGGTAGTCATTTCGATTCAAACAACTTTTACCATTTAGGCAAATTTGAATTCAGACTATGAAATAACTTTGTAGCAAGCTCCTGAGCAGACTAAGAATAGGGAAAGTGGGGTAAGATGGCCATATTGGGCAAGACAGCCAACGTTAATTATGCCTTAAGTGAGCATTATATTCACATTATTATTACAAGGGATGGTTTACAATAATGTAAAAGGGCTATACAACTGAAAAATGCACTTTGATAACCTCACTTGTTCTTGTAATATTGATTTGAAGATGGTTTAGTTGAAATCCGAATTTTCTTATAATTTTCTGGTTACATAATTTAACAATTGAAGCCTAAATTACACATTTTTCAGGACAAATTGATATTTACCGAAGCTTCTATATAACTATAGCCTATATACAATACTAATTTGAGAAGATTCAAAATAATTGTTCGATAGGGGTGCGAATTCTCAGTCTCAGTGACTGAAATTTGTAGGTTATTGATACCATTGCCTCTTCACACTCACTTCCTATAGAAGTGAAAACTGAAAATGTTTAGCAGCAACAATCAAAGATAAAGTAAACAAAAGACCTCTTTTGTCATTGCAGTGACATTCCATTCAGTTCACTCGCTGCTGCGTGAATGTGACGGCCCTATATAAATGCATGGGTGAATACTATCACTTGAAAGACAAAGACAGGAAATTTGTGCCGAATGATCATCAGCTTCAGCCCGCTGTTGGAAAACCGAGTAGGCTAAGCTATTCCTGCTTTGTCTTATTGACTGAAAGGCACCGTCATAGGCAAAGAGGAGCAGAGAAAGATACAAAAGAATCACACTCAGTAGGCATTGTTGATAAATTGCACCACTGATAGGAACAAGGTCATCTCCAGGATAAAGAGTCGCCTAACCCTTAAATGCATTCAAAAAATGATCAAAATAGTTTCTGCGTGAATCAGAGATGATTTAAAACAAAGGATATGGTTTTAACAGTAAACATTAGTTTTAGGCAAATTCAAATCAACATGAAATACGACATTTTTAAACGAAGCACCATTTGAACATAATCCATAGAAGTGCAAGAAATGTGTCCGCTATTCTAAATAAATTTAGCACACTTTTGATATAGTTTTTGGTCCATGCTCGTCTTGCCCCGAGGGGGTGGTCATATTGCCCCATATGGTAAATATAGGCATCATAAAAACACCTTTTTTAAAACCAGTTTATAAGATACTGAAACGTTATTAATCAGTGTTTATTGATACTTACGTCAAAGACGGGTCATCATAAAGGAGTTTCATGGACAAATCAGCAGAATTTGAAGGAGTGTAACTATTTTACAAGGGTTACCGCTTAGGATGGTCATCTTGCCCCACTTTCCCCTAATTTGTAGCATTTACTGTTTTTATTCATACCAACTGCCAAACAAGTTCCACAACAGTAGTATGTTCGAAAATTGTAGTAAAGTAAACATGTTTTTATTCTTACCATTTTGCTACAAAAGTAGTAAATACTACATAATTTGTAGTAAAGTGTGGATTACTGCATTTTATTCATACGGGCCATTGTGTTTAGATTATTAGCAAATACTACATGGAAGCGTGAATGAAGTTAGATTTAATAGGCCCGTCATTATATAAAGAGCTTGATGAGAGTTCGAAAACTTCTTGAACATAAAACACCTTATATTGGTGCACAGGTGACCATTTTTATCACGCGACGCCTCAGCTTAAATCTTCTTTAGAGCTTCAAAGAACTCATTTAAAGTGCATGCTCAAATTCCATTGTTATTTGGCTCAATTCCAATTCGTTTTGCATATAAGACTACCAAAACGCTACGCTAGCGAAACATGGTGTGTATCAGTGGAGAACACTCAACGGCTGCAGGTGTTCATTAACAGATGCCTGCGGTATATAATTCGGGCCTGGTGGCCTCACAACTGGATCTCAAACAACGAGCTCCATCGTCGTTGTCACCAGAGGCCGATATCAACAGAAATTCGGGATCGGAAGTGGGGCTGGGTCGGCCACACTCTACGTAGGGGCGGAAACGAAATCTGTAAGCAAGCATTAGACTGGAACCCAGCAGGACATCGCAGCAGAGGCAGACCCAGAGGCTCATGGCGGAGAAGCCTCAATAAAAAAAAAAGAAGTCGACCGAAATCTAACCTGGCAACAGGTTAAAGCGATAGCCGGGCATCGCTCAGGATGGAGATCTTTCAAGTCGGCCCTTTGCACCACCGGAGGTGTACAGGATCCGTAAGTAAGTAAGTAAGTACTACCAACAATTTAAAAAAAATAGCCCCGTAGACAACGAGCTAGTTACGCCATTAGTAGTGGTAGTGAAGTGAGGCTAGATTGTGAAATTTAATAAACAGAATCGACGTCCCCGACCAGAGGTTGCAGAGACTGAATTCAATAGGCCGGAACAAATATCAATTCTTTTTTTTTGTCTTGTTAGTCTTTCGATAACTGAGGGGGTGGGAAATAAAAAATAACTGAATAAAGTGATAAAATCGCAAAACTTTTCAGTTTTCTTAAAGAATTTTCTAGAAAAGCTCAATATTTTTTAAATTTTTCCAATACAATTCTGATTTCCCCCTTCAAATAATAAAATAAAATTACAAAAATTTAGGGGGGGTGGACACAAAAGAAGAAAATAGTGTATGTAGAATAAGCACCTAGCATTAGGCAACGGACGTCCACACAGGATCTAGGGAAAAAAATTTGGTCTACCTTAGAACTTCAGTTACGTGCGATAATAATATTAGGTACCCACGAGGTAAAAAAGTAAGAGGTTGAGCGAAGAGCCTAAACGGTATTTTAACGTAATAGGGTAACGGCTGTATTTTGGACCGGGCTCATATTTTGGACCACCCAGCTGAATTTTGTATTTATATCACACAAAACTAAACAAAACATGCAACATTTAAATTTTATTGCAAAAAGAAACTATCCATAAGGTATATCCTACACTTGTTTCGTATAAAATATTGCAATTATTAAGAATATTTTCACGCATTTACCCATTCCGACTAGATTAGACCAAAACTAAGACGACATTGTAAAATTGAAGTCAACTTTCAAAAGCTATAAGTTTATTTTTACATAGATTTAATACACGTGAATGATGTTGTTGACTTATTACAACCTAATTGAAGCAGTTTCATATCTCAAGCAATACCCTGTAAGTTTAAAATCAATATTCTGAGGCATGTCCAAAATAGGTTCATTTTTCATAGAACCGAACATATTTTCGACATATCTTCTCTCGAAGCTTTAGATCTCTTAAACTTTTGTTTTTAACAATCATTTGTTTCTCTAGTATCAAACCATTCATAAATTACTGTTCATACCACATTTATAAATTACCGTTCATTGATGTAAGCCCTAGAAAAATGTCTATTAACCCAACATGTAACTGTTTTTATTATATTCATACGAAAATACTGCCTATGGTCGCATATCAGTCCCACCTTTGCTGGAATTCCTATCCATATGGGACAAATATGCGATTGTGGGCAGAATATTTAAGAAAGCTCCATGACAAGAACCAATCTTTGCTAGAGCTCTCCGTCCGTGCTGCTTGCCAATGCAACAGAGTGCCGCGTTCTACGATTATGTTTCGTTTTGAAAAAGAATATGCAAGGAGCAAGGAAGAACCGGGCAACCCACTACTATCAATGGCGCAAATGGAACAGATCTGACAAACTACATAAAAATATGGCAGGGTAGGAGTGACCAGGTGCCTACATCACGGCCATGGGCCGCACGTTTATTTTGCTTTTATGATGCTGTACCGAGTGGTAATGAAATTGATATTAGTTTTAATACAATTAGCTGGTAGATATTGTTCAAAACTTTTGAGTGCTTATAAAAATGTATTGCTTGACAAGGTCTTTCAGGATGAAACGCCGAAAATGCTGAAGATTACTAATTTAATCTAATAGTAACATAACTTTGCAAGCAATACAAAATTATCCGAGTGGTCCAAAATATGTTCAATAGGTGGTCCAAAATAAAAACAGGTGGACCAAAATTAAATCTTACATATATTCAGAATTTATGATAGTTTGGTTCTTTCGGTGGGATTTACAACATTTTTACCTACAAATCCTGCCTAGCATTCATCACTTTGTAGTTTCATAGGGAATTGATCAAGCATGATTACAAAATCTAACTTTATTCGAAAAATTATTCGGCCATCTCCTAAAGCGGTCATAAATACCTCCCTTACCCTAATCGGCGGAGATTGTCATCTGGCGGTAACGATGAAACTCGTGCTGTACCAATTGTTGTGCGTAATATTTAGTACAGTAGACGATATAAGCTTTGTGGTATGCCAGAACTGGCGACTGCAAGTGATTGGCCCAAGATCGAATCCAGTGGAGAAGTATAATATTCCATTCATCGTAAGCCCAGCAAGAAGCAACATGTAGCTCATCATGTATAAAATAAGTATCACAGGACAATCTGAAAAGCGTTTGATTCAGTTTGGTAGAACTCCGACCAGTAGTTTTAATCTTATATATAAAAATGAAATGGTCTGTGTTCGTATCCGCATAACTCGAAAAGGGCTGGATGGATTTTTTTCATTTCTTCAGCAGAAACATTCGCTATAGTTTCCGACGGGTTTATATGATATTTCCTTATGCGAAAATTACGAGTAAAGTTGAGCAAACCATGAATAAATAAAATTGTGATTCCTATGCGAACTTTGCATGGGCAGTTCGGAACGCACATTCTCGCCTACTGTGCAGGACAACGTCTGCCGGGTCAACTAGTACATAATATATCTGAGAAATGATATTTCGGGAAAAATGACTTACACCCGCACAGGAGAGGGAGAAAGAAATTACAAACTTTATGAATGAGATTTATTTATGAATCTATCGCCGCTATGCGTAGTTAATTGATTTTAAATCAATTGCCGTAGGTACTCCTTACAAAACTTAATTTCGATTATCACATCTAGGGTAATTTATCCTGTACAGCCAGGTCTATTTCAAAGTGTGGGTCGCCAGAGTTTCCGTTGTGCTTGATAGATTCCAACATTTCGACATAATCCGCCGGTAATTCGGATTCTTTAGCTCCTCGTATGATGATATTCATGTATGTTTTCGACGGCTGTCGCTCGAATGGTCGATCATCTTCCGTACCTTCATGTTTCACGGGGTTGTTTACTAGCTGATATATGCGACAGTCAAGCACATCTCCCGATGGGGTGCAAATAGGCAACACAAGTGGCTTATAAACCTGATTATGTACCCCTTCCTGTCTGTCCAGATCGGGAAGATTTTCCACATTGATTTCCCAAATTGCTCCCCATACTCGGTGACCTTTGTCCTCCACAATTGTCGCTGGTGCACCTCGCCATCGTGCAGCGTAGTGAAAAAAGTCTAATCGGTAATCCTGTGAGAGCAAAAATTTGCAATAAAATCAATCATGCATAAGGTATTGATTAGCATTACCTCGAGATAGCCTATTCCTTTCCTAACGGCACTGGGACTTTCCATGCGAATACGCTTCGAGAAAAGATTGCTTCCGAAAGCAAAATAATTGAATGTGCCAGAAGTTGCTTCGGTAAGCACCATTTTCGCAGCAGCTATGCCTATGCGTACTGAAATGAGAACGATGACGGTGTTTTAATCGTATCAGGGCAATCCCTATCGCTACAGTCAACGAACGCGCGACATCTGAGCATTTTGCAAACACTAATACTAACTTACCCATTTCAGCAACCGCAAACAATCACCACCAATTTGTAGCAGAAAACATTCACCGCGGAGGTCTTATCACAGCCAATTTAAACCAGGTCCTACTAGTTATCTGCAGAACATAGGGGGAGTGATTCAGCTCTCACTTGTAGGTCAATTTCTGATTATCGTTGAATAAGCCTACGGTAACAAAAATTCCGGAGTTTATATTTTTGATGTCCTCGTATGTACGCAAATGATATGATTTTTGAAACAAACATCGGTCATTGCTCGTTTGTTATCAATAAAACAAATCCCGATTAATCCACATAGCAAAGTTGGTGTCTTCCTCGTTCTCTAGAAAATACAAGAAGCATATAATAAAAGTAAAAATGTCACTTTTAGCGAGATAGGTCTCATAATTTACATTCATTTAGAAAACAGAACACGCATCCAATTACTCTTTAGAAATAGAAATACAAAATTATTCACGTAAATGAGAAGTATAAATAATAAATGGCGTAATCTCAAAGCTTATTCGCTGTGACAAAGCCGCGCTGCTGTCATCTGGCGGGATGGACGTGTGCGTGGAACAACTGTACTTCAACATTAGGCTTTCAGCGATCGTGTACGTACACGCACGTTTCACTCACACTCTTACTCGGTTTGTTTGCAACCACGAGCAGCTGTCACGGCAAAATCAAATGGGATTGTTTGCAACCACGAACCTGCGTTCGTGTTGATGAGAAATGTCGGCGAGACCCTAATGGTGAAGATAGGAAGTATATTTTAAAATGCTTTTAAAACGTACACGGAAGAAAAAAAGTACCCAAAATTGAGTACTTTTAAACTTACTTTTGAGTTATTTTTTCTCTTCGCTTTCATCCACTCTTTCTTTTGTTGTCAAAAACAAAAGAGCCAAACAATCCAACGACGCCAGTTTAATACGGGAAGCCAATGTTGAGTTTTATTACCTGAGGTTCGAAATTGAGTGAATTAAACTTAAATTTGGGTCAATAAATTTTCCGTTGGGTACTTTTTTAACATGGGAGTAAAGGCAAACTACTTCGACCCTACTTACTCAATTTTGGCTTCCCGTACGGATGTTCGAGGTTGGGTGAATTAAACTCACTATTGGGTAGTTTATTTCTTCCGTGTATAATACCTCAGAAAAAAATATTTTAAGCTCTTTTTAGTGGAATGTATTCAACCGTCTAAGACGAGTTTAGTACACAGGATTTTGTTTTTACACGATTTTTTTTCGCTCGTATTTTTTATCGTGTAACTTCAATTTACCACCAAAATCCTCGCAACATGTTTCAAAAAATCCAAGATAAATCAAAGAAAAATCACATGATAATTAATATGCGTTAAACATTTAGGACGAGCGGAAAATTGAGAAAATGTAAATCACGTAAAAACAGAATCCAGTGTACTCTCCATTTAATTCCCCTAATTATTTTGTTATCTTTGCAGATACGTATTTCGACCACAACTGTGTGGTCGTCTTCAGTGTCTCGTACTTGACTCGTCGAGTCAAGTACGAGACACTGAAGACGACCACACAGTTGCGGTAGAAATACGTAGGGTAGGACGGGGCAAGATGAGCACCCTAAGAATGATACTTAATACCTTCTCAGCAAGCATACTTTTCTATATTACAATACAACAGTTCTTTTTTGTTGCATCTCATCTAACATCTAGACTAGAACGCGAATTTCGAAAAGAACGGTAAATGTGACTTAACTAAGACTCTGTTTTTTTTCTGGTTCAAATATACTAAGGGGCAAGACGAGCATACCTACGGGGCAAGAAGGACAGACTTCTAAAAATCATTTTTTCTGACTGAAAAGTATTAGAGCACCACTATTCACAAAAAGTAATAGCTTTTAATGTGCACTGCCGGTACTTTCATATCAGTCCCATATTGTTTTTTCGCATACTGAGATAATAGCCGATGAAGTTTCAAAACGCATTTTCCATGTAAAACTTTTAAAAAATCTGCGATTTGTTTCAAATTTTGCAGAGTCATTCCTCATTCAATGAGTTAATGTAAAACGATTCAGATCAATGGAAAAATAATTGAATTTTGAGCAATCAGCTTATGTAAATTTTTAATGGGACTGGTATGCGGGTACATTCAATATGGGACAAGGTTGGTTTGGTATTTTTTCACATTTCTCCCGAACAAAGTCTCATTTTTTATCATGTTATGAGGAAGTATGATAAAGTTGAATACTATTCACGGAGTTAACTCGAAAGTGAAGAAAACCGAAATGGGACTGATATGCGAGTAGCGGCAGTGCATTGGTCATATTAGAAGAATAAAACAGTTTTTGGGATCGATGTGTTGTTATTTTTCATTGACATCATCAAAATCACATTGAATATCAAAAATCAGTTTAAAATGTCAGTAAATTTCATAATGTACGTTACTCAACAGATTCAGAGCATAGTAAATCATAATTGTAAGTTGTTCAAACGATGTTTATTATTTTGTGTATATATTGCTTTAAAAAGGGGTGCTCATCTTGCCCCATATAAGATAAATTATTCAAATCTTTCTGAGCATGGTCAGACATTTTACTGTGAATATTTTAAAAGGTCTCTAAAATAATCTTTGAAGACATATAATATGTGTAATTGGTCAAGATTTTCATTAAAAAATGTTCATGTTTTTAAAAACCTTATTTTCTAATGCTGATTTCTTATAAAAAAATTCAAGTTTTCACCAACTTTTGCTAATTCATCTGTTTTTCAGAATCTTTTTATTTTTATAATGTTTTTTTCAATGTCAACTCTTTTGTTGGACTATAGCCCTCTCCATCCCCATCAGTGTTGGTGCCGTGTTTACAAAATTTTCCTTTGTTTGCTGTTAGAACTGTCATATTTTTCTTGTTTGCTGTTAGAAAACAACAAACAATCCGTTGATACACTAAGAAAAATATCGCAAATTTTAACTAGACATCAGGTGAAAATGAAAATTTTCATATTGATTCAGTGCGCAGCGAAAAAAATCACTCTGTGGTAGTGTTGGTAAAATCTGCTTGGAGACCTCAATACTTTAACAGTGTTCGGGGCTATTTAGAGAGAAAATAGCATAATAGCGGTAAAATTATGGGGTGCTCTTCTTGCCCCGAGTGGCGATCTTGCCCCGTCCTCCCCTATCTGCAAAGATAACAAAATAATTAGTGGAATTAAATGGAGAGTACTAAACTCGTCTTAGACGGTTGTATAATACCTACTAAAAACTTTTAAATACGTAGGGTTAGGATTTTGGAACACTACATGTTAGGCTACTTAAGTACTTATCAATACTGCCTGTAATATGAATAGGAAACCCAGCAAAGATAAGACATTTATGCGATTACAGGCAGAATACATGTTTTTTAAATCAAAATAAATCAACTTTAGTGTTGCTTATCTAAAAGCGAATGAAATTTATAACTCGAAAAATCAAACTGTTTTCGGCTAAAATGTGTTTTAACAAGTTAATAAGCATTTTGAAATTGACGACCTATGTCTTGCTGGATGAAATAAAAAAGCATCACCCAGCCCACATTTTGTTTTCGCGCTGCCGTCAGGGCCGATAGGGTAAAAGTTCGATTTCGGACCCCAGAGAAACTGCATACCAATATCTGCTTACATGACACTTTTGATAGGCGAAAATCACGTCATTTTATAGGTAGATCGAAGTCTTATTTACGCAATACAAATTTGGAATGGGCATCATTTGCTGATAGTTCTCTAAGAATTGCATCTTTCTGAAACGGAAATAGGGTAAAATTCCCAATAGTGGACCCCCTAGTAGCGAAATTTTGCTCTTTTAGTCATAAGGAGTAGAAAATTTCAACATAATAATTCTGCATGACATCTAATACCAAGTTCTGTATCTCCTCTTCACGATACATACATAAAACACTCAAATACAGGACGTTATTCGTTGAAATTAACATTTTAAAGTCTGACTGAATTCGCCCTATAGTAGACCCCCTGGGGGTCCATAATAGGAATTTGCTTCCCTATAGTCGACACTTCATTTGATTTTTATGTTCCATTTCGGGACGTTCTTCTTCCCTATTATGGACCTCACAAAATATTCCTTTAATGGACACTCTCGTGTTTATTTTTTATAGAATTGTTAAAAATCATTTAATATTAATTTCCATAGTATTTCCAATGCATGTAATCAAATCATAGGACTGTAAGGTAGGTTCTCCCGATGGAAGTTCATAGCAAAATGTTTACATTGTGCCATAATAATACAAACATGGGGGGAAATGCTTATCTAATCTTCCGGTCAATGTCATCATATAGTGCATATACTCCTGTATATATACGATTATGATGCATCACCAGTGCTACGATGTGCACGTATTACCTGGCAATCTAACTGCATTGATTGTCTGCCTTTTCAGAATTCCCAATAATATTCCGTTTAAATATCACAAATGATGGTTAATTGTTTGTGCCAAGGGAAAGAAAAGTGCAGTGGGTATCGGCCAAGTTCCCCCTGGCGGTGCTAAAATGATAAGCGGGAACAATACCTAATTCCATTTAAATCTTTTAGTATCATTACCCAACTAACATTTTTGGTGCTAAAAGCTTCAACTTCTAGCCTTTGGCTGTATAATATTTGAATAAAAGCAGCCAATGCTGAATAAAAGAAAAGCCTCCACAAATAATCCCTTAAACTTCAACTCGACTATTACCCAAATACCTATCAGCTAGTCAGTGTGCCGAATATATTCAATCTTTTATCGTTTATGCAGCTTTCATATAGTCATAAAACAGCTCTGTCTGAATTAGCAACAAAGCTTATCGGTTAAGAGCTCATGTATGTAACTGAGTTGCTTGTTAGCAACTTCCCATATTACGGTGAGTAGCATTCACAATGAAAACGTTTTTGCTGTTGTTATAGCACTAACAATATAGCGTAATGGCGCTATAAATGAACTAACGAAGCTTTTAGGCAACTTCTGTACCTTTGAAAATTACACAACGTTTAAGTAAACCTATTACTGCTTCTTTTAATAGCATATCAGTATGGAACGTCAAAACCGCTATGTTTACATTTGATTTTTGTTGCCGGAGCTGTGTATGAGCTATTGATTTCTGTAATGCAGCTACAAAGATATTCACCTGCTCTTATAGCAACTGACAAAGCGCTGTCATTAATGCTAGCAGATAGCGTAAGAAAACAAGCCATTTAGAAGCGATATTTCTGTTGACGGCTACTGTTAAACGATTAGCAGCAAAGTAGCATCTATACAGGTCGAGAAAATGTTGCCTAAAACAATTTCAGGGATTGATGATGGATAAAAGTTAGCCAACAGAACATGCTGATAGATGTTTGAATAATGGTTGAAATAATGCTGAAAGCATAATTTTTAAGCTTATGTGCTAAAAGCAGCATGTAGGCCTCTTTCTAACGTTTATACAGCATGAATCTGAAAATAGCGTTAGTAAAACAACCTATAGGGTATGCGAAGAAGCACATCCATAATTTTCTTTGGTATTTACATATGTCAAAGTGACAGTGATGACAGAGCAGCGGCCATTGAATTAGGAGATCAGGAGTTCGAATCTAGGTAGCAACAAAATTGATATTTGAGTTTTCACAAAAAAAAAAACATTGAATAAACTCCCGAAATGTACTCTCCTCTCAAATAATATTTAATCAAATTGAATTCAGTGGCTGTATAAAACTTATTTTACAGATTCAAAAAATCTGAATAAGCGCCATTGAAGCGAATTATATGACTAAATGGTTTAGTAAAGATTGAGAAAAAACTGTGTAACATGCTGTAAAGTAGTTGTGCAGACACGTCAAAAACAGCTGAATAGATTCGCCAGATTTGCTGGTAAAAGCATTGAATAGAAGTTCTTGATCATATGTATAGCACACATATTCAGCTTGAAGCCGTATAGACGAGTTGAAATAACATTTACATTGACTTTAAATGTTAGTTGGGTAGTGATTAGCACGCGTTATTATTTTATGTGGGGGCACGCATGGAACATATTTTTCAACGCGGGTGTCAGGCGGCTGACCCATACTCGACCAAAATAGTGAAATTTAGCTAGAATATTTTAATTTTGTTTGATTTTTTATTTTTTTTTTATTTTTTTTATTTTTGCCATCAAATGATTAGGAGCTTATTTTCAACATCACATAACGCAAGAGAGGGTAAAACTCTGCGTTGCATAGAAAAGTTAGGAGGTCCCCGATTCGGTGCAATGTTGCACTGTCGTGTGGGGCATGGTTGTCCCGTGTCGTTTATGGCGATGTCGTTCCCGCATCTATGACGCCTTTGCTTGAACAAATCATTTTATGTAATGGCGGGACATGTTAATAATTCATTCTAATTCTCAAATATTTTGGTAGATACTTCTGGAGGCTGTCAAGGCGGTGGGAGGGACATTGCCTATGAGTGGCAGAGGCGGCTGTGCTCTGGGCGGCAGCATGGTGAAAGCAGTTTCGGGATAGTTAGGATTCAGTTTTCATACTTAAGAGAATATCTAGAATAATAATATATTTTGATGAGCCAACCTCCATTTTTTAATCACGAGCTTTATTTAGTAGCATAGGTTATAAGTACTCGTAATATACTTAATTCGGTGGGCACGCTTGGAACACATTTTTTACTCAAGCTCGACCAAAATTGTAAAATTTAATTGATTTATTTTAATTCAGTTTATTTATTTTAATCTTTCTGCGTCAAATGGTTAGGTATTTGTTCCCCCACCCCTTCTGCTCCCTCCTTTTCTATTTTATGTATCCAAACTTAAACCAACGTGATCACACTAATCCCAAACTGCACGTACCTCTATCATATCAATCTACATACGAATCTACATACAAGAAGCGACAATCACCAGAAAACGGATTTCAATCATTTCCCTTTCACCATAAGTATAAATCATCTAAGCTATAATAAACTCCATCGTAGCGATCCCGAACTGTCTAAACATCTAAACACTGTCTATTATGAACATAAACACAACCGTTTCTATTTCTACAAACATTTCTCTAATAAAAAGGTTCCATAGCAGTCGCTAGAGCCGGAAGCGGTCAACAAGCCGCTCCATACTCTCCTTCTCTATCTTCTATTATATTACAATTTTACTACCCTGAAACTGAACTGTTTCGGACCCCTTATGGGTCTGAAGCAGAGGACGGGACACTCGAGCCTACCAGTCAGTGGATGGAAAGGTCCGTTGTGATAAAGGGTCTATCACAAGCCTCGGATAACCTGGAATAAGTTTTCCACGAGTCGAGTTCACATTGATTTCATGAGTTCTATAAATTAATCGTCACGTTGAAAATTTAAGCCAGCAGTGTAAACGTATTGCCTAATGTCATACAACGTAGATTGGCCACGGCCCGGGGATACGTTGAGTATAACAAGAATAACAAGAATAACAAGAATTGTGCCATAATAATACAAACATGGCTGGAAAGTCCACTATTGGTTGGGGGTCCACTATCCAGCTTTCCACGCTAGCCATAATGGCGGCTGCTATAAATGAATGTGACAGTAACTGCTTCCGACGCTAAACTGTAATCGACGCTGATTGTATCTTAGCGACCATTTTCATATTGTTTATTTATTATTTTCAGCAAATGCAAGCTTCGAAGAAGATTTTCAAAACTACCATTCGATTAGTATTATATTATTAATACCCATTTTCGTTTTAGGTTGAAGTAATTATCCGATACACTAACAAGCCAAATAAATCGCCTTTTGTGACCCTGTTGCTGTATAATTTAGTTATGTGAAGAACAAACTCAGATAATGATAAATGCATCGCAGGACTGGTTCAAATAATAATTTCCCACACTTAGCTTCTGGTTCTCAGTTGTTTCTATTAAAACTAGAAGAGAATCATCGTTTGAAATCATGTTTCCGAGTTCATACAAACGCTCCAGTATATGAATCAAAGGTGATCCTCATCGATTCCCTATCAACACACTCGGCCTGTTTGATTATTTTTCCTAGCTTTGCACAGCCAAGCGCACAGTTCTTTAACTTCTACATGTAAACGATTAATTTATATATTACGGCACTCAAAGGACCCGTCCAGTGGACGATATCGGTCATGAACCTCCGTTTGGCAGAAGCTTCAAAAAGTAAACGGGCTTTTGGAAACAAATTAATCCAAGAATATATAATTTTAGGCAGAAGGTTATGCTTCGTATTGCATTATCAAATTTTGGGTCTTCCATACGAATCTTCCATTTTATATGCATATTTCTTAGAAGAATCTTAGCATCTTCATATTAGGCACATGTAACTCCGAAATCATCGTACGATTTTTTTCATCCCATTAGCGTTTCGGATTTGAATAAATGTTATATAGGCAAACGATCATTAAATCAGGATTTTTTCATATTTTTTGTTCGTGTTTACAATTTACTGTCTGTAAATACAGATCTTGGAAAAAGGTTTATGCTATTTCATTTAGTTCTATCAATTAATTAAATTGTCTAGAATAGTAGAGCGTTATCTGTACAATGGTTGATTTTGCGCTCATTGACCATTACCAGTGGCGTAGCCAGAAAATTGGTCTGGGGGGGGGTTTTCCGAACAATTTTTTTTCGAAAAAAAATTTCTTCTAAAAATTTGGTCTCTGGGGGGGGGTTTTATGCCCAAAACCACCCCCGTGGCTACGCCACTGACCATTACTATTACTTTCACTTTATTGTCACATCGTATCACGCTAAGAAAAAGGTTTTCACCGCTCCCACTATGCGCCATGACATCTATTGCAAATAACTTTTTCGTACACGGTTATCAATCAAGGAACTAGAACCGTCCAATACTTGGTATGTTTGATCAAAACATAGAATTGTGCAGTATGGGGAATAGTCATGAAGCTGGAATCTACATGTAGGAACTCCATACCATAGGTCGAGCCATAGGTATACGCATCGCAATTAATGAACAACGCCGAGTTTTATCACTCGGATAATAGGGGGAAAGACGGCTTTGGCAGGTTTTGTTCTATTATTGGCAGGGGGTTTTTGTTGACCAAATTTTATGAAATTTGGCCACAATATTCTTTGATATGCAAAGAATGTTTAGGCCAAATTTGAGCCTAGTCAGTCATAAAAAAACCCCTGCCAATAATAGAACAAAACCTGCCAAAGCCGTCATTCCCCCTAATATTATTGATTTTATTTGCATTCAAATCTGCATTCAGCTGTACATCGGTGTTCATTTAGATTGTTTTTTAGAGAAACAAGCTAGCATTCGATATCCAGAACACACAGCATGGTGCACCTTCTCATCTAATTCCAATCTGAACATATCCAAACTACTCGCCTTGAATCTTACGGCATGCCGGAATTGATTTGGACTTAGCTGAGTTAGCTCTTCTCATACATAAATTGTACATCAACAGGGTAACAAAAGGAAAAATTGTTAGCTTGTTAGTGTATGGGAGAAGTACTTCAACCTGAAACGATAATGGGTATTAAATGTAATAATCAAAACTAGTTACGAAAATATTATCCATTTTCTTCGAATCTTGCCTTTGCTGAAAATAATAAATAAACAATGTGAAAATGGTTGCTAAGATACAATTAGCGTCGATTACAGTTTAGCGTCGGAAGCAGTTACTGTCACATTTATTTATAGCAGACGCCATTATGGCCAGCGTGGAAAGCTGGATTGGGCACTTTATCCTATTTTATCGTGGACAGTGCTAAACATTTTTGACACTCAAATGTAGGGTAATCATCAAATAAGGACAAATAACCGGCAGTATCTTCTTCTTTTTGGCATACATCCCCACACTGGGACAGAGCCGCCTCGCAGCTTAGGGTCTGTCTCATTTGGAGAATTAAACTGAAATTAAACTTAATATAATGTCTCGGAGACCCATGATGTTATATACCAATCGACTCAGCTCGTCGTACTGAACAAAATATGTCTGGCAGTCCGTGTGTGTGTGCGTACGTGTGTGTGCACACGAAAACCGAGAAACAGCCACATTTTTTCATATAGTAATTCTTAATCGATTTTCTCGCAACAAGTTGCATTCGATTGGGGACAAACCCTAGTTGATCACTACTAAATATAATCACGATCGGTCATTGCGTTCAAAAGTTATAAAGAAAATGATGTGTTGAACCATATAAGCTTGGTTGGTTGATTCGCTATACAGCGTTTGAAAGAGCCGTATAATGCAGGCAATTATTTATGATGTGTCAAACGGAATCAAACGATTGAATCGAGAAAGGTACCTCTAGGTGGTTTAATCTAATGCAACAAGTTGCATTCGAATGGGGAAACCCTAGTTGATCACTACTAAATATAATCACGATCGGTCATTGCGTTCAAAAGTTATGAAGAAAATGATGTGTTGAACCATATAAGCTTGGTTGGTTGATTCGCTATACAGCGTTTGAAAGAGCCGTATAATGCAGGCAATTATTTATGATGTGTCAAACGGAATCAAACGATTGAATCGAGAAAGGTACCTCTAGGTGGATTAATCTGGGTTTTTCTTATTAAATTTAACGGACGAGCGTCTTTTTTCACGATTCTTCTTCTTTTCGATCGGAAAAAATGACATCCGATGCGATGAATACTTTTAGTGAACACGATAGATTACCGTTAAACAATTTAGTTTATTCGAAACATTGTTTAGTTTTTGGAATCGTGAATTCTTAATGGGGCGGCCATATGCGGGTACTTTCAATAGCTTTCAATACGGGCCGCACGCATGACTTGGCATTTCTCCCTCATGGACATACGCAATCGCAGCAGATAAAGCGACCGCATTTGCGTGTTGGGAATGAAGGGGAATAAAATGTAATATTGCTAAATTACGATTGGAAATTCCGTCATAAGGTTAATAACGGAAAGAAAAGAGATAGGTGCGGTCCACACTGACAGTTCCATAAACGAAAAGCCGAGCGAAAAGCAGATGAAAAGAGACTATCTATACTACGGTAACACAACCAAAACATCAGACCACCGAATGCCACAGGCTCTAAATTTGATCTAATGATCTTAAGCGAGCTTGTAAACCTTGTTGTAAACACTTCGTCTAGAGGGGTACAAAATTCGACATTTACCCTACACTCTTGCATGCAATGCAAACCATGTGCACAAACCTTGAGATTGAGTAAATTATATTCACGATAGCATGTATTCAAATGATCGTGTAGTAAATAAAATCGATTCAAACGTCAAAACAACTGTTCGTTCGGTTCGTTCATGGAAGTGGGACGGTGCGGTTGGTGTTTCGTGATTGCATAAACTTACTAGTCGTGATCCTGATGGCTTCTCTGGCGAGACTATTCCAAAACCTGGTTATCAAATCCGCGACCAGTGATGTGCGCGTAATAAAAACATCAAACATTTCCACGGAAAGTTTGGCTCGGGTGATGAACAAACCTAAACCGGGCACAGGGAAGGCTTATCGTAGAATTGTACATTACCCGGACCAATATACGGTAGAGCCGCTGAAGGTAACCAATTTGGCTGGTCGAGATCCGGAGACGGGACGGCTCATAGCGAAAGGTATCGGCGGTGGAATCAAACATAAGTACCACTGGATAAAGTGGGTCCGCGATGGCCCCCTGGAAGGCCCGCCGCAAATCGAGAAAGTTATCGATGTGATCCATGATGGTTGTCGGACGGCGAAGGTAGCACTGGTGGCTTTTGGAGATGAGCTAAAATACATCATTGCGACAGAAAATATGAAGGCCGGGGATTTGATAAAAACATCCAGATTTATTCCTAGAATTCCAGGTCAGTAAATTTCTCAAATTTCTATAAAACCGTTGATATAAAATAAAATATTTCAAATCATTACAGTGCGAGCTAATGAGGGCGATGCGTATCCACTGGGAGCGCTACAGGTTGGAACGCAAGTTCATTGTTTGGAGAAGTATCCCGGACAGGCGTGTCATCTGATCCATTCTGCCGGAACATATGGAACTATACTGCGCAAATTTGGTGACCTGGTAGTAGTTCAACTACCTTCGAAGCAAGAATTCGCCTTTCATCAAACCTGTATGGCCACCGTTGGTCGGGTTTCGAACATCTACCACAATAAAACTCCGATTGGTTCGGCTCAGAAAAATCGTGAACTGGGAAATCGTCCACGATCGGGATTGTGGCAAAGGAAAGACGGTCGTCATGGACGTAAGATTCGCAAGTTGCCTCCTATGCGTGTGATTGCACCTCCTTCAGAACCGGCTGCACAGCCTATCGTCTTCACGTTGAAAGTGTAAAACGAAGTTACGAATAAACTTTGTTAGTGTCTACATCTGCTTAGTTTGTTTATTTCGTTTACAAGCTGTTTTGTTTCTTGTAATAGCCTTTTCAGATTACGCCATTTATTATAGAATAAAGTAACTTGATGCCAATTCCAATCCTCATACAATTCAATTTTCTTTTTCCACTCTATTAAGCTCGTAATCCGAATAGACTATTATAAGGCTGTTGGTATCTAACAAAAGATATGTCAAACCAAAGGGGGAGATCCCCAAGGGTCGGACACAAGCCATTTTTTTTAATTTTATTTTTTTTATTTCCACATTCATTTAACAATCTCTGTTTAATTTAAATTTAATTGATTTGCATATGTTTTCATCTTTAGATCCCTTACATTTTTGAAATTTAGTTTTTCATTTTGTCATTAATTCAATTTACATTTTCAATGTTTTAACATTGTTCGTTTGGAGGGACATAAGCCATTAACCGAAGAACTCTATCTAGGATACACAAAATATAAAATACTTGATATCAAGATTTTCCCGATTATTTTTACGGTTACTCAATATGTATGTATGTTCGCTAACTACTTCTGAAGCACTTGACCGATTTCACGATCAAACCAAACGCAAATATATTTTTTTTAGCAACGTTTGGTTTTCGCCCGCTATGGGAACGTACGTGGCAAGTGAGGAGAACTTCAAGAATTAATTACTCATACAGTAATATCCCGATTTTATCACCCCCCTGGTGAATTTTGGGGTGATAAAACAGGGTATGTGACAAAATCGAAAAAAAAAATTACTTCCGATTTTTTAATCCATTCCTCACATATGAATAATTTTATGCCTTGCAAACAGTGACGGGAAATGTAAAAAAAAATGTCATTGGCTTGCAATTACTTATTTGCTAATAACTTTTTTCGGAAGTTATTAACAATTAGGATTTTTTGATTAGTTTAAGTCTAAGTCATGAGAGCGAAATTTAAAAAAAATGACACGGAATGTCTTGACATTAATGTCATCTTACAATATTTCGGCTATCACCCCGCTAATATCAGATTTAGAGAAATGACTTATTAGAAAAAGTTATAGGGTCCTTTGAGGGCTACATGTTTATATAAAAAACATAATTGTTAATAATTGGGCTTATTCTACGAGTGGAGTGACGTGAGATTGCTCGAATGCGAATGACGTGAGAAGAGTCGTATAGCCCCATTTGAATAGCATGGTCACCTCACGTGAGAATTGCTAAAATCGACTCACCTCACGTCACTCGACTCGTAGAATAAGCCAAAATGTGTGAAAAAAGTTATTAGCAAATGAGTCCCATGACATCGAAATGACATTTCCCGTCACTGCTTGCAAAGCCAAAATGCGTGAACGGTGCCCGTCAGTCTTCACGAAAACATGAACCGCGTTTAAACAAGTGCAGTTATCCCGTGTGCAAGTTCGCACTCAAACATGCATACTAGATCCAAACCGAGTTCATCATAAACCGAACCAAAATCGCACCCGGTTTGAACACGAGTATGCGCCCAAGTTCAAACACACGGGTTTGAACATGGAAGTTTAAACATCAGTTTACACACAGCATGCTGTTCATCTGTTCATATTGGTCAAGTTGTTTCTCTTCTTGAGTAGCGGTGATGGCCTAGTGGTAACTCGTTTGGTGTTCACTCAGGGCATTAGTGTTTGAATCCTTGTCTTTGGATTGTTTTAGGAATGGGACATGAATATAGTTTTATTTTCAAAATGCCACTTTTCAGCCCTTGTCAGGTGGTTTGCGCTTGGTCCGATATCTCAATATCACAGACAAACAGACATAACACTCGTCAAATTTCCATCGTTCACTGATTTACTGGTCAATTCAAATAATCATTAGTTGGCCAATCGATCACTCGTGGCGCGCGCATCGTTATTGTTCGAGTTTGACGTTTGCTCACTACCGCCATCTGGTTCGTGATTTGCCCAACTAACTGAAATCAACAGATGTCGTTAGTGTTTGAACGACGATGCATTTGATGAGTAAATGTTCAATGTGTTATGTCTGTTTGTCTGTGTCAATATCACAACAATTTGTTTACTGAACATTTTGCATACAATCTTCAGACATTATTCTTAATGTTCATAACAACTTAATATTATGTGCATTTTCCCAGTAAGACAACCGGCAGCTTCCAATGTAATGATTATTTAAAGTGTCCTTGCGTTTATGTTCTAAACGAGGTTAAACACATAAGTCTCTGTTCGTCTGTCTAAAATGTAGCCCCTAATTATTTTTTATCCGTTACAGGGTGTCGACTACCTGGAAAAACCTGGAAAGTCAGGGAATTTCAATTTGGACCTGGAATGTCAGGGAAAGTCAGGGAATTTCGAAAGAGGTCAGGGAAAAAAATGCAACCCAAACACTGATTTTGTTTTCAGTCTGGAGATCAAAATTCTACTCCGGACCCATTCTATTTTACCCACGGTAATCGAATTGGCTTCCATTAGTCTTCATTTTAGATCAATATAAGACGTTCCTAAGCCACGTTTCTTAAATGGCCAATGTTGGGGACAAATGGTTCTTATAAAAATCCCCCTAATAATTGTAAGTATTTAGTTTTAGTGTGTGGTTTTATGTTAGAGTCATGTTGTTAGATCATGCGATATAATCTCTACGTATTATTTAGCATGGAGGTATGATGTACCAAGTGTTTAATTATATTTTCTGTAATTTGGCAAATAATATCCGACGCGTTTTTGTGCATTTGGGTCAAAAAATGAAGAATTGATATTCAATTTTCTTTCAGGGAACGATGAACTTAATCATTCTGAACGGATCAGTTTTTCTTTCGACTCAAAAGTCGAAAATAATATGATTCAAGCGCACTAGCAAAACACTGCAGGGCACTTGACTCAACCTTTGACAGTTAATATATGAGCCTGACGTTTTGGCTTGATGGTTTAATCGTTTAATGTCTTAAAAAATTTCAAACACAAAAATATAATTTTTACTGACTTAGACTATTATTAGAATTTAGATAACATCGGTTCATGTATTCTTGAGCGGTGCTTTATCGTTTGCAATGATGTAGGGCTTTAGGGCCCAATTGGTGTTACCTACTTTAAAGTGTTTACTTAAGTACTGCTTAGTAGTGTAACCATACTCGGACGCAATTAAATTAATTTAGTTATCATTCATCAAGTTGTTTCTTTTCTAGATGCGCGACATACGAACATATTCCGTTGCAGTTAGGGATAATCGATTGTTGCGAGTTGAATTTGTTCCGATATTTGCAGGAGGAGGGCAATGTTTCAATTTTACATTGGTTGCTTTTGATGTTTTTCAACCAATTTTATCAGTAAATATTTTGATTGATGTTTGAGATTTTTGTTTAGAAATTACTTCAGTGAGGGTGTTGTAAGATATCTTCTGAAGAATATTTCCTTTAGGGGTGATCGGGGCAATATGGGCCACCTAAGGAAATCGTTCCGAAAAGCGCTGAAAAGCTCAAAAAAGCATCGTTCAAATGTAGTTGACTTATACTAGAGAATGTTGCCTTTCATATTTCGTCGATGAATGACGAAAAATGCGTTTGGAAATTGTTGGAATGCACTTTTGAAAATGTATTGATTTCAATGTGTGTTCCCGACTATACGGGGCAATATGAGCCACCATTTGGGGCAGTATGGGCCACCCTTCCAAAACCTTTATTTAGGCGAAAAAAAGTATCGTAATATAGAAGAATATGATATTCCTACAACAGTTGTAAGTATTCCATATCAAATAAAATGAAAAAATTGCACAACAGCGGATTGAACTGATTTGCCACTCTTCACCGTTTGAACAGCCACATTTCAATTGGTCAATGGTCATTTTTTCTGTTTCTATCGCAGTAATGCGCTGTTGTAATTTTTTTTCGTAATGAATCTTACATATATGATAATATTCTTGTATTTGAATACTGAAATTTTAACTTATTCGCATTTTAAGGCCAGATATCTTGTTCTATGCAGGTATGCCCATATTGCCCCATAGAGACTGGTTTTGGGAAAACAAAGTTTTATGATAAATTCAGATTTGTATCAATATAAACATGAGTGCACAATATTCAATTTTAATATATCTTTTGATTGTGGTGTATTTTTGACCTGTATTTTAATCAGTTTTGTGTCAAAACCTTATTTATAAACTTGAAATCTTATAATAATTTTGCCTATGCAGTGAAAATTTACATTTTCAAGTATATTTTCATGTTTGAATTGAATTTTAATGCGGTTTTCACGTTGATGCATATGTGGAGCATCCTCTTAAAGATCATATAACTTTTACATGATAAAACTTGTCAATAAGCTCAAAATGAGGGTGGCTCATATTGCCCCGTATGTTCATATTGCCCCTACTGCCCTTATAAAATTTTCCAAACTTTTCCAGAATTCTCCCCGAAATAAAAAAAAACCAACAGGATTTCCAAGAGTTCTCTCGATAGTTTTTACCTAACCTTCTTTGATGGATGCCCAGTAGATTTTTTTCAAAAACACCGCTCCAATAGCTTAGTACATTGTATGGTGTCTACTCAAATTAGAATTGATGTCCTCGTGAAGGGATTCATACAGAAACCATGCCAAGAAATCTTCAAACATGAGTTCTTCACAAAATTCCATTAGATAATTATTATAAAGTTTCATTGTTGAAAAAGACTGACGTCGAGTTAATAGCAGATAGCAGATTGAAATTTCTATAAATAAACAATGCTGGAATTACAAGTCGATTGATTCACTTTTGAATTTTTTGGCATACAATTAAAAATCGGTAAAAGAAATGGGGTAGATGTAGCTTCCCCTAGCATTTGAGGATAGTTATGCCACTTTCTTACAAACATGACCATTTGTAGGTACTTTTCCGGGGGGTCATTGTTTCATTTAAACCGAGCCAAATCGAATTCGACAAAAAAAAACAAACAGCCTGAGTGTATACTGACCAAAATATTTGAATAATCACAGTGGTTAGAATGTTTTCCTGGGCCTACTGTAAGTGCTGAATGGATTTATCGAAGCTTGTAGGTACTGAGTTCCTGAATATCTGGAGGATTGCTAGCAGTTCGTGACTATTTTTAAAAGCCCATAAACCCCACAGAGAGTGAACAAGAATTCTTACCCCATAAGTATACTTGAGAGCCAATGGAGGTTTCTTAACGTCCACGATACTACCTGCAAATCTTTAACAATTTTAAGGGGTAATAATTAATTTTGATTTACAATGTTATGAAACTCATATGAGAATATGAACGTTATGTGGAAGATATTGATTTGGAAAATGTATTGGAGGTAACCACTTTCCCTTCGATAGGACTCGAACCCATGACCCTACAGTACGCTAGACTGGTGCTCTAACCAACTAAGCTACGAAGGACCTCCGTCGGCCTTCGCAACCTAGTGGCTACTGAACGAGCTCGAGATTCCCAGATTGGACCCAGATTCCCAGATTAATCCCCGGAAATAGGCAATTAACTTTGATTGAACTGAATTAATTTTGATTAATAATTAATTTTGAGCGTCTTAAGGGAATTCAAAGGATTTCTAGAAGCTCCTTCGATTGTTTGGAAAGAGTTCAAAAGTCTTGTCAAATTATGCAAGATTTCACACAAGTTTCCAAAATGATCATGAAAACGTCAACGATTTGAAGAAGTCCGTCAGTAGTCTTGGAGGTCTATTGCGACTCGAGGGACTCGAGAATTCCGGAAGTTGGATGAAGGCTCCAGAGGTCTATAACATGATGGAGTTCTGTGCACATTCTTGAGTATTTGTGAACGACCAGATTTATTTACGATTTCCTATAAATTCTTAAGGTACTGCTTCTAGGAGTGATTAGGCTTCTAGTAACTCAGAAACTCGTATGGACTTCAGGGATTCAAACTTGCAGATATTTTCATATACTGCTAGGAATTGAAAAAAAAAAACATTTTTCACAACTGGAATTTTTCGAGAAATGGTCTGGAAAGTCAGGGAATTTTATTCTCAAATTTGAGTCGACACCCTGCGTTATATATGCAAGCATGCATTTTGTTTTGTTAGATACGATGGGATTTGCATATCGTGAATCAAGGATGTTATCGATCATTTGGTAATTTGCGTTCGATCATTTAGTAGTTTGTCAATAACTCATTTCAGAAGCTGAATTTTAAAATATGTTGTATGGTGGACTTCTAGTGCGAAGGTTTTTCTACAACTCTGCCAAATGGTTCGTTGTTAGAATTCAACTAATAACGGAGTTATGGCTATAGTTTCAGTAACATAGACTAAATGATAGCAAAATTCCAATAATTTAGTTCAAGTTACTGCAACTAGCGCTATAACTCTACTAATAGTTGAATTCTTACAACGAACCATTTGGCAGAGTTGTAGAAAAACTTTCGCACTTGAAGTCCACCATACAACACATTTTGAAAATTTTGAAATTCAGCTTCTGGAATAACCCTAGCAACACACATGTTTCACAAAAGTTACTGCAACTTATATGTGACCAGATTTAGTAATAATCAAGTTGCTGCAACCAGTTTTGTCCAACTTGTGCTGCTCGGGAAGTTATTGACAAACTACTAAATGATCGAACGCAAATTACTAAATGATCGATAACAACCTTGTGAATAAAATATAGATGTTGATTTCAAAAAGTTCTAAGACACACTTTTAGTGGGGGAGGGAGGTTGTTAACCAAAAACTCAAATTGATAGAAATTTAAAAAGATAGTACACAGATAAAAATATGTTGTGATTTTAAATGTATTTTTATGCACATATTTGGAGCATGCAAATAAACGTAACATTCAATCGATCTCACTATTTTTTTGAATCAAAATAAATTGAAACGGTGCTTGCTTGTAAAATTCAATCAAATTTAATTGAATATCAAATGTTAATTCGTTTGTTGGGATAAGCTGCAATTTTACACGTCGTTGAATTTTCAAAATTATTTGCTGTGTAGGGGGTCTGTTCATAATGTATTCTATATTGCTATGTATAAATAATACGCCAATGACATTATGTAATATAAAGAAAATTCACAAACGATGGAGCTCCAGGTCAGAAATGAGCCCACAAATCTTTAAACATAAAAGTCTTGTAAACTACATGGCTCTCATAAAAGATAAAATCTCCAATTATGATAATCTAAAAAAATAGGAAACTGGAATTAAAGCCCCGTTGATCATAAGGTTCTTCAAAAAGGTCGAAAACCCTCTCTCCCTGGAATATAGAAATCTCTATGCAACCCAGAACTTCACTTCAGATTCTCGGTATATTTATCAAGTACCACCGCAAAGTAAGTAGAATGAATTATCCCCATATAAACGTCAGAAAAATCTTATCCCAAAATTTGAGAAATATGAACTAAACAGTTTTTTGGTGGTTACAGAATCCCGAAATCCTAAGAAGAATTGCTTTAGAACCTCGAAAATTAAACAAAAAGCTCCGCTCAAACCAGATTCGTACCAACGACGCCGACGACCTGAATGAAAGGCCTGAATCAAAACCTCACCTCTATAAATGCTTCGTTACGCATTGTGCAAAAAATATGCATAACATGTTTCAGATTTTCAATCATACTTTCATTGAAGTTTGGTTAAAATCTTCTATTTCGAAGCATGAATAACAAAGCTGGGAAACGTGAAGAATCAACAATAGTTTCCCTAGCAACCCATACATTTACCCAAGGGTGGCATTCTCGTGTGCAAGCGCACATGTTTGAACCTTTGAACCCAAGTTTAAACCCGATGTTTGAACATTGTACATTGCGCCTGGGTGTATCGGAGTTCAGGCTCGTATTCAGATTGCTATGTGCAAGTTCGAACATAGCAAGCAATGTTTGATGGGGTGCATAAACTTAGGTGAACATCTCACACATGTTGCACCTTGAAGCATACTATGATTGAATCAAAACTAATAAAGAGATCATAGTAAACCTGATTACTTGTATATTGCTACATATTAACTGTTGGGTGTGATATAATTTTATAACTGGCTCCATCCATATACTCCGACCAAATCCTGTAATTCAGGTAACGAACTCCATCGGAAAGAAAAGCTATGTTACCTAGCAAATATTCCCTTTTATTTGCTTTTGAATTGTTTTTGATTTAAATTAAAATATTGGTGCAATATTAATGAAATTATAACATGTAAAGAAAAAGTACCGAATATGTACACTTTTTGACTATTTACTAAAACTGCTATACCTCAGCCCCAGAACAACATTTCTTGGATCATTTTTTATGAAAATACTCCTTATAAATAGTTCTTTGTAGTATGTAAGTTTTTCTGAATGAGAAAAAAATATTTTTTGTGTGAGAATGAAATAACTTCGAAAATTAGCCAAAAAAATGTGCTTTTTTCGATATTTAAAAGTTCTGCAGACTGTAAAAACACATAATACCAAAAACTAATTCATGGAGACAATGGGCAAAGATCCACAGAAAAATAAAAAAATATAAAACGAATGGGTGACCCTCAAAAAAATTGTGAAAGGACCTAATATTTGATTTTTTACCTAAAAAAAGGTCATTTTTCAAAAATCGATCTAGCGCGACCTCTAAACGATTTTTTAGAAATTCGGTTTGTTCTACAAAAATTATCCAGACAGTTGGTTGAGCACCATGACTTTTCGAACATCGATTTTTTTTGGGACACCCTAATATACATGTATAAATCAAAGGGTACAAGCAGGCGAAATGTGTTACAATCAAAATTATTCGATCAAGTTGGAGACGATTCGCAAAATCTAGATGAAGTACCGCCGAGGCCCGAGCAGAATAAAGAGGACTTTTACGGACAGCAAAACAGAGATCAAACCAAAATTTCGCGGTTAACTGCGATTGTGAATTTGTACGTTCTACGATTTTCATAAAAAGAAAAATCCGCTGCTTACAAATACAAACAAAATTGGCTCTACCGTCTTCGGGGGTGACAATGGGTCAAATGGGGGTGAGAATGGGTCACTGTTTCAACTACTTAGATTGCTTGTAGAATAGATTGAATGCATTTGAGGACAAGAAAACTAAAAGATAAGAGACCTCATTGAACGCTTTCGCTCTACGACCTCCAGACTGCCGGTGAAAGCGATGAGCCATTCTCACCCCCAGACCCATTGTCACCCCCAAGGGCCTCATACGCCTGTCACTGGCGAACAAAGCTCGTGTACTCTGCATCGAAGCTTAGAACCGGTGTTAGGGCGCAATCGTTAATGCGCACATATTTATATTCGGTTAGTTACTGCAAATAAATTCTTTTTCGAGTCCCTAGCAGGTATCTCAAGCATACCACTTCGTTATATTCCTGCTCAATTGTGTGTTTAATTTTGATAAAATATCGAAAACAGAAGTGTGCAGAAAAATTGCTTCGCTACACACTTAAAATAAATCACCGAATTCGGTAAAATTTTACCGAAATCTCAACAGCAGAACTGTTCGGTAAATAATTTTACTGATTTTCGGTTATTTTGACAGTTGAACAATGAAAAAAATTACAAAAAATCTGTAAAATAATTACCGAACAGATCTGCTGTTGAGAATTCGGTAAAATTTACCGAATACTGTAAAATGAGTAAAGTGTGCATAACAGAAAGGTGGTAGAGAATTAACACTGTTGTTTACATTTTAGAACCAAATCCAGATGTCGCACATGTCGGGGTAGGGCTTCAATGCTCCGCCTTTTCCCCCTGGTCACCCCCGATAGGGTACATAAATTATTGATGTTACCAGTCACTTTATACGACAATGAAGCATGGACATTGTTGGAGGCATACTTTCTTGTGCTCGGGACTTCCGAACCGAACTTTCTTCCGAAGTTTTATCTGTAAAACTAATTGATGCGTTGTTTAGCGCATCTTTAGATGAAAAGTATCATGGCGGTTATAAAAGGATCATGGTGTTAGGCTCATGATACACAGATGCAATTAAACGAGCATTTTTTCTCAAATCCATACCACTACTTTCTGGTATCAGTCATATAGGAGCAGGACCCTGATTTTTTCATCCTGATTTCCGTTGTCATAAAAATCACAAAATCTGATTGTTTTCAAGCCATCGTAATGCTTTGGTTTAAGATTCACGTAAGTGGTTTGGCCCAAAAGATATTTTAGTTACTAGATAAAGATTGTCGCTTCGGTTCCCTTTGTTCTGCTGTCCGAAACATGTGTGGTACATACCTGTCAAATCGTATGGATTTTCCTTCTTTGACATTTAGCTCCCCTATCCTCGCCAGCAAAAGATGTTCCGGACAGCGACGACAGCGACAATCTTTATCTAGTAACTAAAATATCTTTTTTTGGTCCCCAATAGGGTAGAGAACCATTTGGGCAGCCCCCCTATTCCCGTCAGCAACGTTCATTACTCGAGCGCATTACAACCGATTTACTTGTTTTTTAGTACATGGTTTGTTTCTGTCGATATCTAGTGATGTACAAACAATCAAGCCATTTGGTTGGAACGCGGTCGAGTTATTAACGTTGTGGACGGGAATAGGGGGTGCTGCCCAAATGGTCCCGCTCCCTATAACAACTTTTTCTGTGTTACAACGTTTTCCATGTGAAAATGGCGCGATTCCTTAGGGTGTCCAATGGACACTGTCACACACTGTCCATCTCAGCCGCACCAGACCAGGGAAATAGAAGGGGATGACGCCTCCTGGACCTTGGTCAAGAACAAGAGGAAACCGAAGACGTCAAGGGCCGAAAAGAAGGCCCAGGCGAATGAGGATAGCAAGAAGTCTAGGGTAGGCGCCAATCGCTCTAGGCGCGATGCCCTAGTCATCAAGACGGACGAGGCTAAGTACTCGGACGTCTTGAAGGCGTCGACGTACGTCGAATAAGATGTTCCCGGGCGGGCGAGATGATCATCGAGCTGAAGCGGGGCATCTCGCAAAAGGGCGCCGCCTACAAGAAGCTGGCGGCGGAAGTCCTAGGCGAGACGGTCAAGGTGAGGGCACTCACGACGGAGGTGAATCTAAGGGTTAAAGACCTGGACGAGATCAACGAAGTCGAAGAGCTCGTCACGGCACTGCACACTGGTTCGGAAGCCCCCAAAACGTGCGTTTTTTAGTTTTCGACCTGAAAGCTACATTTTAGAGTCATGATGTCTTCAGAAGAGTTGAAGGATATTTCTTGGGCTTTCTTTTGAAAATATCAATGATCTATCCACCTTGAAGGGCGGTATGAAATAAAAAATTTACGCAGATGTACAAAAGCAGTGGTTGTTCTCTGCAATGTTATAAAGAATGTGAATTGGAACAACTTTTCTGAAGACACAATATTAGACTGTTTTGTAACGAATTAGAGCACGTTTTGTATGAATGACACCCAAAAATCATATTTTGAGCATAACTTTTTTCAAAATGATTTTAGCACTATGGTTTATTTTAGAAAGTTGTGCATAATGACAAAAAACATGTTTGTCTAGAAGACTACTTTGATCTATCTTGAAACCTGTCAAAGTTATTAAGGAATCTTTAGATTCGTCGGCCACACACTACGTAGGGGCGGAAACGAAATCTGTAAAATCAATCAGTAAATCAATCAGTGAAGCGACCGTGAAAAAATTGACCCTTAGTGACTCCTGGCAGATATATGTGCTAGAGTCTTTGAGTATTGTGTGTTAACCTTGTAAAATGTGATAATTGGTAAATTGCTGAGTGACCACTTTCCTCCAAAAAGTTTCATACCATTGGTGGTGAATGAATTTATATTGAACCATAAACGCAACACACTTTGTGTCTACGAAACATTATCAATTTATTGTAGTTACAATACATCAAACACAATTAGGTAACATTTCCCCTGCCGTTTTATTGGACCTAAATCTGGATCTCCGTGATATTATGTCTTATTGCCTGATGTCTGCTCGCATTGCAATCGACTGGCAATAAGTAAAATAATAACCCGCACTTCGATAATACATCACCTCCTCGGTCGCAGACACCATGGACCATGGTCATGTGCAAGAGATTGAATTCGTAATGCTGGTAGGTTTAAGTTGAACATGGTATGTATCCTATTGAAGCTGATACTTAAATTCGAGCTTAAATTGCTATCAATCAGAGCGAAAGTTGAATTCTGATACCGTTTGGGAAGACATAGACACTGTTTTCAAAAGTATTCCAGATTCAAAGCATTGAATGAAACCCTTCTGGCCAATTTTCATGCATCAAACGAGATTTGTAATTTTTCAGACTTTTTCATAGAAATGCCATCAAAGAAATTGGGTTTTGATTTTCAATGTCGTAAATAGATGGAAACGAATACAAATTAGCAAAAATTGGTCTATCTATTCTTGAGTGATGAGCGGTCGTACATATGCCAACTTTGTTTTATGTACAGACCCCATTTGATTTTGCAACATTCAGTTTTGGAAACATTCAATTTTGGCAACAACTCCATTCGATTTTGGCAACAAAACCATTCCATTTTGGCAACAAAACCATTCCATTTTGGCAACACAAATTGTTATTTAATTTTGAAATTGCTTATAAAACTCATAAGGTGCGTAAAAAAATACGTAAAATATCGTTTTAAAAAAAATCTTAGAAAAACGCTTAGATTCTAAAATTTACATAAACAAATGTCACAGTCTGTCTGTCTGTGAAGTATCATGAGAAAACAAAAACCATTCGATTTTGGCAACATAAAATGTTTCGTACGTGTTGCCAAAATCGAGTGGTCTGTACAGCATACACAGAAGAGGGTGAAAAATTGAAAAGCTCCATGCAAATTGTACGACCTTTGTAACCGACCATTAAAACACATAGCCTTTACGTGCTTCGTTTGGACATTTGATGTAAGTTGAGCAAGCCACTTAACTTCAAGATAAATTGGACGTATATTTTAGTCACTAGAATTGAATAAAACTAGTTTTGGACAAATCAATTAAATTTTAATAAAATAAAATTAATTCAATTTTTCCTCTAAAAAAAGCAATTATGATTATTACTAAAGCAGCTGTAATCTACGAACGTATTTTTCTAACAATCTCAACAAACCGCATCCATTAATAGGAACGCAATACGGCTGGATCGAACTGACCAACCGAGAGGCATTTGCATTTTACCATTTCAATCGTTTTCATAGTCAATAGCTTTTCACGCATGTAGGTGATTTGCCGCCCATTCGATTGCAAAGTAATGCAGTGTAAATTGAAATGCGATTTGTCGATTTTCCACCTTCATGATTCTTCGGTATGAACAAATTTCAACAGTCAGGCAGCCTATCTGTGTATAGTTACTTAGTATACGCACATGTACTTACTTTGTTTTACAAAATAATGTTTTTTTTTGCGCTCGGTTCGTCATACGCTCCAGTGTGCCATAAATTCAAATTTTATCATTATCTCACGTTCATTAATTGTCTTAATACATCGTTGCCTTAAGCTAAGGTTCAAATGAACTCAGAAGTTTATGCGGAAATTGAATCATTTTTTGCGAGAAGACCAAAATCAAGATGTTCACTGAGGCAAACAACTCGTATGCTTTTCAAAATTGCAATTCGGGTTACTGCACCCGGACTTCGTGTCATAGATTCTATGTTCATCCCGTCAGAAACAAAGCAATTAAAACGAATTTGATTTGTTTCTTATTTTTTAGATTGAGACGCATGTTAGCAAAAAAAGCGACGGTATTTTTGCTGTTTTTGATTTTTCCACCATGAGACGAATATATGTTTAGTGAGATGGAAATGGGAACACTAGATCAACATTTCAAAAGGGTGTAACAGCCAAAATTTATTCCTTCTGATTCTTCGTCCACATAAGTATTTGGCTCTTAGGTTCTGCAGCAACAGCGACTGTATTAATGTAATCTCAATCTGGTGACAGTTTAGTAGTACTTCTTGTTAGACTCAGGGGCAGCGATGCTAGATCTATACGAAAATTTCCGTAGATCTACGGAATTGAATGCTTTCTACGGACTTACGGATCCGTAGAAAAAATCTACGGAAATTTGAAAATTTCTGCGGAAATCTACGGATTTTTTTTATCGGTGATTCATAGTGACATTATCTCATATCAGTCTGTTATGGTTTTATGGTGTCTTGCTCACACATCCCTATAAGACGTTCAACGACACGTACTCGTAAATAAGCGATTTCAAAAATATATGTTGGGCTCACACCGTGTGCTGCTTAAAGTAAATTTTCTTTCTTGTTCGACGTATAAGCATATGACATTTCAAAATCACTGGATTTTCTTCAAGCGTTTAGTCTGATACACAAGACATTTTTTGTTTAAAGAATCTACTATTGAATTGCAAGGAGATTAATTCTGGAATTTCTTCAGAAATTCGTTGAATAGATTTCCTCTCGAAATTCTCCCACAAAATTCTATCGGAGGAATGCTCGAAGCATTTGCTGTAAGCTACCGTGATAAACTTATACTCGAAATAAATAATCACGAAAACAAAAATAAAAAAAAATGTTAAATTCTCCTGGAAGAACTTCTATTGGAAATTATTAGAGAAGGTTTTATGGAAACTCCCGGAAACGTTTCCGAAAAGAAATTTACGGACACTATCGAAAATTTTCTTGAAAAGTTTCCTGAACTCAGGGATTGCTAAAAGAACTCCGGGAACATCTATCGGAATATAAATTACGGAAAAAACCAGAGAAGTTTTAGAATTGCGAAATAGTGGAGGAATTCAAAAGGCAAAACATCATACTACGATTTTGTTGAAATTTTGATAAGTTATTCTTCGTTTGTAATTTCTCTGTTGAACAATTTAGATCAATGGAAAAATAATTAAATTTTGAACATTCAGCTTATGTAAATTCCTAATGATGTTGGTATGGGGGTACATTCAATATGGGACAACGTTGGTTTGCTATTTTGTTACATTTCTTTCGAACAAAATCTCATATTTTATCAGGAGGGGGCGTAGCGTAGTTGGCTACACGTTCGCCTTACAAGCGGATGGTCATGGGTTCGATTCCCAGCCCCTCCACCAAACCCCGTCAGTCGCCGGATCCGCAGCCCATACTGTGGCGTTTGGCGTACGCGCCTTACCATCACGGCTGCCTGATGACGACTGACAACTTGTTCTTCTCGGAGGCATTCCTCCAACGTTACCCGGATAAATGGCAACCGAACAATGCAACGATCATTGGATGGCACGGCATGGATAAACGGACACAATGGACTCACGATGAGATGGACTGGCAACGACAACAATTAATGAGTAATGGAAATCTAAAAATAGATTATGTGTGGATTCTGTACAGCAGAACACCACAGTAGATCTCGGCACAGTAGCGGTTAAATTACACAGAGTGCCTATACCAAATAAAGAAAAGAATAAAAACCCAAATTAATTCACTTTGCGGTGACGATGCCTTTCTCGATTAAATCAAGATATACTGAAGGTGGTAACTTCGTTTTTTCCAATTCCTATCTACCAAAATTGTTGGCAATTTTGTTTTTCTGTAAAATAAACATAATACATTATGTTATAATCAAGTTATGACGATCGTGAAATTTTCTTTCATCCATTTTTGACAGAGAAATTATTTCAAGTATTGTTATTTGTAACACATATTGATATTGCTTTTTGCATTGAAACTTTTCGTTTCGTCGTTGTTGCTCCCAACGACTGCGAATCAAAATTCTATGAACTTCCTTCCAAATAAGTTTATTTCTTGGCGAAAGTTATAAAATTCCTAACGAGAAAGTATTTATAAGTAGTTAGGCTAAATTTCAATAGTTATGTAAATTCATCTTACTTTTAGTGATTCTGCTGTTTTCAGAGTACAAAATTTCACCTATTGACGGTACAGCATCACAGTAAATATGCTTGCAAGTATGAACCCGTAGGAACCTATTCATGTACATATTTATATTAGGCTTTAGGATTATGTTTTAGATTGTACTAAGTTTTGCTCACCTTTTCAGAGCTGCGGCTAGTAGAAAGCAAATATAACTTGTTAAGTATTCACTTAGTACTGCTAGTAGTTCACTTTCTAGGTTAAGAAAATACATAGGATAAGAATATGATTGCACTTTACACTTAATTCTCACCTTTTACATATATGTAGTTATATGTAGTACTTAAGTATATATAATTAGCGTATAAGCAATACTAGATATAGAAAGTAGTTTTAAGAGAGTAGTTTAAGCAAATTTAGTAATTTAACACTTGCCAACAATTTACTTCAGACCTTGTGGTTTGTTTTGTCTTTATTACTCTTTGTGATATCTATCGCGCGACGATCCCTTGCATGTCGGCGGGTGTGGTTGAGTTCAACCGTCAGTTGATAGATTGACAGTCGGAACAGATGCTGAACTTATCGACGGAGCGCAACCAACACTCTCCCCCGGAATGCGCGAAGGCTTCAGTTGAAGCGTATTCGTCTCAACGCCTACGTCGAGTACAGCTAAGGACACTGCTGGTCGCTCGTAAACACCTCCAGATGCGGTCTGCACGGTTGCCCATCTTACTTGACCATCCCTAGCTGGACATGTGGCTATCACTCGGCCTTTCGGCCAACTATTTCGGGGTAGCTTCGAATCCACGATGATGACCAAATCTCCAACTGTTATCGGCTTCACCGCGTCGAACCATTTAGTTCTACGAGTAATCGTAGGTAAATAGTCCCGAACCCATAGCTTCCAGAAGGCGTCCGCCATCATCTGCGACTGCTTCCAACTGTTCTTAAGCAATGACCCACTGTCGTCCAGAGGGACGCACGATCTCAGGCCGTTGGCTGACCCCACCAGAAAATGATTGGGAGTCAACACCAGGGAATCGTCGCCATCAACGGGAATGTTAGTTAGAGTACGAGAGTTGATAATGTTCTCGATCTCTATCAACGTATTCTCCAGTGTTTCATGGGTCGGAAGCCTGCTTGGCTGTAATCGTTCCAGGTTCTGTTTGACACTCCGGATCAAACGCTCCCACGCTCCACCCATGTGGGGCGTGACAGGCGGGTTGAAGGACCACTCAGTGCGGCTCGATGTAAATTCTTTCATAAGGGCATCGTGGTTCAGTTTTGTTACGCTTTGCAACTCCTTGCTCGCAGCTCGGAAATTGGTTCCACGGTCGCTGTAGATCATTGCAGGAACACCCCTTCTGGCCATGATGTTTCGGATGGCCATTATGCAGGAATCTGTGGTCAGTGTGTGAGCGATCTGCAAGTGGATGGCGCGAGTGGTTAAGCATGTGGCGAGAACCCCCCACCGTTTCTCAGTGCGTCTTCCAACCGACACCAACATCGGACCGAAGTAGTCCACTCCCATGTGGGTGAAAGGGCGAGTAAAGGCGATTAGGCGGGCTGGAGGAAGGTCACCCCTTGCGGGAGGCTGTGGTTTGGCATACATTATTTTGCATTTTTGACAGTCTTTCCGGATCTTGTTGAACGCTGCTTTCAAACGAGGAATACGGTGGCGATGTAGTATCTCGTTCACAACTGTTTCGTGATTCTGGTGATTGAACCGCTCGTGAACATCAGAAATGATGAGGCGCGTTACAGGATGATCACGGGGTAGAATTATTGGTTCGGCTGCGTTGCGATCGATGAATACACATGCTTTGGTTCGACCGTTTACACGAAGCACGACGTTTTCGTCCAGAAAGGCACACCATTGATATAGCAAGCTAGATTTGGAAATCGTTTTAACTGGGTTCGTCAACGAACGGTTCTTCAAGAGGATAGCTATCTCGTCTGAGAAAGCGGTGGACTGAGCACGGCGGAACAGATGGTTTTCTGCGTCGACGTAATCCTTTCTTGTTAGTGGTCCAGACACTCGCGGTTTTCCATGACAGTTGCGCTTCAGATTGTTCATGTATCGCAGAGCGTACGCAGTCACACGTAGCAGGTCGGTCCATTCTGAGAAGTCGTGTGGATCAATTACCGGATCAATAGGTTTTGTGTGGAGGAGTAGATGTGGTCGAAGCTCTTTCTCGGTAATTCCTCCAGGAAACGGATTCACGGACCAGTTTTCTTCGTCGAGGACTAGGAACTTTGGCCCACGAAACCAGCGGCTGTCACTGGCTAAGTTCAGGGCTCGTTTCCACTTCGTTCCTTCGTCAGCGACATTATGTTTCGTCGGTACCCATCGCCACTCAAAAACATCCGTCGTCTCAAGGATTTCGCTGACACGGAATGCGACAAATTGGTTGTATCGTCTGTGATCGGAGTGGAGCCAACAGAGTACATCTTTGGAATCCGTCCAAAACATCCGCTGACTGACGTGGATTGAAAGTGATTTTGATATTGTATCAGCTAATCGCACGCCGATTACTGCAGCTTGAAGCTCGGACCGAGGAATCGACAAGAAATTAAGCGGCGCAACTCTTGTTTTCGCGCTAACCAATGCGCATTCAACAGTATCAGCGTTCTCGAACCGATGATACACTGCTGCAGCAAATCCATTTTCGCTTGCATCGACGAAAGTATGCATTTGTACTACGGTAGCTATTTCACTGGGTGTTAGAGTTCGATAGCAGCGTGGGATTTCAATTGTTGCTATCTGCGGGAAGATCGCAAGCCATGCCAACCATTTCTCATACTGCGGATCTTCAATCGGGTCATCCCAGCCTACTGATGTTCGCCAGACCTCCTGAAGTAGCACTTTCAAAAACATCATAACGTGTGCGATGAGTCCTAATGGGTCGTACACCATCATTAGCGTACATAGAACTTCTCTTTTCGTTGGACGACGATTCCCTGAGATGAGTTCTTCGTCATATCGTGTGGAGACCTTGTAGGTGAAACAGTCTTTCATCGTATCCCACCACATGCCTAGCACCTTTTCAGAGATACTTTCCTCGCCGATGTCGAGATTTTTCTCCTTCGTCGTATCCTCATTAACCGCTTCCAGGACGTTACGAGAGTTCGATATCCAGTTCCGCATTTCGAAACCGACCGATGCGTGGATCTGTTTCACGTCCTTTACAAGCTGGATTGCTTCCTCTTCGGATTCTACGCTCACGAGCATATCGTCCACGTAGTGCCGTTTGACGATAGCGTTCACAGCTTCCGGGTAATCTTGCTCGAACCGTTTAGCGTTAGAATTCTTCACGTATTGTGCTATGCTAAGCGAGCAGGAAGCACCAAAGGTCATCACTTGAACTACGTAGATACTCGGCTCCGTCGCTTGGTTGTCGTCCATCCAGAAGAAGCGCTGGCAGTGTTGGTCGGTTTCATGTATCATTACCTGATGGAGCATCTCGCGGAGATCCCCACACACTGCTACGCGAAACTCTCGGAACTGTAGCAGCACGGATAGAATAGATACCAGCTGATCAGGTCCTTTCAGCAAAAAGGTATTGAGTGACACTCCGTGGGCAGTGGCTGCGGCATCCCACACGAGTCTCATCTTGCCCGGTTTGTTTGGGTTGACCACCGGAAAAATAGGAAGATACCACACGCGGGAACGTGGATTTTGTTGCTCTTCCACTGTTAACTTCCTTATGTAGCCCTTGCTAATGTGATCGGTGATTTTCGCATTTAATGCTTCGGATAACACGGGGTCTTTGTTCAAGCGATTTTTTAAATACTTCCACCGCCTCAGTGCCATTGCTTTGCTATCCGGGAGTCGGACATCCTCGTACTTCCAAAGAAGGCCTGATTCGTATCGGTCATCTATGCATCGAGTAAGTGTTTCTAAGAGCATTTGTGCTCGTTGATCCTGCTGCGAAACCAACACCTTGTCCGATTTTATGACACCGAGGCTATCGAGCGAGAAGTAAGCCTCAACACCTTTATGAAGGTCTTCGTCTGAATCTCGGTTACATTCGCATACTTGCGTGCTGTGGTAGTTCACATGCCGTTCAGCATTCTCCTGGCTGGTGCTATTTCCAAAGACGATCCAGCCTAGGCGTGTCTTAACGGCGATAGGTTCATGGTCCTTTCCTTCACGGCTCTTGATAGTATGACCTAGGGCAGTTCAAATTTCAAAAATGTTCGAAAATTGCAACTCCCATATGTCTATTAGCATCATTTTGATAATATAGGAGTCCTGGCAAAATTTCAGGCAATTCGGTGGCCATTTAGGGGTGGCGCGAAGTCAATTTATGTTTATATGGAAATTTGTATGGAAAAAACTTAAAATTTATTCAAATCCCCCTACAACTCTTAAATCGTGATGAATTCAAATAAACATCCCCAACCTCCATTTTTGGAGTCTATTTGAGCTCAACCAGTGGATAACTCATTAATTTTGATTTATATTTTCACTGCTACGTTGAGGCTGATTACACCATTTTAGCCATTTATCTCATATTCACACTGTTAATAGAACCGTTCAATCCACTCATAACTAATGTGTTATCCGGGGGTCCCTTTTATATAGATTCCAAAAAGGGAGGTTGGGGATGTTTCTTTGAATTCATCACAATTTGACAATTGTAGGAAGACTTGAATAAATTTTAAGTTTTTCCCATACAAATTTCCATATAACATAAATTGACTTCGCGCCACCCCTAAATGGCCACCGAATTGCCTGAAATTTTGCCAGGAGTCCTATATTATCAAAATGATGCTAATAGACATATGGGAGTTGGAATTTTCGAACATTTTTGAAATTTGAACTGCCCTAGACCAAGTCTAGCGTTGTCCAGACCAATAAGGATTCGGGGACTGACGTCGTGGTATGACTCGAGAAGTAGCCCTGTCAAGTACGGGTATTTCTTTTGGAGTTCCGCGAGCAACAGAGTTTGTGGACGAATTAGCAATGGAGGCATCGTGTAGACACCAGACAACTCGTATTTCTTCGAGCTATGCACGCCGGATATCTGCAGGTTGACTCGTTGTTACTGGTTCTCCAGTTTTTGCGTTCCGCCCGTCCACTTCAAACAAAGCGATTTCGATGGTCCTTGCACCTCTAACTCATTAGAGAGGCTCTGTTCAATGAATGTGAGCTCAGATCCATCGTCAACGAACGCGTATGTGCGTATCGTCTTCTTAGGCCCATACAGCATGACCGGAACGATTCTAAAAAGGATTTCAGATTGACCTTGATGGACGTTACAGCTATAATCAGTTCCGCCCGTCTCTGATTGAGAATTGTTAGGGATCTCTGTGTTTGGTCGCGGAGCCCTTGGAGTTTCATGTTTCTTCGCATTGTGCAACAGAGGCTGATGGAGAAACTCACATCCGTTTGTTCCGCACTGTTTCGATTGCTTGCATGACCCATTGTGCTTTCGCAAGCATTTCCGGCACAGCTTACACTCCTTTACAGTTGTTCATTTGGAATCATAGCTAAAATCCTCGAAACGCTTGCACTTTGCTACGGAAGAACAACTTCCTTTACAAACTAAACACCGATCCTTATTCGGCTCCTTTGCACCGGACGATTTCGATTTGTTGGACAATTCAAGCACTCTACTTGCAGTTGACTCGGAATGAAAGTTAAGGAACCCATCCTTTTTAGCACCACGGTCTCGTTGATCGCGACCCGTGTCCACCATAACCGCACTTGCATCTTCTGCTACAATATACAGCCAAGAACTGAAGGTGACGAGGTTTGGGTTTGGCATATTCCGGGCATATCTCGCCCAATCTAGTCTTAATGGTGACGGAAGCCGCTCTACTAGCTCGCAACGCAGGGAGCAACCATGTTCTTCACAGTTAGAGCAAAATTTACCACCGTTTCAAGTTTCTCCATGTTCGGCGAGGGTAGATTCCTAATCTTCTTTATGATCGATTGTACGATTGCTTCTGGACGTCCGTAAAGCATTTTCAGCGTGGACATCACATCCGCTACGTTTGTCGGATGAAGTAGCTCACATCGCACTGCCTCCAGCGCTTTTCCTTTCAAACATCTACGTAATCTCAGTATGTTCTCCTCGCTATTACGAGATCTGGCATGCAGAGCAACGGCACTATCATCACACGGTCGCATATGCTCCTGGGCTTTGCGGACGACATCGACCTTATTGGAATCGATCGCAGAGCAGTAGTGGAGACTTGTCCCACTGAAGAGGGAGACGGCGAGGATAAGCTTAACCATTAACTCTAAGACAAAGTACATGGTGGCAGGTAGAAATAGAGGAAGACCTAGTGGTGTTGGTGCTGAGGTAGTGCTTGATGGGGATGTGTTTGAAGTTGTTGAAGAATTTGTTTATCTTGGAACGCTTGTTACATGTGACAATGACGTTTCCCGTGAAGTGAAAAGACGTATTGCTGCTGCGAATAGGGCCGTTTACGGATTACGTAACCAGCTTAGGCCCTGCAGCATGCAGACGGAAACGAAATTTGCTCTATACAGGGGTTAGACAAAAAGGTTGAGATAGGTAAAATTATGTCGAAATTCAAATCATCATAACTTTGCGTACACTAATCCGATTTTGATAAAATCAGGACCATCAGAACCGCTTTTCTAGTATACTGCCCCTTTGTAAAATCTAAGATTGGTCACCGTAGAAGTTCCGGGTTTTCCGAAGGTATGTTCAAAATGCATTTTTTCCACTTCTTGTCATTTCATGTGACGTTTACTTTCATCATGTTTTATGCTTTCTCCAAAAACTAGAACTAATATGGCGGCCAATGGTTGCTGTTGATCGAGAATCCATCAAAACTACGCAGAGATATGGCCATTTCCGTAAAAACGGTTCCGGGAACATGATGAAATGATAACAGATCGGAATAATGCAAATATGTGTATCTATGTTCATGGCTTTGCGAGACGATGATTACAGAAACATTTCCAGAATGATAGTGTCCACTGCCACCCTTATAGCAGGTTCCAAGGGCCTTCCAGGAGGGGCCGGTTTTGGCACCATCTGGAACTATGCATATATGGGTGTCAAAATTCATGTTTTCCCAAGACTATGAATATAGGAACTTTATTAAAGATACATTATGGTGACTGTAAGACTCTCTGGCCAATTTGTAACAGGTTCCGGGTGTTCTGCGAAAGTGACATTTGTTCAGGGTGTATGTCCAATCCCGTACCTATTTTACGAAAATGGCCATATCTTTGCGTATACTAAACGAATTTTCGATCTGCAGCCAGCATTGGTCAGCTTATTAGTTCTAGTTTCCAGGGAGAGTATAAAACATGATGGCAATGAACGTCAGATAAAACGACAAGCAGAAGAAAAAATACATTTTTAACATATCCTCGGAAAACCCGGAACAACTCCTGTACAAGACCCAATCCAAGACGTTAAAAAGGCCGACCGGAGAGCTTTTGGGGTTTTCGAGCGAAAAGTGCTGCGTACAATACTGGGAGTGAAACTTGGAAATGGTGTGTGGCTCAGACGCATGAATCATGATCTGTACTGCCCATGATCGCATACTTGTAACATTTGCATTTTTTTCGATTTTGAGTTTATCTTATAAATCGTCCCAAAATTGTTAGATCTTTAAGCAGGCCAGATGAAATCAGGAGGTTTGTTCTGAAAAACTTGAAAAAACTACCAAGTTGTTTTGTAACATTGAACAAAATGACCGCATAACTGTAACACTGGAGAATTTTGTCGTCTGTATGCCTTGTGTATCGAACAAAAATTAACGCAATAAATTCGTACTCAAATATCAAGTAATGTCAATGTTGCTACCGAAGAATTCGAATGGAAAAAGTTTTTATATAATTTTTGGCAGTTTTTAGAAAGTTATTGGGATTTCCATACCTATGCGTATCACAAAATTATCCTTCCATTTCTCTCATGCCTACTTTTGTCGATTGTTACAAATATGCGATCATGGGCAGTGTATCAAGTATACAAAGAAGAAAATATTGTGAATCGTATAAAATACGGCAGACTTCAGTGGGCTGGTCAGTTAGTGCGAATGTCGGAAGCAAGAATAGCGAAAACAATATTCAACAGAGAACCAGATAGGAAAAAAGCAAAAAGCCAGCAAAAAAATTAGAGGCCTCATTGCGCATCTCCTTTCGACAGCTTTTTCGTATGACATTTTGCATGGTTTGCTCGTTTCCAGTCGAGGTGGTCGTTATAACAGTTTTATTGGATTTTTTTTTGTCTTTTTTACCAAGACTTTCAGCCCGAGGCTGGCTCGTCTCGTTGGATTTTTTAATTATATTTGATTTAACTGCTACTGACGAGCTCGGTGGTCTAGTGGCTACCGCTTCTGCCTTATAAGCAGGAGGTCGTGGGTTTAATTCCAGGCTCGTCCCTTTCCTACTTTGTATTTCTATCTTAGTTCTTTCTGTGTTTCACGTTCTACCAAACGATTCCTACTGTTATAACCTCCCAAACAATCCCAAAAACCTCCCGTAGCATCTATGAGAGGTTCGTAGAGTTCTCTGCATCTTTCCTAAGTAGGTGTCCAACTAACCATCCTTCCCCTTCCTCAGCATTCGCAAGGACGTGGCCAGGACAGATCTCGACTATTGGAGAGTGCATTACTTCCAACTAAGAGATAGTGATTAGTCCCAAATCAATATGTATCTGTGGTAACGGATGAAAGTGATGCTACTCTCATACAATAGTCTTGGCTTGTACCACCTACGAATTTGTGCGAAATGCTCAATGCTAATATTTGATTTAACTGCTACTTGACACCGGGCAAATTGTGGCAGTCAATCTCATACGCATAACAAGTTGAGTTGTAAGCGAATGTAAGTAATGTTTCATCAAAAACCATTTCCTACTTTGCAAGGTAGAAATCAATCACCCACCATAGGGAGTTGATGAACCAATGCGCCATGCGTCTCCATACAATTGTATGCTTATTAGAGTGGGGCGCAGTTGTATGGAAACACGTAAACTTCATCCAATAAAGTGAGATCAATTCAATTTATCGTCACGTGACTCATTTCGTTAGCATATAGTCTGAAAGATGCCAAAACACTTTGCTGAAGAAGGTACGTTGCTGGAACGTCTACAAAAAATGTTATTACGCTTCGAAGATTAATTATTCGAACCATATGGAAGAAATCAATGTTTCTGCCAGCACTACCATTAGCATTAGCATTAGCATTAGCATTGAGCAATTCGCACAAATTCGTAGGTGGTACAAGCCAAGACTATTGTATGAGAGTAGCACCACTTTCATCCGTTACCACAGATATTGATTTGGGACTAATCACTATCTCTTAGATGGAAGTAATGCACTCTCCAATAGTCGAGATCTGTCCTGGCCACGTCCTTGCGAATGCTGAGGAAGGGGAAGGATGGTTAGTTGGACACCTACTTAAGAAAGATGCAGAGAACTCTACGGCCTTTCATAGGTGCCACGGGAGGTTTTGGAATTGTTAGTGTGGAAGGTTATAACAGTAGGTATCGTTTTGGTAGAACGTGAAACACAGAAAGAACTATGATAGAAATACAAAGTAGGAAAGGGGCGAGCCTGGAATTGAACCCACGTTCTCCTGCTTATAAGGCATAAGCGGTAGCCACTAGACCACCGAGCTCGTCTATGTTTCTGCCAGCACTACCAGGCTATATATGGTTGTTTATGGGCAAAACTCTTCTTTATTCTTGACCCGATATAAACGTTGAGAAATGATTCCGAATAACTCCAATTAGCATCCCAGCCCTATAAGATGAATGATTTCGAAATAACATTCAGTTGAATTTTTGCTCCATGTAGCTCGGCAGTGCTGGCAGAATAATCGATTTTTTGCATATGGCTTGAACATGCAATCTTCCAAGGGTTATAACTTTTTTGTGGACATTCTAGCAACGTACCTTCTTCAGCAAAGTTTTTCGGCATCCTTCGGGTTATACTTTAACACAATGTTCCAGTTGGTTTACGATGAACTGAAACCTCTAGAAGTAAACATGCAAAAAGGTACGTTTTCCCATACTAATTTTCATACAAGCTTCAAACGCGATGCGGAAAGCGAGGAAGCAACCAATCGGGCTCAAATTTTGCACAGTTGTTTGGGACCCCGAATGGTATCGAAAAGCCATTGATTTGAAAAAATGACTATGATGCCCCACTCTAATGCTTATACTTATACATCGAACATGTTCAAAACTTGTTGGCATAAAATGCAATAAAATTACGAACTTGGTGTCTTCGACAAAGTTTTTCAGGAGAACTTTTGCTACAACTCTCGAGAACACATACACCTTTCTTTTTTTAAAGTGAAAAAAAAATCATCTCACTTTTAGGGGGATTGATCATAAGGCTGAATAAGGCAGGGGGGTTTTTATCGACTGAATTTTATGAAATTTTTCCACAATATTCTTTGATATGCAAATAATGTTTAGGCCAAATTTGAGCATAATCAGTCAAAAAAAACCCTGACAATAATAGAACAAAACCTGCCAAAGCCGTCATTCCCCCTAGATAAATATTTTAATACCCATACTGATTTTTCGATTTTCCCGCGTATGCTCTTAAATTTCCAGCGGTTTTCAATCCGCTACTACCAAATGTTTCATAGCAACATTAGCCACGGTTGATTGTGGCTGTTTGGGTTCGCTTAACGTTACGTTACGTTACCCCCAATGAGACCTTGCTGTTCGCCGATTAGTATTTATCAAGCACTTCTGCAATAACTGCGAGATTTCTAAGCCAACTTACTATTTTTGCTTTTGTATATCATATTTAAGAACAAAGATGTCCAACCCGCAAATTTGCTAGACCTAACAAATCCACCCTTCATTATGGTGTTGCTTTGTAGCCGCGCATATTATCGCAAGGTTAATATAGGCCCCTAATATTCTCGGGTTTACAAAACGTTAAAATAGCGTGACACCTAAGCAATGCAAAACATACTTGTGACTTGTGATAACTGTCGTTTAAGAATAAAAGAAACCGAATCTTTTTCATAATTATTGCAGCGGAATTCAAATAAAGTTGATTCGAATGGGTTTGATTCGGTGGGGCCGATGACAGTTTTTACTTTTCCAATTTTCTCTTGCGAAGCTTTTCTCTCTATAATTTCATATAATCATCTATACAAGAGAAGCTTTTGTTTTGTTATCACTCTCCAAAATTGGCTATGCGGTTAACAGAGTGCGCGAGAGTATTGTAGTACTGCGCTGCGCCACTGCTCGCCTCAATCCGCAATGATCTGTCCATTCCAAGCAGCAACTAAAATATTGCAGACATTACGCTGCTCTTTTGTCCAACGTTGGCCACCGCTCAACATTGAGTTCAGTATCCATTGAGCTGTTGGATGTAGTGGAATGGTATTGTCGGTCCCTCTCGGTGTCAGCCGTGCGTGATGTGCTCAGTTTCGACGGTTTAACTTTCAGTCTAGTTGACCCGATGTGTTTAGTTTTGGAACGGTGAATTATAGCATAGGAAACGCTTCGCCGGCGCTTTGGAACACCTGTGCGTACCCTGCATGTAGAGGCATTTTGCTTGGGGATCAATACTAGAGGGGTCCGTGGCCGGAAATAAAAGAAAATAAAACTCACCTTAATTGTTCGTTTCGTTCATTGGAAGCAGAGGCCCGCGGAGAACAGCATTGTAGCACCTGAAAGTCGAATAGTGACAAGTCGAAGTGATTGGAGTGAAAAAAGGGTGCAGTCGAGGTATTCAGGCTTTAGAAACTTCGCAAAGACAGATCAGGAAGTGAGTGTTGTTGAAGAGATTTTCAAGTGGGCTCTAATTATCGTGCCTCGATCAAATTGGGGAAGAAAGCTATTCATCATCGCACCGAGTGCTTGTGTTGCTGACTGGTAAATGTCCTAGAATTATAGTTACAGTAAATTAGGCTCCATTAGCTTACTGGTGGCACATTGGCAGAACTGAGTCGAATAGCAAACCAAAAGAGAAAACAGAGAAGAATCCAATCAAGTGACTTCAACTCAAATAAAAGTGTGATACTGATCGTGTTTAGGGTGGGTGCACAAATTTTGATCTAATTATGAATTGGTGACTTCATCATCACGAAAACACTAACTACATCTTCGTTGTTTCTTCTAGTAAATGGACATAAAAGACTACCAAAAAGATAAACGCACCGTGAGATTGTTCACGGTTAGTAAAACTTGCTGTTAAATTAAATTTTACTTAATATGTACTATCAAATAAAAAGAAATTAATGTTCATTGGAAAATCTCTTAGATGGGAGAAATTCTTTGTGGTCACCTTTGAACAAATTATTCGTGGTGAAAAATGACTCAAATAAAGTAACAGTTTTAGCGATTCAGTTAGCATAAAAACATCAAGTTTTTGCTCATGGCAATAAGCTTTGTCTTTTTTGGCCCGAAGTTTTTATCAGGATTTTTTCTTGATGTCAGAACTGTAAATCAACTCCATTTTATCAATTGATGACCCTTATTGCTTGAAACGAGTGCACATGCCCTAAACCTCGCTTTTACCCCACAAAACAGTTGCTGAAAAATAAAAGAAGCTTCAATTAGATCCCGTGTGCGGTACTGCTGGTTAACATCTGCCATCCATCGACTAAAGGTGCTAGTGATTGAAAAGCCCACAGGCTGTGAAAAAATAAGAAGCGAAAAGAACTACGAAGCTTGACATAAATCATATCGAGCGATCGGATCGCAACCGGATTATTTTACCGTACCGGACCGCGGCGATACCAACCATCGAGACGGGAAAAATGAGACACATCGGCGTAGAGGTGAGTGATGCTGATGGACACTTTTATCGTCGTTGACGTCTTGAAATGGTTCGAATTGTCGACGGACCTGCAGCATGTGGTGATTTCTCGCAATTAAAAGATAACCAATTTTTAGGTCTGAGTCACATTAGGGCTTGTTAGCGTCAAAAACTGGATGGGTATGATACAGCGTACTTGTAAAGTAAATCACTGTCTTCAAAAGCTTGTTTCGCTTTTTACTTGAGAATGTGACGCTTATAATGATTAAATTTAATAAAGTATAATTTCATTTCACGATATCGTACAGCAAATTTATGCATAAATTAATATGAATATATTTCCTTTTCGAACAAACTATCGCATGTTAGTCAAAAAGATTATTGGTGCGGTTTCATAGCACCCTGACCAATTAAGTCTCAAATCCGTCTTCCTCTTTTATGGGTGATCATTTTCGCGATAATATTTATTGTTCTGAAGATTATCTATTGCATAGCTTAACAATTTTAGATAGTGTATGTTTTTTCATGATTGTACATATAGGGGAAATGTTCCTATCTCCATCTCACTAATATGTTCACTAATATGTTCCATCGTACTGCTAAACAAAGAAATATGGCAACAAATTCGTTGCTTTTTTTGCCAACTTTGTTCGCGATGAGATGAATGAAGATCGAGACAGTTCCCCTATTTCTATTCGATTTAGGATAACTTGGCACAGAACTTGGAGAACAATGCACAGTAACATGATACAAATACAAAACTTGGCAAAACTGTTGAATGGATGCCATTTTCCATCATTTCAAATACGCACCCTTATTGAAAGCTTTAAAACTCGTAGAGATCCAAGTGATAAAAAGTCAAATTATCACTGTTATCGATTTTCAAAGGATTCGCGCTCTAGGTTTGGGAATTTGGGCTCATTAGTACTTGCTAAGCTGCGGAGGATAACGGAGCTAAGTAGGAGAAATACCTGTCTAGCATACTGGAGTCGTGGGTTCAAATCCCACCGAAGGAAGTTGCTACCTCCAATACATTTTTCGAACTGAATCTTTCATACTAACTTGATACTTGATGGGCTACAGCTCTTCGACGAACCTGCGCCGAATGAAGTATCCTTCTGCACTAGACTCGATCCTGGGCCAATTGCTTTCAGTCGCCTTGAACATTGAGCGCCCACAGTTCCTATTCAACTGTAAAAAGACAACGTGTACGCGCCCTTCCACGAAGCCTACGGCCTATTCCGGGTTCTCTACTAAATATTATCTTCGGTTGACGTTCTTCCGGCATACAAACAACGTGACCGGCCCACCGTAGGCTGCCGTGTTGAATAAGCTTAATAATATCCAGCCCTTTATACACCTGGTACAACTCGTGATTCATGCGACGCCGCCAGATACCGTTCTCTTGTTTACCGCCGAGTATTGTCCGCAGCACCTTACGCTCAAACACTCCGAAAGCTCTCCGATCAGCCTCCCTCAACGTCCATGTTTCATGGCCGTATAAAGCCACCGGATGAATCAGAGTAGTATACAGCGCGAGTTTGGTTTCGTTTGCAGACTACGGGATTTAAGCTGATTACGAAGTCCGTAATAAATCCTATTTGCAGCTGCAATACTCCTTTTCACCTCGCGGGTAACATCATTATCGCACGTCATTAATGTTCCAAGATACACAAATTCTTCTAACACTTCAAATGTTTCCCCATCCAGCACCATTTCGCTATCACCACCACTAATGAACACACGTTGATTGCCAGCGACCATGTACTTCATTTTGCTGGTATTGATCGTGAGTCCAATCCTCGCTGTCTCTCTCTCCTAAAAGGCACAAAAGCCTCTTCCACGGAACGGCGATCAATCCCGATAATATCGATATCGTCCGCAAATCCCAGGAGCATATTCGATCTTGTGATAATGGTACCGCTTCTTTGCACACCAGCTCTCCTAATCGCTAGCTCGAGCGCTATATTGAACAGTAGATTCGAGAGTGCATCACCCTCATTGTTTTTCAGCTCTTTAACAGCTTTTTTAACCTCATATAGTGTAGGCGACTCCACAGCTTGTCCATCGTCGCTAATATTATTTTATTCTGTTCACCGATGCACTGTCACTTCCACTGTTCAACAAAGTCTCGAAGTGTTGCTTCCACCTGGCAGCCACTTCGGTTTTATCTGTCAGCAAATTCCCTTGTTGGTCGTTGCACATGACGGGAGATGGCGCTGTTTTTCTCCGCACGCCATTGACAGACTCATAGAACCTCCACATATCGTTTTGCTACATTTTTCCTGCGCCTCGCTAATCACTTGTTCTTGTACCGATTCTTGTTTCCTTGTACCGATCTCCATTCGATCGGGTACCCGACACCAACATCCGGGTTCTGGAAACGTTCTTCTCGTCTGTCACTCTCTGACACTCCACATCGAACCAATCGGTCCTGGGTCGCCTCTGTGCAGTGCCTACCACTTCTCGTGCTGTTGTGCTCACCGCTCCATGGATCGACTCCCATAGATCGTTGATGTTGTCGCTAACGTTGATTGCACTTATCCGTTCGTTGAGCTTCTGGCGGTATTCAGCCGATACTCCTTCCGCCGACAATCGCTGGATATTGTAACGCATCGTTCGCTGTGATTTTTCGTTTGGTACAGTTGACAACCGTGATCGAATTTTACTGACAACGAGGTAGTGATCAGAGTCAATGTTCGGACCTCTGAATGTCCGCACTAGGCTTTGAAAGCGTGAGTGAAGCGGACGAACATTGATCTAATTCAATCATAGCATCCAATGCCAGTGAGTGAACAGCTTTGCTCAGATGTATACCAAACAAAGATTATGAGCGATCGTTGCTGCGTAAACAAGGAGCAACATAGTTCGCCAAGCCAAACTTGGTATGGTATCCAGGGAAGCTACGACTGGAGCATTTGTGTTACGCTTGCTCTACTAGAATAAACCCAAAACACATTAGGTGTTCTGCTTTATTCACTTTGCTTTGAAGTTGCTGGGATGGAAGAGAGAAAGTATCAAAGCCTCCCATACAGTGTATCCGAGTTCCATTCTCATAGCGGACTTGATTTTCCAAATGTCGGAAAAGATTTTTCTAACAGCGTGTGGTAACAACACTCATTGTTAGGTTACCAAGTGATTTGCCTCGCTCAGTTGTCTCCCATTGGTGAGCGATGAAGATCTTCAAACATTAATAAACGAACGCCAAATTTGAACGATCTAGAAAGCATCAGCGATTAGACCGCAGGAGAGCATCAAGTTGGCATGAATTTAGCCGATTTTTACTCATGATTTGATTTTTTTCAATGCCTGGTCCGCACATCGATAACATCCGAGAAATGACGCCCATCCTCCAGAACATGGTCTATCTGGTTGCAAGTTTTACCATTTGGGTGTCTCCAGGTGTGCTTTCGGATATTCTTTCATGCAAGGTAGGTGCTATTGATGGCCATCCCTCTGGCAGCAGCGAAATTGACTAGCCGTAGGCCGTTGTCATTGGTAGCGAAGTGAAGGCTCTCCCTACCAATTATGGGACGGAAAAAGTCCTCTCTACCGATCTGAGCGTTAGCGTCTCCGATAATACTTTTCACCTCATTCTTTGGGCACTCTCCATAGGCTTTATCAAGACATTCATAAGACGTGTTCTTCACGTCACGCCGCGAAAGCGACGATACCATGTTGTTCTTCGCGCGGCCACTTGTTCGATAAAAAGACCAAGTTCGGCCACAGGGCATGACCTCCGGTATGACTCATGAAACCGACTCCGATCTTTAGACCACCTCTTTTTTGCGCCTGAACTAGCCATCCTTGAGTCCACGCGCCACCTTCTGTGTAGCTCCGAGACGATTTGGGCGATAGCCGATAAAACGGCGTTCCAGCCAACTTTATCTTTACACATCCTCCGAACTAGGTTGTCCGGGGTAGTGTCCAGACCACATGTGGCAAGCATGTGGTCACGCATTGCGCGAAAACGTGAGCACACGAACAACACGTGTTCCGCCGTTTCCTCTAAACCAGCGCACACCAATCACTCGGGCGAGGCCGAGCAAGCCAGTTGCATTACCTGCACTGTGATTTTGCAGCACCCTTAAACGCCGGGCACATCGAACCCTCCATGGGGTGCTTGCTGTTCACAGCTTTGCTGGAACAAATCAAACAATTGAGAGGGTTCGTGCAGCATTGTGCCTTATGTCCCTCCAATCCGCAGCGTCCTCAGAGATTGCTTCTGTCAGGGCCTTTGCAGTCCCATTGCTTGTGCCCCGGTTCCAGGCACTTGAAGCTTCCCAGCCCCACTACTCTTGTTCGGAGTAGTAACCCTCCGCGTTTTGGAGCGGCCCCCAGGGAGCTCATCCCCTGGAGACTGTCTCCCCCGTTTTTGTGTCTGCTCCGTTGGAGCAGTCACCCCCGACGTGCACGCAAATACTTGAGCCTCAGTCTGGGTAGATTTTGGCACCACTGTCCTCGCTGGCACGCCCTCGGTCGATTCGACCTTGGCCGAGTCCGCGAATCCTTGGACCTCAGTCTGGGTAGACCTCGACTCCACGGATTTCACGGGTTTACACCCTCCCTCTCCAGCTTGGCATCCAGCATCGACTTTCGAAGTTTCAGCAAGCTCCTCTTGAGTTCCTTACTGATATTATGCTTCGATGACGCAAAGTCGATGATGGCGTCCAGCTGTTCCGTCGCCACCTCGAAGGCCGAAAGCCCATCGCGTTTGCGGTTCATCGCCTTCACAAGCCATGGGCCGTCTATAACCTCTACCGGCGGAACCTGGGAGATGGTTAAGTGACCCACGCTGGCGCTGCGCACTGAGCTGCCGACTATTGCCTCTGGCCTTCTAGGCGGAGACCTGAACAACCCACCTCTTGCGAAAGGGGTTGTCGCCTACACTACTACCACTAATTGAAGAATTGACTTGGTTTTCCATTTGAAGCGTGAGAGAAAACGTGGAAGCGTGAAATTGGAACTTGTGAGGACCAGAGCTGTGTAGGTCGCATCTTCCCAGATGTCAACTCACCATTTCGCAGCCCCTGGCATAGTGTATCCATTGTATTGTACTTGTTACACAAATTTCACAGACCGGACCGGGAATCAAACCCAGCCACCCGCAGTATGATCTTCCTTTGTAGCCGCGAATCTTACTGCACGGCTGAGGAGGGCCTTCTATAATATCCATATTATGAGAAGGTTAGTCAAGATTAACTTTCGATTTTTTTACTCTTTCTGGTTAGACTTTTTGAAAAATGCTTGTCGCTGTCATAAAGGTAGATGAAAAGATTCGGTTTTGTTTTTAGTTCATAACTTTGGCCCTAGTTTGTATGATCTTGTAATCTTGTAATCTTGTAATATCAACGCACCCTCTGACCATAGCCTATCTGCGTTGTATTTAAATACCGCTGAGCGATACGTCTACTGGGCAACACGTCCGGTGTGCACTGCACTAAGATCTCCTTAGATGCAACCGGACCGAGATCTTACTTAAGGCTCCGAAGGGTCCGTTTCGTTGTGATATGTTGCCACAAAATAGAAATATATGCACTTGCTTTTCTAATCTACGGGAATATTTAAATTTACTAATGATATTGATTAGTGACAAGTAAATTCATTCATCGATCAGATTAGAACGAGCTCAGTGCAATTAAAATATAAACGCAATACTTATCTGCAATTCACAGAAGATGTTGGGATTGTCCTTGAAGTAATCACGTTGTGAACACAGAACTCCTGTATTGACGGTGGTTGTTATGAATATGAATACCACTGCTGATACCGGAACTATAAGATTTTCTTCATCACTAGTCGTCTGGAAAGAGGTAGATAAAGAATTGGGCCGCTTTCACTGCCGGCCCGCAAAACATTAGTAAGTAATTAGTCTTACTACAAAGACAAAAATACAGGTCTAAGAATTCTGACTTATTAATGGATATCACACATGCCCATCTGATACTCAACTTAACCAAAAACATATCCTCAATACTTAATAAAACGATAACTGTATATAGTTTCTATTATTGTCCATATATACCTACTATTCAATCTAGGATTCCAAATCGGATAAATTAATTCAGTTCCTAACTAAAAGCTTATCCTCAACGCTTTGGCTGTCAATAGTCTCCACAATATGAGCTTACACCCTCTCCTGGGCTGTGCGACGCTGAAAAACATGCTCCTAACGTTTGATGCCTAAAAAATAAAAATAATTTAACTAATTACACTAAATCTTACACTTTTGATCGAACCCGGCTGACATTCGCGTTAAACAATGTGTTCCATGAGTGCTGATCACTCATGATAATGCCCCGAATCGGCGAATAAAATGCAGTTTAACGCAGAGTTTAAACCCTCTCTTGCGCTAAGTAATGCTGAAAACCTAACTTCTAGGAATTTGATTCGTCAAACAAATTATACTGAAATTGGTGCGTGGCAAAATAAGTTATACTATTAGCTAATTTAGTTAAACCCTGACTACCCCACATTATACTGGCCTGTTTGGAGTCATCCAGTGGCACTTGGTCTTAGCATTCGTTTTCTTTTTAAATTCTATAACAATTGCCACGCTTACCCCCATATTAGTATTATGTAGAACGAATGCTTGACTATTACTATACTAAGTATAGTAAAAGACCGGAAGTAATAATTGGGCCAGCCACCACCAACTTTGGCCCTAGTTTGTATGATGTCGACAAATTTCTACACCAATGAAAAGTTAGACGAACAACTTTACTACATGCGAAGAAATCAACTTAATTCTTGAACCTCCTATATCTTGCAGACGATTTGAAAAATTTTGTTGACAATTTCGCAAACTTGGATATTTCAATTTTGTATTTCGGTCGGAGAATCAAAGAAAATGAATGAGTTAATGACTCAGTTCATGGGTGGTGGGTTGCAGATCTTTGGTGTCTTGGTAACTCCTGCTCTATAGGAGGTTCTGGAAACAGACAAAAAAATCTACAACATGCACTTTTCAGGGTCGTTATTGCTTGGATGTTCACCAGAGGAATTTCTCGCTATTAGGTGAACTGTCAAACCACTTATATATATATTATCTCTTATATTAATATCTCTCCAGCCATCTTCAAGAGACGCTGCGCCTAACTGCTCTTCCGTTGGGAGTGCCACTTCCAGCTGCTGCGCGTAGTCTTGGGCTAGTCTATCGTCTTGTAGCCGCCCAATGTTTAGCCGCGGCGGACGACTCCTTATTATTTTGTTGAAGAACATATTAGATTAAACACTACACTCTAGTGTCAGAAACCCCTAGTTTTTATTTCTGTGATGTAACTATTTGTGTAGTGTGTATCATAAACGTTTCCACTCTGTAAGGAGAGGATCTACTTTGGTAGCACCCACTATAGACCAGTGCATGATGACGTAGGTTGACAGTTCACAGAGCTATTTCACCAGGACTTAGTCTCCGGCGAAGCATCCGATAAAATTGTTTGAACATTTTATTCGCATGTAGATTTCCTTTGCGACTGATTTCATGCTGAATGCAAAGAATATCACTGAAATACTCGGATCACAGCAATTTTAAACTAATAAATATGAATTTTAATTTTCCTCTCATCAATTTTTCTTCTAACACTTTGTAAACAAGCTCTATGAACTGTCAAAATAAGTGAGATTAAGTTAGAGTTTGCATTGGTCTATGTAGCTATTACTAGGGATCCTATAGGATCCCTAGCTATTACCGTCCTTAGCATGTATTAAGCAGCCACATTCCAACCAAATGCATTGATTATTTAATAATTTGTGCAACACTGAAAACCTACAGATACCAACCTTCTACTAAAAACGTAGTAATTTGGTTAGAAAAAGTCTGATTATCAAACATTGGGGCAGCAAAAAGGCCGCTGTTTGAATAGGTCTTCTTCCTTTCTGCAGTTGATTAAACATTCCGAAAGCTAAAGTTTAAACATAGACAACACGTTCTTTAGGTTTACTTGGCGTTAATAGTAAAGGCAAAGGAATGTCTACTGAAATGCCTTTCAAATATTTCACATAAAAGTATACCATAAAGTGATATAATTGTGATATTAAATTGTAATTCCTACTTCGATGACCAGATTTTGACGTGCGAAAGTCTCATGTGTCGCTGTTATCGGGGCGCGTGACATTGAATGTCAACAGGTGTGTACTTGAAAATGTGTAATAAAGACAAACAACCAAAAGCGAACGAACACAGTCCGCAGTCACTTGCTCCGTACATTCAGTTATTGGGTCGCTAAAAAAGGCAATGTGTGGAGCAATTTTCCCAGTCTGATTCGTTTACCTCGTCGTTAATTTTTTTTATTGTTTTTTTTTGCCATTTTCATTGGACACTAAATGTAATGAAAGCGTGCGCGATGTGGACCTCAAATGATTCATGTTTAGGGTATAAATGTTCGATACATACAAATATTTGTGTCTCTGTTTTAGTTTTAGTTGATTTACAGGTTTCGATGAAACGAAATCATGTGATTTTCTGGCCAAATAAGCTATTTTTTTTACTATTTTTCATGAGGATCACATTCACCATGCTTCTCTGAGTGAAAGTTCAAGATTCACAATTAAGTAACTATCAGAACAGTTGCGTGTCACGTTTTGCTTACACTACTATTGATCACTGAAGAAGAAAAAATGGCAAAACGACCGTATTTCACGGGCTGCCAATGTTATAGTAATGAAAGGGTGGTATATTCTAATTGGTGGCCGAAACAACCCAAATTCTAACAGTTATCTGCTAGATCTAGCCATGTTGTAGGACCTACATTGCATTGCTCAGGTATTGAATTATTAAAAGTTTGAGATTATATTCCATGATGTTTTCAAACATTCTTGTCAAAGTCACAGAAATGTTTAAACAATTTCCTCTTCAGCAATGAGCCAGCCTAGGGCTGCAAGTCTCTCTAATGAAGATACAAAAAGAGGTTCCAGAACTTTTGTTAGTGAATTGCATAAGTTCATGAATTTAGGGTTTTCATTAAATCAAAAGGAACTTACAAAAGTACTCTCGATCTTCTTGAAATATTACCGATACCCATGAATTTTTCAACGGGTTCTTATGGACTTCCATGCACCAAGACTACAAAGAAATATGCATAAATTCTTTTTTTTTTTCAATGACTAAGATATGCACTAGTCCGGAAATCGTGTGCGGTGGAATTTGTTGTAATTTGTGAACCAGCGTGATGATTTACTTCTACCTTTCGTTTGTTTTTCCCACAAATTATTGCTGGTTTTCCAGGATTTCATCTAAATTTCGCAGGGAAAACTTTTTCTAGAATATTTTAAGTTAATTGCCTATATTTCCGGTATTGACCACCCACGCTCACAATGTCTGAAACTCGATGTGCATATGCACAACATGTGAAAGATTTAGTTCGAACAATATATTGGAGGTAACCACTTCCTTCGGTGGGGTTTGATCCCACGACCCCCGTGCGCTAGACAGATGCTTTCTCTACTAAGCTACAAATGATCTACGTCGTCCTCCGCGGGTATAGGAAAGCTTCCAATTAATAACCGTGGAAAAGCTAATAGAACTAACACAAGTTTAAAAGCAGGCCAAGTTCCAGTTGGAATGTATAGTCATTCAAGAAAATTCATGGTTCTACTCAAATGGGCTTTTCCCTGCTCCAAATAAACAAATAAACAAATGTTAGATATTACTAGCCGAGAAATCCGCGAAATTTGATGTTGGCCGCGAAATTTAAACATTTTCGCGAAAAACCGCAAAATTAACATATCCCGTCAAAATTTAATTCCATTCTATTGCCACAGTCGATTTCTTGACCTAGTCAATACCAACTCGACAAAAAACGCATTTTTTGACGTCTCGAAAATATTTTTTTTTTAAAGTGCAAAGTCCGAAATTGGTAGAATGTTGAGCTAAAATTGAATTGAAGAACAATTTTGTTTTTCTTTCAAATTTTAAAAATAGTTGGAGACGTTAAAAATATTGGTACTTTAGGCAAGTTAGAGATTCTCAAAGGGTTACTACCGAATTGCATTCACATGACCTGCAATACTCACAATATGGGATTGCTTGGCGAAGTTTGGAGAAAAAAGTCTCCCAACGTTGATCGTCTCGTGGCATGTTTCAAATCTATTTTTTCTCATTCGGCCTCTTTCCGCTTTCCTCAGCTCTTCAAAATAACGGTGAAATATTTGTCTATTCCTGGAAACTCGGTAGATGCTGAACGTAGTGACTGCCAGTACAATTTAATCAACACTTCCCAGCGCCAAAAGTTGACGAAAAAAAAATTGGCTTTTGACCAGTAATACAAAGAAATAAAAAAAAATTGAAATTTTTAAACGCAACAATTTAAATAAATATGGAATCTTCATTGTCTTTTTTTGTACCAAATTACCGCGAATTTTCTGAATTGGCAGCCCGCGAAATTTTGAAAATTTTGCCGCGAATTTCCACCTAGAGATGTCGCAAATTAATCGATTCATCGTTGTGATAATCGATTAATTTTGAATCGATTATTACCCAACGATTGATCGATTCAATAATCGAGATGAATCGTGAGTAATCGATTAGTTACTAATCGATTAATCAGAATTTTACGACATCATAAGGATGTCGAAAATTAATTGATTATTTCGATTAATCGATTCATCGTTGTGATAATCGATTAATTTTGAATCGATTACTATACAATGATTAATCGATTCAATAATCGACAAGAATCAAGAGTAATCGATTAGTAACTAATCGATTAATCGGGATTTTACGACATCTCTATTTTCACCACCCCTAGATATCACCCTAAATCAGTTCTCATTATCGCTACAGGTTGTGAAAAACATTACTTGCGATATGCTACATATATCGTGAGTGAATATAGAGGTTATAAGTGTGAGTTTCAATCCCTGGATTTCAGTGATCCTATCCAGCTTTCCACCCTCGGTAATGGCGGCTTGTCGGTGTGTAAAAATCAATCAGTTACTGTTTTTTTTTGACACTAGCTGGAGGAAAACTCACTGACGAAAAGGCCTTTTTCACTTCCCCTCTCACGCCCGTTTCAAATCACTCAGAGACTGAGTGAAATTGTACTGCCGTCTCTTTTTTTCCTCTTTTTCCCTCCCTTTTTTCCCTCCCTGTTACTCAATTTTCGTACTCAAATTTTTAGTAGTTCCACTTTTCACGAAAACTGAGTAACATTTCCGTGGGAAAAAAGAGACAGCAATACAATTTCACTCAGTCTCTGTGTGATCTGAAACGGGCGTGCTCCCAGGAACGCCAATGAGCTTTCCTCCAGCTAGTGTCAAAAATTACAGTGACCGATTGATTTTTACACCCCGACAAGCCGCCATTACCGAGCGTGGAAAGTTGGATAGCCTTTATCTACACCGAGAAAATTCTTTATATCTTATATATAAAAATGAAATGGTCTGTGTTCGTATCCGCATAACTCGAAAACGACTGGATGGATTTTATTCATTCCTTCAGCAGATATTTTCGTTATCGTTTCCGACGGGTTTATATGATATTTCCCCATGCGAAAATCACGGGTAAGATGGAGTAAATCGTGAAAAACTAAAATTAAGAATCGTATGGAAATTTTGCATGGGAAGTTCACAACGCGCATTTTCGCCTACTATGCAGGACAACGTCTGCCGGGTCAACTAGTTGAATATATTTGTCGCACACATAAATTTTTGCAATTTGGCGACCCAAATATATGCAATTTGTACCCACACATAAATTCAATAACTGCATATTAGAGACCACACATACATTTTATTTGATTATAGATTATATTTGTACTTCGCGTGGAGAGTGGTTATGTGTGCACTAATTAGAATCATGAATTAAATTAATGGATTTTTGCCAATAAAAATTTGTGGAATTTTTGCAGTGTACATTTAGTGTACGAATGGCCAAATATTACAGTGCAAATTCGTTGCATTGCATCTTTTGGTTATGGACAATCGTCAAATTTGAAACAAAACAGGCAATTTTTTATTTTGTGTGCGCCCTACAATACACAATGGATTGTCTGATCTATAAATATTCGTTAACCACTGGTGAAGCTGCGGTAATAAGCGGAATGTTCTCACGCAACACATATGTACTTGTGTGTTGCCAGTTAACTATGTGAACTACCTTTCTCCGCCAAATGCGGCTCTGTCCGCTGCGGTCATATCTACCTCCAGCTGCCGAAGCTAGACAACACCCAATGAATGGTTTTCCCTTTCCGAACTTGAGATACAAAGCCGCGCGTGCAAACAGCTGGACCGGTTGGGTAGTGGGCTTAGAGCTGAGAAAATCGACGGTTGGTTCCCATCTATAAATTTTTCATTATCACACAAAAGTGCTGAGCTTTTCTCATGTCATACAATTGCTCCGGTTGGTTGGCGAGTTCATTGATTGTTATGCAGCCTGTAAGCATTCCGTGAGTCCGGATGTCGAGGTTGCGATGTAACGGAAACAGGCTACATTTATTTGCATGATACAATGGTGTTCAGCAGATAAAGTTATTCATATATATCATGATGCGTTGTTTATCAATGATTACAAGAAACGTAAGTATAGCTCATGTACACAATTGAATGCGACTATAAATCTGAACACCAAGACCACTTTGTTAGGGGCCCTCCTTAGCCTAGCGGTAAGATGCGCGGCTATAAACCAAGACCATGCTGAGATGGGCTGGGTTCGATTCCCGGTGCCGGTCTAGGCAATTTTCGATTTGGAAATTGTCTCGACTTCCGTGAGTGTATCGTGTTCGAATGCATACGTGGTAACTGAATGAACACTAAGCAGCGAGGCGGCAATGTCCCAGTGGTGAATGTAATGCCAACAACAAGAAGAAGAAGATATATAGCTATATATGGAGACGAAGAATCAGAATGAAATTTTTTTGGCTCTAACGCCCTATTCAAATGTTGGTCTAGATATTTCTCGCTTAAGAGGACCTAAGTAACATTTCAATTAATTTAAGTACTGAAACAAATGTTACTTAGGTCCTTTTGAAAAGTGAAGCGAGTGAAAAGTCTTTTCATCAATTAATTTAAGTACTGAAACAAATGTTACTTAGGTCCTTTTGAAAAGTGAAGCGAGTGAAAAGTCTTCTGTTACTAGTTTTTCAATATGTTATTACCTGCTTTAATTTTAAAATTGATTTTTTTTTCTTGTGGAACCGCACACCGGGAATCGAACCCAGCCACACTCAGCATGGTCTTGCTTTATAGCCGCGCATCTTACCGCTAGGCTAAGGAGGGCCCCATATAGCTAGATATATATGTAGATCAGAAATCAGAAGGAATTAATTTTGCCTGTTACGCCCTTTTTAAATGTTGGTCTGTAGCTATTAAACAACCTAGCAGCGATGATGCCTTTCTCGTGCATTATAATATGTATTGTGAAAAATCACATTAGAAAGGTCGAAAATGCACTTTAGGAGAATAGATCGCATTTTCTATCATTTTGCATGTTTTTGCACTAATCAATATACATCGCTATCATTCTTAAAAAAATCCATTTTGAATTTTTTCTTTCAAAAAACAATGATTTTTCAAGAATTTCGTAATGCATATGCAATGTCCGATCCAATTTTCAATAGCAAACAATTGGACAGGTTATCTGTCACATTACAAGCACTCATGGTGGGATTGTTTGCATTGTTTTGAAATTTCAATTTCTAATGCATTTTAATAGATTTGAGCAAACAAAGATGACCAGTCGATAAAAAGAATATCTTTACTGATTTTAGTGATGGAAGTTATAATCATAACATCAATCAAGCAGAGACTGTTTGTTTACAATATTTTATTTTTCTTTCAAGGAATAAAAATTCATGAAAATTTAGCTAAATTTCTTTCATCCTTTATGTTTTCCATAAGAGCGAGAGAGAGAGCTAAATGTAAATATCGCGTAACTTCTCACAATGAAAATGAAAATCTCAGTACTGGCATTGATTACTATTACAGTGTTCAGTTCAATCAAAGTTAATTGCCTATTTCCGGGGATTAAACCACCCGACTTGGACGTTAATTTACAATGTTATGAAAACTCATATGTGAATATATCATGTGAAGATATTGATTTGAATGTATTGGAGGTAACTGATCGATGGGATTGAACCTGACCAGTACGCTAGACTGGTGCTTTAACCAACTAAGCTATGAAGGTCCTCCATCGGCCTTCGCAACCTAGCGCTAGGTTGCAAATGCCGACGGAGGTCCTTCGTAGCTTTGTTGGTTAAAGCACCAGTCTAGCGTACTGTAGGGTCATGGGTTCGAGTCCCATCGAAGGTAAAGTGGTTACCTCCAATACATTTTCCAAATCAATATCTTCCACATAACGTACATATTCACATATGAGTTTTCATAAAATTACAGTGTTGTTCGTTTTAGGTAACACATGATATGTACTTTCTTTAATTTCTAAAAATAACTTTTATTTCCATTTCTGATGCCACCAAAGGGAATCGCAAACAATGGTATTATGTAATAACTGAAATTGTCGTCTTTGTTATTACACAATACCATTGTCACGAGACGAGCCAGCCTTGAGCTGAAAGTCTCGTTAATAAAGACAAAAAAAATACCATTGTCGAAATAGTGCTTTTACTAGAAAAAAAAAGAATATTGTGCACTTTATTAAAAAAACTTCTTCGAGAGAACTCTTTACAGTTTGCAAATAAAAAAATACCTCTAGGTTGGGTTTATAAAACGTTCTTAAATCTTGATTCCAATTTTTCAAAGTGGGTTTCAATTTAATCTTAATCGTTTTTATTTAATTTATTTATTTGATTCTTATCTACGCTGACGATGTTAAAATTTTCATCCCAATTCCCAATACGCCGTTCCGAGGACTGCTGGAATCTTCAATGAAATCTTGATCCGTTTCTCAAATTTCTGTTCGAAGTTTGGCCTAAAAGTTAATGTATCAACATGTAGTGTAGTATCTTTCTCCAGAAAGATTAACACAATTAATTTTGATTACCGGGTGAATACAATGCTTATTAATCGGAAAACATGTATAAATCACTTAGGAATTGAATTGGATCGTGGTTTAACTTGGTTTTGTTAATCACACAGAAAGAGTGATTGCGAAAGCAAGCGCAATGTTTGGAATGATCAAACGTCTGGGACAGGATTTTGATGATCCCTATACTATAATTGCCCTCTACATCGGATTGGTCTGTTCAAGTATAGAGTATGCAGCCCCATAGTTTGGCAACAGTCAAGAATCGAAAGCATACAAACAAAAATTTGCTTTGAAATCTTGGCTGGTGCTGGATGCTTATTGACGGAAAATATGTTTCTTCTTGCTAGTTAGGACAAGTTACATTTTACCAAGGAAGAGTAGGTTTAAGATATTCTCGACAATTTAAAATTCCCACTCTGGGTGGCTTATACCCTGAATGTAGGAAATTAACTTTGATTGTACTGCATAGTTTTTAGTTGATTGACCAATGAATGCGGTAAGACGCGCGGCTACAAAGCAAGACCATGCTGAGGGTGGCTGGGTTCGATTCCCGGTGCCGGTCTAGACAATTTTCGGATTGGAAATTGTCTCGACTTCCCTGGGCATAAAAGTATCATCGTGCTAGCCTCATGATAATACAAATCCAAAAATGGTAACCTGGCTTAGAAACCTCGCAGTTAATAACTGTGGAAGTGCTTAATGAACACTAAGCTGCGAGGCGGCTCTGTCCCAGTGTGATGTAATACCAATAAGAAGAAGACCAATGCATGCATTTTTAGAATTAGATAATGAACATGCTGCCTACCATCAAATAAATAAAATCGTTGTCCTTTTTATTTTGATTCTCTGTTGTCCTTCGACCAAAGGACGCAATCTGCATATGTAGGATCATGTTGGTATCCACACGAAGAAAGGGAATCCACATGCATACATTGACCGACACTCTGCAATTAAGGTCTCATGTTCCGCTCACATACTGGTGTCTACCGCGCATGGCATGTTGAATTACATTATTTTCTCTTTTAGCAAATATGTTAGTTTTTTCAGTTTACCTATAGCTGGATGTTATTTGTTTTCGGAACGGTTTAAATTGCTTGCCCCAGCCCCAATAGCAGCTGGCATATATTGAACGTTGCTTCATGTCGCCACCATATGTTCGATGGCTGTCAATGGTTGTTGAAAAAAAGAGAGAATCCATTCTTGTTGGCTGCATTTTGTTGTTTATTCGTTCAGGTTGACTGAATATTGTAGCTTTCTGCAGGACCCTGATGGCGTATAGAGTTACTTGGAACACGTTGTTGGGGAGCCAGGGAGCCACCATAGATTAGTTTTACTTTAGTTTGCTTTCGAAAATATAATATCCAATTCAATACATAATGAAGTAATTGAAGTTTATTCAATACACTAGATGTCCTATTCTGAATAAAATAAAAACGTTAATAAATTTCTAAACGGTGGAATTTCAATATCTAAATATCACTTGAGAGTTCATACAACTTGCACTTCGACCAGAGATAGGAAAAATCAAATTTTCAGAAAATCGAGGTTGATTACCACTTAGACGCGTTCTTACTTTTAACCCTTCATAAGGCAGTGGTAAATATATTGTCACCAACAAATGATATGTTTTTCTTTTTATTATCAAGAGCTCTTCTTATTTTTTTCCATTTTAACATTCCCAAATGAATTTGAGTCATAAACATATTTGAATTATCAATTTGAGAGCAGTTTTTTTACGAACAGATCGTAAGTTTCGAAGGAAAGAAGGATTTTCAGTTGTTCATTTCATTTATTTAGTTTACATCTAAACAGATAACACTGAATCAACAATTTGACGCCACAATACACGGTTCAAGGCCGCATCTCTCCATCCTCGAGTGCGCCCCACGCTCGCCAAGTCGTTTTGCATCTGGTCTGCCCATTTCGCTCGTTGCGCTCCACGCCGTCTCGTACCTGCTGGATCGGAAGCGAACACCATCTTTACAGGGTTGCTTTCCGGCATTCTTGCAACATGCCCTGCCCATCGTACCCTTCCTGGTTCAGCTACCCTCTGGATGCTGGGTTCGCTGTAGAGCTGGACAAGTTCGTGGTTCATCCTTCGCTACCACACACTATCTTCTTACACACCGCCAAAAATGGTCGTAAGCACCCGTCTCTCGAATACTCCGAGTGCTTGCAAGTCCTCCTTGAGCATTGTCCATGTTTCATGTCCGTAGAGGACTACCGGTCTTATCAGCGTCTTGTACATGACACATTTGGTGTGGTGGCGAATCTTTTTTGACCGCAGTTTCTTCTGGAGCCCGTAGTAGGCCCGACTTCCACAGATGATGCGCCTTCGTATTTCACGACTAACACTGTTATCAGCCGTTAGCAAAGATCCGAGGTCTTTGACGCATTCACCACCAGTCCAACTTTTGTTGCTTCACGTTTCAGGCGGGTGTACAGTTCCGCCATCTTTGCAAATGTTCGGCCGACAATGTCCATGTCATCCGCAAAACAAATAAATTGACTGGATCTGTTGAAAATCGTACCCCGGCTGTTACAACCGGTTCTCCGCATGACACTTTCTAGCGCAATGTTGAACAACAGGCACGAAAGTCCATCACCTTGTCCTGCGTGTTTCTTGAGAACGGCACAGCTGTTCCATCTCCTCGCACTCCACTTCTTCCAGGCGGCGTTTTTTCTCCTGAAAAAGGCGGGTCTGCTGTCTCCGCTTCCGTCTATAACGTTCCACGTTCTACCGGGTACCTTGCTGCAGCACGACCGCTCGCGCTGCGTCCTTCTTCTCCAGAATCTGTCTGCACTCTTCGTCGAACCAATCGTTCCGTCGACTTCGTCCCATATACCCGACGTTGTTCTCCGCTGCGTCGTTAATGGCTGCTTTGACTGTATTCCAGCAGTCCTCAAGATGGGCCCCATTGAGCTCACCCTCTTCCGGCAACGCTACCTCGAGATACTGCGCGTATGCAGTGGCGACATCAGGTTGCTTCAGTCGCTCTAGGTCGTACCGCGGCGGTCGTCGGTACCGAACATTGTTGATGACGGATAGGTTTGGGAGCAATTCAATCATCTCCAGATAGTGGTCAGAGTCGATGTTAGCACCACGAGATGTCCTGACGTCGATAATGTCGGAGAAGTGCCGTCCATCAATCAGAACGATTTGTGATTCTGTTTGCAGTGGTGATCTCCAAGTGTAACGATACGGGAGGCTGTGTTGGAAGTACGTGCTGCGAATGGCCATATTCTTGGAGGCGGCGAAATCAATTAGTCGTAGGACGTTTTCTTTCTTCAGCCGATGAGCGCTGAACTTCTGGTCGGTCTAAACTCCTCCTTTTGGCCAACCTGAGCGTTCAAATCTCCTATGATTATTTTGACGTCGTGGTTTGGGCAGCTGTCGTACTCACGTTCCAGCTGCGCATAGAATGCGTCCTTATCATCATCAATGCTTCCGGAGTGTGGGCTATGGACCTTGATTATGCTGAAGTTGAAGAATCGGCCTTTGATCCTCAACCTGCACATTCTTTCATTGATCGGCCATCACCCGATCACGCGCCTTTGCATATCGCCCATCACTATGAAAGCTGTTCCCAGCTCGTGTGTGTTGCCGCAGCTCTGGTAGATGGTATGATTGCCTCTAAACGTTCGCACCATCGATCTCTTCCAACAAACCTCCTGCAGCGCTACGATGCCGAAGCCACGATCCTTGAACACATCGGCGAGTATGCCGGTGCTCCCGATGAAGTTGAGAGATTTGCAGTTCCACGAACCGAGTTTCCAATCGCTAGTCCCTTTTCGTCGCAGTGGTCTTCGCCGATGGTTCCGGTCCGTACTCTATTGTTGATTGTTCGTTGCTTATGTTTTTTAAAGGCTGGCTTGCAGGGCCTGACACTAAACCCCTTAAATTTCCGGAGGACCATTCTTCCTTATTCCCGGTGGACCATGGTGCACAGTTTTACTTAGAGTCCCTCGCTGGCACTCGGACGATGATCAGCCGCCCCTAACATGGAGAACAGACGCTGTTGTGAGCCGATCCTGACATGGAGAACAGACGCTCAGTAAGATTTGCCCCCCTTCCCTGACAGCATACGACCAAAGTTCCCACCGGGGTTGGTTATCCGATCTTCCCTAAGGTTGCTCGTATCCCGACCAGCACCACGGGGAGGTAGGGATAGGAGTTGCTGGGTAAAAGGCTAAGGACCGCGAGATGGGGTCTATTTTATTTCTTCAGGTACGCGAAGTACCAATGGTACGCTTTACCCAGCATTTGCCGTGTCCCCTACATAATTCACGACGTAGAAAAGAACTGCAGTTGTTTTTTTTTATTTTCGACTGAAATCGAAATAAAAAGACTTCCGTGTGTCAAACAATTTGTGCTGAATTTGAAATTTGGTTTCTATCCATTGTAGTAGTTTAATGCTTCGTATTCCTATGCAGGTCTTCTTCAGGATTAAAGGTTATATGTGGGTTTTATACAGGACTTTACGTCTTGCTTGATCAAAACCAACATATAACTTAACTCATTCCACGTCGAGCATCCGAGCGAGACGGTTGTAAGTCCGCGTACGGTCTGCTTCTCTTCTGTTTTTTTTTTTCCTGAAGTGCAGGTAGTGTTTTATTTTCCGAAAGTGTTTTGTAGCATAGTGCTTGAGTAGAAGTGGTGTTTAGCAGAAGCAGTAAAGTAGCCATTTCGTTGCTTTTGCAAGACTACGCAAAATTTTGCAGTTTCTTCGGCGTCCATCGCAAGCGCAGGCATCATCGCCTCACGCCGACAGTCATCATCCATCGTGTGTCTCCACCAACACAGACACTGCTGTCCTGCCACCATCCATCCACCCAGTTGCAGTGTTGTCTGCGGCAAGAACACCAACAACAGCGTGGTTCGCTTCGACCGCACCACCGCCCATCCAGTCCATCCAGTCAGTGTGTGCTGCCAGAACCGTTAGCCGGCGACACAGCAGTGTGAACGCAAGAATTTACTTGAGCTCCCTCTCGTTGTTCCCCTCTCTTCTCCATCTTATTGGAATAGTTTTTCCTTTTCTTTAACTCGTCTTCCCCTCTCATTAATTTGTGTGTGTGTTTTTTCGTTCAGATATTTCGTTATCTTTCAGTGATTTAATATGAATTAATTTGAATACTGCAATCAATAGCTTTCATGTTGTTCTGTTGATTGCGCTATTCAAATTAATTCATGAAAAAATGTTACTTAGGTCCTTTTGAAAAGTTAAGCGAGAATTGTTTAGTTTTAAAATAGATTGTGCCTCGCTGCAGCGGCGCATTTCGTGTCCGCAACGCGCGAAGGCGAAGTTGGCGGGGGTACTTTGATTCCATGTCAGATGTTTCGTTGCATTTGGGTGTTCCAAACCAAAATGAAATGGACACCAGCAACGCTAAAATTTCCTCTACGAGCCCCCGTCCCAAGGTCTACCCTCACGACTCTAGTGGGCCGTATGTTGTTTTCTTTCGACCCAAAGGTAAACGTTTGAATATCAGCCAGATCAGCAAAGATCTGGAAAAGCGATTTTCGTCTGTCACGACCATTGACATGGTTGGGTTCAGTAAACCTGTGTCACGGTCAGTGATCGCAAACAGGCCAACGAGATTGCCACCTGTGAGCTTTTCACTCTCGAATGTAAGGTGTATTTACCGTCAGCAGTGTGTGAGATCGCGGGGGTGGTGACGGAGGGGAGTATGACAAGCGACGATTTGAAACAAGGTTTCGGTCGTTTCAAGAACGTTTCTTTGCCTCCTGTTGCGATACTGGATTGCAAACAAATGTATTCGGTGTCGCAGGAGGGAGAGAAGCGGATTTACCACCAGAAACGGTCTATTCAGCAGCGTTCTCGGCGAAGTTACGCCGAAATGTTGAGGAAGGCCGCTTCTCCAGTCGTTTCTGACACCATCTACTCGTCTCTTCCTTTGGACGATCAAGGTGGCTCCGACCCCGAGGTTGGAAATGGGGTTCCCTTTGTTTTCAATGGCTCAACGAGGAAGAGAATAAAACAGAGCCAGCGACCCTCGAAAAAGCCTAAAAAACAGCCTCAAAGTGAGCCTCAATCCAACATGGTCAAATTCAAAGCGGGTGGAAATACTCAAAAATGTTCAACTTTTGTGGTTTCACATCGGGATGATCGAGAGTTTCCACCGCTTCCGGGAACATCTAAAATCCCAGATGCCCCAATTTTTGCGATTTCTCAGCCTAGAGAGCATAGAGCATAGAGCATAGAGAGCGAGCAGAAGAGCCCCCGAGCGCTCCAATGTTCACTCTTTCTGGCATCGTGGAGCTCATCCTCAACTTCTTTGATGCTTCCGACCCCGTGAAGAACATGGTCAAAACTGTTCTTCCTATTCTGACTCCTCTCCTGAAGCAGTTGGCTTCAAAAATGCCCCTCCTCGAGTCATTTGTATCCTTCGATGGCTAACTTAGTCAATAAGGGTAACACGATTTCGATTCTACAGTGGAACTGTCAAAGTATTCTTCCAAAATTAGATATTTTTAATTTTTTAGTTAACAAATTACAATGCGATGCTTTTGCTTTATGTGAAACATGGCTAACATCAGATGTGAACCTCCAATTTCCTGATTTCAACATAATCCGCCGCGATCGGGCAAATCGATATGGAGGGTGTCGTTAGGGATCAAAAAACAGCACTCCTTCTATAGAACCGATCTAGCGCTGATGTCTGGCAGCGAAGCTGTCGCATGTCAGGTGACTATTCGAGGAAAAGACCTCAGTATCGTCTCGATATATCTTCCTCCAAACACCGCGATATCTCGTAGAGATCTCTCGCACATCTGCTCGGTTATGCCCGATCCACGGTTGCTCTTGGTAAATTTTAACTCCCACGGAACAGGCTGGGGGGAATTGTACGACGACAACCGTTCAACAATGATATATGACCTCTGCGACGACTTTAATATGTCAATTTTGAATACAGGAGAAGTTACACGAGTGGCTCCTCCAGCAAGAGATAGCTGTCTAGATTTTTCCATTTGTTCGAGCTCATTATCGTTGGACTGTACTTGGAAGGTGGTCCAAGATCCCCATGGTAGTGATCATTTGCCGATCGAAGTCTCGATTTCCAATGGACATAATCAATCTGTTTCTATCGACCTCTCATATGACCTCACGAAGCACATCGATTGGGGCATATATACGGAGGCCATCATTGATGGCGTAATGTCGATAGAAGCACTTCCACCGCGAGAAGAGTACGAGTTTCTATCCCAGTTGATCCTTGACAGTGCTCTTCAGGCACAAAGCCGGCCAGTGCCAGGAGATTCGGTTCGTAGGAAACTACCCAGTCCGTGGTGGGATGTCGAGTGTACACAACTTTATCGCAAGAAATCCGCCGCTTTCAAAGAATTTCGGAAACACGGTTCGATCGTTCTTCACAAACGGTACATCGCGCTCGATATCCAGTTCAAGAAACTGGTCAAAGTGAAGAAACGTGGATATTGGCGCACTTTCGTTGAAGGTTTATCGCGCGAGACTTCAATGAAAACTCTGTGGACCGTCGGGAGAAGAATGCGCAACGCGTCGTCCGTAAATGAAGATCGTGAAAGCTCGTCGCGGTGAATACTTGACTTCGCAAAGAAAGTTTGTCCGGATTCGGTGCCGGTGAAACAAGAGCTATGTGATGCTTTTGCTGACACGGATGACATGGATCGCCCATTTTCGATGATTGAATTCTCGCTTGCTCTCCTTTCATGTAACAATTCCGCTCCAGGGATGGATAGAATCAGGTTCAATTTGCTTAAAATCCTCCCAGACGTCGCGAAGAGGCGCTTATTGAGCCTGTTCAACCAGTTTCTGGAGTGCAACATTGTTCCGGATGATTGGAGGCAAGTGAGGGTGATAGCCATCCAGAAGCCCGGAAAACCCGCGTCGGATTATAACTCGTATCTCCCCATCGCGATGCTGTTTTGATGATGATTCTCTTCCGGCTAGACAAATGGGTTGAATCGAATAGTTTTTTGGCAGATACACAATTTGGTTTCCGCAGGGGCAAGGGAACGAAAGACTGTCTTGCGTTGCTTTCTTCAGAAATTCAGCTTACTTTCGCAAAAAAAATAGCAAATGGGCTCAGTGTTTTTGGACATTAAGGGGGCTTTTGATTCAGTTTGCGTCGATGACTTATCCGACAAGCTTCACGCGTGTGGATTTTAAACAATTATTTGTACAATTTGTTGTCAGAGAAGCGTATAAGTTTTTCTCATGGAGACTCGGCAACTTCACAACAACTTCGGCAACAACACGAATTAGCTACATGGGTCTCCCCCAGGGCTCATGTTTAAGCCCCCTTCTTTACAATTTTTACGTCAGAGACATTGATGAATGTCTCATGCCAAATTGCTCGTTAAGGCAGCTTGCAGATGATTGTGTTGTATCCGTTTCGGGGCCAACCGCAGTTGATCTGCAAGGACCGTTGTAAGATACTCTGGACAATTTGTCCACTTGGGCTACGAAGCTGGGTATCGAATTCTCTCCGGAGAAAACTGAGATGGTTGTCTTTCAAAAACATAAGCCGGCAAAGTTCGCGCTCCAACTGATGGGTAAGACAATCACTCATAGCATGTCTTCTAAATACCTCGGGGTCTGGTTCGACTCGAAATGTACCTTCGGGAAGCACATTGTGTATCTGACACAAAAATGCCAGAAAAGAATTAACTTTATGCGATCAATAACCGGAACATGGTGGGGAGCGCATCCCGAAGATCTTATGACGTTGTATAGAACAACCATTTTGTCGGTCCTCGAATACGGTAGTTTCTGCTTCCAGTCCGCGGCTAAAACTCACATGCTGAAGCTTCAACGGATTCAGTACCGCTGTCTTCGTATCGCGTTAGGATGTATGAATTCGACACATACGATGAGCTTGGAAGTACTTGCGGGAGTACTGCCACTAACAGATCGTTTCGCGGAATTATCGCTCCGGTTCCTCATCCGCTGTGAGGTTCTCAACCCATTGGTCATTGACAACTTCGAGAAGCTGCTCGAACAAAACCCTCAATCTCGATTCATGAGTATTTACCACTGGTACATAACGCTGGAGGTAAGCCCTTCTTCGGTAGATACCAATCGTGCTAACTTCTTAGACTCTTACAGTTCCTCTGTTACTTTTGATCTGTCCCTGAAGCAGGAGGTTCATGGAATACCAGACTTTCTGTGTGCGGAGGTCATACCTCCATTATTTGCAAGCAAATACGGGCACGCCAGTGAGGAGAGAAGCTTTTTTACAGACGGGTCAAAAATGGATGACTCAACTGGTTTCGGTGTTTTCAACGTTTTTCAAAGCGCCTATTTTAAGCTCAAAGAGCCTTGTTCCGTGTATACTGCTGAGCTAGCAGCTATACACTATTCACTCGAGCAAATCGCATCCCTATCTCCTGACCACTTTTTCATCTTCACTGACAGTCTAAGTTCCTTGGAGGCTGTTCGGTCAATGAAACCGGTTAAGCACTCAGCGTATCTACTGAATGGGATACGGAAAGCTTTGAGTGCCTTATCACAACGGTCTTACACAATCACCATGGCTTGGGTCCCTTCTCATTGCTCGATCCCGGGAAATGAGAAAGCGGACTCTTTGGCTAAGGTGGGCGCTATGGAAGGTGATATTTACGATCGGAAAATCACCTTCGATGAATTTTTCACATTAGTTCGTCAGGAAACCTTGAACAGCTGGCAACAGAAATGGACAATTGAGGAGTTGGGTAGATGGCTGTATTCAATTCGCCCACAGGTGTCAAAGCGTCTATGGTTCAATTGAATTGGGACGAGACTTCATTCGAACCATGGGTCGTCTAACGTCCAATCACTACACTCTAAATGCACATCTTTTCAGAGTGGGGTTCTCGGAAGGAAATCTCTGTGTTTGCGGCGAGGATTATCAGGACATCGATCATGTCGTGTGGGCGTGCGAGGATATCGTGGCCCCAGATCTGCGCAAACTGAACATCTCCGGGTCCGAGGAAAACAACCAAAGCCTATGAGGGAAGTTTTGTGGGGCTTTGATCTAGAGTACATGTCCCTGGTCCACCAATTTTGAAAGTGGCTGATGTAAACTGTAATCATTGTCTGCCCATTCCCTTGTCTGTCATACCCATATCGAATGTCTTCCTCTTGTGTACATTTCCATTTCTGTCGTTAATCCCTTCCGTATGTCCTCCTCTTGTCGTTGTCTCCCAAAAAAAGTTTGTTTGTCCCGTTACAGATGTAAAAATGCGAGGAATGTCAACTTTGTGAACATCAGCATCGTAATTACTTAAGCACCCTAAAATCCTTTCATTTCCTACTGTATTATTGTATTCCCTAACCTCGACTAAACCGCGAGTCTTTCGGTTCCCCAAAACTAACACTATGTATAAGAATCAAGAAATGTATTGTTAAACTTGATTTCGGCTCCGTAACGCTTCACGGCAAATGAGCCTTCCAAATAAACGAAAGATTAAAAAAATATATAACTTAATTGTTGGCTTCATGTCAGTTCCATTTTTAAGCTCTGAGGAGGAAAACAGGAGCATTATAAAACCTAAAGAGCTGTGATTTTATATTGGAATTCAAAACGTTGTTCTCAAGTACTCTTACGTATCTGATTAAATGATAACTGTATAAAACCAAAATAAAACTTTAAGTATTTCTACATGCCGTAATAAAACCTCTATAAAACTAGCAATAATATTCGAAGCATTGCGATTGTTACTTGGGGTGTCAACATTATGTTTTTTTGTGAGTTTTGTTAATTTATTGTTTAGATTCGTCTGCCTTATAAAGGGTTAACTTATCAATAACTGAACAGAAATCTCGTCAGCGAGTTATCGCTTGAAAAATGTATCTTGATTTGAAGCATTTACCATTACTGTTTGAATTATTTTTCCTTCCTACCACGAAACCATAACGCCAAATAGATGATTTACCGGAACTATTGACATTCAGCTGCTACTTGTACGATTTATATTTGAATGACAATTGTGTTTCTATTATACTTTGAGTTCAAAATCTGAGAAGCTATCGTCGGCGACAACTCGCCTACTGTTCTTATTTGAAAAGTTCTCAAATGAAAATTGCAATCATTATCGTCTGAGAAGATAGATAGATAGACCACGTGCTGATCAACGGACGACATTTTTCGGATGTTATAAATGTAAGGTCCTTCAGAGGTCCGAACATTGACGTGGATCACTACCTTGTAGGTTGCAAAAATTCAGACGCGACTTTCCAGCATCCTGAATTCACTAAACGACAGAACGATGCATATCAATATCCAAAGCTTGTCAGTTGAAGGAGTTGCTGAACAGTACCACCAGAAGCTGGACGACCGGATATGAGATGCCACCGGATCTGGTGACGTCAACAGATTGTGGGAAAATAACCACGAAGCTGTGACTGCAACAGCACAGGAAGTGTCAGGCACTTCACATCGACGCCAATGAAATGGTTGGTTTGATGAGGAGTGCCAGCGAGTGTGGGACGAGAAAAATGTTGCTGGTGGTACAAATAGCGGTATAGTATACCATGGGCAGAAAATGAAGGTGTATTAAGGAGCAGGACGCATATAGTCGGCGACGGTCAAGCTGTGGAACCACTAACGCTGGATGAGGTAAAGAAGGCTCTAAACAAGCTGTAAACAGTAAAGCTGCTGGGCAGGACGAGTTCCCGGTCGCGCTTCTCAAACACAGAAGTGAACAGCTGCATCAATCGATCCTCCACATTATCCAGCAAATATGGGAGGAAGAACTGCCTGTCGGCTGGTTGGATGGCCTCATATGCCCAATATATAAGAAAGGGCATAGAGTGTGCCAATTACAGAGGGGTCACCCTTCTGAACTCGGCGTACGTAATTCTGTCGCGTATCCTGTTTAACAGGCTGAGACCGCTTGAGGAGTCCTTCGTCGGCGAATACCAATCAGGTTTTCATGAGGACCGATCAACAACGGATCAGATCAGTTCAATCAAAGTTAATTGTCTATGTTCCGGGAATCGAAACCGATTTTTTTATGCCAAATGTCTTAGAAATTCATGGAACGTCAAGATCTGGTGTTATTTGAAAAAAATGACTTTTTAGGACTTAAATTTTGAATTCAATTTTTGTATGCCAATGTCTTAGAAATGCATGAAACTTTGAGATCTGGTGTTATTCCGTTTTTTTTTTAATATATAAGGCCGTTACAAATATTTAATTAACATTTTGTCCTAGGGTATCCAATCATGGCGTATCATGGTAAGCGTAAATCAGTAGAAATTACCATCTCATTGGCAGGAAATGAACCTAAAACAGTATGAATGGCATATTTAGGTATACTGGAAAAGATAGAGTTTATTTAAACATTCGTACATATTGTTTAAGTAATAAAATGGGGCGATTTAAAAACGTCCTGAATTTGCGCTAAATCCCCCCACCAGGGGCATATTTTCAAAAAGCTCGTAAAGGACGCATTTTATGACACAGGAGTGAGATCAATATATGAAAAGAACGCTATTTTTATTTGTAATCGATTGACATCATCATATAATTGAGAAACAGTTTTAAATAGTTAAATTAGTAACATTTATACAAGGTAAAAACTGCTCATGGTTTGAACTAAATTCGTACCATGGTTTGAACTTGTAAATGCAGTCATGTTCTGCTGCTGTCCGCTAGGAGCGCTGCATGCGCCTAGCTGGAGCATTTTGTTTACATTTCCGATATGAAAAAATCGCAATTTTCATATCTATAATTTAGATAATTTTCAAACGTTTCGACAGGGCCGGATTTAGGGGGCGGTGGGCCGTGGCCCCGGGCCCCCACAAATCTTATGTACCAAAACCAACCTTTTTCGTACATTTTGGGGCCCCCACAAGCTGTCGGCCCCGGGGCCTTCTTCCGGCTAAATCCGGCCCTGCGTTTCGAGCTACTAATCTAATGCGAGAAGATGAATAGTAAAACGAATTTGCTTTACTATAGATTTCCTCAGCGTTTCATGCATGTGATTAGTATTACATTTAGGAGCTGCTGGCTGCTGCAGTAGTTCAAACAATGGTACGAATTTAGTTCAAACCATGTAGTTCAAACAGTGTAGTTCAAACCATGGTACGAATCAAAGTTATGTAGGGGGAATGACGGCTTTGGCAGGTTTTGTTCTATTATTGGCAGGGGGGTTTTTTATGACTGACTAGGCTCAAATTTGGCCTAAGCATTCTTTGCATATCAAAGAATATTGTGGCCAAATTTCAAAAAATTTGGTCGACAAAAACTCCCCTGCCAATAATAGAACAAAACCTGCCAAAGCCGTCTTTCCCCCTAATTGTTAATTTTTTTCAATGAAACTAAGCATAAATATGTGCACCCAGGATGTTTTTAGAAAGATAATGAACTAAGCTTCCATATAAATTAGAAATCGCAGTTCTAACATGCCCCTTTAATAAAATAGATCAACTTTGTTCTGCCGGCTCACCTGAAACCCGCCATTTGGTTCAAACCATGATTGGATACCCTACTGGTCTCCGAAAGGCCAAGGGAAGGATGATAAAAAATAAATATTAAAATGAAAAAAATCAAAAAACTCCTCGGATTTGTTAAAGAATGTTTTGAAAATCCTGAAAATTATCCGAATTTTATTTTGTTGCCCCCTCAAAATATTATTTTTTGGCAAAAAAAAATCCGAGGGGGTAGACAAAATAGTTCTTAAATATTTGTATTGGCCTATTGACTTATTGTAATTTTTTTTGATGCCGAATGTCTTTCAAAAAATTTGATTTAGAGATAACACCAGATCTCGACGTTTTATGCATTTCTAGGACATGTGGGATAAAAAACCATCTCTTTTTTAATTTTTTTTTTGAGACCGCATTTTGACGTCTGACATCTGACATAAAAAAAATCGGTCCCAATTTTTTTATTTTTATATTGATTTTTTTTATTGCCGAATGTCTTAGAAATGCATAAAATGTCGAGATCTGGTGTTATCTAAAAAATTATTCGAAGGAATTTACTTTTTGGGACTTAAATCTTTTTTCGAGCTCGAATTTTTTTTTTTTGATGCCAAATGTGCTAGAAATGCATGAAACTTCGAGATCTGGTGTTAGGGGAACGGTTCGCCACTTCATCTCATAGCTCCTATTTCCATCCCATCAAAAACAAAGCAATGGAAAGGAATTTGGTTTGTTTATTATTTTTGTGAATTTTTTCAGCAGTGAGCACGCATGTTGACAAAAAGAAGCGACGAATTTGGTGCCGTATTTTTTTGTTTAGCGATGAGATGAATATATGTACAGTGAGATGGAGATCGGAACATTTCCCCTATATCGATTTTTTGTTGAATACATAATTGACTTTCTGGAACTTTTTTGATGCCAAATGTGTTTTTGGAACTCATGAAATTCCTGATTTGTTTACCCGTAATGCTGGGTAGACACCTTTACGTGGTGTGTTACGGGGTAAGATCTACCACGGTTACATTGCCAGCTACAGGCAAATCCTGACCCAACGAATACCTTCCTCATTATCCAACTCCGTGGTACTTATGAGGGTGTTGCTAAGTCGGTGGCCTCTCGTTAAGTAAGAACTACATCAACACTTCCTTCCTCTCCCTAGTTACGGTGAAGATGGGCGTGGCCAGGAGTAGTAATCCTCATGCTTTTGTTATTTTTGTTTAAGACTGGAATCAAGGACCACTTCCCTTCTTGATTTCTGATAGCGTTCTAGATAAGGATCTCAAAAGTAAAACATGAGTATCACTAGTGTCCAATCTACGAATTACACCGTAACAATGCTAATGCTAATGCTAATGCTCATGAAATTCCTGATTTTTTAAAAATAGTTCTTTGAAGAAGAAATGTTAAAATAACTGGATCGAGACATATAAAAAAAAAAAATAAAGATAGCACCAACAGCCGAATCTCGGTTAAAAATCTCTTGTAAACAAGAAAAAAAAAATAAAGCTAAGCTAAACCTAAGCGAAAGCTAAGCTGAAGCTAAGCTAAAGCTAATGTTTCGGTATATTCGAGGTTATAATATTAAATTATTCGTTATTTTCACACAGTTAGAAATCACAACAATGTTGTTGTTACTGCATACCCAAGTAATCAAAAATTCCCCTAAGGTACCCAAGTAATAAAAAATTCCCCTAAGGTACCCAAGTAATCAAAGTTTCTATATTTCCTGACGGAATCTGTTTAAAGTGCGTTTGTTTTTAGTACACCACTCGATACGGAAGCAACGCACAACAGTCATTTTTATTATTTCACGCATGCTGCGACGAAGCAAAGCTAAATCAACAAAAATGACAGTTGTGCGCCGCCTCTGAATCGAGTGGTGTGCCCCCGAAAACTCGAGCACTTTGGAACTTGGATTCCGTCAGGAGTGACCTTAAAAGTACGTTTTTCGCTCAATCACCTTGGCTGAGCTGATTAAACGAAAAACGCACCTTTAAAGGAATTTTTGGTTACTTGGGTATTTTCATCACTAACTAAAAACCTACTAATCATTTTCTATCCTGCCTTCATTGTTTTGGTAACACTAAGCGAAAGCAAGTTTTATTTTCGATATGAGGATGTTTTGAATAATCAGTATGAAAATAGTTGTCAAAAGACATCTAGTGAAAAATATATGAACTAATATTTTTCTTCGCAAGAAATTTTAGTTTTGCGGTATGAAGAGAAGAAATTTTTGAAAAGAGAAAGGGAATTTATAAATCTCTATTTATAAAGAAATTTTTCAATTTTTTCTTGAATCTTCGGAATTCGGCTGCAGATCTCGAAGTTTCCAGTCAGTTTACCAAGCATCTATTCAAGCATACGTCTCGCGTCACGCTGTCAGGACGCGATACACAAGTTCACACGCAAGCCGTGCGAGATGTGAGTTATTACATACAATGTGTAAAATGCAAAGCTAATTTAGCTGAAAGCCATTCCATGCTAATTGGTCGCTAGTAATTATGTTGCACTCTTTTGCAACAGATTTGGTAGATTCAAATTATCTAGAAGATGAATCGAATACTGCGCAATCGCTGGCTGCTGTCCATTTTGCCGCTTCATACGGTGAAATTGATTTTCAACAGCCAACAGCCCTGAATGATCAATCCACTCGATCAACGATAATTTTCAACGGTTTTTACTCAAAAGCAAGCACTTTTTATTTCGAAGGAATCAAAATACCACCGAAGCACTGCATGCGGTGAAGTGTTTATAATGCGTAAGTCTGGTCCTGGTCGGTCGACCGGGCAGCCACATGATGGAGCCGTTCATTCAAAGTTTTGTTATTGCACACAGTTCAATGCACACGCAAGCTAATGCCACTTGAGTGTTGTTCAGCATTTAGCCGGAGCAAACGGATTGCAAAAGATGCAACAATATAGAGCGGAGAAAACGACGTCATTCTTCACCGCATCGGATGCTGCGTATGTTGCGCGGCACTACGCGTTGGACAATTCAACTTTCTTGTGGTTCCATACGACCACGCCGAATATTGCACAGTGGGACAAATAGAGCGAAACATCAGAACTTTCAGCGTCACTGATCTACGAAAACAGCGTTTATGAAGATTTAATCATTATTTTCGACTTAATGTCAGTACCATGAGGTCGTTATTTTATTCTAGCTTAAGATGGCGTTTTCCCATTTAAAGTTACAAAGAGATTAAAGCAAACATACAAGTTCCATATTAAGCCATGCTTTTGCCTTTTTACTTGTTTTGACCACTGTCCATTGCTACTTCAACTACCGCCTGGTACTTGCAGTCGGTGGTTTTTTCCTACGTCACCCACCTCACAACAGTGCGATCTTCGTAGTTTTCGACGGAAACTCACAACGGCCACAAGCCTTTCGATTTTAGCCTAACAGCTTACTTTCTTTCGCTTGATTACACACTCATTGTGGAATGCGTTATGAGCCCCATCATCGAGATTATCGCCGGGTAACTCTCGAGAGCTCGTGAATCGAAGAGTGATGTTACGTTGAACTGTAGTATGCTTGCTTGAAGGACTCATTATATCTGTCAGTAAATGCCGGCTGTTTGAACTAACATAATAGAGTCAAAGTTGAAGCGTGTAGATAGAAATAGGAAGATAAAAGATTTCACCTGTTGAACAAATTTTGATCGGATTGAAATGAAACAACGATGGTATTCAAAGTTTCTCGGTGTTGCATTCTGACTCCTAAATCGGAAATGTAGTTGCACAGGAAGTACTCGGGATCATAGTATTCTGTACAACAACAAGCTGCCTTATTTCAGTTAATTGGAGACCTTGTCATTTAGATTCAAGACCAACGCCAAAAGCTAAGTAGCAATCTTATTTCCAAATATACAACCTGCCGTGGTGAACGGTAGCTCTTAATCACCAAAGATAGAAACTTGTCAAACGAATCAAAACTAACATTGTGCATGGCCAGATTGTCATCTTTGTTTAGTAGCAAGGTTATAATCTGAACGTTCCCAACACGTTATTATCATCTCGCCTCCGTACGGCAACATCACTTTCATTTTCTAAAGGGGATTTGAAACGATAAACGGGTTGATTACCTTGCCAGAGTTGCGCGCAAAAAAATGTAGTTCCAAGGAAAGAACATGCAAGAAAACGACCGAAGAAAGTAAAAGTGGTTTTCTTCTGCCCGGGCGATTTTGTTTTACAATTTTGTTGCTTCTTTCTGCGTATTATATGTAGGTACGACCGGACCGACTGGGCCCGCGAATCGAGAGCCCGTGGCTGGAATCCTGTTTTATCCGTTGGTCGTCTGTTGTTGGGGTAATAGTTTGAGAAAGTCACGTCAAGATGTTGTGATGCTGGGCTATTAAAATGAATGCATTATTATGCAGGCACCGCACGTGAAATATGTATCGGAACGAAACACGTTTTGTGGAGCTGTTTTTTGGGTTATTATGCAGTTGCCGGCGACGATGTAGATGTTGCAGTTCCTGGTTGCAATGTTACGACATGATAAAACATATGATGTAGCGTTAACCTAAAATGGTTATTTTTGCTTACATAATCACCGAGAGCTCCCATTGGCCCATTGAGTATTGGGGTTTTGGAATGCTCATATACCTGTTCAGTTCGGCAAGCTTGTCAGAAGTCGTTCAAATCATTCGAGATAGGGGAATATTATAAGGACGGTGGAATAGGGGCCTTCTTTAGCCGTGCGATAAGATCCTCGACTTCCCTGGGCATTGTTTCATCGTGTTAGCCGCATGATATACGAATGCAAAAATGGTAACTTGGCTTAGGAACCTCGCAGCACTGGCGGCGTCAAAGCTCTGGTAATGGTGTGGTAACAGCAATTTGGGCGTAATTGGTTCATTTATAATTTGGCGTCAGTAGTAAGAACTACAATAGTAATCAGTCAAACAAAAAATCAATTTTATCGTTCATAAAATGTAATGCAATCGTTTAATTCATTGAAAAGGTCTCTAGAAATTCATTGGAATGTTTTTTCCGAAAACATCCAATTCAAAAATTGTTTCAGGTATTCCTTCGGATACCATCGGAAATTTCATTCCCTTGGAAATTTATCTAATTATTCTTCTGGAATTGCCAGAAAAAATCCCTTCCACAAATCAAAATTTCAAGAATGTCCTTGGGAGTTTACAAACAAAATGCTAACGGAAGTGACAAAGGAACACCTGAAGGCATTTCCGACATTTAATTTGGCAAAGAACATCTTTGGACATTCCTCCAAATATTTTTCCGGAATTCAGTATATGGATCTTTTACCTGAAAATCCTCTGGAAATTACTTCAGAGATAAATCCAGCAATTCCTTTGGATATTTCCCAAGACATTCTTTTGAAAATTCAAAGAAGCAATTCTAAGAAAATTTCGGAAATTCCTTTACGAATTCTTTTAGAATTTTTTTCATAGATTCTTTTCGAAATTTTTTTGAAAATCCCTTCGGAAATTCCTTTTAAATCCTTTTGACATTTTTTTTTCGAAATTATCTTAAAACTCCCTCCAGGATTTGCAATCCTTCGGAAATTCTTTTAGTAAAACCATATAAAATTTCTTCCGAAACTCCTGCAGGAATTACTCCGGAAATTTAATTGGAATATTTTTTCTGAGAATTTATTAAAGAATGAAATAGGAAATACTAAAGGAATTTCTGGAAGAATTTCTAAAGGAAATTTCAAATGAATTTCCAGATGAAATTTACGAAAGAACTCTTAAAGTAATTTCCGAATAATCCTAAAAGAATTTCTAAATAAATTTCAGAAGTGACTCCTGAAATAAATAGTACAGTAATATCCGAAGGTCTCAGGTAATTCTAATTAAATTTTCGGAGCAATGTCCGATGGAATTCCGAAAAATCGAATGAATTCCTGGATGAAGTACTGGAGAAATTTAAATAATAATAGGAATACTGGAAGAATTTATTAAAGAAATTCCTGAAATAATTTCTGAAGCAATTTCTAAAAAAAATCGAAGGAATTTCAAGACCGATTTCTGCAGCAAGATTTCCCTGAAGCAATTTCCGTAGGAATATCCGAAGAAATTTTTGTAGGAATTCCGACAAAATTTTCAAAGCAAATTCCGATGGAATTTCTAAAAGAGTTTCCGAAGAAATTCTTAAAATAATTTTGGAATTTCCGAAGGAATTTTCAAAGAAATCTCGGAAGAAATTTCTGGAGGAATTCTCAAGTCGCAAGTATTCCTTAAGGATTTTTTAAGGTTTTTCTAAAGCAATTCTTAAAGAAATATCTTGGTTTATCTCCAAAAAAAACTCTGGATATATCTCCAAGTAATTTTCTTGAGAATTTGCCGAAAGAATCCCTGGAGAAAATTCCGAAGAAATTCTTGGAGGATTTCACAGAGAAATTCAAGAATTTCGGAAATACCTTCAGGAGTTCCTTAGGGAATTCCTTTTGAAATTCATCCGGAATATCCGGAGAGTAAATCCAGCGGAATTACGGGAGCCGATTGTGGTAGTAGCGGATTGTGTTAAAACAATAATCGGAGATACGAAATGAAAGCATGAGTTATTTGAATGAGATTTGAATTTCTAAATCGAAGCAATCGACGTTCGAATAGTAGGCGCTCATTAGCACAAAAATATGAACTCGATTGACAGAACGAAACAAAGATCGAGACGATACTAATCCGAATATTGGCTACATCGTCTATGTATCACTAGAGCTACTCGTTCTGTCAGAACATACATACATACATGAGTACACGGCCCATGATAATTCAGATATTCGACGGATGTCCTAAGGATATTCGCTCGGCCCCGACATGGCGCGGTTGGTAGCTGGCCATGATTCTGGGTATTTTTTGTGTAAAAGAGAGAAAGTAGGAGGAGAAAAAAAGAGATGAGAAATGCTCTCCGGAGGAAATAGCCAGAGAAGCAAAGGTACAAGTTAATATGAAAAAGAAGAAAAAACAGAAAAATGCGATGAAAAGAATTTTAAAATGCTCTCCGGTGGAAATATACGGAGAAGCGAGTGTACAAGAGGATCATAAAAAAGAAAAAAAAACATAAATTTGAACTTTGGTAGTGATGAAAAAAAGGAAGGAAACAGTTGGTCTTTGGCTGATATAAACGTAGAGCCACACAAATAATATGAAAAGCAATAAAAAAAAACGATGTTTGAAGATTTTCTGATTTTGTTGTTTGATCTAGGAATGGGCGTTTTTCGGAAAAATATCGATACTGCCGAATCGATGTTTTTATTGTCGAAAAATCGATGCCGAAAAATATCGGCGTTGAAACATCGATATGCCGATATATCGATACGCCCGAAAAATTAAAAGCAGGAGCAAAAAAAAAAAAAAAAGGTTTGGTTTAGATTTTTCATTTCAGGTCATCGAATCGCACATCAAAGTTTCGCTGTTTTTAACAGATTGTGCCTAATGTGCTATATTTTTGGAATTCAAAAAATCGAAATCCGATATCCGCTAGAAAAAATCGATACAGTCAAAAATCGAACTTAAAAAAATCGATACGAAATATCGATTAATCGGAGCGAAAATATCGATTCCCGATATATCGTATCGGTATCGCCCATTCCTAGTTTGATCGTAGTTCTTGTGACTTGAAAACTAACATGACAGAGAATTTAAAATTCAACAAAGTGTTGTTTAGCGATTTTTTAACCAAATAGAATCATAGAAAAGAGTAGAGGTGAGCGGGATTGTGGTAGTAGCGGATTGTGTTAAAATAATAATCGGAGATACGAAATGAAAGCATGAGTTATTTGAATGAGATTTGAATTTCTAAATCGAAGCAATCGACGTTCGAATAGTAGGCGCCCATTAGCACAAAAAAAATGAACTCGATTGACAGAACGAAACAAAGATCGAGACGATACTAATCCGAATATTGGCTACATCATCTATGTATCACTAGAGCTACTCGTTCTGTCAGAACATACTTGTGAGTATACGGCCCATGATAAATCAGATATTCGACGGATGTCCTAAGGATATTCGCTCGGCCCCGACATGGCGCGGTTGGTAGCTGGCCTTGATTCGGGGTATTTTTTTTGTGTAAAAGAGAGAAAGTAGGAGGAGTAAAAAAAGAAATGCTCTCCGGTGGAAATAGACGGAGAAGCAAAGGTACAAGATGATCATAAAAAAAAGAAGAAAACACAGATTTGAACTTTGGTAGTGAATTAGTGATGAAAAAACAGAAGGAAAGGAATCAGTTGGTCTTTGGCTGAGATAGACGTAGAACCACAAAAATATGTAATATGAAAAGCAATGAAAAATATGATTTTCGTTTAACTTTTCAGTGACCTAAGTAATATTTTTTCATGAATTAATTTGAATACAGCAATCAATAGCTATCATGTTGTTCTCTTGATTGCGCTTATTCAAATTAATTCATGAAAAATGTTACTTAGGTGCTTTTGAAAAGTTATGCGAGATTTTCATTTGAAGATTTTTTGATTTTGTTGTTTGGTCGATGTTCTTGGGACTTGAAAACTAACATGACAGAGAATTTAAAATTCAACAAAGTGCTGTTTAGCGATTTTTTAACCAAATAGAATCATAGAAAAGAGTAGAGGTGAGCGGTTTTGTGGTAGTAGCGGATTGTGTTAAAATAATAATCGGAGATACGAAATGAAAGCATGAGTTATTTGAATGAGATTTGAATTTCTAAATCGAAGCAATCGACGTTCGAATAGTAGGCGCCCATTAGCACAAAAAAATGAACTCGATTGACAGAACGAAACAAAGATCGAGACGATACTAATCCGAATATTGGCTACATCATCTATGTATCACTAGAGCTACTCGTTCTGTCAGAACATACTTGTGAGTATACGGCCCATGATAAATCAGATATTCGACGGATGTCCTAAGGATATTCGCTCGGCCCCGACATGGCGCGGTTGGTAGCTGGCCTTGATTCGGGGTATTTTTTTTGTGTAAAAGAGAGAAAGTAGGAGGAGTAAAAAAAGAAATGCTCTCCGGTGGAAATAGACGGAGAAGCAAAGGTACAAGATGATCATAAAAAAGAAGAAAACACAGATTTGAACTTTGGTAGTGAATTAGTGATGAAAAAACAGAAGGAAAGGAATCAGTTGGTCTTTGGCTGAGATAGACGTAGAACCACAAAAATATGTAATATGAAAAGCAATGAAAAATATGATTTCTCGCTTAACTTTTCAAAAGGACCTAAGTAACATTTTTTTCATGAATTAATTTGAATACAGCAATCAATAGCTATCATGTTGTTCTCTTGATTGCGCTATTCAAATTAATTCATGAAAAAATGTTACTTAGGTGCTTTTGAAAAGTTATGCGAGATTTTCATTTGAAGATTTTTTGATTTTGTTGTTTGATCGATGTTCTTGGGACTTGAAAACTAACATGACAGAGAATTTAAAATTCAACAATGTGTTGTTTAGCGATTTTTTAACCAAATAGAATCATAGAAAAGAGTAGAGATGAGCGGTTTTGTGGTAGTAGCGGATTGTGTTAAAATAATAATCGGAGATACGAAATGAAAGCATGAGTTATTTGAATGAGATTTGAATTTCTAAATCGAAGCAATCGACGTTCGAATAGTAGGCGCCCATTAGCACAAAAATATGAACGCGATTGACAGAACGAAACAAAGATCGAGACGACATGGCGCAGCCGGTAGGAATTTCCGATGCAATACCTGGAAGAATTTCTAAAAGTATTGCTGAAGGAAATTCCGAGGGGTTTCTAAAATAATACTTAGACAAATTTTTAAAAGAATTTTCGAAAGGATTTTTTGGAATTTTCGAAGGCATACCTGAAAGAAATTCTGGGCGACCAACTGAATTAATTCCCGGGGGAGAACTTTCGAAATGAACTTTTGATTAAATTCATGAAATATCATTACTGAGTGCGTGATTTCTCTTGTTTTGGACAGCACAACGATCGCGGGATCGGCCGAAATATTGTGTTCTGCATTGCGCGGCCGGTAATAAAAATCAGTTCAGTGCGATATTTCTCTTGTTTCGGACAGCAGAACGATCGCGCGATCGGCCGAAATATTGTGTTCTGCATTGTGCGGCCGGTGGCACGGTCGTATCGCTTATCAGAGTGAATCCAGATCCAACGATGCCCATCAACTAACTGATAATCCTTCCTATGGTTTTTGTGGAGACGCAGAGGTAAACACGGTCTTCAAATAGCAAAAACCACCTACTAATATTCCTTCCCTCTTCCTAACTGACTACAGGGACGTGGCCGGCGCCGTTATTGATCATTTGAATATTAGAGTCACTGAAACTTGCACACTGAGAATGCTTGAACAATCCCAGTCGAACTTTCAGTTGATTCTTTGTGCAATTTCACTGATTCTGGTCAATCACGGAGTAGCAACCATAGATATGTGTAGTCAGTCAAAGCTAAGCTAAGCTAAGCTAATTCATGAAATATCATTACTGAAAAAAATCCGAAGCAACTCCGAAGGTAATTCCTAAGGAATTCTCGAGAATATTCGAAGAAGTATGATGATGGATCGACTGAAATCTCGATATTTTTGTTTTTTTTTGCATATCCTAATTCCACATTCAAAACAGGGTTTTGTTTTACTGCTGTCCGAATTTTTGAGGGACTTCCCAGATTAATTCGTGGCAGAATTCCCGAAAGAATTGCTCTGCCGTAATCTGAAAAAGTGACGCATACGCCATTTCCCAAAAATGGTGTTAACGAGTACTACTCATCGAGCTCTTCAACCAATATAAATAGAAAACATGCATGTTGTAAAATGTCGTTTTTTTTTCCTTATTAGGTATTTTAATCACTGCGACCACTTGTTAGATCTATTGTGATAAAAAAATAGCGGTTCTTCCTGAAATACATTTGGAAATGCCTCCAGGAATTTCTCTAGCAAATCCTCCAAAAAATCTTTCGGGAACTCCTCCAGGAATAATTTATAAAATTCCCCCTGTAGTACTTTTGCGGGGCCCTCCTTAGCCGTGCGGTAAGACGCGCGGCTACAAAGCAAGACTGCATGCTGAGGGTGGCTGGGTTCGATTCCCGGTGCCGATCTAGGCAATTTTCGGATTGAAAATTGTCTCGACTTCCCTGGGCATAAAAGTATCATCGTGTTAGCCTCATGATATACCAATGCAAAAATGGTAACTTGGCTTAGAAACCTCGCAGTTAATAACTGTGGAAGTGCTTAATGAACACTAAGCTGCGAGGCAGCTCTGTCCCAGTGTGGGGATGTAATGCCAATAAGAAGAAGAAGAAGTTCATTTAGACATTCCTCCAGGGATTCTTTCGTAAAACCTCCCGAAAGACCTTTGTAAATATCTCCAGAAATTACAATGTAATATTGCTTCCATTTTTTTGCAGGAATGATTCCGGAATTGTTGTTACAAAAAATCATCCGGAAATTATGGAAGAATGAAATAGGAAATCCTTAAAGGAATTTTTGCAGTAGTTTCTAACGGAAATTTCAAAGGATTTCGTGAAGAAACTTCGCAAGGAATTTCTAAAGAATTCTCGAAGAAATTCCCAAAATAATTTCGTAATGAAATTTACGAAGTATTCTGAAACCAAATTCTAAAGCATTTTTTGAAAAGATTCCCGCAAGAATGCGCAAAGGAAATTACGAAGGAATTTAAAAAGATATCTCCGAATGTCTAAAGGAATTTCTGTAAGAATTGGTAAATAAATCCAATTTTAGTTCTTTAAATATATTTCGAAGAAATTCTTAAAGGAATTCACAAAGGTAATCCTAAAATAATTTCCGTAGGTTTAGAAAAAAAAATCCTAGAAGAAGGATCTTTCGAAATTTTCTTATAATTCCTTTTTTGGATTTTCGAGGGAATATTATAAGGAATATCCAAAGAAATTTCTGGATTTATTTCCAATGCAATTTCCGGAAGATTTTTAGAAGAAATCCCATGACATTCCGAAAGAATTCTTGAAGGAATGTCCAAAGAAATTCTTGCAAAAACTTAAGAATGTCGGAAATTCCTACAAAATTTAATTATTTAGTAGTTTGACAATAACACATTCCAGAAAAAAACCGTCTAAGACGAATTAAGTACTGTCCATTTAATTCCACCAGTTTATTTTTATATATGGACAGTACTGGACAAATGGACAGTACTTAATTCGTCTTAGACGGTTTAATACATTCCACTAAACGAGCTTAATATATTTTTCTGACATTCCAGAAGCTGAATTTCAAAATATGTTGTATGGTGGACTTCTAGTGCGAAGGTTTTTCTACAACTCTGCCTAATGGTTCTTTGTTTGAATTCCACTAGTAACGGAGTTACAGCTATAGTTTCAGTAACTTAGACTAAATGACAATAAAATTCCAATCATTTAGTTTAAGTTACTGCAACTAGCGCTCTAACTCCGTTATTAGTTAAATTCTAATAACGAACCATTAGGCAAAGTTGCAGAAAAACCTTCGCACTAGAAGTCCACCATACAACATATTTTGAAATTCAGCTTCTGGAATGTGTTATTGACAAACTACTAAATGATCGAACGCAAATTACTGAATGATCGTTAACATCCTTGCTTTTAGGTATATCTTTATAATTTCACCCAGAAATTATTGAGAAAATTAATTAAAATTTCCGGCGGAAATTTTAATTTTAAATTCCTCAATGGTTTCCCATCTTCCTTTAGAAATTCTTTTAGAAATCATAAATTCATTCAGACATTCTTTTAAGAATCATTAAGAAATTACTTCAAGAGTTTCGTCGAAAATTTCATTGACATTTCCGTTAGAAATTGTTCCGAAAATTCCTTTAGGATTTTCTGTTTCATTCTTCAATAAATTTCCGGAAAAAAACTTCCAATATAATTTCCGATTTTCCGAAGAAACCTGGAATCCCTGGAGGAATGACAAAAGAAGTTAATGGCGTAATTTTCTGAATTATTCCTGGAGGGAATTCCTGGAGTGGAAACAATTTCTGAAGGATTTTCAAAAGAAATTATCGAAGAAATTCCTTGAGAAATTTCAGAATAGATTCTCAAGTATATTTCCAAAAAATACCTATCAGAATTTCCAAAGATTTATCCAAAAATTCTTTCGGAAATAATCCCAAAAAATTCTATGAAAATCAGTTTTTTTTTTCAAAGCAATTTTGGCGTATAAAAATAAATTTCAGGGAAATCATTCGATTTGGTGTGTCACGTGCCTCAGCTTAGCTCCGCCAGTGATTTTAGATAATCAGTTTTTTTCAGACTGATTTTGGCGTACCTACCTTGTTACCTGGTAGACTACAGCGTCGATACACCTATGCTTGGCGTATTGTAGAGCTCTGTAATCGTCGGTCTTGGGCGATGCTCCTCCAGTTTCCCTGAACGTTTAGGGTCCCCAGGTCCGATTCATCAATCCGTTTGCTCTACTTTTGCCTTTTTTGTGCGTAAGGCTACCTTATCAGGGTTGCGCTACCTGCATCGCGTTGAATTCACTACCTTTTCGATGCTGACATGATGCAGCATGGTGTACACAGTTCTGCTTAGACTCATTGGCACTCGGACGATGATCAGCCGCCCTAACATGAGAAACAGTCACTGTTGTGAGCCACTCCAAACATGGAGAACAGACGCTCGATCAGATTTGCACCTCCGGAGAGGAGAAAATCCCCCCTTTACTGTCAGCATACGACCATAGTTCCCACCGGGGTTGGTTACCGATCTTCTCTAAGGTTGCACGCAATGAAAATAAATACTAAGGTATGGAAATTCATATTTTGTGTGCGTGCCTTTCGTGTATGGCGAAAAAGCTTTCACTACTACATTCTAACGAGTTCCCATAAGAAGCCGTGCAAATATGTACGTCACCATTTGCTGTTTACATTTTCTATCATCCACTAATACACTTGCATTTGGTCTTCTTCCTCACCTTCTATCTATGCTCATTGGGTTGCACGTATCCCGGCCAGCGCCACGAGGAGGTAGGGATAAGAGTTGCTGGGTAAGAGGCTAAGAACCGCGAAATTGGGTCAATTTTATTCATTCAGGTACGCATTACCCAGCATTTGCCATGTCAATTTTGGCGGAAATAATCGATTTGGTGGGTCACGTGCCCCATCGTCCCCAGCTTAGCTCTGCCAGTGCATTGCAGTTAACAAATGTGGAAGAGCTTAATGAATACTATGCTGCAAGGCAGCAATATCCCAATTGGGGATGTGATAACTTTAATAAGAAGAAGAATACCTCTACTGAGAGTTCGGTTAACCTTTATACATATAAGCTACTGCCTTCTTGCTTGCATAACATATTTCTGATAAAATTCGCTTCAGATCCTTCAGTCATACACATTTCTGGAGGTTTACTTCTAGCTGTTTTGGATGCATAAAAGTCACCGTCATGCCACGGCATTTGATTCATTTCAGGCATGAATTTATTTAATCAATTTTCTGTGGAAATGTTAATAAAACCCAGACTAATCCACCTAGCGGTGACGATGCCTTTCTCAATTCAATCGTTTGGTTTCCCCTTAGTGTGATACACATCATAAATAGTTGCCTACATTACGGCTCTAGCTTTTATGGTTCAACACACCATTTTCTTCATTACTTTTGAACGCAATGACCGTCCGTGATTAAATTCAATACTAACTAGATCAACTAGGGCTTGTCGTCGTCGTCGTAGAATGCAACTTTTTGCCAGAAAATCGGCTAAAAATTACTATATGGAAAAGTGGCTAATGTTTCCGGTTTTCATTTGCACACACACACATACACACGGACATACAGACATTTGTTCAGATCGACAAGCTGAGGCGATTGGTATATAATATCGTGGGTCTCTCGAGACTTCTATAAAAAGTTAAATTTTGGAGTGCCATGATCGCCTTTCAGAACAACTTTTTTGTACGAGAAAAGCAAAAAGAAGAAGGAACGTATCATGAAGCGCCGATATATACACGAGTTAATTAGCACAAAATACATGTACGATTCTGACATATGGCCACTTCTTATAAAGCGATGTACCAATGGATAACATAAAATATTACATATTTTGAAAGTTAACACAGGCAGTTCTCCAATCAAATCTCAGTCATGTTTTTTTGCCACGTGATTCATGAATGCAAATTTCAATTGCCTGTCTGAGATTCCCATTTTTATAATTATACGGCATTGATATGCTTAGCAGTGCATTAAATTCATTTCGTACAAGAAGAAATGAGAGGCATATTGAAATGCACTTCTACCGCACGGGTATCATTAGTCCATGCCAAGGAACACGCTAGTAGAAATTAGTAGATGCATCTCTTGTTAATTTTTATTCCACTCACTGGCTGATGCCGATGGTGGTCGTTGTTGTTCAAGGTCCGCATGAATAAACATGAACGAATCATTTGTTTTGTTTTATTTTCAACATTACCTCACACCTTTGAGTGGGAAAATGCTTTTGGTTTGAATAGGTATATCTAAACACTGCCTAGTGTTGTTTACTTTCTGCAGACACGAACCGGCCCATATTACGTGAGCGATCGACATCCCAGCAGATACCTAAAGGGTTATGGTGATGTTAATGAACTTTTCGCGCAGGGCAGAGCGTCGCAAGCTTCGGCCTAGTGTTCACTAGCTACTTCCTGTTTAATTTGTGAGATGCTTATTGAATTTAATAATGCTTCCTTAATGTTCAAGAAAAAATAGTTTAATGCGATATCATCATCTTAAATAGGTAACATTTCCTTCACTTTTTATGCAATGGGATATATGTATAAAATGCTCTACCTATACATCCTACATATGAAAGGTTTTAATTTCCTTGTAATGCAATTGACTCTCCGAGAGTGAATATTGAAGAAAGTATTGTCTGTGAAAAATTAAGACCGAGGAAAACCTTTAAAGCTATGCTGATATGCTGCACATATTAATGCTGACAACAAAATGCTCAAAAATACATCCGACATTTCCAAAATGCTTTTCAATACTGGCTGTGCATGTGCTAAGGCAAGACATGAAATAAATTCAAGACTAGGGTAATTCGCCAAATGTTGAACGGCTAATTTCTTCGCCTATTGTTGAACGCACGTGCATTTCTTATGGGAGTTCAACAATAGGCGACAAAATTAGCCGTTCAACATTTGGCGGTTTCCCCTACCTACTTATTTTTTTAACTGTGTGTATCGTAGTTTTTGGTGGCTTATTGAAGTTAATGCTGTAAAGCTTCTTCCTAACAAATTTGTGTGGCAAAAGAAATCATGTATTAAAATCTATTTTTTTTGTCTACTTTCCAGTGGTTAGTGTGATGATTTGCTCCAAAGCTGGAAATTGACTGCTTCAACACGCACAGAAAACAATTTTGATTTCAAAAAATATATGTATAATTTCAATAATAATACTGCATTGTATGGCGACCTAAAATAATTTTCAATTGATTCTATAACCACCTTGTATTTGATTCAATAAAATTTATTATTATATTTGTCAATTCGAATCAAGGTAGATCAACAAACATAATTTTTAATTCAAAAACTTTTTTTGTTGAAACAATAATATTCATGCATTGGAATGAAAATGTGTCATTTTTGTTTTAATGCAGTCATTATTATTAAATCAATTAAAATAAATTCATTGAAATATTTTTTGTCCATCGTGATGTGCTCTACTTTCAATCAGCAAAATACCGCGGCTAATTATGTTGATGCTATTTGTTTCTAATGCGCTTGCTAATTGAAACTAGGGCATATCACGATTACAGTTTTTGATGGAAAGACGTGATTCAGTTTTATTTTATTTTATTATCGTACATTTTTATACTAAGTCAACAAAGTTGCAGAATCTAAAAAAAAAAGTCTCATCTACTTTATGTAAATTAATTGCAAATACTTCCGTTTCTTCCACGTTTGATACGATTGTGTGAACTCCTGACTTGTACACTTCAAATGATTGTAAGTGATCATTAAAACCGTTTGAATTAATTTTAGTACAAATAAACGTGAGTGTGTTTTTGTTATCTCTAAATATACTCTCCAACTCAAACAGCTTTATGAAATTCTCCTGACATGTGTAAAATATGGTACCCTTTTCAAAAGTCGATCCTTTTTTTATCAGACGATCAATATATTCCACAGTGATGTTATTACCTAATTCGCCTAGTAGATGTTGATGATCTGGTCTTAACGATTCCAGCTTAATATCAGATTCGTTTATTTCTATTGTAGGAGGGATGAACGCATTGTTAAGCACATTATAAGCAAATTTATATCCTGCTTTGATGCTTAATGATTTACATAAATTGATTTTATTATTGCTCACTCTGCTATATTGTTTTGCCTCCCGATGCTTTCCTTCGCCCCTCATCGCCCATTGGTGGCGCGGTGTGCCAGAAGTGAGTAAAGATGATGCATAATGCAAGAGATTGTGATGCTTCGGTTTGAGTGTATGATTGAAAAGCTCTTGATATTGTGAGTGATGAATTTCAACCAATTTTCGCAAAGTTTCAACCAACCTTAGTGGAAACTCCCTCAGCATAAGTATATGGCATATTTTTAAAAGACCGCATAAATACTTCCAGACGCTATCATCATTTGGAACCGCTTTTCCCACAATAAGCGGGAAGAATGTCAACAGTGTTTTTATCTCGCTAGCTGTTAATTTGATTTTACTTTTAGCTATATTAACGTCTTTAATATCGTTAGGAATATTTGAGTTATTTAAACTACCAAAAACGAAGAGATTCTTTCTTGCATTAAGTTCATCTAGTGAAAACATTTTTTTGGTTGTAACAAAGTACTTTAAACAATGTGCAAGTCCATAAACACACACACCCTCCCACAAATCGTGCATTAAATCGAAATATATATTCAATGCGACATGATACGAAGGAATGCGATTAAAAATACTATCTTTTTTGATTCCGGTCATCGAAACATCACCTAGATCTAAATCTAAATAGTAGCTTTCTACACTACGGAAACTCTCAGGATATTCACGCACATCTATTTCTCGTTGTGCACGATTTCGTTTGCATACTCGACAATAAAAGTTGGCTCGAGCTGATTCGACTAGATCTAATATGCCAGAAATGCCCAGGTTATCCCCTGTTATGAAGCCAAGCATAAAGTGAACTGTAATTGTTTTGCCTTCATATGTAATATCTAAGCCTTCTGTCTCTAATTGAATCAATATGTCTACCAAAATGCTGAAGAGTTCATCGTTTTCGTATTGTTTTCTATCTTCAGTTAATATGTAACCTGCAACTAGAATATTCGCTAACTTAGATAAAAGATGTCCTGGCAAACAAGGAATATAGTAATATATTGCACATATCGACGTTCTAGATGCATGTGGTGACACAGTATCTGACGTGGTAAAGTCGTCGAAAAATAGATTCAAAGGAATAACAATTTTGTCTACACCGGCTGTCCGTTGTTTCCAAATGCTTCCATCTACGAGACTACGCACGTGCCCATCCTTGGACGGATGAAGACAGGCTAATATTGTTTGGAACATGTTTGTCGTTTCTAAGTACTTCCTCAAATGAAATTGTATGGGCATCAACATACCTACAAAGCAATAATGAATTAATTTGAAAATTATATTGAGTGCTTATTTATTATAGTAAATATCTTCTTTTTTCTTCGTTAGACGAGTTAGTACTATTCCGTTTAATTCTACTACTTGATTGTTAGATTGTATCTGAGGTATTGTAGTTAGGCATGTTGACATTAGACACAGTTGAGGTTGAAATGCGTATCTGTAAAGCTACACTCAAGAGGTGGAATTGAATGGAATATTACTAAGTCGTCTTATGACGTTAAAAATATGATCAAAATATATATTTTGCCAAAAACTCACCACTTATTCGATCATTGATCAGTTGCTGTTGATTGTTTACAATACCGGCTTGTAAAACATCACTTATTATGAATTCTCGTGCATCTTTAAATAAATCTGATGCTTTTAATTCTTGAAGTAACTTATACTCAGTTTCTACACCGGTGAAAACATCGAACATTTTCTTGAGCATAGTTCCGCTTGCAGAAGAGATGTAACCTGTTGTCTCCATATTAGTAACGATTTCCTCGCATGGTTTAAGTATACTCGTTCTGACATCTTTTTGCATTTCAAACACGGTACTGCGTGGTAAGGTATTCGTATTTAACCATTTTAAGTTGAAGTTCAAACTCATCAACCTTAGTCGATTAGACAGCTCATCAAAATCAATAATGTTATTCTTCTCTATCGGTTCATTGGCGTTTATTTCTATTTCTTCGTTGCTCGTTATCTCTACAGAGTCACTTTGCACTTTCTGCTCGCTTGTTTTTTCACTTTCGGACGGAAAATGAAGTTCGTTTGTTAATTTCCTCTCTTGTTGTGAGTTAATATTTCTCCAACTAACTTCTTCATAATGTTTTTTAAAATGACGGAAAAATGATGCTCGAACGCTAAAGTTTCTGGAACAGCCCTCGTAGTTACTTACTTACTTATGGATCCTGTACACCTCCGGTGGTGCAAAGGGCCGACTTGAAAGATCTCCATCCTGAGCGATGCCCGGCTATCGCTTTAACCTGTTGCCAGGTTAGATTTCGGTCGACTTCTTTTATTTCTTTATTGAGGCTTCGCCGCCATGAGCCTCTGGGTCTGCCTCTGCTGCGATGTCCCGCTGGGTTCCAGTCTAATGCTTGCTTACAGATTTCGTTTCCGCCCCTACGTAGAGTGTGGCCGACCCAGCCCCACTTCCGATCCCGAATTTCTGTTGTTATCGGCCTCTGGTGACAACGACGATGGAGCTCGTTGTTTGAGATCCAGTTGTGAGGCCACCAGGCCCGAATTATATACCGCAGGCATCTGTTAATGAACACTTGCAGCCGTTGAGTGTTCTCCACTGATACACACCAGCCCTCGTAGTTACAAACATATAATGATATCGAACTGTGCACTCTATTTAAATGTTCGTACAAGCTGTTGATCGAGGTTGCTTTCCAAAAACATTTATTAACGATGCAGCGAATCATTCTGATGATAATTTTTGGCGTATTGTTGAGCACAAAGATTCAACAGTAGGGTTCTGCTCAGATTCGTCGATTTCAAATAAGTACGTGGACAGCAGCTTCCAAATGATAGCTGACTGCGGTGGATAATCGATACTGTAAGTCTTGTAGATCTTGATGCATATGTCCAAAGCTTTCAGAAAACTTGGCAGCTTGTAAGACACCACATTATTCCAGACAGTGAAACTGGTCGGGTTCTTCCAATCTTCACCGTGAATGACGATGAAAGGAGCAGAAGAAATTCCTCTGTCACGAAATCCTTTGAACAGACGAGCAAGAGTTGATTCTAGGTCGGATAGCTGCTGCACATGGAGCACTACACCTTCCTGCGCTTCACTGTTGGAGGGCTTCCACCGTTTCTTACCCGGACACTTAATGTGTGCACGAGGCAGTATGTGGGCGAGAAGAGCAACAATCACATAGTTCCGAGCATCTAAAAATAATAATAAATAAAAAGTGTTATTGAGAATATCGTTTCATTGTAATTGTTAAGATATCTTTTTGTGGTTGAATAAAAGCTTAAATTATTTGAATTTCATTGATAAAAAATAATAGGTCCTCATATTTTTTAGGACAAATCAACTGATTCTATCATTCAGAAGAAACAATGCTTATGAGAGTTTAACACATCCAAAGACTAATTATTTATCAAGTTCTAAACGGAGTCTACGAAGTAGGGTGATTGGACCTTAGATTGCGTCATCGTTAAAATCTACTTAAATCGAAAGATTTACATACATCCTACTAAAATTAGTGGCAAGACGGAATGCGTCATGAGCATCGATTCAACAAACTGTTTAACAAAGTTAGACAAAATCGGTCGATCTCTCAGAGACAACTTACCCTCGGTAACTTCACCCGCATCCAAGCATGCGAGGAGCGCTCTCCCATTGACGTCTGCCACTTCAAGTTGCAAAATTTGTTCCACGACTTTGGAAAATCCTATCCAGCGTTCGAATAGAACATCATCTTTTCCCGAAAACTTCTGTGCAAAATCGATTTGAACAAGTTGATATCCTCGGTGATTTCGTAGTGTCGGATACTCAGCAAGGATAGAAGAACATGTGCGACCGTTGATCTTAGCAACTTCCAATAGCCGCCAGGGGCTGGATCGTTTCCACTTTGCTTTCAGCTCCTCCCATTCGTCTTGGTTGTGGACAAGCCAAGCCTTCACCTGCTGGTATTCTGCAACTAAAGAACACAGTGTTGTCAATCTAAATCATGCAGACTAAGGTTATCTCATTTTACACACTCGGTAATGACGTGAAAGGGATAGGGTAAGGATGTGAAGCATTGGTTTGAAAACACCCGTCTTTCATTCTTCATGAAAGTTGGAAAACAACAAGGCCATTAAATGTCAATTTTGACAGTTAATGGTCTTGTTGTTTCATAATTTGTATGCAATGAGAAAAGCACGTCCGTGTAGCGAGTTAATTCTAAAGTATAGGGCATTGCATTGTATCATTTCTCTCTCCCACTTGATAAAAATTAGAATACAACAGGACCACTACCTGTCAAATTTGATTTGCAGGGTGAAAAGAGATAGGTGAGGTGATGACGTCACCGTGAAATGGAGTACATAATGATTGCTAATGTCGCTTCAAATCGCGTGACCAACATCTAGTCTTCCGCGGCCTGGCAGCCAAAGTACCAGTACCTCGACCGGTACTTAAAGTGATTGACAAAACAAAACATTCTCTACAGCATGAGACATAATTAACGGTCAATTTCAACATATTGCAATTAGTATTCTGAAAAACAAGCTTAATACTAATAACGCCATTAGCATTCCAGTACTTATGCCTTTACTGTGCCTGTTCAGATGACAAGCTTTATTATTTTAGAAGGAGTATCCTGAAGTCAATGGTTACACTTTTAATTTTCATTGGCATATAATGTATCCAGTTCCAGTTCCGAGTATTCTGAGCAATGTAGTAGATGGGAAGGTGCTGATAACGTGGACTCAAGCCTTCTTATTTACCACATTGATCAAAATGCTCGGAAGGGAAGGGTGCAGTTGACCTCCATAAATGTCAAATAAGAGACTGACTCACAGGTAAGCTAGCGGCAAAATACTATTTTTCAAGTTTTAATAGTTTATAGTCTGAATAAACTAGAATAGACGTTATTACCGAGCGTGAATAATACAGAGGGGCACATTTTGGATTATGTTTCAATTAAAACTCTTACCGTTTGTACTGGAAGCGTCCGAATCCTTTTCGGTGGAAGGTTCAGATGTACCTATTACTTGCTGAGAAATGTGATGGTCCACCTCCTTGTAGTTGACGTTCCTGTCATACAAGCGACCTTTTGCTTGTTTGTTAATGCGTTTCCTCCTTCCCGAGCTGTCTGTCACGAATGTTGGTTGATACCATGTTTCCTGCCAGAACACTGTTAATCAGCACAGCAGAAAAGAGAATATAAATAACACAAATATTACCTGTGGCTCACCCGGAAAAATGTGTTTCAGCTCCTTGGCCTTTTCCATCAACTCTAACGATGTCAGTTTCGAGAATCTGTTCTTGAACTCGTCGATGACGATATGCGTGATGCTTTTTTTATCAGACCGGGAAAGAAATTGAACTTTTTTATAGTTCTCAATAATCGATTGTCCTTTCGATGAGTTGTTCAATAAAAAAGCGGCTGTGCACGAATCACGGGTGATCAGATTTTTCCCGGATGACTTTGTTGTAGAACCGGAACTGGTGCTTTGTATAGCGGATGAAACGCTTTCTGTTGACAATTCGGCAACTTTTGGTAGTCCCTGTGAAAACAATTTGTAAAATGATACGTAATGTAAAGCAGAAAATATACAGAAGTACCTGAGCTACTCTCCAGGCATCCAAATGATGTATAAACTTGGTTCTTTCTGCGAGGGATGGAGGAGGAATCAATTCTTCAATCTCCTTGCGCTGAATTATCTTGAGCGTTTCAGTAGTGTAGCCATTGACTATGAGAAAAAATGAAATTTGGTTAATGCAAAGCATATGTATAGGCTAAGAGCAATTAAAAACTTACCGAGAAAACTTTCAATAATAGACTCAGATAGTCCGAAGCTATTGAGCAATTCAATAAGACGCACTTCCTCAACAGAAATTTTCTCAACATCTAATTCCTCGATAAGTGAATTATCCGACCCGGACATTTTGCAGTGATAATGAAAACGTTTTACGACAGTAAACAAAATGGCGATGCTGGCGGTGCACTTACTGTTCCGTTTTTCTTTTACACACTGAAAAATAAAATTATTCGAATCTACAATGTTATTGATTGAAATAAACAAACTTTATATTCAGAACAAAGTGTATAATTGTTGTTTCAAAAATATACTTATTTGTTCATCATACTAGTAAAATCAACAATTATTCTATATTGTTTTGAAAACAAAACATGATTAGTTCAACACAACTGTATTTTTGCAACAAATAGATTTCAGTTATTGAAAACAATAAATATTAAAATTATTTCAAATATTCAGATTTTCTGTGCGTGAATGTTAGAATAAGGACACTGTTACTACTTTAGACATTAAGGCATGGGCTTCTGGAAGTACTTGAGTAGTATAATATATGTTAGATAACAATTCTAACCTCAAAATGAATTTAGCGTTCCAAAATTACTCTTTGGTGAAAAATAGACCAACATATTAGGTTTTGTCCGATATTTGTATGGGGACCCGCCACTGTGCGGGTGAGTGAAAATAACATAATTTTGAGTTGATGAAAATTCAGAACGGAAGTACAGGTAAACGATTAACATCCATCTCAATTACAGGTGCAATGAGCAGTACACCATCAACTGCTCTAAATGCTTCACTGTAGGGGAGACTGGGTAGACTTGATCCCCTTTTCTGATTTCCGATGTATCACAACCAAAAATAAAAAGACTTGATCCCCTTTCTATGAGATCTAGGCAATAAATAATTTTTCCTGCCAACCCTTCATTAAATCCGCCAAATCTACACAAAATTAGAAGCCTAAGAACAGATTTATATTTTTGTATAGGTAACTAACGGGGGATCAAGTGTCCCCATATTGAGGCAATAACTTCAAATCAAATACCCTAAAAATTTGATGGAATGTTGACATTTTCATCAGTACAGATCAATAAGCATATTTATGGCTTGTTGCTGTGAGACTTTGGTCATTGTTATGCAAAGTTGTTCAAATTTTGCGTGGCCAATAAAAAAATCTTTTGGGAAGGTCAAAACATACAAACCGCCCTGCAGAATAAATAAGGTTGTCAATCCAGAAAATAACTCACCACATAGTGGTCATTTGTCTAGAGGATCTATACTAAAAATACGCTAGAACAAAACTACTTTAGTTCTCGATAAAACAGGGGGTGATCTAGTCTCCCCGGGGATCAAGTCAACCCACCTTCCCCTACATGCTTCCTCTTCATCAAATTGTACAATTAGAAGCTGAAAAAAGTGCTTTGAGGATCAGAAGATCCGAAAACCTTATATGAGGTGACCTTAAGGCCCATCATCCCAAAAAACTTTAGTGTAAGCTCCCTAGTAATAAACAATGGAGACTAGATGGAGAAAAAGTACAATTTCAATCGACTGTTTGAAGTAATTGATCCTGGGCGCAATAAATGGTTAAATGGAGGACCGAAACATCACGCAGGATCAATTACGTTTAATACTGACGGTTCAAAATTGAACAACTAAGTGGGAGCAGGAGCTACTGGCCCTTGGATAGACATATCGATTCCCATGAGAAGTTGGCCATCCGTATTCGAAGCGGAAGTTCACGCAATTCTAAAGTGTTCTGCAATATGTTTGCGTAGAAACTACGGACTAAGTTTTGATTGCTATAAAGTCGGTGTTGACGAGAGATTTTGGAGCTTGTGGTTGAGAACTGAACTTCTTTCAGCAGAGAAAAAAAACGTTGATTTGTCTGATTAGCTAAAGCTAAAGATAATGTATTAACAATTAATTCATGACAATTTTAGTTGTTATTCTTATAGTTTTTTAGTGTATCCATAGATATTCTTACTCCAACGGCTTACTTATCATGCAGCAACTTTGTGGAAGACACCAAACTTCCATGAGGCAACCCTAAGGAGTTATTTATTAATGTCATGATTTCATGATATCCGACCACAGTGCGCACTGAGGTGGCGATGAGCGTAGCGAGGTCGAATCGAGCGGCGGAGTGCCGCACATAGGTGGCGATGGGAGTAGTGAGGCTGAATCGAACGGCGGAGTGCAGCACTGAGGTGGCGAGGAATGCCGTGATGGACGTAGCGAGGCCAATTCGGACTCTTTCGGTTGAGCGTCGAACTGGATGTCAGGAATGCGAAGCGCCAAGATGCACGTCTTATTTTTAAGTCCACGTTTTTAGGAAGATGGCGCTCATCTTCGCAGAAGAATGGTTTAGTCGATTCCAAAATGGCCACAGAGATGGCTTACTGTGCCATCCATTTTAACCTAACTGATATAACAAACACTTAATTAGATGTTCCAATGCTTTGTAAAACAAATACTGAGCACTACGTTATTTTTTCTCTAGCTTAACAAATTATTTAATTTGATTTCACAACTACCTTGAACAAGACGCAATTAAGGCACCTTAATTTCACCACGCGACTATATACAAGCAAAATAGCTGCATGCACAGCACGTTATACTCTGATAGTCACTTGTCGAATGATCAGAGGGATTGCCTATATAGTATATATATGACCCCAGGCCACTTCGAGTAGCTGCCATTTTTTTTAGTTTTTAACCGATTCTCCTAATTTTTGGTAGTTTGGTAAAACTCGCCGAGATCTGTCTCCTAGGTGCAAATTCGCTTGAAAAATCTTAAAAATATGCGCTACAGCGTACTTTTTTCAAAAAAAAATACGTTTTCTGTGCTGTCAAAATGACCCCAAATTAAAATTGCTATAACTTTTTTTCGAAAATTATAACTGTTATAACTGTTTCGACTATTTTAATTTAATCATCTTTCATGTCGTTACCAAAGATTGAGTATAGGTGGGCGGGTACATCGCAGGGAGGGGTTTTCGTAAAAAAGGGTACAAAAACAGTGATTTTTCATGCTTATTTTACTTATATCTGAAAATCCTACCCATTTTGAACTGCACTTTTTCAAAAAGGTTATGCAGAAAGGCGTGTGCTTTGACATGAGGCATTGATCAGTTTAGAGCTTGATCGCTAGGTGGCGGTATATTTGAATTCATTATTTTAGACTACTCAAGTAGTTCCGATATAATATAAAACTAATCATGAAAAATCATTGTTTTGTACCCTTGTTCACTAAAACCCCTCCCAGCGATGTACCCGCCCACCAATAGTCAATATTTGGTAACTACCTGAAAGATGATTAAATTATCTTTCGTAACAGCCCCAAAAATAAAAAATCGGCCAAACATTAAAAAAGTTACAGCAATTTCAATTTGGGGTCAATTTGACCCCAGACCACAGACAACGTAAGTTTTTTTGAGCACAGACAGAAGGTTAAATTAACCACCAGGGCACGGAATGGGTGCTCGCTCAAACCGCTAACAAGGTAATCATACATTTGGTTTTCTGTAATGGATAGTATGGAAGAAGTCGTTTGTCTTGAGCGTTCCCAGCCAACACAAAATCGCATATGCTAGCGAATAAGTGTACAAGGTGGAGGCGATATAGGCGCATTCCTCCATTTGACTGCGTGCAAAATGCACGTATATGGCCTCCACCTTGTACACTTATTCGCTATGATATACGATCTTGTGTTTGCTGGGTTGTCGATACAATCTGGATCTACACCGCCAGTAAGGCTGTAGCTTTGGAAATATATATATATATATATATATATATATATATATATATATATATATATATATATATATATATTTTTTTTTTTTTTTTTTTTTAGGATTGGGTACAGGTCTTATGGAACGTACACACGGTCAAGCAGTTTGGCCAACATTGACTCCACCTCTCGTTTATTCAAACATCCATCAAGTTTTACCAACAGCGGCACGAACAATCAATTTATTCGACCAACAATATCACACACGAACGACCGAAGCACCAACTTGAGCACCAACCATCAAAAAATATATGGAGGTTTGTGCAACTTCACTACAAATGCTCAAACATGTTCGGCGAACCTTGACTCCACCCCCGACAACTCAAACCGTTTTAATTTTTTCCAACCGAGCCGCCAACTGTCAAATGGTTGTTCGAACAACTTCACACACGCTCAAACAAAGCAGCAACCGAAGCGTTTTCTTGGGGGCGGAGTCAATGTTCGTCAAACTGCTTGACTGGTGTGTACGTTGCATTAGGGGCTTACTTGCGGGGTTTACTGAGAAGGATGCCTGTGGAGGCGCCAACAAGCCGCACATTGGGAACAACGGTTACAACAGTTTCAATAAAATCAAAAATCAAAATATTTTGCTGTTGAGTATCACAGCACGTATTCGGGAATCTATTCTGATTGCATCTTGCAGACTGGTAACAACAAATTATCTTTCATATAGATTAGGCCAACGTGTGTGCCTACTTCTTAATTTTTGATAAGAAAAACACTTTAATTGTACACATACAGTAGTTGAGAAAATAATAGGCGCATAAGCCTGGATCAATCGATTTCGCTGTAATTTTTACATATGTTTGGATCCACCCAACCAACGGATGGCAGATTTTAATACAGTTCTGTATAAAAACAGAAACTGTTAAAATGTTGATATAAAAACTTTCGGAAGATTTTAATATAGCCATTGTTTTATTTTCTATTTATTTCTATTTATTTATTTCGTCAACCGACGTAGACTAGTACCTATACAATGTACACGATACTTATACGATACATTATAGTACTTATACAATGTACATCGTGGGAGAATGCGACTACACACAAAAAAGGAATAAATAGTATGCACAATTATGACTATCTTTCATTTACAAATGATTAACTTTTATGCATAAAAACAGAAAAGCTTTTTATGCATCAAATTTTACTCCTTTTGTGGGTAGTCTCATTCTCCCGCAAAGAGCATACTTCTCTCCAGAAGAGCATACTTTCAGTTTTGCGTGTATATTTTATCAAAAGTTATAACCGTAGTAGCCTAATACATATTTTAAATTTGTTTTTCAGTGTGTAAAAATGGCCTATCTGACTCAAGGTTAATGTCAAGGCTACAAAATCCATTTTTATGTTAAACCGGTTCAATTATTTAGACAACTAACCCAAAATAAGGTTGAGCCAGACCAGCGCGCGACCCAATAAAAGCCGTTCTACGCATGCTGGTACCAAAATAAATAAATTTAAAAAAAATGGGAAAATGGCATTTGGAATTGATCCCAAATTTCCTTTTTTCACGACCAACCGGTAGAAAATTTTAGAAAATTTCATCACAGAACCATTCATCAAAATCAATTCCATTGAAATCATTCTAATTTTTCACCCACAAATAAATTTTACGATCATAATCATGAAAATAGTTTAGTGGGACAATTACGCCGAGACAATTATGCAATGATTTTCCAACAAAGCTAGATATCTGAGCAAGTTTTCGAAAATATACATCAAAATAGACTACTCTATGATAAAGAGTCCAAAGCCAAAAAAAACTAAAATGGGACAATTATGCGTAGAAGGACAGTTAATATGAGAGACTTTTTCTATACCGGTAGATATAAACAAACAGAATTCGGCACCCGAGTCGGCAGCAATACATAACAGGTTTCTACTTCGATGTCTGGATGGCAAATGAAACAATTTTATTGCTAACAATAGAAATTGCTTTGATAAGAAGAGAAAGGTGGACCTGTTACTGTAATATCAAAATTATAGAGTTTATGGTAAAAGCTGTCATATTTAGTGTATACAACAAGAAAGTGCAAATCCACAAAAACTAAAATGGAACAGTTACAATGTATACCAGGTTTTTAGGGTTATAATTATTATTTTTATCTTTCAACTTGGCGTAAGGCTTTAGGAGTCAAACAATTGGCCCCTAGTTTAAATAAAAAATTACATGCATTCAAATTTGATCAAGTTTAAATTTCATGTTATTTTTTTTCTTTTCTAGGTATGCCCAACCATTGTGAAAAATTGGAAATTGGTCATGTGGTTTGCTATCAGGCAAGTAGTTTACCCTCTAAGGCTCACAAAGTAATCAACGTATTTAGTTGAAAACTTGGAATATTTTCCATGTTAGTAATTGTATCTTATCATTAATACTCATGAACATTATCGTGATTCTAAATAAACTCATAGGAAACCAACCTCAAGAGCTGTCAATAGAATCTTTTTAATTGATCGTTTTTTAAGTTCGTGTACTGCTTCTGTTTTATGTTTAAAAATGGAGGGTTTAGAATTTTTATTCAAATTACTCATCCTGGTTATGATTCATATGATTATTGTGTCCATTTGATAGCTCATTTTTTTTCAACAATCGTAATTATCAAGTTTAAGTATTTCCCCAACAGCGCCATCGTTCGAACCCCGTTTTTGAAACTTATCTTTGCCAATATAATATGACATCACTCCTTAACGCAGGTTCATAGAGTGCGACTGATAACTAAAACAGCAAGGAATGGTCACCGAGCTTGTAACCTTAAACACTTATCACCTAGTGCGAATAGATAGGAACTCGGTTGTTCACTTTATCAGTAGAACAATCTCGCTCAGAACCGGTGAGTACCTATCGGCGCAAACGGTGTTATTCCCAGAACTAAATTGTAAAAAACAACGCTACGAGCTAACATACTCCGAAGGCAATCAATAATGATACAATTAGTGAGAACAAGTCAATATTATTGGCACTTGATAAAAACAGAGATCGATGGATTTGTAAACTAACCGTACGTTCCAAGCGCCTCATCTATCAAATTGATATATTCAGCGATCTATTACCGAAACTATAAATTTCACAGGATTCTGCGTAACAAGCATGTTTTCAGTTTCAGTTACGTCTCGGATACGATGTTGTCGAGTGATTATCGTCGTAGAAACAGTTGTTGAATTTGGACTGGTTGTGCGGCATATTTATTCGGAAAAATTGTATCAATTGATAATAATTCTCGCTGACATCCCGCAACACAAGCAGTTCTTAATCAATGGAATGTGGTAACCGCCCCTTCCTGCAACAGGGTGACACCACTTACCTGCCAAGCCGGAGGCGACCCTAGGGGCGTGGTTCCCTATACCATTCCTACTTCAGCAACAGTCAGGAGGTTAAGGTACCTTACAGAGGGTACCCTAGTCTAGTCTGGTGCCTCACTACCAAGGTTGTCCTCACTCATTGTAGTAGTTCCCTCGTCCTTGCACAAGAGAACGCTACTTGTACGCAAGTCCAGTAAGGAGGTGACCGTGGCTGGTACGTGACATCCAATATATACCCTATAAATACCCTATCACTGGTGTTGTTTTATCTCCACACCCATTAAACACGATCTGGGCCCAGTGCGGGGAGAATAACCACATGCTCGTGCAATTCCAGATAGGGATTCGCTTATCGCTTTATTACTTTGGGGATAGTCCAATATTCGTAGATACTGTGTTACGAGTTTTCGATGCGCTAAACTGAATAATTCAATTATAAAATCTAGACCAACATTTAAAAAGTGCAAAAAAAATATATATTTAAAGACTGGAACTATTACATTTTGGCTGTTACATCCATTTCAAATGCTGGTCTAGAAATGTGTGAAATAATAACATAGTGACACGCTGCTTTGATGACTCTACGTTCCAACTGGAACCTGCGCTGCTTCTCAACTTAGTGTTCTATTAGCATTTTAGTAGTCATTAATTGAAAGCTTTCTATGTCTGTCACTGCACGAAAAAGATTTTGTCTTTCTCGTTTTTATTTATTACCAGACTAAGGCCGGAGTGGCCTGTGCAGTACACAAAAGTCTTCTCCATTCAGCTCGGTCCATGGCTGCACGTCGTTAACCACGCAGTCTGCGGAGGGTCCGCAAATTGTCCTCCACCAAGCGTACAACAAGTTGTACCGAAAGGCTATATGATCACTCCAATAACGTATTTTTGATAGAAGCTCGGAGACCTATAGTGGTATATACCAATCGACTTAGCTCGACGAACTGAGGTGACGTCTGTATGTGTGTGTATGTGCACAAATTTTGAAGACACACTTTTTGGAACTTATCATTGTTTCGCAACAAGTTCCATTTGACGGGAAATCCTGTCCTATTGTTTGCTGTTGAAAATTGGGCAGATCGGACTATGGGATCAGAAGTAATGGCCAAAACACGCTAAAAAATATTCATTTATATTTTTGATTAGATGATGAGAGATGACAGCGGTCTATGTCTATTAGGGTGGCTCAAATTAAAAAGGAAAACTATTCTATTTTACTCTGTTTATGCTCTGGCCGAAATTTCAGCCAAATCGGTTAACGGTTGGGCTGTGCTAAACTCATTGGAAGTATATAAGGAAAAATGTATGGAGAAACATCGAAAACAAGAATTTTGTGCTAGATGGAACCATTTAAGATGAAGAACTATGATACTCATTCAGTTCTTGCAGAATTAAATAAAAGAATATAATAAGAATATAATACAGTCGGAGCAATTCTCTGTGAAATCGATGGTCGATTTATTTTTGTATTTTTTAATTTCTCTGAAATTTTGTATATACATTCTTTGTGTTAAAAAAATATAATTTGCATCATTGGTTTGCCATTTTGACTCTAGCCTAACTTTTGACAAGGGCCTAAGCGAAAACACCTTGAACACTTTCAAAAACATTTAACTTGAAAAGGGCTTTTTTATTTTTTGATATGTTGTAGCAGATAATATATGTATTTATTTTGCACTATAAGTCATAATAAAGAAATTATGGGCAAAAAAGTTATATTTTTTAAAATTAGTTGGTTTTTCAAAAATGGTCGAAATACTTTTTTTACGTTTTTATCGACCCGATTTTATGAAAGTGCGTTAAATTTCCAATGGAAAAGGTATACAGTATTTTTTTTCTAAGTGCTACCGTTTCTGAGATACAGCAGTTATAAGATAAAACACACCGATTTTTAAAATTTTCAGTCATTTTCGATTTTTTTTTCGATTCTATTCAATCTAGAATCAAATTTTACTAAACCGTTGAAATTTATTGACAAATGCTAGTAATTGAGTAGTGGTTGAACATTTTCATATTATATGGCCAATCCCGAAAGCCAAATACCACCAACATAAAACGCAAACACAAAATCTGAACGATCAGAACCAGGGTAGTTTTGTGAAGGATTTTCAAAAGTTTGGAGTTTTAGTTAAAAACCTCGTGCTAAAACGATGAATTATTAACCAATAAACGAAAATCAAACTCCAAATGCATTTTCTTCTAAACGACACTTATTTTCATGATTCATGGTACAACCAGCAGACTTTGAAGTGATCGATGAGCTTTACTTTCATTCATTTATCTGAAGGAAAGAATCTAGATGAACAATGATCAGAACCGTAATTTCAAAAGGCTTTAATAATTATTAAGCCCCGGTAATTTTTGTCAAAACTCAATGAAACAAATGTGTTCCTGACTTTTAAAACCAAAAAAAAGCATCACACGTAGGAATGCCGAGAAAATATCTAACCTAAAAATTTTCTAGACCGAACCGGAGATACAACTCAGCTATCTCCAGCATGGTTTTAGCATGTTCATTAGACCTCTTCATGTTTTCAAAATGTATCAAAAATTCAACCGGTCTTTTCCCTGAACATTTGAGTATTATAATTGCTAATGTTCGATTTACCGTTAAATTCTTAAAAATCAGAACCTGAACATTTGTCATAAATTTGCTGTTTAAACATACCAGTGCCACTATGGTCCAGGATACAGATTTACGCGGAAAGATGCATTTTACGCAAAAATTATATTTTTTTTTTGAAAAAACTGTTGTTTTACAAAGTTGTTCGAAGTCCATCATTATGGCGCTACCAAAAAATAGGGTGGCCCATCAAATAAAAAAATTGAAAAATATTTTTTATTTCTCGGAATACTGGCATGTTATGTTCTACAAAGTTATAGCGCAACTTATTCCAATAAATTTTGCTAGAAAGCTTTTTCTGTAGCTCTTAAGTTGGCTGAGAGCCATTTTACCTAATTGGAGTATTTTTTATCTACTTTTTTTGTTTTAGATTTCTCAAAAAAGTCGTCTTCGGGTGACTTTTAGAGCGAAAAAAATGCAACTGTTGATGGATAAATATGCTCGATATTTTTTTCTGATCAAAAGTTATAACCGTTTCTCTGTCAAAATTACATTTTTTTCAAAAGTTGTTATCTCCGGTTGGGGCAGACCAAAAAAATATGTTCACGCAGTACATGGTTTGATTCTGTCGATATTTAGTGATGTACAAACAATCAAGTTGGTTGGAACGCGGTCGAGTTATTAACGTTGCGGACGGGAACAGGGGGTGTTGCCCAAATGGTCCCGCTCCCGGGTATACCCCGTTAGGCATATTGGACGTTAGGCATAAAATTACCCAAAGAACAGCCCATGACATAAAGAAGGCAGAATTATGTCAAACGTCCATTATGCCTAACGTACATTATGCCTAACGTCCGTTATGCCTAACGTCCATTATGCCTAACGTACTTATGCCTAACGTCGCGGACCACCGCTCCCTATGTTATTATTTAATCTTAAGTTTTACCAATTTTACTAAAATCATATTTTTTAAGTAAATTGACATAACTCGACAATATCGAGACGATATTCTTATAGCAAAACACGCGTTTTGAAAAGCCCCAAAAGTCTTGACATCCGTGAAAAGTGAAAAATCAAAAATCTACAGCTTTAACACTTTTTATAAATTTTATCATTATCACCGTATTGCAAGAATAACGAGAAAAGATGCATTGTCGGCCTAAAGTATATTTTTAAGAAAAAAAATCTACTTAGTTGTTCTGGATACTTGAGCCCTTATTATAGATTTATCGAAAAATAGGGTGATTCGTATGATATAAATGTGAAATTGTATTTTTATTTTTTATTTTGCGGAATGTTGACTTAAAGTGTTCTACAAAATTGTAGCGCAGCTTTTTCCAATCAACTTTGCTGAATAAACTTTTTATGTAGCTCTTAAGCTCTCTAGTTTAGAGCAATTTTACTTACCAGGATTAGGGGATCCCCCAAAAAACAATATTTATGATCAGCTCATTTCATTTTTATTTTTCACAAATGTTACCTTCTGAAGACTTTTGGAGCTTTTCAAAACGCGTGTTTTGCCATAATAACATCGTCTGTATCTTTTTCCGTTGTCGAGTTTTATCAGTTTACTTGCTTGTGCCATTCAATCTCGTTTACAAGAAAGATCAATACGGAACAATAGCAAATATGCATAGGCCAGAAAACAGTTGAAAGGTGCAAACTAATTAGAGATTTAAGTATTATTCTGGACTACTTCAAATTGTCGTTCATAGATCACTATAATCATATTATTCATAAAGCAAGCAACATGCTTAGTTTTATCAAAAGATTCAGTTATAATTTTAATGATCCTTAAACAATCAAAACATTGTACGTTTCAGATGTTAGGCCTCTTTTAGAATACTTCGGAGATGGCTTTTCAGTCTTGACAAAATCAAAACACAAGGACAAGATTAAATAACAGTGTTTTGATTTTGTCAAGACTGAAAAGCCATCTCCCAAGCATTAAAGTACAGTCGAAATTAATAGGCTTTTAGAATACTGCAGTTGAGAGACTTTGTTGAATAGAGGAAGTGATGGTGCCTACACTAGATGAGGTTAAAAAACTGTTAAAGAGCTGGATAACAATAAGGCTGCGGGAAAGGACCAGCTTCCGGCTGAACTTCTAAAACATGGCAGTGAGCAGCTTTATGAAGTCCATATTATGTCGAAAATATGGGAAGACGAGGAAATGCCTGCTAGCTGATTGGACGGCCTCATTTGCCCTCTCTTTAAGAAAGGGCACAGACAACCCTCCTTAATTCGGCGTACAAAATTATGTCCCGTATTCTGTTCAACAGATTGAGACCGCTTGAAGAGTCCTTCGTCGGCGAATACCAAGCAGGTTTTCGTGAGGGCCGATCAACGACGGATCAAATGTTCACCCTGAGACAAATCCTTGATAAATTCCGGGAGTACAAGTTGTAGACACATCATCTGTTTATTGATTTCAAGGCGGCGTACGATTCAGTGAAACGGAATGAACTATGGCAAATTATGCTTGAACATGGTTTTCCGGCGAAACTGATACGGCTGATTCGTATAACGTTGGACGGATCGAAATCAAATGTAAGGGTTGTGGATGAAATATCGACGTCATTTGTTACCTTAGATGGATTAAAGCAGGGTGATGCACTCTCGAATCTACTGTTCAATATAGCGCTCGAGGGAGCGATTAGGAGAGCTGGTGTGCAAAGAAGCGGTACCATTATCACAAGATCGCATATGCTCCTGGGATTTGCGGACGATATCGATATTATCGGGATTGATCGCCGTACCGTGGAAGAGGCTTTTGTGCCTTTTAAGAGGGAGACAGCGAGGATTTAACTCGCGATCAATACCAGCAAAACGAAGTAAATGGTCGCTGGCAATCAACGTGGGTTCATTAGTGGTGGTGGTAGCGAAATGGTGCTGGATGGTGAAAAATTTGAAGTGGTAGAAGAATTTGTGTATCTTGGAACATTAGTGACGTGCGATAATGATATTACCCGCGAGGTGAAAAGTCGTATTGCAGCTGCAAATAGGGCTTATTATGGACTAAGTCCCGTAGTCTGCAAACGAAAACAAAACTCGCGCTGTATACTACTCTGATTCATCCGGTGGCTTTATACGGCCATGAGACATGGACGTTAAAGAAGGCTGATCGGAGAACTTTCGGAGTGTTTGAGCGTAAGGTGCTGCGGACAATACTCGGCGGTAAACAGGAGAACGGTATCTGGCGGCGTCGCATGAACCACGAATTGTACCAGGTGTATAAAGGGCTGGATATTATTAAGCTTATACAACACGGCAGACTACGGTGGGCTGGTCACGTTGTTCGTATGCCGGAAGAACGTCAAGCGAAGATAATATTTAGTAGAGAACCCGGAACAGGCCGCAGGCTTCGTGGAAGGCCGCGTACACGATGGCTTTTTGCAGTTGAAGAGGACCTGAGGGCGCTCAATGTTCAAGGCGACTGGAAGCGATTGGCCCAGGATCGACTCCAGTGCAGAAGGATACTCCATTCGGCGTAGGTTCATCGAAGAGCTGTAGCTCATCAAGTATCAAGTAGAATACTGCAGTATAGTTTGGGCTCCGTATCAAGAAACACATGTGATCCTCATTGAATCAGTGCAGAAACAGATTTACTCTTTACGCTGCGAAAACTAGGGTAGACGTCTCTACCATTGCCTCCTTATGAATCACGGTGTTCAATAATAAACCTGGAAGAACTAAAAAACGTAGGAAATTCTCAATGATAGCTTTCATAATCGATATTATCGCACAAAGAGTGGATGTAGTGAAATTTTATAAAAAAATATAATTTTTACGCTCCTATCCGTCCACTTAGAAATAGAAGTCTACTTTATATCAATAATCAAAGGACAAACTATGGCCGCAATGGCCCAATAAATAGAATTATATCATATTATAATGCACATTGTTAAACAATTGCTGTAACGATGAGTAAAACTGATCTGAAAAAGTGTTCTTAGGTAATGTTAGGTAATGACTGAACTACACATAGACTAGATAATAAGTATTTATTGTACTAAGTATAATTGGTCTACATTTTATTGCTGGCAAAATAAATAAATTCACTTGAAAAAACATGACAGTAAAATTGGTAAAACTTGAGATAAAAAAATAACATATCTCCAATTTTTTGACATTATAAAGAATATGAATTGTGGCATTTTAACCGTGTAAACATATTTTTTTTTGGTTTGCCCTAACCAGAGATATCAACTTATGAAAAAAAATTATTTTGACAGAAAAACGGTTATAACTTTTGATCGAAAAAAGATATTGAGCATATTTATCCATCAAAAGTTGCATTTAGCCCTGAAAGCCACCAGAAGACGTCTTTTTCGAGAAATCTAAAACAAAAAAAGTAGATCAAAAATACTGTTTGACGTACACCTCGTGACTGGCGTCTGGTATAAGATTAAAATGCATGTTCCATTTGAAAAAAAAGTTGTTCGAGACCCCTCGGTAGATTTTTTTAAATATCCAGGAAATGAAAGATAAAAGTCTATATTTTCACGTAGTTGAAATTTCAGCGATGCTCATTTTTTTTGGGATAATATTGTTCTACCAAATACGCCATGGCTATGCTATGACTCCCCACTCTAATGAACATGAGCATAAACATTATGATTCGTAGTTGCTACTCCGTGGTTGACTAGAACTTGCGAAATTGCACAGAGAACCATGTGAATGGAGCTTGGAGTTAGCTATCCTTTCTCAATTTACATGTTTCGAAAACTCACGTACCGTCAAGTCACCATTCACCGTGCATTTTAGAGAACTTATCATGGCGTAGGGCTATCCAGATGTATTAAATTGAAAATAACACTCTTGAATACTGTCGTGTACATTAAACAGTTGTTTCAATTCGAGTAAACATTATAAACTATCTGTTTTTGGCAAGATAGATGGATTTAGATTAATTTTCATGATATGTTATGGTCTCCTTTCACCGTGATAGTGCACCATTTTTGCTGGTAGGTACCCATTTACCGTGCATAAGAACTTTTCATTCAATTCGATTAAAACATGAACCCAAACGTTGAGTTTAAAATGTTAATCGTGACTTTTATTTTATTAGGTAGGTAGAAACATGTGAAGTTTACGTGCTTTAGTGTAACACGTAGGGTAGGTGCACCGGTTTTGGCCACCTTAGTGCCTAATTTGGCCAACCCTGAAAAATACATATTCTTCCAAAGTAATCGATCAGTTAGTAACAGCGTAAAAGACTGAGGGATATATCTCTTGTTGGAACTAATGAAACCCTCGTGAATTGCTTTATTTTTGGAGTTATTCGCAAAATTGGCCAAATTAGGAACATGGACAAAACCAGTGCAGTTCCCCTATGCATATAAAAAAGAAAACAAAATTTAAATTCATAACAACAATTTCAAAATGGAACATTTACCCTAACTCTTCTTAAACAAATGATGTTGGACCTTACCCAAGTAACAATTAAGGTTGTATCAGAGTTTTACAGCGTTCTTCAAAACCTAATCTCAAAACCTTCCATGCAGTCCTCGCAGTTTCCACAACCTCCTGTAGATTTCTATAAAACCATGTTACAGCCAGTTGGCCCAGTTTTATTGCAATCATTAAAACCTAATATGCGTTCCAGTTCAGAACCAACGGTTTTATAATATACTTCAAGTCTCACATAAAACATGCAACATAAAACCTCCTCTAGACTTGGTGGTTTTGAGAACCACTATATAACCATGATACAACCACTTCATGACTATGATACAACAACAAATAAGCCGATAATGAAACAGTTGTCAACTCTCAGGTTGATTATTTGTTTATTGTTTGTACTCGAAAAAAATATGCTTTTCTTCCTGCAATACATGGATTACATGTCAACAACAAAATAAAAGAATTATTATCAGCCAGTTCAATAAAAGTTCATATCTGGCTTTGAGTGTTCTATGCATGTTGGAAGGTATGCCAGGGATTTTTCATGGTGAAACCATGATAAATAATCAGTATTTTAACAATGCGCTTCGTTAATTTGTTATTATTTAGGATTTTCAAGTTTAATTAGTTGCCTCAGTTAATTACTTTAAAAATAATTTCAATGAATAACCACTTTGGTTGATCAAATAATCAAAGCATTGTTCCTAAAACTTATTAGGATGTCCAATTTTACCGTTGTAAAGGTGAAACAGAAATTTGCATGATATTTCGATAATGAAATTCATTATTTTTTCATATCGGCGACATTTTTTGAATAAAACTTTGATTGCATAAAAATGCCTCTATATAACCATCACTCCTGAACTGGCCCTATCTGGGCATTTCAAACACCTAGAGGTTTTATCTTGGCCTTTTCAAGACCATGTTACGACTAGCAAGTTTTATCTTGGTCAAACCTAAAGCTTGGTAGTTTTATATATAATGACAACATGACAATGTAGACAGATATAAGAAAATCATAAACAAACTTTTTCTGCCTTCGGCATCGAATGCAAGTACTTTTTAAAATAAGTATTTCAATTAAAAAGCATATAGTGGCAATTGTTAAATGGTATATTTTGTACCATAAAAGTGTTTTTACTCGTGTTAAATTTGCAAAGCATGTATGGATTAAATACATATTTTCATACCCCTCATGAGCAAATGCTGTTTGAACAGTTTTTTCAACGACTTAAATATACAAAGGAACTGCTCCTGGATTTCAACTCATGGCTCTGATGTTCATCCCATTGAAAGCAGTGCAATGGAAAGGTATTTGATTTGTGATTTTTTTCAGCAGGAGTTCGCATATTGACAAAAAGAAGCGAAGAAATTGGGACCGTATTTCTTTACTTCCCGATAAGATAATGTATTTTTCAGTGAGTGAGATGGAGATCGAAAAGGTTCCCCAACTAAATTCCGGACATAGAAAAAACTGTTATTGTTTTTTTTTTCATTCTCGACTGAAAGCGAAATGAAAATACTTCCGTGGGTCAAACAATTTGTGCTGAAAATTTAGTTTCTATCCATAGTAGTAGTTTCAAGCTTCGTACCCAAGTAACAATTAAGGTTGTATCAGAGTTTTACAGCGTTCTTCAAAACCTAATCTCAAAACCTTCCATGCAGTCCTCGCAGTTTCCACAACCTCCTGTAGATTTCTATAAAACCATGTTACAGCCAGTTGGCCCAGTTTTATTGCAATCATTAAAACCTAATATGCGTTCCAGTTCAGAACCAACGGTTTTATAATATACTTCAAGTCTCACATAAAACATGCAACATAAAACCTCCTCTAGACTTGGTGGTTTTGAGAACCACTATATAACCATGATACAACCACTTCATGACTATGATACAACAACAAATAAGCCGATAATGAAACAGTTGTCAACTCTCAGGTTGATTATTTGTTTATTGTTTGTACTCGAAAAAAATATGCTTTTCTTCCTGCAATACATGGATTACATGTCAACAACAAATTAAAAGAATCATTATCAGCCAGTTCAATAAAAGTTCATATCTGGCTTTGAGTGTTCTATGCATGTTGGAAGGCATGCCAGGGATTTTTCATGGTGAAACCATGATAAATAATCAGTATTTTAACAATGCGCTTCGTTAATTTGTTATTATTTAGGATTTTTCAAGTTTAATTAGTTGCCTCAGTTAATTACTTTAAAAATAATTTCAATGAATAACCACTTTGGTTGATCAAATAATCAAAGCATTGTTCCTAAAACTTATTAGGATGTCCAATTTTACCATTGTAAAGGTGAAACAGAAATTTGCATGATATTTCGATAATGAAATTCATTATTTTTTTCATATCGGCGACATTTTTTTGAATAAAACTTTGATTGCATAAAAAATGCCTCTATATAACCATCACTCCTGAACTGGCCCTATCTGGGCATTTCAAACACCTAGAGGTTTTATCTTGGCCTTTTTCAAGACCATGTTACGACTAGCAAGTTTTATCTTAGTCAAACCTAAAGCTTGGTAGTTTTATATATAATGACAACATGACAATGTAGACAGATATAAGAAAATCATAAACAAACTTTTTCTGCCTTCGGCATCGAATGCAAGTACTTTTTAAAATAAGTATTTCAATTAAAAAGCATATAGTGGCAATTGTTAAATGGTATATTTTGTACCATAAAAGTGTTTTACTCGTGTTAAATTGGCAAAGCATGTATGGATTAAATACATATTTTCATACCCCTCATGAGCAAATGCTGTTTGAACAGTTTTTTCAACGACTTAAATATACAAAGGGAACTGCTCCTGGATTTCAACTCATGGCTCCGATGTTCATCCCATTGAAAGCAGAGCAATGGAAAGGTATTTGATTTGTGATTTTTTTCAGCAGGAGTTCGCATATTGACAAAAAGAAGCGAAGAAATTGGGACCGTATTTCTTTACTTCCCGATAAGATGAATGTATTTTCAGTGAGTGAGATGGAGATCGGAACAGTTCCCCTACATAATTCACGACATAGAAAAAACTGCTAATGTTTTTTTCATTTTCGACTGAAAGCGAAATGAAAAGACTTCCGTGGGTCAAACAATTTGTGCTGAAAATTTAGTTTCTATCCATAGTAGTAGTTTCAAGCTTCGTATTCCTATGCAGGTCTTCTTCAGGAGTAAAGGTTATATGTGGGTTTTATACAGGACTCTACGAAGCTTGGCAGCTTTTATAAGTCTTGATCAAAACCAACATATAACTTAACTGCTGGCTTTATGTCAGTTCCATTTTTAGCTCTGAGGAGGAACACAGGAGCATTATAAAACCTAAAGAGCTGTGGTTTTATATTGGAATTCAAAACGTAGTTCTCAAGTACTCTTGCGGATCTAATTAAATGACAACTGAATAAAACCAAAATAAAACTTTAAGCATTTCTACATGCCGTAATAAAACCTCTATAAAACTAGCATAAATCTTCGAAGCATTGAGATTGTTACTTGGGTATTCCTATGCAGGTCTTCTTCAGGAGTAAAGGTTATATGTGGGTTTTATACAGGACTCTACGAAGCTTGGCAGCTTTTATAAGTCTTGATCAAAACCAACATATAACTTAACTGCTGGCTTTATGTCAGTTCCATTTTTTAGCTCTGAGGAGGAACACAGGAGCATTATAAAACCTAAAGAGCTGTGGTTTTATATTGGAATTCAAAACGTAGTTCTCAAGTACTCTTGCGGATCTAATTAAATGACAACTGAATAAAACCAAAATAAAACTTTAAGCATTTCTACATGCCGTAATAAAACCTCTATAAAACTAGCATAAATCTTCGAAGCATTGAGATTGTTACTTGGGATAGTTCCGACGTTTCTTTGTATTTGAAGCCTTTTTCAAAAGTTCAGTCTTATTTTTTCTTTTCTTATCCTGTTCGTGTTTCTTCAGCATTGCTTCGTTTTTTTATTGAGCCTTTTTGTTCCCTTTCCTTTCATTTTTACGCTTTCTCTTCAAGAAACGCTTTCTTTTCATGTTCTTTTGCTTCCATGAACTCTACAAATGCTTTGCTGGTGGCTACTGAAGGAGGGTGGACAATGTCTCGCTTCTTCTTTCCGCAACCAGCCATCTCGGACGATTCATGATCTGATCGTGGATTCATGATCTGTTGAAGAAAAGAATATAACTTAAAATAAAAAGTCAAAATCATATCAATCAGTACTAACCTTTAACGTTGGCAACCGAATCAACGACATCTTCACATTCAGGACTGCGGTTAAGTTGATCCTCAGCAACGGAACAATCTACAAGTATTGCAGCAGCGGATTGATCTTTCTTCATTCCTTGCCACAAGTAGAATAGATTGGTATCCGCAACATTTCCTTTCCAGAGCACATCGTTCTTGACCTTCTGAAACTCAGAAAACTGCCTAACAGTCAAGCGACCTTCAAGCGCCTCCAAGAGCTTGACCTTTTCAGGTTCCAGGTGCTCAGGTTCGTTGCCTCCATTTTCAGGAACAGCCAATTGACCAGAACTGGAGGGAAGCGATTGGTAGTCCACCGCATCTGGATTCCATGGGTAAATTCCACTCTTCCTGAAGCCATTCCTGATTGCGGTCTCCTTCCCGATAAATGCATCCAAAGCCCGTTTCATCATCGGACAGAACTCCGCTTTTGCGATTGTCTGAACTAGAGATGGGCAAAACGGATCACTTCGTTGAACGGATCAGATCTGGCTCATTCAGTCTAATGATCCGGATCTTTCATACGGATCGGATCTTTGGATCAAAACGTAAGGAGAATGCAAAATGGTGAAACGGTTGTCGTTCCGGACCACACTTTTGACCCGTACAGACAATAATTTCATCCCTCTCTGGGACACAAACATATATTATATCTATATAATATCGCACAATAAACTCTTTCTATTGTCATTTCCTCACAAATGGTTATATAATTTGCTGATCTAGTGAAGCGGATCTTTCAAAAAGTGAACTTCGAATCACTCACTCACTTCAAAGATCCGGATCATTTTATCGGTTCCGGATCTGAATGCCCATCTCTAGTCTGAAGTCTACGTTGACTACGCTCGTCGAGGATCGTCTCTTCCCAGTATTTCTTCAGCGGACCGAAAAAGCTAACATCAAGCGGTTGAATAATTTGCGTGAAATTCGGATATAAAGCAATCAAAACAATTTGATTGCAGATGCAGAAATCAATGCTCATTAGCGTCACGTGACTCTTATGACCATCAACGAACAATAGAACAGGAAACGAGATTCGTTGTTCTTTCAGCCAGGGAAGAAAAATGTACTTAAGATACTCATAAAAAGCATTTCCTGTCATCCATCCGCTTTCTGTTATCCCAACTCCGTAGTCTTCAGGGGCATTCCTAGCTATTTCTCCTGGAAGCCGACTTTTGTAGGGGAACAAAACTAACGGCGGGACCAACCTCCCAGCTGCATTTCCGGCAAACAGCGCTGTGTAGTTTTCTTTATCGCCATTTCCGAACACGGATTGGACATGCTCAACATTCTTTGGAGCCAAATATTTTTTGTTGCGGACAACCAGTTGGAAAGCTGATTCATCTAAGTTAAAAATTTGGTCCGGAAACTGCAGCAGATGTTCGTAGCTCTCTTCCCTGAGCAGTGTTAATGTGTTCTGGAACCAATTCCGTACTTGCTGTCCCGTTACTCTTGCCCTGTGTTTACCGAATACGTTGGATTTCCTGCAAGACACTTGAGGATGTCTTTTAACAAACAACGCCATCCACTTTCTCCCAGGAATCCCATTTTTAAACGGAGTTTTGATTTTCTGAAGCCGGATAAATTGTCCCACACTGATTCGGAGCCTTTTGAGTGTGACAGGGAAACCAGATCGAGCCGAATGTCCAATCCACTCTACCACTTTACGTTCCGTTTCTGTAAAGAGCACCTCAGTCCCTTCAATCTACACACATTTGAGCTTTCTATATCTCGATAACCTCCCTATCTCGATATCCCTTTATCTCGATGTGCTGTGATCATATTTTGTTCAGGATTCACTCTCCCTATGTCGATATGTTCAAATTGTTTGGCTACTAGACCATCTTTGGACAATAACAAACACATCAACAACAGGAAACGACATTTGTTTTGTTGTCGTTTTTCATAGCAACGAGCTTTTTTGGATCTATAGTACCCATTTAAGTTTTCCTTCCATTCCTCGATCTCTCCCTATCTCGATGGTCCCTTCAATATCGAGATGTGGAGAGGCGACTGTATTTAAAATTTCGATGCACGGTAAATGGAGGCAGTTGTTTTTTTTTGAGGATCCATTCGCCGTGCATTTTTGTTTTTGTGGAAAGTGAAGTTTAACACATATATTCGGATTAATTTTATACGTAAACTTAAAATACACACCTGATACTTCAATGCACGGAGACTAAGAGGTAAAGGTCACTGAAAAATTCACTTTTTTCACTAGTTTTTAACGAGCGCAGTTTTCACTTCGTGCTTAAAAACAAAGGTGGAAGCTGATAGCCAAAGGATGTAAACAAACTCTAACGTCAAAACAGCTGTTGAAACAGTTATATTCTACAGTAATTACTCGGTGAAGACTGAGCTTTTTTATCGGAGCTGATGTAAAAATATAGCATTTTCCATTTTTTCGTGAAAATAATGCAAATTGCTTTGAAACCCCACGGTGAATGGTACACCCACGGTGAATGGTGACATGACGGTACTTGCATTCAATAACGACGCCGGCTACGTTCTTAGGTGCAAGATAAGAAACGTTCGTTTTAGGACACATAATAATCGGGAAATCTGGGTTTGTTATTTGTGCGGACGGTGAGTAAATGAATAAATGCAAGATAGGACGCGATCCTCGGTGAGTGGATAAATTAGTGCAAGATTGGAATGGTTTGGTTTCAACTTTATCGATACAATGTCGTTTCAAAGAATTTTGATAGCATCCACTTTACTAAGCATCTGTTAGCAGATCTTTCATTTCCACCGAACCGTATGGAACTACAGAATAGCCATCTGAGGTGGTTTCCGATGTGCTACAGATGATTGCCTGGCATTTCTGAAGAAATCTAAAGGATTGCACAAAAAAAGCTTCTAAAATTCTTCAATCATTAACTAAACATAAAGTCTCACGCATTACGAAAGCCATGTTCGATTTATGCCTTTGAAGCTTTATTTTAGAGTTTGTTACACTTTTATTAGTAAGTGGCTGTCAAAAGTTCGGTTGATTTGTGGAGCAATTATAATTATAATCAATTAAACCCATTTTTTCTCCTTTGTTGCTGTCACATATCTTGTTTTACCTCCTCCTTGCAACTAACCAATGGCAATTTGGTGGAAATATATTTTTCCATTTTACGTAGTGGGAACCTTCCCCTGAGCTTGCAAATCACTTCTTTTACGAAATTCCAAGTTCCATTCTGTGAGCCCCAAATACCTGACATGCCACCTCTAGTTGGGTAGCATTCAATTCAAGTTCAGCCACCGACCAAAATATAAGAGGCACGTTGGAATACTTAGTTAACAACTGAAACTGAACAAAACGGTGGGAACGCAAAGTGTGCCCATTCATTACGGGTGTTTCGTTTAGTTTTTTTGGATGTGGGTCAGCGGCCGGCGTATAATAATGAGACTTTTGTAGATGCAAGCTCTGATACTTTTATCTCTAACAGAAAACATGGAAGGTTAATAGATGAACCTCGCCAGTTATAATGAGTTGGGCGCTTGATTGTTTCTCTATTGTCGACGACCTAACCGATCCGAATGCTTGCCAAAAACCAACGTCTTGTCTAACGAACGTCAGCAATTCCGAAGTCAACCAACAAGTGACAACAAGATGCAGGGAAAATATGGTCAATATGCGCCCCCTAATACATCTTTTAATTTAAAGGTGATTTTATCCTAAAAAAATGTACAATGTTCTGAAAACTTATTTGTGAATATTAATGTACATATGAAATGTGGAAGATATTGATTTGAAAAATGTATTGGAGGTAACCACTTTCCCTTCGATGGGACTCGAACCCACCCAATTGTAAATTAATGTCCAAATAGATTGGTTTAATCCCCGGAATACAGGCAATTAACTTTGATTGAACTAAAATGTGTTTTCGAAGTGTTTACGTATCAATAATCTAACATAGTAGTCATAATATGGTTTTACATTTTTTTATGTAAAACCAACAATATTTCAAGAAAAAGGTTTTATTCCAGAATTAAGAATCTCCATCCAAAATAAACGGTGCCACCCAAAAATGATAAACAAAATATTCCAATATTATTAACGAAAAATTTCACTCTTATGCACAATATTAGTGCCAGTCTTATCCTTTGAAATGGTCAATATCTCAGATTGAGCGTAATAAGGAGTTTCATTTCATTTATTTAGTTAACATCTAAACAGATAACACTGAATCAACAATTTGACGCCACAATGCACGGTTCGAGGCCGCATCTCTCCATCCTCGGATACGCCCCACGCTCGCCAAGTCGTTCTGCACCTGGTCTGCCCATCTAGCTCGCTGCGCTCCACGCCGTCTCGTACCTGCCGGATCGGAAGCGAACACCATCTTTGCAGGGTTGCTGTCCGGCATTCTTGCAACATGTCCTGCCCATCGTACCCTTCCGGCTTTAGCTACCTTCTGGATACTGGGTTCGCCGTAGAGCTGGGCGAGCTCATGGTTCATTCTTTGCCGCCACACACCGTCTTCTTGCACACCGCCAGTGTGTGCTTGCAAGTCCTCCTCGAGCATTGTCCATGTTTCATGTCCGTAGAGGACAACCGGTCTTATAAGCGTCTTGTACATGACACATTTGGTGCGGTGGCGAATCTTTTTCGACCACAGTTTCTTCTGGAGCCCGTAGTAGGCCCGACTTCCACAGATGATGCGCCTTCGTATTTCACGACTAACGTTGTTGTCAGCCGTTAGCAAGGATCCGAGGTAGACGAATTCCTCGACCACCTCGAATCGTAACACTGCTTCCCAGGCGGGCCCTGTCGCGCTCGGTTCCGCCCACAAGCATGTACTTTGTCTTTGACGCATTCACCACCAGTCCAACTTTGGTTGCTTCACGTTTCAGGCGGGTGTACAGTTCTGCCACCTTTGCAAATGTTCGGCCGACAAAGTCCATGTCATCCGCGAAGCAAATAAATTGACTGGATCTGTTGAAAATCGTACCCCGGCTGTTACACCCGGCTCTCCGCATGACACCTTCTAGCACAATGTTGAACAACAGGCACGAAAGTCCATCACCTTGTCTTAGTCCCCGGCGCGATTCGAACGAACTGGAGTGTTCGCCCGAAATCTTCACACAGTTTTGCACACCATCCACCGTTGCTTTGATCAGTCTGGTAAGCTTCCCAGGGAAGCTGTTCTCGTCCATAATTTTCCATAGCTCTACGCGGTCTATACTGTCGTATGCCGCCTTGAAATCAACGAACAGATGGTGCGTTGGGACCTGGTATTCACGGCATTTTTGAAGGATTTGCCGTACAGTAAAGATCTGGTCCGTTGTCGAGCGGCCGTCAACGAAGCCGGCTTGATAACTTCCCACGAACTCGTTCACTAATGGTGACAGACGACGGAAGATGATCTGGGATATCACTTTGTAGGATGGTGATCGCTCGAAAGTTCTCACACTCCAGTTTGTCGCCTTTCTTGAAGATGGGGCATATAACCCCTTCCTTCCACTCCTCCGGTAGCTGTTCGGTTTCCCAGATTCTGACTATCAGTTTGTGCAGGCAAGTGGCCAGCTTTTCCGGGCCCATCTTGATGAGCTCAGCTCCGATACCATCCTTACCAGCTGCTTTATTGGTCTTTAGCTGTTTAATGGCATCCTTAACTTCCCTCAAGGTGGGGGCTGGTTGGCTTCCATCGTCCGCTGAACTGACGTAGTCATCTCCTCCGCTGCCTTGACTTTCACTGCCTGTACTCTCAGCGCCATTCAGATATTCCTCGTAGTGCTGCTTCCACCTTTCGATCACCACACGTTCGTCCGTCAAGATGCTCCCATCCTTATCCCGGCACATTTCGGCTCGCGGCACGAAGCCTTTGCGGGATGCGTTGAGCTTCTGATAGAACTTGCGTGTATCTTGAGAACGGCACAGCTGTTCCATCTCCTCGCACTCCGCTTCTTCCAGGCGGCGTTTCTTCTCCTGAAAAGGCGGGTCTGCTGTCTCCGCTTCCGTCTATAACGTTCCACGTTCTGTCGGGTACCTTGCTGCAGCGCGACCGCCCGCGCTGCGTCCTTCTCCTCCAGAATCTGTCTGCACTCTTCGTTGAACCAATCGTTCCGTCGACTTCGACCCATATACCCGACGTTGTTCTCCGCTGCGTCGTTAATGGCTGCTTTAACTGTACTCCAGCAGTCCTCAAGAGGGGCCCCATAGAGCTCACCCTCTTCCGGCAACGCTGCCTCGAGATGCTGCGCGTATGCAGTGGCGACATCAGGTTGCTTCAGTCGCTGTAGGTCGTACCGCGGCGGTCGTCGGTACCGAACATTGTTGATGACGGATAGTTTTGGGCGCAGTTTAACCATCACCAGATAGTGGTCAGAGTCGATGTTAGCGCCACGATAAGTCCTGACGTCGATAATGTCGGAGAAGTGCCGTCCATCAATCAGAACGTGGTCGATTTGTGATTCTGTCTGCAGTGGTGATCTCCAGGTGTACCGATACGGGAGGCTGTGTTGGAAGTAGGTGCTGCGAATGGCCATATTCTTGGAGGCGGCGAAATCAATTAGTCGTAGGCCGTTTTCGTTCGTCAGCCGGTGAGCGCTGAACTTTCCAATAGTCGGTCTAAACTCCTCCTCTTGGCCAACCTGAGCGTTCAAATCTCCTATGATGATTTTGACGTCGTGACTTGGGCAGCTGTCGTACTCACGTTCCAGCTGCGCGTAGAATGCGTCCTTATCATCATCAGTGCTTCCGGAGTGTGGGCTATGGACGTTGATTATGCTGAAGTTGAAGAACCGGCCTTTGATCCTCAACCTGCACATTCTTTCATTGATCGGCCACCACCCGATCACGCGCCTTTGCATATCGCCCATCACTATGAAAGCTGTTCCCAGCTCGTGTGTGTTGCCGCAGCTCTGGTAGATGGTATGATTACCTCTAAACGTTCGCACCATTGATCCCTTCCAACAAACCTCCTGTAGCGCTACGATGCCGAATCCACGGTCCTTGAGCACATCGGCGAGTATGCGTGTGCTCCCGATGAAGTTGAGAGATTTGCAGTTCCACGAACCGAGTTTCCAATCGCTAGTCCCTTTTCGTCGCAGTGGTCTTCGCCGATGGTTCCGGTCCGTACTCTCTTGTTGATTGTTCGTTGCTTATGATTTTTTAAAGGCTGGCTTGCAGGGCCTGACACCAAACCCCCTAAATTTCCGGAGGACCATTCCTCCTTATTTCCGGTGGACCATGGTGCACAGTTTCACTTAGAGTCCCTCTCTGGCACTCGGACGATGATCAGCCGCCCCTAACATAGAGAACAGACGCTGTTGTGAGCCGATCCTGACATGGAGAGCAGACGCTCAATAAGATTTGCACCTCCGGAGAGGAGCAAACCCCCCCTTCCCTGTCAGCATACGACCATAGTTCCCACCGGGGTTGGTTACCCGATCTTCCCTAAGGTTGCTCGTAATAAGGAGTTTGTTTATGTCTAAAAAAGCATTAAGGGCGTAAACGTAGAAATTGCAACGGAAAGAGGCAAAAGGTATTCTATTCAAAAAATAATAATACAGAATGTTTGAATAAGTTTTTTTTGTGTGACGACTTACAAATATTTATTGGCTCTAGCCGCTTACGATTTTGAGACAAAATGTGGGCTAAAAACTAAGAAAAAGTGATGGCGTATTTTACTTCCCCAACATAAATTTACTAATCGGAAGTTGTAAATTATTCCCAATTTCTGCAACATCACTAAAAAGCTAAAAATATTACTAGCAAAGCAAGCATAATGTTACTAGACATGAAAAGGTGATTCGAGGTGTACAGAAATGTGATACTCGTTGGGTGCTCCTGAAAGCATCAGCTTTGCAATTACTTCATCTGCGATATTCACGTGCATGTTACCCACCAAGCGGCAAACCAACATTATGTGCATAGACATGGCAGAAAAAAACTTCACAATCCATTTTCTAGTCGAGTGGCATTGGCTTCTTCATATGTTTTGGTTGCATTTGTTTTCAGTTTAATCTTCTAAAACAACATAAATTCAGGTTAAGTCAGCCGACACGTTTACTTAAAAGCCGGTTCATGGCTGGAAGTATCCATCTCAAATATTTTTGCCCGCCGTTGATCCATCTTCTCTATTTATCGGCATTACGGCCCCCAACTGGAACATTGACAACTCGATGCCTAAAATGTTAATTTGAACTGCCTACCAGAACAGGCTTTGGAATTCTTACTCCTATGCATCACTAAAAAAGTGTTTCGCCGATAAAAATAATAAATAATATTATCAAGAAAATACCCCATAAAAACATTATTTCCCAGATCGATCCGACATTCAAATTCTACTTTCTTCGGCACGTCTTGATTTGCAGGCAGGACATCTTGCCGCTGCGCTGGGCTACGGAAGGCCGGTTGTAGGGCTATGACTTTGAGCGAAAATCTGGCTAGATCGATCGATGTGTTAATTTCCTGTTCACCGTGTTTCTTAAAGATGGAACGGTATTTATAACCCATCTCCGGTGCATATTTATAGGTCTGTCGATTCCGACCCGATAAAGTGACACACACGCTCTCAATGGGACAATAGAGTCTGTAGTATTCCGACAACGAAATGCCATTAGCTAGCGAGTAAAGTATGAAGGCGAGAAAATATTTGCTTTGAAAACCAAACCTCGCATGCACAGAAGTAATAAGTTATAAAGCGCGTCGTGGAACGTTTGTTCAGTAATGGATTTGAGGAATTTCCGATAATTGCTCCTTGCCTTGGAACGAGAGTATGGTCTCTATTATTGCTGTTGATTCAACAAGTCTCAAGTATTTGTAATTATTGCAATAATCTTGGTTTGGCGTCAAACGGAAAATAAGTGTTTGCTGTAAAGCGAACTGATAACAGCGTAAAAATGACTCTTATCTGTACGATAAGCAAAATCAATAAAAATTGCTTTCTGCGTATGTCACAGGTGCAACAGGTATTACTTTGATGATGCACACATTATATAGATATATTATTTTTATCAGAACAATGGAGTTTACAATATGTTCTTCTTCTTCTTCTTCTTATTGGCATTACATCCCCACACTGGGACAGAGCCGCCTCGCAGCTTAGTGTTCATTAAGCACTTCCACAGTTATTAACTGCGAGGTTTCTAAGCCAGGTTACCATTTTTGCATTCGTATATCATGAGGCTAACACGATGATACTTTTATGCCCAGGGAAGTCGAGACAATTTCCAATCCGAAAATTGCCTAGACCGGCACCGGAATCGAACCCAGCCACCCTCAGCATGGTCTTGCTTTGTAGCCGCGCGTCTTACCGCGTCTTACAATATGTTAGCAAATTCAATTGATGAATGTCATTTGTATTATACTTGTCATTGTAAAGTGTGTCAGAAATATAAAATATAAAATATGTGTAAAAAACTAATAATGATTTGCAAAGGTGAACACGTAGGGAAACTGTCCCGTTTTCCATCTCACTGAACATATATTCATCTCATCGTGAAACAAAGAAATAAAGCACAATTTTGTAAAAAAAAATCACGAAAATAAGAAACAAATCAAATTTCTTTTCATTGCTTTGTTTTTCATGGGATGAATATCGGAGCAATGAGATGAAATCCAGGAGCAGTAATCCTAATAAGGTTAAGGCAGGCATTTTCGTCCTTTCGTTTTGTCATATTCTCGAAAACTAATAAAAGAAACACTTTTTTGCCAAACTCATCATGCAAGCATTTCGATTTTTTTTAAACTATCAAACTTTATACAGTAGGGGAAAGAGTGGGGCTTGATTCCTAGGTAGTCTTGACCACTTGGGAGACTTGATCCTCCCCTGTTTTACCGAGAGCTAAAGTAGTATTGTTATAGCGTATTTTTATAATAATCCTCTAGACAAATGATCGTTATGTGGCGAGTTATTTTTTCGATTGACAACCTTATTTATTGTATTAAGGTGCACCGGGGCAAGTTGAAATGCGGGGTAAGTTGAAACGGAAGCTGTAATTCAGATAGGAAACGACCGAATGCACTGGTTTATTTTTTTCAACAAACTACTCGCCTAAACGCTCCTTCTGACTGCCATTCCCGAAAGATTGCAGCTTCAAAAGCAATCCCTGCCATTGTTTATTTTTCGCCCTTTGCAAAATACAAACCAACTATTTGACGTGTCAATGAAACAGGTCTCAAAACGATGTTTGGAAGAGTTTTTTCATCAAATTTCCACGGTAGGTAATCATTCAATGTTGAATAAGCATAATGATTATGAAAAATCGATTAAAGACCCGTTTTAATTTTTGTATTTTGGTTGTTTGATATTGCTCTGCATGTTCAACTCATCGGGGCAAATAGAAATGCGTGGTGCGGGGCAAGTTGAAACAAACGATTCAAAACGTCACCCTCGCAATTAAAAGTAATTTTTTTCAGAATTCAACATGGTCCGTTAATACATACATTCAAAAAACATAAATTTATGAAAACATGCAAACTTCTGAACCCAAATTTAATAAATTTCCGCCCATTCCGTCCTGAATGCAACCCTCCTACAATCTCCACTAGAGTCATGTTTTAACTGCAGTTTTGTGATTCTTAATCTACTGAGCACTGACTCTCAGAAAAATAAAACATAAAGTATGTGAACATTTCGTTAACTACACCTTTCACCACCCCAGCTGTTTATTTCTCTAATCGAAGAGTTTATGAGAGATGTGATGGCTGGTTAATTAATGTAGTTATGAAGAAGCCACAGCCGAATTAATCAACTGCGCAATATACAAGTGAACCAAATAATGAAGCATCCTGAATAGTAATCTGAGTGGTCACAGTAGGAGGAAATCAATTTGTTAAATTTTCAACGCAGTGCGTTCTCCAGAATTTGGTCTCTGAAAATACGCTTGTGACTTTGTTGTACACTGCCCTTATTCACATAAGAGTCCCATGTCAGTTCCGTTGACTTGAGTAATTTGCTGTTGAATACATCAAACTTGTTTTACATGGAGAAATACAAAAAAAAATCTAATAAATTGAAAAAAAAAATTGGTATCTTTCCAAAAAATTGACATAATATTCTTTATCCGTATTTATCCGTGTTAATTGTCCCACAATTAAATAGACCATACTTAAGTTTATTTCTTGTGTAAAAGAGTACCTATCAAAATCTGGAATCTGATTTTTATGAGAGTCAATATCAAGATGAGACAACAAAAGTGGAATTTGTATTCAAATTTCTAGAACAAAGCCTACTATTTTATCAGTTTTTCTTAAACAGAAGACAATTTTAAGCTAATTACTGAAAGAAAATCAAAATCGTCCAAAAATTACAAGGGACTCTTATGCGAATCCTGGCAGTATTATAGTCGCCTTTCCAACCTCGTGCTTCTTGAGTCTCACTGAGTACATACATTTTGTTATTAATACGGCAAAATTAGCTTACGTCTGAAAATAACGCAGTGTTTCAACTTGCCCCGATTCGCGGAGTAAGTTGAAACGATGCATATAAAAAAATAATTTAAATATAAAAAATATTTATAAAAAAGTTTGTTTAGGTTGCTCATTTTTTATGTATAATATTTGGCCCGAGCTAGCAAACACCGCAAACGGATTCAAAATATATCAAAGGGTGATTTTTTTACAGCACTTCGAATTTCAACTTTGAAAAAACTGTTTCAACTTGCCCCGGTGTACCTTATATACTTTTTTTAATCTTTAGTAAAGTGATTTTTCTTATGGATTCAGAGTTCATTACTGCTATTATTTACTGTGTTTTGTCCCTCCTGAAGACTTTTTTAGGAGCCACGCAGAATTTGAACAACTCCTCCCAATAGTGACCAAAAGATATAATTTTTTTCACAGCACAAAGTCACAAATATGCTAAATGATCTTTTCTGATAAAAATGCCAACATTCCATCACAATTTTAGGATATTTGGATTTTAAGTTGTTGACTCAATATTAGGAGACTAGATCCCTCATTAGTCATTCATACAAAAATTTGGCGAAAGTTTTCAAAAAAATATACATTGTTCTCAAGTGACTATTTTTGTGTGGATTTGACAGATGTAATGAAGGGTTTGCTCTTAGAAAATAAATATTGAGTAGATATCATAGAAAAGTCTCCCTAATTTTGAAAGTTGCATGCGCTGTCGGATTCCATAGCAAAAATCGTTCATGAATATGCATAGCAAGTCGTAAAATTTAGTTAGCGTGTACGATTTTCGTTTGTCTTCTGAGTTCGTTCTAAGAGAAAAGAGTTATGGAAGAAAGATGTTTTCAGCCACACATTACGAAAAAAGATTCTCCTTTGAGCCAAAAACGATTGATTTCGTCTCATCGAACTTGCAACTGAAACTGAATGTCACTGTTTGGTCACTTTTTTTTTGAGCGGCATCGGTCGCTACCAGCCCTGAAACTTAAGGCTATGAACTTTGACATCAAACAATTATCAAGTCTGGAGCTTGACTAAGCTATTAGTAAATAATTACCTATCCATTTATTCATTAACCATGAAATTATTTCTGCTTTACCATTCAAAACATTATGCGGCATAAATTATTTAATTTTTTTATTGATCAAAGTATCGATAGATTAAAAGCAACAGTATTGAAATTTGGCATTGAAATATGTTTGTCGCGGTTTTGTATGTGTAGTCGCGGATATTGCGCATAAAACCCAAAATTTTATTCCCACCTTTGGGTTTCCGCGCCGATCACTCAGCGCAAGACTCGGCGACAAGGGGAAAAATATAAAGTTGGTAACCCTGATTTTTGACAATTAATGTCGATTGTTTGTGTGAGTGCACCGATGTCAAAAAATAGAGCTATTAGCTGAATTTTTCATTGTCAAATGCAAGTTTTGACAGTATTATTCATGTATGAGTGAAAAACATATATAAAAGGACTATCGGGGAAGCAGTCGCTGGAGACAAATGTCATTGTCTTCAACGACGAAACGAAAAGCAAACAGCAATATCATTTTGCAAGTCGCGGATTTCGCGGATAGGAATTTGGTCATTATGTGATAGCCCTGTGAAGTGAAAACAAATAATCTAAGCAAATTTGGTTACGTTGTGTTATTTTTACAGTCTGCCAATAAGTGACATTAAAAGCGGTTTAAGTGTATCTTTTCCTAGTTTAAGGACATAGTTGTAAGAGTACCGCGATGGCAGTCAATATGGCACCGGACCTTCCACGGGTCAATACCACACCTCCCGCACTCCTCATTAACATTCGAATGCATCGAACAGCACCGAACAAAAGTTTGATATATTATATTACAAACCTATTATTTTATTTATTCAGACTAAGGCCGAAGTGGCCTGAGCGGTATATAAGAGTCTTCTCCATTCGGCTCGGTCCATGGCCACACGTCGCCAACCACGCAGTCTACGGAGGGTCCGCAAGTCATCTTCCACCTGATCGATCCACCTTGCCCGCTGCGCACCTCGCCTTCTTGTGCCCGTCGGATCGTTGTCGAGAACCATTTTCACCGGTTTACTGTCCGACATTCTGGCTACGTGCCCGCTCCACCGCAGTCGTCCGATTTTCGCGGTGTGAACGATGGATGGTTCTCCCAGCAGCTCATACAACTCGTGGTTCATTCGCCTCCTCCACGTACCGTCCGCCATCTGCATCCCACCATAGATGGTACGCAGCACTCTCCTTTCGAAAACTCCAAGTGCGCGTTGGTCCTCCACGAGCATCGTCCAGGTCTCGTGTCCGTAGAGGACTATCGGTCTAATGAGCGTTTTGTAGATAGTCAGTTTGGTACGGCGGCGAACTCTATTCAATCGGAGCGTCTTGCGGAGTCCAAAGTACGTACAATTTCCAGTCACTATGCGTCTCTGAATTTCTCTGCTGGTATCATTTTCGGCAGTCACCAGTAAGCCCATGTACACAAACTCTTCTACCACCTCGATTTCGTCACCACCTATGCAAACTCGCGGTGGGTGGCTCACATTGTCTTCTCTTGAACCTCTTCCTATCATGTACTTCGTCTTCGACGTGTTGATGACTAGTCCGATCCGCTTAGCTTCCCTCTTCAGTCTGATGTAGGCTTTCTCCATCTTCTCAAAGTTACGTGCCATAATATCTATGTCGTCGGCGAAGCCAAATAGCTGGACGGACTTATTCAAAATTGTACCACTCGTGCTAATCTCTTCGTATTACCCCTTCCAAAGCGGATGTTGAATAGCAGACACGAAAGACCATCACATTGCCGTAACCCTCTGCGGGTTTTGAAGGGACTCGAGAATGCCCCTGAAACTCGAACTACGCACATCACCCGATCCATCGTCGCTTTGATCAACCGTGTCAGTTTATCCGGAAACCCGTGTTCGTGCATTAGCTGCCATTGCTTGTCCCGATCGATTGTATCATATGCGGCTTTGAAGTCGATGAAAAGATGATGTGTGGACACGTTGTATTCGCGGTATTTCTGCAGTACTTGGCGAATGGCGAACACCTGGTCCGTGGTGGATTATTCGCCCATTAAACCCGCCTGGTACTGCCCCACGAACTCCCTTGCAATTGGTGCTAGTCGACGGCATAAAATTTGGGAGAGTACCTTGTAGGCGGCGTTCAGCAATGTAATTGCGCGGTAGTTGCTACAATCCAGCTTATCGCCCTTTTTGTAGATGGGACACACGACACCTTCCATCTACTCCTGCAGGCAAAACTTCATCTTCCCAAATCTTGGTAATGACCCAGTGCAGCGCTCTAGCCAGTGCCTCACCACCGTGTTTTAATAGCTCCCCTAGTAGTTGGTCAACCCCAGGGGCTTTGTTGTTCTTCAGTTGGAAAATCTCATTCTGGATTTCCTGGAGATCCAGAACCGGTAAAATTATGTCCTGCGCGCGTTCTCCCAGGTCCATCACCATACCGCCATCTTCGTCTGCCACATCGCCATTCAGGTGTTCTTCATAGTGCTGCCACCACCTTTGGATCACCTCACGCTCGTTCGTAAGAAGGTTCCCGTTTATGTCTTTACACATATCAGGCTGTGGCACGTGGCCCTTACGTGAACGGTTCTCATAGAACTTTCGTGTGTTATTAGCGCGGTACAGTTGCTCCGTCTCTTCACGGTCTCGATCTTTCTGCTGGCGCTTTTTCCTCCGGAAAATCGAGTTTTGTCTGTTCCGCGCCCGTTTATATCGTGCCTCGTTCACCCTCGTGCGGTGTTGCATGAATCTCGCCCGTGCTGCATTCTTCTCTTCCACTAACTGCTCACATTCGCCGTCATACCAGTCGTTTCTCCGATCCGGGGGCACCCTGCCAAGTATAGTGGTTGCTGTGCTACCAATGGCGGATCGAATATCTCTCCAGCCATCTTCAAGAGACGCTGCGCCTAACTGCTCTTCCGTTGGGAGTGCCACTTCCAGCTGCTGCGCGTATTCTTGGGCTAGTCTACCGTCTTGTAGCCGCCCAATGTTAAGCCGCGGCGTCCGACTTCGACGCGTGTTCTACACCGTCGAGAGTTTTGAGCGCAGGCATACTGCAACAAGGTAGTGGTCGGATTCAATATTCGCACTGCGATAAGTGCGGACATTCGTGATGTCGGAGAAGAATTTTATTTACCGTCGATTAGAACGTGGTCGATTTGATTTTCCGTTTCTTGGTTAGGTGATCTCCATGTGGCCTTGTGGATATTTTTGCGGGGAAAGAAGGTGCTTCGGACTACCATTCCGCGGGAGGTTGCGAAGTTTATGCATCGATGGCCGATGACCAGACCGATTACCGGTCTATACATTTCCTCCCTTCCTCCCTGTGCGTTCATGGCACCGATGACGATGTTGACGTCCCGCAGTGGGCATCCATTATATGTCTGCTCCAGCTGTGCGTAGAAGGCTTCTTTTGCGTCGTTTGGTCTCCCTTCGTGTGGGAAGTGCACGTTGATGATGCTATAGTTGAAGAAACGGCCTTTAATCCTCAGCTTGCACATCCTTGCGTTGATTGGCTGCCACCCAATCACGCGTTGGTGCATCTTACCCAGCACTATGAAGCCGGTTTCCAGCTCGTTGGTGGTGCCACAGCTTTGGTAGAAGGTAGCCTCTCGATGCCCGCTTTTCTGCACTTTCTGTCCTGTCCAGCAAATTTCCTGCAGCACCACGACGTCGAAGTTGCGGGGATGTAATTCATCGTAGATCATCCTGTCGCAACCTGCGAACCCTAGCGACTTGCAGTTCCATGTTCCAAGCTTCCAATCGTTATCCTGTATTCGTCGCCTAGGTCTTTGCCGATTATGTCGAGTCGCATTATCTCTTATATTGTTCGTAATTATTGGTTTTCCAGGCGGCTTATTGGGCCTGCGCAAACCTCCTGTCTCGTCGAAGGGCCGTCGTGTCAGGGCTGTTTAGCGTCCCATCTAACACCAGGACTTGGGCTTGTGCGCTTTGAGCGACACAGGTCGCTTTAGTGGGGCCTACTTGCGGATACATGCAGCTTTTTATAGGAATTCAACAGGGCCCATTTGCAAACCCCACCACATCCTAGGTAAGCCCCACAACTCGCAGATGCCCGCAGATGGTCTTCCGATGGTTTGGGCTGGTTTGAATAAGGGCTTACCGTGCACAGGTCGTTTCAGGTTTGTATGAGAGTTGATATGGCGAGGTTGAATTTTACATTATTCTGATTGTGGCGCTTCGTCATTGGGCCCTGGCGAGAGGGGAGACCATATGACTGGATGAAATATTCAAGAGCTTTGACTTCATAGACAATGCGTATTTAATTGTCGTTCCGATGGTTGGGAGTCGATTCTAATCGAGGTTGCGAATCCTAAGATGATAATTAGGCTTCTCAGAAAGCATCAGTGAAACGTGTAATTCAACAAAATTTGTCAGCATTTGTCTGTGATATATAACGCACCAGGAGCAGATACTTCAAACAAAAAGTGTGACATGGGAGTGAGCGGGGTATAAAATGCTATTTTCGCACTACGTAATCAAGGTGCGGTTTTCATTCATGCGGTATGTGGGTTCTCTTTTCGCCAGCGTTTGGAGGAGAGGCACTGTAGCCAGTGTAATGAAAGGTTTAGTTTCCCATACAAACTTTCATACAAACATTAATCGGCTTGTGCTCAATCAGTTTTTGTTCAAATCGGCTTTTGAAGAACACTCGGAGCATGGGACGGAATCGATTGAGCGTGGTGGATCTGGGTCGTTTTTTGAACCACCCTACTAATATTCTTTATTTTTTTTCATAAATACGACACCAATACTACTACAGTATATGATAGTTTTTATTGTACCAATACTTTCAAAGCTTTGTTTTGGTACACAACCCACCTTCACCTTAAGCACACATTAATCATTAATCGCAACCCCCTGGTTTGTCGATAAAATACAAAACGTGCAGCATTTTTAGAATGTCCCTCTTAAGCGTAGTACCTTGTTACATATGTTCCAAGGCCAGGAGATTGCGAAGTGTTATGAAATATATTATCCTTACATTTTTAGTGTCCGTCCCGGGTCATTTAAAGTTTAGCCAGTCTAGGACTAGGACCCAGAATGGAGTCCTGAAGTCATTAGGGGCTGTCCATATACCACGGGGACAGGTTTTGATCAGGATACACCCCTCCCCCAGCGTGGACAATAATTGCAATTATTGCTCATACAAATTTTCAAAAATTTTCCCCTCACGACATTTAAGATTGTGTGACAGTTTTCCATTACCGTTACCCAAACTATGTTCAAGCATAGATGAATTTAGACTTTTTCAAAAGCTATTGACCTTCAACATTGTTGCATCAGAGAGAAAAAGGTGGCTTTCCTCGCTAAGTTAAAACCGTCCTTGGTATGACTGGTTTCCTTTCGAACAAGAGTTTCCAGTTAGCGAACGGCACGACATATTCACCGAGGTCAATTTCAAAATGCTGCGAGAGCCGTTTGAAGCCGGATAAATCGAGCATGGGATTGTTGCACTTATGCCAGACGGTAAATGAGCGGCTTTGATCGTGACAGTTCCGATCAAGTTCAAGCTCTGACGACGGCATCCGTCTCCACCTCATGCTGAATACGACCACCGGCAATTAAACAGCAATTTATAACGGGTGATGGATGCTCAATGTACCTACTCATTAAATAGTTGCCATAAACACGCTTTAACCGATGGGGCGCTAAATTGTCTAGCTTTGGGTACTGCAAGATCACAGACCTTTGTAAGGGGGAATGATGAAAAATTTAAAGGTTGAGTGCAATCATTTTTTATCTCCTTATTCCTACTTAAACCTTCTTGATTTTAGTTTATTTATTTAACCTTTTGATTTCCTTTTTCTAGTTCACCATTTTGCTTCTCCTGCTTTAAGCCTTTTGTGTTTTCTCTTAAAACTTAGTCACGTCTTCTTATTTTTCACCGGTTTCAAATTGTATTTTCACAAACATTGATAATAAAGCATTTTACTCCAACATCCCCAACAAGTGGCATCTGTGCAATTGTACAAAGTTTGCTGCAATGTGAAACTATGTACAAGCAATACCAAATCGATCATACTGATCTGGTTGTTGAAATGTGCTTTCGGTCGTCGTGGCGCACGCCACTGCGGCCGGGAATCGCCCCGTCCGCCCCGGGTAAACCAGACCAGACGAACGTTGCGAAGTTTCCTTTTCATCTGAAGAAAAGTGAAAAGAGCAGCAGCTCAGCTCGCTTACGTGTGTTCCTCATATATGGGAATAGGTAACCATTAGCCGCTCCGGTAACAGTCAATATCGGAACCCGAATGAAGATATGATTGCGTGGGGGTAGCCATTGAATCAGAAGTCTTTGAAGAGTTCGCATCTACCGAGTTATAATTATTTCCGGACGCTGCTAAGTGGATGGTAGAGTGTTGAAATGTCTGAATCAAATGATTTGTGAAGTGAATTGTTTGCACTTGAAATCTAGGCGTAACTCAAGCAGGGTTACTAGCTGTATGCATTTAGTATTATTTGCTTTTCACCAGTGTATGCGCTGGCGGACAACTTAATATTTGAACTGAAATATCCAAGGTCCAAAAGATTCAGAAAAAAACAGCTTGGAAACTGGCCAATCATGGTACCGTGGACCCCCGGTAATATGACCGCTTTTAATCTGAACACTTTTTAATTTGAACCCCGTTCGTTTGAACATCGTTCAAATTAAAAATGGTTCAAATGTCATTTAACACGTGGAATCGAGAAAAGAAAATGGAACATCGTGGAACGGAATGCAGAATCAAAACAAACCCGCAAAGAGAGCAGCCAGAAACCAATTTTTCTGATGCAAATAGAGTAACCAGAAATTCAAATTAAAAATGAACCCCGTTAATTTGAATGAGGTACCGTTCACATTATCGGGGGTCCACGGTATGAAGTAGTTGTATAGTCATGCATTTAAAGATCTTTTACGTATTCACCCATACGTTCAGTGTTAGTTTTTGCTGACCTCACATAGTTTGATGAACCCTGCAACGGAACTTCAAGCTTATCTATAAAAGATTTTGAAAATCCGGACTTTATCATTTTGAACTATTGTCGATGTTAATCTTTTATTTGATGATCGTTTCTCAAAGCATACAAAATATAATTAAAATAAAATTATCAAACGCAACGATTACCTTCAATGATTTGAATAATAACAGTTGGTTAACATATTTAGATAATGTGCATCGTATGTGATTGAATGGTCTATGCACGTGTTCTATTCAATTCCACAGATGAACCGATAGTTCCTACACCATGTTTTCTCATCTACTCATCTGGTTGTGCTTTTGCATATTTTACCGAAGAAAGTAAAATCAGAAAATCATCATCAAGTTCGCCACATACTTCCAAAACCACCCGGACGTACTAACCTTTTTACTGAAAATTAAAAGCGATTCCGATTCCTTATACAAATTGTAGAGCACATCTACCAAAAGTTCTTTAAGTAAAAAATAGAAAACAAATCTCTATAAATTTTTCTTAAGCTCTCGAAAAAATCCGTCTCAAATTCGACAAAAATATTCTAAGAAATTGTGAAACAACGTTGAAAAACATCAACGTAAAAAAAAACCTTTATGTATTGATCTTAAGTAAAATAGATAATCCTGATTTGTAAAATAAATAAGTAAAGGAGTTTGAAAAATAATTCAAGAAATTACGTGAGTAATGCAAAAAAAGGAGTTGTTTTATTGACATACTGCTTTTTCAATAAATTACATGGTTCTTCTAAATGAGCTCAGATTTTTTCGTACTTTTGTACATTTTTCGATGCTCCTTAACTAACTGTAGAATACTACTTCCAGGCTTCGAACTCGCTTCTTGGCAATTTGAATATATTTAAGTTAAAAATATTTACCTGATGCACGAATAGCTTGGATTACTTTTTGTTTGTCCGCTGGATCTAAGTTCTCATCAAAAAGGCAAAGTTCGATGAGGGTGTTATCCAAATACTGTAAATGGGTTAAAAGGCCTTTGTGCACTAATTTTGCAACTTCCTCATCGTAAGCCTCATAATTTTTCAATAACTTTAATAAATTGAGGTCATTATTTGCCGACATTGCAGCACATGAGCTAAGAAACCAGTTTTTACAATAAATTTTCACAATGAAGACATTGAATCGTGCTAATCGATCCCTAGTGTTGTTAGGCATATTATACGTGTGTCTATACATGAACCCATGACCAACAAGGGAATTTGCTGACAGATAAAACTGAAGTGGCTGCCAGGTGGAAGCAACACTTCGAGACTTTGTTGAATGGAGGAAGTGACGGTGCATCGGTGAACAGAATAAATATTAGCGACGATGGACAAGCTGTGGAGTCACCTACACTAGATGAGGTTAAAAAAGCTGTCAAAGAGCTGAAAAACAATAAGGCTGCGGGGAAGGATCAGCTCCCGGCTGAACTTCTCAAACATGGCAGTGAGCAGCTTTATGAAGTTCTGCACCATATTATGTCGAAAATATGGGAAGACGAGGAAATGCCTGCTAGCTGGTTGGACGGCCTCATTTGCCCTCTGTTTAAGAAAGGGCACAGACTGGAGTGCGCCAATTACCGAGGAATAACCCTCCTTAATTCGGCGTACAAAATTATGTCCCGTATTCTGTTCAACAGATTGAGACCGCTTGAAGAGTCCTTCGTCGGCGAATACCAAGCAGGTTTTCGTGAGGGCCGATCAACGACGGATCAAATGTTTACCCTGAGACAAATCCTTGATAAATTCCGGGAGTACAACTTGCAGACACATCATCTGTTTATTGATTTCAAGGCGGCGTACGATTCAGTGAAACGGAATGAATTATGGCAAATTATGCTTGAACATGGTTTTCCGGCGAAACTGATACGGCTGATTCGTATAACGTTGGACGGATCGAAATCAAGTGTAAGGGTTGCGGATGAAATATCGACGCCATTTGTTACCTTAGATGGATTAAAGCAGGGTGATGCACTCTCGAACCTACTGTTCAATATAGCGCTCGAGGGAGCGATTAGGAGAGCTGGTGTGCAAAGAAGCGGTACCATTATCACAAAATCGCATATGCTCCTGGGATTTGCGGACGATATCGATATTATCGGAATTGATCGCCGCGCCGTGGAAGAGGCTTTTGCGCCTTTTAAGAGGGAGACAGCGAGGATTGGACTCACGATCAATACCAGCAAAACGAAGTACATGGTCGCTGGCAATCAACGTGGGTTCATTAGTGGTGGTGGTAGCGAAATAGTGCTGGATGGTGAAAAATTTGAAGTGGTAGAAGAATTTGTGTATCTTGGAACATTAGTGACGTGCGATAATGATGTTACCCGCGAGGTGAAAAGGCGTATTGCAGCTGCAAATAGGGCTTATTACGGACTTCGTAACCAGCTTAAGTCCCGTAGTCTGCAAACGAAAACAAAACTCGCGCTGTATACTACTCTGATTCTTCCGGTGGCATTATACGGCCATGAGACATGGACGTTAAAGGAGGCTGATCGGAGAGCTCTCGGAGTGTTTGAGCGTAAGGTGCTGCGGACAATACTCGGCGGTAAACAGGAGAACGGTATCTGGCGGCGTCGCATGAATCACGAATTGTACCAGGTGTATAAAGGGCTGGATATTATTAAGCTTATGCAACACGGCAGACTACGGTGGGCTGGTCACGTTGTTCGTATGCCGGAAGAACGACAAGCGAAGATAATATTTAGTAGAGAACCCGGAAGAGGCCGCAGGCTTCGTGGAAGGCCGCGTACACGATGGCTTTTTGCAGTTGAAGAGGACCTGAGGGCGCTCAATGTTCAGGGCGACTGGAAGCGATTGGCCCAGGATCGAGTCCAGTGGAGAAGGATACTCCATTCGGCGTAGGTTCATCGAAGAGCTGTAGCCCATCAAGTAAGCTATACATAAACATTTTTAAAAAGTAAATAATTTTTGCCATCCAGCTTGCATTATGGAGAGCACCAGGAGCTCTAATTTGCAATTTTCCATCAAGTTTTCCACCCAACAATATTATGGCAAGTTGGATAGCTTCTCGATAATCTTTGCGGTGCTGTTGCTCTTTAAGTTGTCACCCAAAAAACTTTAATGAGGAGCTTCTCTCGTGTTATTATTGATTATTCGTTAACAATGTATCGTTCATACCTGAGTGATACGAACTCTTTTCTAGGCGGTGCCATTCCGGCGGTGCTTGGAAATTTCGACATTCAGAGATTGTGAATTTTCGAATTGTAGGACTTTTAATGCTTTGCCTACCAAAAGTTCATGAATGTGATGCCTACAGGGAAGCCCAATTAGCTGTCTCTTGAAAATTTTGTCTAAATGTTTACACGCTCCTCTTTTTCGTACGGTGTTTGATGCAGTTGTGTCGAATGATGTGGACATAATCCTTAAAGAGAAAAATATATGAATTATTATTACAGTTTAAAAATAAAGAAATTAACACAAAACTTCAAGGTCCCATTCGACAATCGCATTATATACCGCTGTGGCTTGTTCTATCCCTGTTGAATTTTGGATTGGCGGAACAGCTAATAATTTTCGAATGCTTTCACCAGAGACAATTATGGCCAAACGTTCAGATTTCTCCAGCGCCTTAGATGGTGAAATGTTAGGAAGCAGCTTTGAATCCCAGTGAACTGTTAGGTTTGCTTGTGGCTTTCAGTTCGATTTGTTTTTGTACACGAATTTCTTTCCTTGATTTTCTGACAGACTCTTTGTTCAACAATAATGTCGAAACGTCATGTCCCAAGGATTTAGCGATAGACGAAATTTAAAAAAAACTGCATTTCGGTCACTAACTTTGCAACGGTCCAAAGCAGCAGCAACCTCGATCGTGACTACATTTTTTAACTGTGGTTTGGTACTGAGCATGCATGAGCATGATTGACCGCCCACGGTTGCTACTCCGTTATTGCCAGGTCAGCTGTTATTACACAGAGAACCAATAGATGAAGTTTGGGATTAACATCATCTTCAATGTGTAAGAACTGGTGACCCCAAAAATAAGCAATACCAGCGCCGGCCGTGTCCGAATGCAGGTCAATTAAGGAATAGGTAGGAAATTGTTGACGTGATTCTCGCTTTGATAGAAGCCGACGAGTCATCTGCACTTCCACGAGAAATCACTGGGATGTTGGATATATGGGGTAGGTATTGTGGCAGGGTTCGTTTTGGTAAACGGTATGCCGTGTATAGTGTGTATTTGATTCAAAACATAATCGAACGAACACTAATCATTTTAATTACAGACCGCACTAAGCAGAACAAAACTTTCGATGACCAGCCGATCTCTCTGCTAACCGCACAAAGCAGAACAACATTTTCGATGACCGGCCGATCGTTTTGCTTACTGACGCGAATCTTCACTATCTAACTAATTTATTCACCCGCACAAAGCAGAACAACACTTCGATGATCGGACGATCGTTCTGCTAACCGCACAAAGCAGAACAAATTATGTGATGACCGGCCGATCGTTCTGCCTACTAAATAAATCACGACTGTTCGTAAACTCTGAATGCTGAACATCTGTCATGCTGTCTTTCAAGCAACAAACAAACATGATCTACTTTTTTCACTCAATTCTGACAGAAAATTTGATACTCCTAATAAAAGTCTCTGAGGCATGTTTTCAAGTACAGCATTGCGATTAGTTAAATCTATTCACATATCGACCACACAAGCAGATCAAAAGCTTCTGATTCTCGCGAACAATCTGCATATCACATAAAAACGCACTCTGATCTATTTTCCTATCAACCTAAAGGTATTAGCATTTTTACCACTCTTCAAAGAATAAGCTATGTTTTAGGCTTAGATGCATTTTCTACTAACAAAATGGGATGCGAGGAAGATAGTTGACAAAAGAGATATACTTGAAATAGGCATTGAGAAGGAAGATTTGAAGATAGTCAAAATAGAAGGCAAGCAAAGGCCAGAATACATATATATTGTGAAATGCACCTCCGTAAATCGGATTTGTCTTGCTTCAATCCACCTTCAATAATCCACTACATTCCGGCACTATATTTTTCGTGAATTGAAAATATATCAGTGAATAACACAATGCAAAATTATTTAATGAATGTACAATAATTAAAAATGACATATTAAAAAGAAAATGCAAAAATAGATGATAAAATTTAAATTTGAGGGGACAATTTTTTTCTTTTCCGCCATTACTCGCCCCCTGGAGAAAAAAAAATGAGTGAATAAAGCGATGAAAAACAAGCGCAATCCTAAGACTATCAAAATATGCCATATTAGATACTTACAATAGCTTCATATTTGTCTTACCTGCAATCGCTATCTAGATTATTCCCGTCAAAAATTATGATTATTATGAAATATTATGAACATTCTTGCTTTGAAATAGTAACACTTACATTAACTACAACTTAAAGGGTTCATTCATGTTCGACCGTTTCAAGATTTGGCCCTATCCACAAATAAAATCTCGTAAAGCTGAAATGTAATGGTACTGTGGCCGTGCACAAACCGGGGCAAACTCATAAAGAACTTTGCAGGAGCAAATTTAATCAATACTCCGAACTAATCTGCAATTAGGGATAGTGATTGATCACTATGTCAACGGCTACTGCGGAGAGCTGCGCGACAGACTTAAATGAATTGCGGGTTCTTTGCACCGCATGAGATGTTCAGTATCCTCAACAAACCTCCATGTCACCACGATTTGTTAACGATTTGTATTATTAAAAGACAAATCAATATATGATGGGGATGTTAAAAATAAAACTTAGATATTCATGCAGAAATAAGACTAATTATGCCATCTTAAATCAATTTCTTATTAACAAATTTAATGACCTGTCCCAAGACGGGGCCTGCACTACTCCATTCGATTCCACCACCTTATTGCATCTTTGACAGATACGTATTTTGACCTCAACAGTAAGACCGTCTTCAGTGTCTCGTACTTGACTCGACTTACGTAAGGTACAATAAAGTAGTGGAACCAAACGGAACAGCACAAACTCGTCCTACGACAAGTAAATATATTCCACTAAAAGCTGAAAATAATTTTCATATCAAATTTAATGATCCGTGACCAATTAAAACGGTTTGAGGTTATAGTTGAATATAGCTCATTAAATTAGTTATTTATGAATTGATTGAAGTTAACATAATCCATCTTATTCCTACAGGATATTGTTCTTCTAATAGGTTTCCAACACTAACCTAGGATAATTTCGTTTCTTTTTATTAGTCTTATACCATCTTTATCGTATAGAGTGTCGATACTAATGAGCAGGAGGAGAATATAGAACACGCTCAAGAGTTGACACTAGACAAGCTGCGGACTATACTTCACGCCGCCCCCATTGGAAGTGATATACATAATCCGCTTGCCTAGCCAGTGTAAGAAAACACTGGCACTGTTGCCGTGCCACAATTACATTTATTTAACGAAACATAGTTTGAAAAACCCAGATTAATCCACCTAGCGGTGATGGTGCCTTTCTCGACCTTCGTAAAATGTGTGTGCTTGAAAAAAGATGAGCTAGTGGCTAGGAGTAAAAAAGACAAATTTCTTTGTCCGTTCTATGAAAATCAGATTATTTATGGCAAAGATATTGTAGATCCAGTTGAAAACCGAAAATCATATTTTGTCCCATTTCCGGATGTCGCAACTGTATCGCGAGTGGTGCCCGACTATGGCACAGTTGCGCACTACTCGCGATGCAGTTGCAACATCCGGAAGTGCGAGAAAATGCGATTTCGCGGGACCTCGGTTCGGTTTTCAGCTTGATCTACAATATGCTAATAAGAATTTCGACATTTTTGTTTCCTTTTCCAATCTTTTTGACGTACATAACCCTGTTTTATTTCACCCAGTCATATATTTTAAGGATATCACTTTTGGATGTTAGTTGAACTGAAGCACCGACTACACAAAAAGAAAACGAAAATGTCATTCCCATCACGCGAGCGGAGGACAATATTTGTTATGATATAAATCTCATGACCGTCTTTCTGCCAAACTCCCGTATGAAGTGGGAGAGACAGAGACATCATCTCAGTTCGTCGAGCTGAATCGATTGATATATAACACTATGGGCTTCCAGGCCTTCTGTAAAAGTTTGGTTTTTGGAGCGAACATACAGCCTTTTCGTATAAAAAAGCCTAAAATGGTGTTTCGGCCATAACTTCCGATCCCATAGTACGATCTAGCCAATTTTCAATAGGAAACAATGGGACAGGATTCTGCGTCGCATGCAACTTGTTGCGTGTGAATCGATTAAGGTTAGGTGTCCGAAAAATAGGTGACATTTTTTGTGATTTTTTATGAAAAAAGGTATTTTGGTCATAACTTCCGATCTTATAGTCCGACCTGTCCAATTCTCAATAGGAAACAATGGGAAAGGATTCTGCAATTGTCGAATGCAATTTGTTGCGAGCAAATCGGTTGAGAATAAGTGCCTGAAAAATGAGTGACATTTCTTACGCAATATTTTCGTATGAATTTGTATTTTGGCCATAACTCTCGATCCCATAGTCCGATCTGGCCAATTTCGAATAGGAAATAATGGGACAGGATTCTGCGTCGAATGCAACTTGTTGCGAGCAAATCGGTTGAGGATAAATGTCCGAAAAATGAGTGACATTTTTTACGCGATTTTTTCGTATGAATTTGTATTTTGGCCATAACTTTTGATCCCATAGTCCGATCTGGCCAATTTCAAATAGGAAACAATGGGACAGGATTCTGCGTCGAATGCAACTTGAGGCGAGCAAATCGGTTGAGGATAAGTGCCCGAAAAATGAGTGACATTTTTTACGCGATTTTTTCGTATGAATTTTTTTTTTTGCCATAACTTTCGATCCCATAGTTCGATCTGGCCAATTTCAGATAGGAAACAATGGGACAGGATTCTGCGTCGAATGCAACTTGTTGCAAGCAAATCGGTTGAGCATAAGTTCCCGAAAAATGAGTGACATTTTTTACGCGATTTTTTCGTATGAATTTGTATTTTGGCCATAACTTTCGATCCCATAGTGCGATCTGGCCAATTTCAAATAGGAAACAATGGGACAGGATTCTGCGTCGAATGCATATTGTTGCGAGCAAATCGGTTGAGGATAAGTGCCCGAAAAATGAGTGACATTTTTTACGCGATTTTTTTGTGTGAATTTGTATTTTGGCCATAACTTTCGATCCCATAGTCCGATCTGGCCAATTTCAAATAGGAAACAATGGGACAGGATTCTGCGTCGAATGCAACTTGTTGCGATTAAATCGGTTGAGGATAAGTGCTCGAAAAATGAGTGACATTTTTTACGCGATTTTTTTGTGTGAATTTGTATTTTGGCCATAACTTTCGATCCCATAGTCCGATCTGACCAATTCCAAATAGGAAACAATGGGACAAGATTCTGCGTCGATTGCAACTTGTTGCGAGCAAATCGGTTGAGGATAAGTGCCCGAAAAATGAGTGACATTTTTTGAGTAATTTTGCGCACACACACACACACACATACACACACACATACACACACACACACACACACACAGACATCAACTCACTTCGTGGAACTGAGTCGATTGGTATATCCAACTATGGGTCTCCGGGCCTTCTATAAAAAGTTTGTTTTTGGAGCGATCATATAGCCTTTACCGTATACTTAGTATACGAGAAAGGCAAAAAGATAGGTCTTTATATTCAAATTGTGTGCTGAATCAGGGGATGGATAACTACGGTCCACACATAAAGCGAAGTTTAATACAATAAGTGTTACTACAAAGTCAAATTGGGCCGAAAAAATTGAACTTCAACAAAGGCAGAGAACTAATCGGCTTTGAAAAGTTCTCATTTGCACACTCTCAACCCTTCCTAATGATGTTTGAATAGTGAAACCGGAACAAACTCACCGCGAAAAATTCTTTATCCTGATTAGCAAGATTCAGTTCCCATACGATTTGCGGGCCAATCCTAAATGACAGCAACTCGACCACCAATGAACTCCTGTCCAAACTTGAACATTTTCCGAAACTGAGGTTGGTGTCACTACATTCCACTGATTGACATTCACACTTCCTGACTTGGTAAAACCTCTCTGGACAGAAATTGTAGTCCGATCCGGATCTTAGATTTCGTTTTTTTCAGTTTTCACTGTTTTATACTTTTTGACGGGAGGAAAACACTTTTGCGTCCGTATTTGAACATAGTTTACTACGATCTCCGTGACTACATTTTTTAACTGTGGTTTGGTACTCTAGAAAAACTGTGTGCATGAATGCTTTGTATTAATAATAGAATTATAATTCAATTAAAATTATAAAATCAGCAAAACTTGCTATAACATAAAATATGAAGTATTCACCACTACATTTTTTTTAAACTTACCAGGTACCTGTAAACTTTCTCCACTAGTACAAACTGAAGGGACGGACTCGCTTTGTGTTTCAGTTTGTGATGAAGATTTAAAATCACTTGCTGTTAAAACATTGAAGCCTCTTTGTTGGCTTTCTCACAAGTTTTGGTTGGATCTGATACATTTTCCGCGTCAAATTTTGTTTGTTTGGTTTGTTCTTATTCACAGTGATGAACTTAATTTTAAAATTAAAAAATCACCTAAATAAAGAAAAAAAATTGCCTCTTCTCAAGTTCAATCGTCGACATTAGCAGCCTATTTTTCTGTAGATTTCTCCAACTTTTATTTGCGCACTTTGTTTAGAAGTTTGTTTCTCAGCTCGCAAATGAAAAATGAACTTCACCATACGACGTCAAATTAGATGACCTGGGAAACAATGGCAAATATTCCCCATCAAACAGAATATCCTCCATTTTATGAAAAAATAATAAAAATAGTCAAATAAATACTGGCAATGGGAAAACCTACACGCCCGTTTCAAATCACTCAGAGACTGAGTGAAATTGTATTGCCGTCTCTTTTTTTCTCAAGGAAATCTTACTCAATTTTCGTAAAAAGTGGAACTACTCAAATTTTGAGTAGTTCCACTTTTTACGAAAATTGAGTAACTTTTCCGTGGGAAAAAAGAGACGGCAATACAATTTCACTCAGTCTCTGAGTGATTTGAAACGGGTGTGTAGAAAGGAAAAACAAAAGTTTTGATTAACTTTGAGCAACCCTAAATCATGTCCGATTTAGCTCAAATTTTGCATAGAGGGATATTTTTGGCTTCGAAAAAGAATTGCGTATCGTCCGGTGTTAAAATTCGATAAAAAAATTTCATCATGTGAGTCATCATCAAGTCCCAAAAATGTACTAAAAGAGAAAAAATCGATTTTTTCAACATTTTTTTTTTGTTTAGGGCTCATTCACAAATTACATAACGCAAAAAAAGACAAATTTGAACCCCCACCCATCCCTCTGTAACTGGTTTGTAACATTTCTTGTATACTCATCCACCCCATATGTGACGCATAACGTCTTACCAAAATTTCACAAAAATGATAAATTGGCTTTTTTAGTGAACTCTACCTTAATTTTCTGCATAGTACGTAATAATGCTCTCAACTTTGAATTTAATTAGTAATTTCGTTTTTCATATTACTTCATTATCATGAACGTTACCCGTAACAGAACTGAACAAACCCACCCACCCCTGGATAAACCGTAACATTGTGTAACGCAATATTGTGTACCCACTAGAGTGGGGCGCAGTTGTATGGAAAAACGCAAACTTCGTTTGATCAAGTGAGATCAAGGTTTTTCTGAATCGTTTTGGGACCCCAATCAACTGTGCAAAATATGGGCTCGATTGGTTGCAACCTCGCATGCCGCATCGCGTTTTAAATTTACATGGAGATTAGTATGGGAAAACGTACTTTTTTACATTTTTGCTCTTAGCGGCTTCAATTTATCATCAATCACGTGACTCAATACGTTAGCATATAGTCTGGAAGATGCCGAAAGACTTTGCCGAAGAAGGTACGTAGCTGGAAGGTCTGCAAAAAATGTTATTACGTTTCGAAAATTGATTGTTCAAACCATATGCAAGAAATCAATGTTTCTGCCAGCACTACCGGACAACCTATGGTTATCGAAGGGCAAAACCCATCTTCCTTCTTGTCGGATTTTTATCTTTGTGGAATAATTCCGAATAGCTCCCATTAGCTCTAAAGCCCTATAAGATAAATTATTTTGAAATAACACTCAGTTAAATTATTGGTCTACGCAGTACGGCAGTGCTGGCAGAATAAACGATTTTTTGCATATGGTTTGAACACTCAATGTTCGAAGCGTTATAACTTTTTTCGTGGACGTTCCAGCAACGTGCCTTCTTCAGCAGTTTTTCGGCATCCTTTGGGTTATACTTTAACGCAATGTGCCTCTTGGTTTACGATGAACTGAAACCTCTAGTAGTCAGAATGTTTATAATATTGGAAGACCTGTATAATAACATCTGAAGAACCTGGTACCTGGTAATGCAATAGAAGGTTTTATGCGCAACTGAATCAATGTTTCAGTTGCGGATAAAACGCTTCTACCACGTCGTTAACTTTTCATACCTGCAGGCAACGCACATGGCTAATTTTGATGTTTAGAAACGTCTTCTAAACTCCCGGTTGCACATCCTTTCGTTCGTCTGCTGATACTTAGCCACGTATGATTTCCCCTCCTAACTATTCTACTCTATTTGAAAGAAAAAATGCATACCAAAATTGCGGCTAGTGTATTATTTTCGGTCTCATAAATTTGCCGGCTAACAACCCGGGTATGCAACCGATACAATAATGGCTTGGGCGTCAATATGGAGAAGAACAGGGTAGCGAAATGGTGTTGAACGCGATCACCGACCGTAAAGGTCTGCTTCGTGACGTTGCAGTCGAAGTTGATGCCAGCTGCAACAGTGTATTGTCAGACATTACTTATGCTTGCTAGTCGCTATGCTTCACCTCTGCCGATATGATCCGCTAGGAAATTTCTCCGCCCGCAAGCATGATATAGGCCGCAACCGTGCACAGTCAGACACCAGCTTTTGTTATGTTTTCATCGGCGTATTGGCGTAGCTTATTTTCATGGGATGATGATCTTGTGACCTACACGTCATGATGAATTATGCACAGTGGTTTTCTTCTTTTTGCGCTCGACACCTTCGCAATGGATTGAGGTCACCGTCCGTGACACTGAATGAGGGGTAAACTTTTACTACTTGTAGCTTGTCGCATATACCGCGAACGCTTTCTGTGATCAATTTCTAAAGAGATGAGTTTTAATAGAAACGATGATTGTTATCAACATTGATGATTGATAATTATGGCCTCTTCTTATTGTTAATCTTAGTAATACTGGCTTTTACGTTCACTGAAAATGAATTGCGGGGTTGGTGAACTTGAAATGGTTGTAGGGTAGGATGGAACAAGACGGGTCGTCTACGTCGTCATACGACAGAGCGCATAGCGCCTATTTCTATCTCAGGCGACCAAATGAAAGTACCATCCATGGGTTCTTTGATCAATTCCGTAGGAAAAGCAGTAATGAAAGGACGTTGTGCTTCATTTTAAAATTGAAATTTCGAAATTATTTTTATAGACATGTGCAAAGAATAATGACTAGTCGATAAATTAATCGTATCCTTTAATCCACCGAATTGAAAGTGGTAATAAACACTAAACTAAAGCAGATATTGCACACTTTCATGCCCTGTCACGGACTAAATATTTTTGAGATTTTTGTTACAAGCCTTTTATTCTTCATGTTTCTTATAGATATTGAAAGGGACAGATATGTAAACATCGCGTAACATCTCTCATTAAAAATGAGAAATTGCAGTACTGCCCTCAACAACATTTATATTTAACTTTGCAGCATGGTCTAGTTTGGTCTGATGAGGCTAATTGTTTTAGTTCGCCTCTGTCAGAGCTTCATATTTTCGACTTGATTACAGCATTAGAAAGATGTACAATATTGTCCATTATATAGAAGTCTCGTAGTGTCGTTTGAATACGATTCATTTATTTTGCCAATAGAACCATTCTAATGCAGCGATGCGGTCAAAGTAAATGCAATCATACGATCCGACCCGACGTTACCCTCCTAATGCAAATGAAAGCTAAACTTATAAATCGATCCATGCTCAAAGCTTCAGACATGACAAAGCTGAAATTCATTAGTGTTAATAAAATAAAGATGGAAAATAATTGTTCAAAATGAAAAGAAAATAACTGGTATGGTAAATTGCAAGCCATCACTGTTTAAAATTATTTTGATTATTTTCAATTGCTTTTTGCCTCATGTTGCCTGAGCAAAAACGTAAACTTGGCAATCACTTATTTGAGTAAGCTTTCTACCCAATTAAAACAACTGATGAAACAAACTCGTAATTTCAACAAAAAATACGTCCGTTACCCACAATTAAGCTAACATTAAATTTGGCCTATGGTCAACAAAAAAAAACTAAATAAACGATGCAACCTTTACGATACTTCAAACCACTTTACCTAAACCTAATTCACTATCTCGATCGTTTAATTGCAGACCGAAGACCCTCTGAAACGAATACAGGAGGAAATCAACGAGGTGGCGCGACGAGAGCAGGAACTACGGCAGGGCCACCGGCTAAACGATTCCAACGATGATTGTATCTCCTCGGCCAACTCGGACGATTCCGGACTTTCGCTCTCGCCCAGCCCCATCCACTCGCCGTCGGTGGCCAACCTGAAAGACAAACTGGAAGCGGCAAGCAATCAGATAAACGGTACCAACGGCCACGACGGTGCTACTGCCCTGACTAACGGCAGTCGCCAATTCATCTTGCCGCAGTCGAACGCGCTGACCCGTGCACGTTCCACGCCGCAGCTCTTCCAAATTTCACCGCACCGGCGCTTCAATGTGAACCCAAATCAGCGCGGCCTGATGCAAAAGTTTATCGCCTCTCGGGGTCGGCTGAGCAAACTCGCATCCACCAACAATAGTAACAGCCAAAACAATACTGGAGCCACTAATAACAATTCAATTGTTCGATCAGAGCAGCATGTGGTGAGTGCTATGTAGTGTTACAAAAAAAGTTTTCTTCAACAGCATTTCTTGAAAATGTATAAAAAGCACTATAGTTGCAAGGGTTGTATCGCTTGTTTCATATTCTACGATCATTGATTAATTAGGAAGGACATTTTCCTATCTTTCCATGAGATTTTCTAGTGATCGAATTCAAATTACAATGTTTTACAATTGAAACATTTGTTTAAGAAACTGCATATATCCATTTTACACAATTTCGAGAAAACAACAGAAAACTGTTTTTGAACAAATTGGCACCGAATCCTTCGATTTTTTCGATACAGATCGAAAGTTTTTGGCAAAACTCAACACCCTGGGACACTTCCAGTGCAAAAAATGTAAAGCAGTACTCCATAATTGTTCTTCGTGGACATATGTAGTATGTACATATGCAGTTTGGACATACAAACGAAAAAAACGTCAAACATTCATTTTTTTTTTGCCAGAATACGTATTTTTGGACAAGGATTCAGAATATATAAAAATCTCACTTTGGCCAAAAAAGTTACATATGCAGTTTCTTAAACAAACGGTTCAATTGTGGATTAGAATACCTGGTTTTAAAGTTTGTGTTGGAACCAGAGATGCCAGATTTGAAGACATGTCTTCAATTTGAAGACATTTGAATCTCTGTGAAGACATTTATTTCGTGAAGACATTTTGAAGACTTTTCAAAATATTTGAAGACTTATCTACTTGTTTGAAGACACTTGAAAACAATCAATAAGCCAGCGAATAGAAAATACAATGTTATTACTTACTTATAAATTCTGCGACCTCTATATGTAAACTAGGTATATGAATATTACAAAAGTTATAATAGTCTTTGTCTCGGGCTTAGAATCTCAAACATAAAATACATTCACACTAGCCGGTTGATGACTGCAACCCATTTGAAACCCCCATATGCACTTAACTTTGAGCTGTGCGCTGGTGAAAAAATTCCCGATGGCAGCATTCGTTTGAATTTTGACGTGTCTGTAAAAAGGTATTTCGATCATTACATCGGAACGCAATGACCTATCTAATTTTCGGCAAACATAGACTGAATTCTTCTATGACTAGATTTAATCTTTTCAACCGTTGAGCTAGAACCAGTTTTTTTTTCTGAATTTCTTCTGAATGGCATATGCATACCATCATCACACATTCCTCTAAATATCCGTCGGGTAACTCTTTGAATTTCCCGTGGATTTTTAAAAGACTCTTCAGTGAAAATTTAAATGAATTTTTCGTGAATTTAATAAGGAGGATTTCCGTTGAGAAATTTCTTGTCTAAATTTAAAAGAATTGAAATTGAAAATTCAGTTAAAATTATCGTGGAAATTTATAATAATTTGCGTTAATTCTCATATAGAAAATTCTTGCGAATGTCGCGAGGAGTTGAAATTGTTTTGCTGTTAAATAGATATTTCTCTTCCATGGTAAATTACTACGGGAAAATGTTCTTAAAAGAAATCCGAAGGAAACTTAATTACACATCTTCGCCAAATTCTTCCTTGAATTCCTTTGGTAATTCTTCAAGAAATATCTTTGGACATTCTTCCAGTGTTTTATCTGAGAATTCCTCTATGAATTCCTCCAAAAAATCGTTCTAGTATTGTTTCTGAAATTCCTCTCCAATTTGCTCCACGAATTTGTCCGGAAGTTTCAGGAATTTCTCCGAAAAATCCGCCAGGAATACCTTTGGAATTTCTTCTAGGAGTTCCTCCGTAAGGTCGTCCGAGAATTCCAGCGAAAGTACATACAAAAATTCCTTCGGAAGATCCTCCTGAATTACTCCGGTAGTTCCTTCACGAATTTCCCAGCAGTTCTTTCAGGAATTCCTCTGGAAGTTCTTCCAGAAATTCTTCCGATAGTTCCTCCAGTGATCCTTCCGGAAGTTTCCCCATAAATTCCTTTTGAAGTTTTTCCACGAATTCGCCTGAAAGATTCTCCAAGAATGCCTCCGAAGGTATACTATGGAATTTCTCTGGTATTTCCTCCAGGGTTTCTTTCGGAAATTTCTGCAGCAATATCTCAGAAGCTACTTCCAAGAATTCCACCGGAAATTTCTTCAGTAATTCCTCAGGAATATCCTTCAGAAATTTCTCCAGAAAATTCCTCCGGAATTCATCCTGAGGTTCCTATAGGAATTCCTTCTTAAGTTTCTCCAAAAAATCCTTCTGCAAATCCTCCAGCAATTCCTCCGGAAGTTCCTTCAACAATTTCTCCAGAAGTTTCTTCAGTAAATCCTTCGGGTGTTCCAACAGGAATTCTTCGGGAAATTTCGTCTGGATGTTTTTCAAGTTTTTCACGGTCAATTTTGAATGCTTACAGGATATTCTTTTAAAATAAATTTGGAATACTTCCCACATGGAAATTCAGTTGAAAAATCCAGTGGAATTTTAACCAGACTCAGTATAAAATCCAGGGGAAACTCGTTATACACTATCTCGATAAAATTTTATAGAATATTCTTTTGAATTCTATCAATTTGAATGTTAAAAAATAAACATTATTCCACATCAATAAAACAAGGACATGATTGAACTTACTATTATAACTCTGTAATCTGCACACTTGGAGGGGTTTCGCGGAGCGGATAAATAAAAGATGTTGATCGTTTGGGTGTTCAATCAAGAAGGAGCTTTGCTCCACTTTATTCGGAGAGCTGTGTCTGACAGCAGTGTTGCGCGCAGCGCTGTTTGCTTCAGACACAATCAATTCAAACTAATTGAAAATGTATTTACAATACACATCAGCTCTTCCCCCTTCAGAAGGAAAGGAGACTCAGAATGAACAAATATTCAACATTAAAGTAATAATAAATTTCACTTTTAAATCTAGCTTTGCTAAATCTTATTGAATGCCTAGGTAGGCCAGAAAGCTCTACCGGCTCTGACGAGAATTTTCTTTTTCTATTCTCAATCTTCATTAACTTGCGTTGATTCGAGGCGCTGCTATTGGTATGATCCGGTAATTGCCAGATATCGCTCTCGTTTAGTTCGAGTTCCATCATGCGTTCAGCTGCAGTCTGCAACGGTCGATCATTCTCGGGAATCTCGACAGTCGATAGCGGACGACCAGTCTCGACCGCTCGCATTGCCCGCTTCGACAGATCCGATGTTTCATGTCCATCCTCAAGGACTCTGATCTGATTGGGATGGGACGTAGTTGTCGCCTCGTTTCCAACCATGATCTGTAATACATTTTGAGAAAAACGTTTCAGAAAAGATGCTTTGATCCATTTTCCACGTATATGCGGTTTGTTATGCTTTTTCGTTTTAATCAAACAGATTAACATCTTAGATGTATGGGTATAGTATTTTTCAGGAGGAAAAATTCCAACCATTGTCGTATCATTAAAGCTTAAACGTAAACTAATCTGGCTTTCCAAGTACAACTTACAACTTTTATGTAAGAAACCATTGTCATACATTGTGACGTTGTCCAATACAAAACTCGCAAAATGCATAGCCAATTTAGCTATAACTACCAAATAGTTGTCAATTTTAATCATTCGTTTTACCTCCACCGTTTTAGAGAAATCATTTCCTACCGATGGTTTCTTAGTAGGTACACTGTTTGAAAATTTTGAATTAATATTATGTTTTGGAATGATTGCCAAATTGAAACAGACGCCACAAACAGCAACAAAATTCGTGTCAAAACCAAAACAGTGAACCGCTTGTTCTACAGATTTTATCATGTCAATGATGCCATCATGAATGACACGTTCAAGTTTAATCATTTCTCCTTGAAATGTCTGCGTAATGTTCACTTTGTCCTGGAATAATAAACACACGTCAAGATCATATAAATCTGGTTTAGTTCTAAACATTTTAAAACCATGTTTGTCAGTTTTCTTAGGCCACAAATAGCGTGTAAAATAAATTCTGTTTTTTTGAAATATATCATTTATAGTCTCTATGGAAATTACCAAAGAATCATCAGTTATAATATTACTTTTCACAAATTTATCACATTGTATTGGAACTGACACATTCAAAACCAACTGCGAAATAAAACTCGCAAATAAAGATTTTGACGAGGATATATTAAGAATTTTGAAATTGAATACAAAAATTTTAAAATTATTGTGCCTCATATCATAAGGAAAGTCATTATCTTGTTTTGAAATTGGTAAATTACTTATTAAAACCACATCTGCTTCACAATTATCAATAGAATTACATGAATTTCTGACAAATACATCAGCACATTTAATCTTAATATTTGCAGTAAGTACTTTATGTTGTTTTTGGCGAATATTATTTCCTGGCAAAGAAACGCCAAAAAAGATTCTCCAGTTGGGAAAGGATTCATCCAACCACGTTTTTCCTTGTAATGGAATAAAGTGATAATAGCAATCAAGCACTAGCAGAATCAATATTGCTTTTGTCCTATTCAATTTAACCGTAACTTCATTTTGACCAGAAATTGTCATCCTGGAACTATTTGTATCAAATAATTGATTAAACCTCTTACTTAATGTTTGGTTGAAATTTGGAGCAGCTGTCCTAAATCCACTGTCAATCTCCATTTTTGTCAAATTATTCTCAATAGAGACATTCAACAAATAAAAACTACTGAAATTATCGATGGAAGAAACATCCATACACTCCAATACGGAATCACTTGGCTCATTGTTATCCAATTCACAACTAATTTCTTTTAAATTATCCAGACGCTCGGACAAGTTATCCGGAGCCAGAGAAGATTCTTGCATGTCGACATGTTCAACTTCATCGCTTCTTCTAGGATTTAGTTCACGGCACCTTTTTCGCACGTGTCCTTGTTGTCCGCAGTAGTCACAGGTACACTGGTCTACCGTCCTTTGGTTGCTGTCCATTTCCAATTGTCGATGCGATGAACAAGCAGATGCGTCTTGGTACCTAAATTGTTGAGAAAGAAAACAACTTTGCGTATTATGTAGATAATCATTATTTGCCGAATCAAAAAATGGATAATTGTTTTTTATTGAAGCCACAAAGTCAACATTGTTTTTATCAAGTCTTTCCTTGAGTTTTTGAACTAATATTTCATAAGACACATCCAACAATTTATCTGCAGGGAAAATCTCATTTGCAATATCGAATAAAAAATCACCTCCCAAACAAAACATCTGGTATTTTCTTTCATTATGCTGGATTTTGTTTACTCGGAAATGGCACGATAAACGTTTAATCCAAGAAGCAAATGGTTGACTCTTACGGTAGGGTTCAATATTGGGAGTTATCATGTAAGACATATTTGCCAAATCGTTGAAGCAAAAATAATACACACAATTGCGCTTGCAATAGGGACAAACACACACACAACACAATTGATGTTGCAAATTAAATACTAAAATGGGGATAATAGTACTATTGTCGAGTCTTCTTTTTTTTTTTTCAAGGTATTAGGATATAAAGCCAGCAATGTATTGTTCACGCACTATGCTTCAACATGATTTTCTTTAGTTTTAATGCAATTGCTCAACTTTTCTTTTAAAAGCAAACGATAGAATCACTAAAGCAAAATTCATTAAATTTTATCAATTGACACGCCACTTTGCTTGCGCAAATTTATTAATTTTCTCATTAGCTTTGATTACGCGCCTTTTTGACAATAGCGAAAAAAAAATCACCAATCAACCATTTAATAAAATTACTTTGGCTAAAAAAAACACTTCATGTAATAACTTTTCTCAATTAATATCAATTTCTTAAATGAACCTGGCATTAACCAAAAAATGATTTCACTCACCCTTTTGATCCGCTACTCTTACCTGATGCCACGAACAAGCATCAAACCAACCTCCCGGCGGGGCGAAACAAAAGCTGCAGCAGCAATGATTCGGCTGCTATTCAATTTCTCCCGCTGTTCGTAGTGTGTCTAACACGAAATAAACAGAAAAAAATACACTTAAATGATTGCTGAACCAAGTTATTTGTCGTTCAACGGAGAATAGTTAATATGATTTTTTAAATTTAATTAATTTTTTTTTTCAAACAAAACTGCCGTCAAACAAAGGCAAATGGCGCTTCGGCATGAAAGCGCTTGTCATCGCCAAACCAAATGCACCACAATATTCTGATTATTTTAACTTTTTCACTTTTAACTGTATGCACGCTAACGACCGATACTTTTTAATCGACCGTATACGTTGTAATTGGTTGTAATTTTCCTCGTCGCCACTATTATAACTCTGTAATCTGCACACTTGGAGGGGTTTCGCGGAGCGGATAAATAAAAGATGTTGATCGTTTGGGTGTTGAATCAAGAAGGAGCTTTGCTCCACTTTATTCGGAGAGCTGTGTCTGACAGCAGTGTTGCGCGCAGCGCTGTTTGCTTCAGACACAATCAATTTAAACTAATTGAAAATGTATTTACAATACACATCACTTACAAACCTATCCACTTTTCCGCGAGCGGTAATGGCCGGCAGCTTGCCTGCGGATTAGTCTCTGATTTGACGTTTCTGGAGGTCAACTGCACCCACCGTTACGAGCATTCTGACCAATGTGGCATATAAGAAGGTGCTGATAAAGTGAATTCGAGCCTTCTTATGTATCACATTAATCAAAATGCTTGGAACAGTGGGTGCAGTTGACATCCAGCAACGTCAAATCAGAAATAAGACCGCTGGCAATCTGGCGGCCATTACCGCTCGCGGAAAACTGGATTGGGTTTTAAAATTTATCGCTGATAATCATAATTTTTATATTGAAGACATTTGAAGACATATTTAAACGACTGTGAAGACATTTGAAAATATTCTCTGGCATCCCTGGTTGGAACGACGCAAGGAGTGCTATACACAATTATAGCACACAAATAAGTTAGGTAATAGTAATTTAGACAACTAAGGCCGATACAAGTATTCAAAACTATTTTGTCTCTCCCACTCCGATTTTTTTTGCCAAAAAATACTTTTTTGTGGGGGCAACAAAATAAAATTTTGATAATTTTGAGGATTTTCAAAACATTCTTTTACAAATCCGAGGAGTTTTTTGATTTTTTTCATTTAATATTTTTTTACCTTTCGGTGACCAGAAGGACAAAATGTTAATTAGTTATTTGTAACGGCCAATTGCAAAAAGATGTTTTCTAGAACAAGTTGTACGTTTATCAAACGAGCAGTGAGAGTCAAGTCATTTCAACGAATGTTTAAAAAAAGTTTTGCTTTAAGTTGCATACATTTATTTAAATGACAAAAAATTGCCTTCAATATTATAGATTTGAACGAAACAACTAAGGCTTGACTTAATTCACACGATCATTCCAATCCAAATTCAATTGAAATTCAATCCATATCCGAATCCAATCCAAATCAAAACAAATTTAATACAATCCTAAGTCCAATCCAAAACCAATCTGAATCAAGTTCAAATCCAAACCAATACTAATCAAATCCAAATCAAAAGTGAATCAATCCAAATCCACTTCAAATCCAATTCAAATACAAATCCAAATCCAATCCAAATTTGATCCAAATCCAATGCAATCCAAATCCAATCCAAATGCAATCCAAATCCAAAGCGAATCAAATAAATATCAAATCCAAATCCAATCCAAATTTAATACAAATCCAATCCAATCCAAATCCAAATCCAATCCAAAACCAAACCAAATCCAACCTAAATTAAAATCCAATCCAAATCAAAGTAAAATCCAATCCAAATCGAATCCAAATCCATTCCACATCCAATCTAATCCATATCCTATACAAATCCAATCCAAATCCTTTGTCAATCCAATCCATTTCCACTCAAAATCCAATCAAAATCCAATCTGATTCCAATCCAAATTTAATACAAATCCAATCAAATCCAAATAAAATCCAAATCCAAACCCAATACAAATCCAATCCAAATCCAATCTAAATCCAATCCAAATTTAATATAAATCCAATCCAATCCAAATCGAATACAAATCCAAGTACAAATCAAATCCAAATCCAATCCAAACCTAATCCAAACCCAATCAAAATCAAATCCAAATCCAATCCCAATTCAATCCAAATCCAATCCAAATTTAACCTATATCAAATCCAAATCCAATTCAGACCCAATCAAAATTCCAAATCCAATCCCAATCCAATCCAATTCAAATCCAATCCAAATGAAATCCAAATCCAATCCAAACGAATCCAAATCCAATCCAAATCCAATCCAAATCCAATCCAAATCCAATCCAAATCCAATCCTAATCCAAACAAAATCCTATCCGAATCCAATTCTAATCAAAATCCAATTCAAATCTAAATCCAATCCAAATCAAATGAAAATCCAATCCAAATCCAAATCCAATCCAAATCCAATCCAAATCCAATCCAAATCCAATCCAAATCCAATCCAAATCCAAATCCTATCCAATCACTCAAATAAAGAATAAAAAAAAATAAAAATAAAATCCAATCCAAAACTAATCCAAATCAAAATCCAATCCAAATCCAATACTATTCAAATTAAAATTCAATCCAAATCCAATACAAATCCAATCCAAATCAAATTAAAATCCAATCCAAATCCAATCCAAATCCAATCCAAATCCAATCCAAATGCAAATCCAATCCAAATCCAATCTACATCCAATCCAAATCCAATCTAAATTCAATGCAAAACCAATCCAAATCTAATATTAATCCAATCCAAATCAAATCTGAAGATCTATACCAATACCAATCCAAGGTTGTAGGACAAAAGGTCGAAGGTCAAATGGTCGAAGGACAAAAGGTCGAAGGTCAAAAGGTCGAAAGGACAAAAGGTCGAAGGGTCAATAGGTCGAAACAAAAAATCTGAGTCAAAAGGTCGAAGGGTCAAAAGATCGAAAGGACAAAAGTTCGAAACACAAAATCTAAACCAAAATGTCGAAGGACAAAAGGTCGAAGGTCGAAGGGTCAAAAGGTCGAAGGGACAAAAGGTCGAAACAAAAAATCTGAATCAAAAGGTCGAAAGGACAAAAGGTCGAAAGGACAAAAGGTCGAAACAAAAACTCTAAGCCAATATGTCGTAGGACAAAAGGTCGAAGAACAAAAGGTCGAAGGACAAAAAGTCGAAGGTCAAAATGTCGAAGGACAAAAGGTCGAAAGTCGAAAGGTCAAAAGGTCGAAAGGACAAAAGGTCGAAATGTCGAAAGGTCGTAAAGACAAAAGGTCAAAACATAAAATCTGAGCCAAATGTCGAAAGTAAAAACGTCGAAACAAAAATTCTGAGTCAAAAGATCAAAAGAACAAATAAAAAAAGGGTTAAAAGGTCAAAAAGTCAAAAGGTCGAAAGGGCAAAAGGTCGAGGAACAAAAGGTCGAAAGTAAAAACATCGAAACCAAAAATCTGAGTCAAAAGGTCAAAGGATAAAAGGTCGAAAGAACATAAAACAAAAAATTGCGGTTGTTGGACAAAAGGTCGAAGGCCAAAAAGTTGAAGATTAAAAACTCGAAGGTAAAAAGGTGAAAGGTTGAAAAAATTAGGCAAAACGTCGAATGTTAATCATCCATTCTTTTGCAAATTTATGTTTTACCTGATACCATTTTCTTTTTTTTTTTTTTTTTTTTTAACTAATTTTATTTGCTAATTATCTAATACATGCATTCATCTATTAGACTAGGTGTTCCGTGTTTTCTTAACACTATCATCCTTATTTGCTATGTTACGCTTTTAGTTATTATTAATACATTTCAATTGCCTCTGGCAGTTAGAATTTTTTCCTCTGGTTGAATTGAACCATGTAGGAATTACAATGTTTTCAACTTAAACTAAACTTAACCTATTTAAAACTAAGGGTACAAGGAGTTAATCGTTGCAATAGAAGATTGCAACGATTTTTGTCTAAAATTGGAAATTATTTTGTTGGACATTTGTTGCAATGTCTCAATATTAGAAATTCTATGAAGTTCATTAGTACTATACCACGGAGGCAACTTCAGAATCATTTTCAAAATTTTATTTTGAATCCTCTGGAGTGCCTTCTTTCTGGTATTGCAGCAACTAGCCCATATTGGCACAGCATACAGCATGGCAGGTCTAAAAATTTGTTTGTAAATCAAAAGTTTGTTCTTAAGACAAAGTTTTGATTTTCTGTTTATGAGTGGATATAGGCACTTAATATATTTGTTACATTTGGCTTGAATGCCTTCAATGTGACTTTTAAAAGTTAATTTTTGATCCAGCAGAAGTCCTTAATATTTAGCTTCGCTAGACCAATTAATTGGAACCCCGTTTGTAGTGACAATATGTCTGCTAGAAGGTTTCAAAAAAGAAGCTCTCGGCTTATGAGGGAAAATTATATGCTAAGTTTTGGAAGCATTCGGAGAAATTTTCCATTTTTCAAGTAAGTGGAGAAAATATCAATGGACAATCTACTACAAATGACACGAAGGTTTCGCCCTTTGGCGGAAAGGCCCGTGTCATCTGCAAACCAAGATTTTTGACACCCTGGTGGTTAATCAGAAGTAAAAATGTTATACAATATGGGCCCCAGTATGCTGCCTTGGGGCACATCAGCCCTTATAGGTAATCTATCAGATTTAGAATTCTGATAGTTTACCTTCAATGAGCGATCTGATAAATAATTTTGGATCAGCTTAATAATGTACAGAGGAAAATTAAAATTCATCAATTTTACAATAAATCCTTCAAGACAAACACTGTCAAATACTTTCTCTATATCAAGAACAGCAACTCCAGTCGAATATCCTTCAGATTTGTTGAGCCGAATTAAGTTCGTAACTCTTAATAACTGATGAGTGGTTGAATGCCCATGGCGAAAACCAAATTGCTCATCAGCAAAAATAGAATTGTCATTAATATGTGTTGAGTATTCGGATTGGGTTTACAGGAATGCGTAGACTTGCTTTTGGGAACGATCTAACCAGACTAAGACTGGTTGATTTATTTCAATGTCTTTTAAACGAGTACATGTTCATGTGTAGGTAATATATTGGATATGTGTATTAAGATTAGCGAGCTGTCAGTTGACAACACACGCTCTAATGATTTTATTCAGATCTGACCATATACTATAACTCCTCATCCCTTTGGATGTTCTTCCTTCCTTGTTGTTTCCGACAACTAAACTAAGTATTATAATTCGAACATGATTTAATCATTCAGGTATTCGACAGAATTGTAAATTCAATAAGTATTTCAGAATCGTTTAACTTAAACCGATATTTTCAAAAAGATTACGCGTAAACATAAATATCGTCTTTTCTAATTTTCTTCGCCCGGGTTGATCTTCTCGGAGTAAAAGTTTGATCTATGATTTCATCGTGTTTTCTTTTACGTCTTGCTCGAGCGCTCACGTCTACTTGCGGAACATCGACCGTTGCCCCTCCGCTGCCGCTGCGCAAGACTCTTTCTCCGCCACTCTGATCTTCCCCTTCATCGCACCTCCTCAGGAGGACTACCAGATTTGGTTTACTTTGGTCCATGGCCTTATATCTCCGCACCTGGTCGCGGTGGGCCATGATTAACACGTTTCCAGTTTGCACCTGTAATATATTTTGAGAATGCCACTTAATAAAACTGGTCTTTATCCATTTAGCTTTAACGTGAGGGTTGTGGTTTTTATACCACAACTCGTCTCCCGCTGTCAGATTGCTCAATGGATCATTTGACCCCGTATGGACATCTCCATCCTTTTTAGGGATGTTAGTATCTTCATGCGGTGGCTGTTTTTGTAAATACTGTTTAAAATGCTTTTTTGGATGGACTAAATCGATTAAAGTTTTTGGTTTGTACGAAAATATTCGTTCCGATGGACCTGTTCCATCCTCCGTTAGACAATTGTTCCTATATGTTATTAGAAACAAATTAATTTGCTTTTCCAAATCTAATTCCATTACATTTCGCTCTAATAAAAACTTTTTCATGACATCTTTTACCGTTCTTACAAACCTCTCGGCTTGACCATTACTGGATGGATGATAAGGTGGACTTTTTACTACTTTTATGCCCTGTCTTTCAAGAAAACTCACAAATGAAACCGAATTAAATGGTGGGCCACCATCAGAGACTAATAAGTCTGCCAGTCCAAAACGTGCAAAAATGCTACTAATTTATTAATAACTTTATTCGCATCAGTACCATTCTTCATCCACTCTATTTCTAACCATTTTGAGTAACTATCTACTATCAGCAGGAAAACATGGTGTTCAAAGTAGAAGAAGTCTATGTGAATTCTACTAAAAGGTCGAGTAGTTGGAATCCAATTAGAAAGTAGTTTAGGTTTAGGCACTATTGCCATGCTATTGCAAATATCGCAGGATGAAACATGTTTTTCAATGTCACAATTGATTCCAAACCAATAAACATTGCGCCTTGCGAGCTGCTTCATTTTTACCATTCCAGCATGATTGGCATGGAGCAATTCCAATACTTTGTTCTGCATAAGCCGTGGAATCACCACCCTATTTTGGTACAGCAAGCAGTCGTCAACTATTTCCAAGTCCTGGTGATTTGCGAAAATGTCAATAAAACGTCTTTCTAACTTTTTAGGCCAGCCTTTTTGTAAATATGCTATAACTCGTTGAAGAAAATCATCATCTTTCGACCATTTGGCTACTAGTTTGCAATCAATAGGTAATTCATTTCCAAAATTTATACTTTTCACATATTCCATATCTAAATCCTTAGGCACTGTTTGTTCTAGCGGGAATCTTGAACAAAAATCGGCGTTTCCCATTTGGGTTGAAGGTCGATAGTGAATATCAAAGTCATATATAGAGAGCTCTAGTATAAATCTCTGTAGCCTTGTTACATATATAGAATTTTTCCCTTCCTTGCCAAATATGCCTACTAAGGGTTTATGATCCGTGAAAACTTGGAATTTTTGTCCATAAAGATATTTATGAAATTTTTTTATAGTACTCACTAAAGCCAAAGCCTCCAAGTGTAAAATAGGATATTTGCGCTGTGCTGAATTAAGTGAAAAGGATGTAAAACTTATCGGTTTTTCCACTTCGTCAATAATATGAGAAATTACTCCTCCCAAGCCATAGCTGGATGCGTCAGATACTATCACAATGGGTTTCTTGGGATCATAAAACTCCAAAAACTGTGCATTCATAAGTAAATTCTTACTTTCCTGAAAAGCTCTATCACAGTGTTCATCCCAAACAAATTTTACATTATTTTTCAATAAATTATATAAACGACACAATTTTGCAGACAACCGAGGGATGAATTTGTTATAATAATTAATTAGGCCAAGGAATGATTTCAATTCCATCTCATTTGTTGGAGTTTTAGCTTTCTGTATAGTTAGGGTTTTGTCAGGACATGGTGACAGACCCTTATCGCTAATAATATGTCCCAAATAGTCAAGTTCCGTAACAAAAAAACGACATTTTTCCAAATTTACTTTAATGTTAACATCCGAAAGTCTTTGTAAAACCAACATTAATTTTTTATAACAATCCTCAAAACATTCTCCAGCAATTAGCACATCGTCCAAATAACAGTAAACAAATTCAATTCCTTGCAACACTTGATCCATTATCTGCTGAAAAATTGAGGCACTTGATGACGCTCCTTGCGGTAACCGATTATATATATAAAGGCCTTTAATGGTGTTAATAACCATAAACTTTCTACAGCTTTGTGACAACATTAGCTGTGTATATGCTCCCTCCAGATCCAAGGAGCAAAACATTTTACGACCAGCTAAACCCGCAAACAAATCCTGAGCTGTTGGTAACGGATAAGTGTTTGGTATTATAACTTTATTGATTGATACTTTACAATCAATTACCAATCGGATGTCATTATTTTTTTTCATAACGATCACAACGGGAGATGCCCATTCACTTGTTTTGATAGGTGTGATAACTTTTTGATCTTCCAGTTTATCCAAATATTTCATTACTTTGTCCTTCAGTCGATAGGGAACATTATACGCTTTTTAAAATTGGCACTTCATACTTCAAGACCAATTCAGCCTCATATCCTTTAATTGGCAAGGAAAATCCTTCGTAAAAACATTAGAAAACTTTTTTATCTCATCAACTGTTGTTTCGCATTTATCAATCACCATATTATTAATATTACCAGAGTTTGTGAAATAATTCCTCCAACTCGGATAAAAAACATCTAACCATGTTCTGCCCATCAAAGGAATAAAATTGTAGTCGCTATTTAGAACCAAAATTTTCAAAATTTCTTTTTTTCCTCTAAATTCAACCAAAACATTCGTTTCTCCTTCAATTTTAAGTTTGTCACCATTAACAACTATCAGTCTCCTTTTGCATTCTGATAAAGGTTTTTTAATTGTTCTCATATAGTCACTTTTGCCAATAACTGACACTGAGGCACCACAATCCACCTCCATTTGCAACGCTTTACCCTCCACAAGCAGATCTATTATACAAGGGTTATTATTAGTAGACGTCACATTCATACATTCAAAATCACCTGCATCCCAATCATCCTCACTTCCGGAATCATCCGCTTTCATCCTGTTGAAGAGCTCCTCCAAGCTGTCGTCCTTGTTTGGTGTTGGATTCCCATGGTCCACGAAATTAACCGCGTCTCTTTTCATGTTTTTCAATTTAAAACACTTTCTCTTGATGTGTCCTTTGATTCCGCAGAAGTCACATACAAAATCTGCATAATATCCTCTTTGCTTATCCCTGGTGTTCTTCCATTCAGGTCGAGTCCTTGGATTGTATGGTCCCGAACGTTCACCGCTTGCCCTTCTCCCAAAATTATTTGGTCTAAAACCCAGCCTCGATTTAACCGGTCCTCGACTATGGCCTTCCCCAGGATCTGTATTTTTGTTCCTTGCCAAGTCGAATGTTGCAAGGAGTTTCTCTAATCTCGTCATTCGTTTACTGGGTGATGCTATTGCTGCTACTCTGTCAATTTCCCCACTTTCTGCTAAACCCCTAGAGTTCGCGCCAGCTACCTCCCAGGTAGCTATAATTTTTTCTGCGGTAGCCAACGTTAAATTCTCTTCATTAAGAAGTCGCTGCTGGAGGGATTTCTCCCGAATGCCAGCAATAATGCGGTCCCTAATTGCAATCGATTTGTAATCGCCAAAAGTGCAAAACTCAGCCTGTAACTTGACTGCTAGCACAAAGTCTTCCACTGATTCATTCTTCTGTTGAATACGGTTGTTGAAATTTAAACGCTGGATTATATCTGGCGCTACCTTGTCAAACCTAGCTTTCAATTTGGAGATCATGTCATTGTACGCTATTGTGTTCAAATCAGTGTTGGGGTATAATAATTTCAACTCCGAATAAATGATAGGCCCCCCCAAAGTAACCAAATATGCCTTCTTATGTTCCTCTCCAACAGAATTTATCAAGAACAAATATTCTAGTCTCTCTGCCCATTCACTAAAACCAGCTCCTTTTCTGTATGGCTCGATATGAGCTGCAAGTGCCGATTGCGCCATGTCACTTATTAAACCACAAAAACTATTGTCCACTCAATTGAATAAATTAAATAGATCTGTTCTTTAACAATAGATCCGATGACAATACATCAAAGGAGAAAAAGGTAAAATAAAAGAATATCCACTGATTGTGGCAATAACTATTCACTATCACAAAATAAGGAAAATCGACTCACCCTATAAATCAATCAATCCCGCTGACGTCACTGTGTTTGACGAACAGGCGTGCCGAATATTTACCGGCTATTCGAGGAAATCTCTTTGCTCCAGCAATGGATCCGGGCAGCAATTAGATCACAGGGTTGGTTTGTCTCGTTACTGCGCAATAGTCTTCAAATCGTCCTCTCGGCCGTCGTTCGTCACTTTTGTAAAAGAACGGTTCACAAAACCACAATTTGTGCTATACTCAATGAAAAGAAATAAAACACCTATTATTCACCATACAATGCCCAGACTCTATTGTTCACACATTTGCCATTATCTATTGTGTGAAACAGCGCGATAAGAATAAATGTCAATAGCTTCGTACACTAATGAAGCACTTTGATGTTTTAGCATTAATTAGTTTGTTAGGTAGTTAATATTAATCACAATCGAGATGCGGCACAACTGCCTCGTGAATAGTTTACCGTTGCACTGTACTTACAACCGCTGTCCCGAAAACAAACCACAATGACTGGCTGCCAAGATATAACCTTCTCTACCGGAGCTGAAGTCCTTGGGGGAATCATATATGTTTGCTTCCTAGACGTGTGGTCACCACTGCTTACGGTTCTGCACCAGCTTCGTCGCCACTGTTGAGTATTCGGATTGGGTTTACAGGAATGCGTAGACTTGCTTTTGGGAACGATCTAACCAGACTAAGACTGGTTGATTTATTTCAATGTCTTTTAAACGAGTACATGTTCATGTGTAGGTAATATATTGGATATGTGTATTAAGATTAGCGAGCTGTCAGTTGACAACACACGCTCTAATGATTTTATTCAGATCTGACCATATACTATAGTATGAACCATCATTCTATTTAAAATAATCTTTTCAAACAGTTTGCTTATTGAAGATAGCAAACTGATCAAGGATAACTAGAAGCCTCAGCTGGATTTTGTCCGGCTTCAAAATTGGAACAACTTTGGCGTTTTTCCATTTATCTGGAAAGTATGCCAATTGAAAACATTTGTTAAATAAATTAACCAAAAAGGATAAAAAGCTCTTAGGAAGTATTTAGATAAGTATGTAGAAAATACCATCATCACCCGGGGCTTTCATATTTTTAAATTTTCTAGTAATAGATCTCACTTCATCCAAATTAGTTCCCAACGTAGGGTCAAAAACATTATCTTGGTTGAGAATGTCTTCGAAGCTTCGTGTAACCTGATCCTCAATTGGACTAGTGAGACCTAGACTAAAATTATGGGCACTCTCGAACTGCTGAGCAAGTTTTTGAGCCTTTTCGCCATTTGTTAATAAAATTTTATTTCCCTCTTTAAGCGCTGGAATTGGCTTTTGAGGTTTTTTAAGAATTTTCGTTAATTTCCAAAAGGGTTTCGAACTGGGATCCAACTTGGAGACATTATTCTCAAAGTTGGTATTTCTCAGAATAGCGAAACGTTTTTTAATTTCATTTTGCAAATCTCGCCAAATAACTTTCAACGCGGGATCGCGAGTTCTTTGGTATTGCCTTCTTCTCACATTTTTAAGACGGATCAGTAGCTGAAGATCGTCGTCAATAATAATGGAGTTGAATTTAACTTCACATTTCGGAATTGCAATGCCTCTGGCTTCGACAATTAAATTTGTCAAAGATACGAGAGCATTATCAATATCACTTTTGCTATCGAAAGGAATATCAACATCAAAATTCCTATCGATATACGTTTTATATAAATCCCAATCAGCTCTATGATAATTAAAAGTAGAGCTGATTGGATTATAAATATTTCTTGTGAGATTTCAAATGTCACAGGAAGGTGATCAGAGTCAAAGTCAGCATGAGTTACCAATTGGCCACACAGCTGACTTGAATCCGTTAAAACTAAATCAATTGTAGAAGGATTTCGACTGGAAGAAAAACAAGTTGGTCCATTGGGATATTGAATAGTATAATATCCCGCAGAACAATCTTCAAATAAAATTTTACCGTTGGAATTGCTTTGAGCATTATTCCATGAGCGGTGTTTGGCATTGAAGTCACCAATTACGAAGAATTTAGATTTGTTCCGAGTCAGAATTTGAAGATCAGCTTTCAACAAATTCTTTTGCTGCCCATTGCATTGAAAAGGCAAGTAGGCTGCAATGAAGGAAAATTGTCCAAAATTTGTTTCAACAGAAACTCCCAAGGTTTCAAAAACTTTGGTTTCAAACGAAGAAAATAATTTATGTTTGATACGTCTATTAATGACAATGGCGACCCACCACAGGCGCTGTCAAGACGATCATTTCTGTAGATAAAATAGTTTGGATCTCTTTTAATGGAGAGTCCTGGTTTTAAATACGTTTCAGTTATAATGGCAATATGCACATTATGAACTGAAAGGAAGTTGAATAATTCATCTTCCTTACCCTTTAGAGAGCGGGCATTCCAATTTAGAACTTTCACACAATTATTTGGATCCATTGAAACGGAGTCCGATAACAATTTTTTGTGTGTACTTTATACCAACCTGAACAGCTTCAGGAATGGTATTTGCTTTGAACCTTTCATCAATCATGTGATGCAATTGTTCAGTTAAAAAATCAAAATCGGAAGCAGTCATGCTACCTGAATCGGCAACATGACCGTTATTTTCCGTTGGGACATGGGTATAAACCTCATTTTGAGAAGAGAAATTTGGTCTACCAGCAGCGATGTTTGCATACGTAGGTACATTGGAAAAATTGGAATTTACTGAAGTGCTTGCTACCCGTTGACGAGCGGCAAAATTTGTTTGTGGATTGTGGTGGGTATGAATTGCTCGACCGGTAACCGGTTTCGAAATTTGAGCGTTTGAAAAATTTCTACCCGTCGAATCTGGGATCCGATTGGAATTTCCCGTCATCAATTTTGCACGGGAATTCAAAACCTTTTTTCGTGAAGGGCATTCCCAGAAATTGGATTTATGATTGCCCCCACAGTTTGCGCACTTAAATTTATTGGAATCTTCTCTCACAGGACATGCGTCCTTGGCGTGAGAGGTTCCACCACAAATCATGCATTTAGCATCCATGTGACAATGTTTGGTTCCATGACCCCACTTTTGGCACTTACGGCACTGGGTAGGGTTTTGGAAATTTCCCCCAGGCCTGCGGAAATGTTCCCATGTAACACGGACATGGGACATAATACAGGCCTTTTCCAACTTTTCATATTATTTAGTTCACTTTTGTTAAAATGAACTAAATAAAATTCTTGAGAAATGCCCTCTGGGAAGTACCAGAGTGGGATTTCTTTTTCATCTTAATTACTTGGACTGGTGAAAATCCAAGTAATTGAGAAATTTCAATTTTAATCTCATCCAGTGATTTATCATCACTGGGGAGACCTTTCAAGACGACTTTGAACAATCGCTCAGTTTTGTCGTCATATGTGAAGAATTTATGGCGCTTCTCAGTTAAATACTGAAGAAGACGTTTGCGATCGTCAAAGGATCCCGGCAAAACGCGGCAGTCACCCTTCCTAGCAATCTGAAATGAAACCTTGATCCCCTGAAGGTTACTCAAAATCTCATTCCGGAAGCCAGAAAACTCGGCAACAGATACCACAATTGGCGGAATCCTTTGCTTTTTCGCATGAATCGAATCACCTGGGCTAGAGGTAGATTCGATTTGCTCAATTTCATCATTAATCAAATCGAACTGATTGCTCAGTTCGATTGGAGAAGAATTATTTCCGGTATTAGAGTTAGAAGGAATATTTGAATTCTCCAGCTTCCTTCTATTTTTTCCGCGCTTGGGCAGGACGGTCTTGAAACCTTGTTTCTTTGAAGGAAGTGGAGAATTCAGAGACTCCCCCTTCCTCTTGTTTTTGTTAATACTCATTGCTGAGCGTGGAGACGTGACCTTCTAAGAGGTTTTTCCCAGAACGGTGTCCCTGCAGGATTACCACCGCTTGTCGGAATTTTACTTCCGCAAACGGGTCCAACGTAAAACGAAGGCACGGGTCCTTGCAAAGATCGTAACGGGATCAGTGGGTACAAATAGCGCTAAGAAGCACCGTTGAAATTAAAATAGCTTCGGGTAGTATTAAAAACTTCCTTCCGCAAAGAGAGAAAGAACCGCACAGCACGAAAGCACGATGTGGTCTGGACCTGATAATATTTCATTATTGAATTTTTCCTTCTTTTATTCATAGGCCGTTCTTTCGAGATTCGCATATTTATATTTATTTGTGTTTCACCAGATTATATATTATTGGTTAAATTTTTCCTTCTTTTTATCAAAGGCTTGTCATTCGAGTTTCGCACATTCATATTTATTTGTGTTTAACTTTATTTTCATTGTTGATTCTTTTCTTTCTTTTATTCATAACGATACTAAAAAGTAACTAGAAACGAATATACATAATACATTTATTTTTATTATTAGAAACCGTAACGTTACGCTGTAAAGTAAGGAGGGGTATGGAATTGCCAAAATTTGCGTTAGTGAAGATCCATTAATTACGTAACGCAAAAATTGTGAATTTTAAACCCTCCCTCCCCACTATGTCTTACTTTTTGTAAGAAACATCTAAAAATTATTTATGGATCGTCACACTTCGCGCAACTTCCCTCCCCCTCTAAGCCTTACGTAATTTATGGACGCTTCCTTACGTGATTTGTGATCGTTTGTGTTTCATTTTGAAGTCAACTAGGGTAACGCCCAAGACCGCCTTCACACGGGAAACTTTAATATTTTTTAAAACTTTTTTATTGTTCAGATTTCAAAATTGATTTTTGACCTGTTTTTCATTCAACCTTCTGTTATTCTTTCGACCTTTTTTTACTTCGACCTTTTGTAATTTCCACCTTTTGTCCTTTCAATTTTTTGACTTTCGACCTTTTTTCCTTTCAATTTTTTGACTTTCGACCTTTTGACCTTCGACCTTTTGTTCATTCGACCTTTTGTCCTTTCGACCTTTTGTCCTTTCGACCTTTTATCTTTTCGACCTTTTGTCCTTTCGAACTTTTATCTTTTCGACCTTTTATCTTTTCGTCCTTTTGTCCTTCCGACCTTTTGTCCTTTCGACCTTTTGTCGTTTCGATCTTTTGTCCCTACGACCTTTTATCCTTTCGATCTTTTGTCCTTTCGACCTTTTGTCTCTTCGACCTTTTGTCCTTTCGACCTTTTAACCTTCGACCTTTTCGACTATTTGTCCATACGACCTTTTGTCCTTTCAACCTTTTGTCCTTTTGACCTTTTGTTCTTCAACCTTTTGACCTTCGACATTTTGACCTTCGACATTTTGACCTTCGACCTTTTGACACAGATTCGCAATCCAATCCAAATCAAATTAAATTTCAAATATAACCCAAATCCAACCTAAATCCAATCCAAATCCAATTCAAATCAAATCCAAATCCAATACACATCCAATCCAAATGCAATCCAAATCAAATTAAAATTCAATCCAATTCCAATCCAAATTCAATTCAAATCCAATCCAAATCCAATTCAAATTCAATCCATATCCAATTCAAATCCAATACAAATCAAACCCAAATCCAATTCAATCAAAATCCTATCCGAATCCAAATCCAATCAAAATCCAATCCAAATCCATATCCAATCCAAATCCAACTCAAATCGAATCAAAATCCAATTAAAATCCAATCCAAAACCAATCCAAATACAATCCAATCCAAATTTAATCCAAATCCAATCAAAATTAAATTAAAATCCAATCCAAATCCAATCTAAATCCAATCCAAATCCAATCCAAATCAAATCCCATTCGATATGAAACCCAAATCCAACCAAAATCCAATCCTAATCCAATCCAGATTCAATCCAAATCAAATCCAAATCTAATCCAATACAATCCAAATGCAATCCAAATCAAATTAAAATCCAATCCAAATCCAATCCAAATCCAATCCAAATCCAATCCAAATCCAATCCAAATCCAATCCAAATCCAATCCAAATCCAATCTAAATCCAATCCAAATCCAATTCAAATCCAATCCAAATCCAATCCAAATCCAATCCAAATCCAATCCAAATCCAATCCAAATCCAATCCAAATCCAATCCAAATCCAATCCAATCCAAATCCAATCCAATCCAAAACCAATCCAAATCCAATTCAAATCCAATCCAAATCCAATCCAAATCCAATCCAAATCCAATCCAAATCCAATCCAAGTTCAATCCAAATCCAATCCAAATCCAATCCAATCCAAATTCAATCAAAATCCTATCCGAATCCAAATCCAATCAAAATCCAATTCAAATCCAAATCCAATCCAAATACAATCCTAATACAATACAAGTCCAATCCAAATCCAATCCAAATCCAATCCAAATTCAATCCAAATCCAATCCAAATCCAATTCAAATCCAATCCAAATCCAACCCAAGTCGAATCCAGATCTAATCCAAACCCAATCAAAATCCGTTCCAAATCCAATCCCAATCCAATCCAAATCCAATCCAAATTTAACCCAAATCAAATCCAAATTCAATTCAGACCCAATCAAAATTTCAAATCCAATCCCAATCCAATCCAAATCCAATTCAAATCCAATCCAAATGAAATCCAAATCCAATCAAAACCGAATCTAAATCCAATCCAAATCCAATTCAATCCCAATTCAATCCATATCCAATCCAAATCCAATCCTAATCCAAACAAAATCCTATCCGAATCCAATCCAATCAAAATCCAATTCAAATCCAAATCCAATCCAAATTCAATCGGAATCCAATCCAAATCAAATGAAAATCCAATTCAAATCCAATCCTAATCCAATCTAAATCCAATCCAAATCTAATACAAATCCAAACCTAATCCAATCAAAATCCTATCCGAATCCAAATCCAATCCAAATCTAATCCAAATCCAAATCCATTACAAATCCAATACTAATCAAATTAAAATCCAATACAAATCCAATCCAAATAAAACTAAAATCCAATCCAAATCCAATCTACATCCAATCCAAATCCAATCCAAATCCAATGCAAACTCAATGCAAATCCAATCTAAATCCTATCCAAATCCAATACTAATTCAATCCAAATCCAATCCAAATCCAATCCAATCCAAATCAAATCCCATTCCAAATATAACCCAAATCCAACCAAAATCCAATCCAAATCCAATCAAAATTCTATCCAAATCAAATCCAAATCCAATTCAGACCCAATCCAATACACATCCAATCCAAATCAAATCCAAATCCAATTCAGACCCAATCCAATCCAAATCCAATCCAAATCCAATCCAAATCCAATCCAAATCCAATCCAAATCCAATCCAATCAAAATCCTATCCGAATCCAAATCCAATCAAAATCCAATCCAAATCCAACCCAAATCCAATTCAAATCCAATCCAAATCCAAATCCAAAATCCAATCCAAATCCAATCTAAATCCAAACCAAATCCAATCCAAATCCAATCCAAATCCAAATCCAATCCAAGTCCAATCCAAATCCAACCCAAATCCAATCAAAATCCAATTCAAATCCAATCCAAATCCAATCCAAATCCAAAATCCAATCCAAATCCAATCCAATCCAAATCCAAATCTAATCCAATCCAATCCAAATCCAATCCAAGTCCAATCCAAATCCAATCCAAATCCAATCCAAATCCAATTCAAATCCAAATCCAATCCAAGTCCAATCCAATCCAAATCCAATTCATATCCAAATTCTATCCAAATTCAATCCAAATCCAATCCAAATCCAATCCAAATCCAAATCCAATCCGAATCCAAAATCCAATCCTAATCTAATCCAAATCCAAACCAAATTCAATCCAAATCTAATCAAAATCCAAATTCAATCCAAATCCAATCCAAATCCAAATCAAATCCAATCCAAATCCAATCCAAATCCAATCCAAGTCCAATACAAATCTAATCCAAATCCAATCCAAATCTAATTCATATCCAAATTCAATCCAAATCCAATCCATATCCAATTCATATCCAAATTCAATCCAAAACCAATCCAAATCCAATCCAAATCTAATCCAAGTCCAATCCAAATCCAATCTAAATCCAATCTAAATCCAATCCAAATCCAACCCAAATCCAATCCAAATCCTATCCAAATCCAATCCAAATCTAAACCAAATCCAATCCAAATCAAATCCAAATCAAATCCAATCCAAATCCAATCCAATCCAAATCCAAATCTAACCCAATCCAATCTAAATCCAATCCAAATCCAATCCAAGTCCAATCCAAATCCAATTCCATTTCATGTCCAATCCAATCCAAATCTAACTCATATCCAAATTCAATCCAAATCCAATCCAAATCCAATTTATATCCAAATTTAATCCAAATCCAATTTATATCCAAATTTAATCCAAATCCAATCCGAGTCCAATCCAAATCCAATCTAAATCCAATCCAATCCTAATCCAAATCCAATCCAATCCTAATCCAAAGCAAACTAAGTCCAATCCAGAACCAAATCCAATCCAATCCCAATCCTATCCAAATTTAATCCAAATCCAATCCCAATCCAATCCAAATTTAATCCAAATCTAACCCAAATCCAATCCAGAAACAATTCAGGTCTAATTCAAACCAAATCCAAAACTTATCCTAACCCAATCCAAGTCGGTGTTTATTTCATTATCTACACTGCCGTTAATCGCATATCTGTCCAATCTTTACTGGATTTCCTATGCGTATGGGACAGATATGCGATTCACGGCAGTACAGGGGTAAGACAAAATGATTGAGATCTGCAAAATTTTGTCGAAATTCAAATCAGCATAACTATGGTCAAGTCAAGTGCTACGATCCATACACAAATTGTTACGTGGGGAAGGGGTCCAAAATCTTCAAATTTAGCGTTACGTAATTTGTGAACGAACCCTAACACTAAGCCGGTACAGCTATCATCACCATAACGGTACCAAGATCGAAGGTATTAGTAGATCCACAAATGAAAATATTTTTAAAAAAATAATAATTATTGGAAATTTACAGCTTTAATATCTTAGTCAATTGATAAACTAATAAATTTGCTAACAAAAATGAGATTGATGTCGTTTAACATCAACAACTACAAAATGTTTCTTGCAGCACTAATGGGTACCCTGCTCCTTTAGTGGCGGTAAAAATAATTTTGGTTCCCATAGTGATGCTATCCATTGATTTCTTATGAGACTTGCCACTATTGGTACGGTTGCACCACTATAGGTGCAAGGAAGTCAATTTTATTAAAGAAAATCATTGTTTTCAATAGTTATTCAAGTGAAATCTTCATATAAGTTACATTAAACAGGATATTTAAAGTACGACGCATCAAATGAAATCATCGTAAAGTGTATGTAATGTACTATAAAAAATCTCATTTAAACCCCACTACCTCCATTATAAGTCCAACGTCCACTAAGGGTACGGTTACCCTAATTTACTTTTCAATCCCGCAAAACCGGGTACATATAGTTAGTATTTTATAAATAATTATCAAAGCTGTTTCTTTATCCCTGCAGTCTCCGATCGAGCTGATTCGTACACATATTTTGTTACCGCCAACGGCCATTTCTACTCCCCCAATCATCGAGCGAGATTCCAAAGGAAAACCCATCCGGCGAGGCTATGTTCCAGTCGAGGAAAAAATCCAGAAAGAGCTGCGCGATTTGAAAAATCGAGAGACCGAACTGAAGCGATTACGGAAACAGAACCGCATGGCATCGCAGTCTGATCTGCTGGAGCTGAGTTATGACAGGTTGTACGCTTAGACATAAGACCTTCCGCTAGTCGAATTTAACCATTTGATTTCTTGAATTTTAGCGGATCTGCGGAAGAGGATATCTCCGATGACGATAGCTTCGATACGAACGTGTACCCTTCCACACAAAAATTGCGATCTACCAAATCGATTGGTGAGCTCTGCGATGCCCTGACACATTCTAGTCTATCCCCAAGGTATGATTTTGCTGATTGAAATAGGGAATACTGTTCCTGGATTCTTTCAAACAGAATTTGGCTTGTGTATTTTAAAAACTAAAATGTCTGTCTGTTTCATTTCCTGTTTTGAAGCAACCTTTCAGTGTAAAACGTTAACAAACACGGTGTTCATTTCATACAAAATCATCCGCAGGTTGTACCGTGGGACCCCGGTAATATGGCCGTTTTCAATTTGAACACTTAATTTGAGCCTCGTTGGTTTGATTTATTTATTTTCAGACTAAGGTCAGAGTGGCCTGTGCAGTGCATAAAAGTCTTCTCCATTCCGCTAGGTCCATAGCTGCACGTCACCAACCACGCAGTCTGCGGAAGGTCCGCAAATCGACATCCACTTGATCGGTGGATCACCTTGCTCGCTGTGCACCTCGCCTTTTTCCCCGTCGGATTCTTGTCGAGAACCGGATTACTGTTCGACATTCTAGCCACGTGCCTGGCCCACCGAAGTCCATCGATTTTCACGGTGTGAACGATTGATAGTTCTCCCAACAGCTGATTCAACTCGTGGTTCATTCGCCCCCTGTACGTACCGTACGCCATCTGCACCCCATCACAGAAGATGGTACGCAGCACTTTCTTTTCGAAAACTTTGATTGCGCGTTGGTCCAGGTCGCGTGTCCGTTTAGAACTTCCAGACCGGAAGCGTTTTGTACATATTCAGTTTGGTACGGCGGCGAACTCTATTCGGTCGGAGAGTTTCGTGGAGTCCAAAGTACGCACGGTTCCCTGCCATGATGCGTCTCCGAATTGCTCTGCTGGTGTCGTTATTGGAGGTCACCGGTAGAGGTGGGCAGCTCGCTCATGAACGGTTCAAAATAGCTAGTTCTTCTACGCGACTGACAAACTCTACTCAACACATATTCAGCAACCACCTCGATTTCGTCACAACCAATACAAACTCGTGGTGAATGGCTTGCGTTGTCCTTTCTTGAGCCTCTTCCTATAATGTACCTCGTCTTCGACGTGTTAATGACTAGTCCAATCCATATAGCTTCCCTTTTCACACTGATGTAGGCTTCCTCCATCTTCTCAAAGTTACGTGCCATAATATCAATGTCCTCGACGAAACCAGCTATTTGGCGAAACCGACGATCTTAACACCAGGAGGGAACTTTAGCTTCAGAACCCCGTTGTACATAAGGTTCTATGAACGCTTCTCTGATCGGCATCGGTCTCGTATAATAGTACACGGTTCTGGAAATAGCTTTCCAAAATACGGTACAGGAGAGCGCTATTCGGAACTCCCTCAGGCCCTGGAGCTTCGTTCGTTACCAGGGATTTGGCCACCGCGAGAAAACTCTTTGTTCGTCACCGGAGCCACCATTTTGGCCGCATCCATATTGTCTTGCAGTGCAGGAGGCCAGGGACTTGTGGCTTCGGACGGGAAGAGTACCTCGATAATCCTCGCCAACCTATCCGGATACCGTTCGGGGGGTGAAGAGCTCCCTTTGGTCTTGGCCATCACTATCCTGTAGGCGGCACCCCACGGATTCGCGTTGGCACCTTCGAGGTAGTCGAAACACGCTCTTTTTCTGCTATTGATGGCCTTGTTGAAGGCCAGTTTCGCAGCACGAAACACTTCACGGTGGTCCGCTCTTTCATCCTCGGTGCGAGCACGATGCATCCTTCGTCTAGCCTTGAGGCAGGTTCATCGAAGGGCCGCAGTCTCGGCACTCCACCAATATACCGGGCGTCTACCATTTCTCGGCATGGCGGCTTCGCACGCGCGTCATAGAACAGCTACCAACGCATCCCGCTTAAACCTCCAGTGTTGGCTTTCAGTCCCAGGGCCGCAGTGAAAACTTCGCTGTAGAAGTGATTGGTCCTCCACCCGCGGATCTGACAGGGAACCCCGGACCTCGGATGTTGCACGCCATAGTTGATTCTAAAGCGAATTGCTAGATGATCACTATGGGTGTAACCCTAATCCACAGTTGCACAGTGATTAAGAGCTGTGTTACTTGCACGGCTTCTTCTTGTTTGTCTCTCCGATGGGACACGAAGATCCACCCATAACGTGATTACAGGCTTGCTTTTGCTGGCGCAGATGAGGCACTTTGGTGCCTTATCGCATTCCTGCACCTTATGCTCTTCCTCACCACCATGACGACACAGTTGCTACGGTCTGGGCCCTAACAGTTGTAGGACTTGTGCCCCGACTCTGAGCACCGATAGCACCTGTTCACCGAAGGCGGCTACTACACCTACTGACCAACTGCCAGGGATTTTCGGTCCCTTGTACCGATGGCACCGGCTGGCTGGTACCCTCTTGCGGCCCGACGATTTGCGTCTTCGAGAAGTCGTCTTTCCGGGTCCACGCCCTTCGGACTCTTCTGCACCCCGGTCTGCTCCGTCCAGACGACGTTTGGCCTTTATGGTCGCACGTCGTTTGGCTTTGTTCTCAGCGTCTTCGCCGGAATGCTGCTTGAGCCGTTTCTGGTTAGACGAAGTCTTTTCCTCATTGGCCGGCAGGGCGAAATCAATCGCCTCATGGGCCATGGTCGCTCCTCCACGGAAGGAGAAGGCATTGGTATAAGCACCTTTGTCGATCTTCTCTTGTCCCACTACCCGCCTGATAAACGCATATTGTTCTTGTCTTGCGACTCGAACAGCTCCGAAGGTTCTGTTTCAGTTCCTTAGTGATGTTCTGCCTTGCACTCGCGAACTCGATGATATCATCGAGTTGCTCGTCGACCACCCGCATCCCGGTTAGTGGCCCGCTGAGCATGCTGATAGGGCTGTACAACACCAGTGCTGGGGGGACTTTGGTGCTGCTAGCTGCAGCCTCCTTCACTCCGCTCTCCGCCTCCCAGGGAAGGAACCTCTCCAAACCCCACTTGGCAAAGGGTTTTACCACATTCATGCCTAACGCATCGTCAAATGAATAATTTTTTGCTTCACTCATTGTAATTGGGTCCCCCTTGTGTCTGCCGTCGAATCCTACTGGAGTAGTCGCCTTTAATGATCCCATGGTCTTCTTACGGCATGTAGGGATGCCATGCAAGGGTTGACACTTACGTGTTCAAAGTCGTCGGAGTCGTATCATCTTCTATGTCGTTCGTGCAGCTTTTTATAGAAGTTTACAAGGCCCACTGTCAAACCCCACCACATCCTAGGCAGGCACCACAACTCGCACATGGCCTGGGGAGGGATCGTCAAGCCTTGCTGCCCCGTTGGTTTGAGCATCGTTCAAATTAAAAAGTGTTCAAACTGAGGTTCATGAACACTTTCCTTCCGTCCTGTGCATTGCGTCACCGATGATTAATTTTCGTAGCTTTCACCAGTTTTGTTATTTTGTTTAATGATTGAAGCTATAAACCAACAGTTATAAGCCATAGACGGAACCTAACGGATAATAAATATATGTACTAAAACTTACAATCCATACTTTCAGAGAAACGCCATCGCCACAGTTTGAAAATCGACCTCGTGGAATGCGACCGGCCATGTCCTTGGCACAGTTGTGTGACCTGGATCCACAGGAGGCACCCTCTTCGCACAAGTTGATAGCCAAATGGGAAACTCTTATCCAGCAAACCCAGCAACGGTAGACGAGAAGCAGTGAAGCGAAGGTTTATGTTTGTAAAGTGCAGTGCGGTTAGGGCGTATCTGATATTGTCAAAAGCCACTATATTGAATTAAGGATCCACAGACAATACAAATTATTTTCTGCGAAATACAAAATCGATAATTGATTAGTGTTTTTTAATCTATATTTCGTTAATCTATTTTTAGAATTAAATTAATTGAATGTAGTACTGCCAGCTACTACACAACGTTATTACATTTTCTTACACGAAATGATTCATAGTCAGATATGCCGTAATTGTATAGTAATCAATTATTGTCAGGTATAGTAATTGTAAAAAGAATTGAAGCCGCATTATTAGGTTAGGCAATATTGAAGAATGTGTGAAATATAGAAAACAGGCTGTATTTATTGCGCTACGTGATGTCGAAATACATTACAATTATGTTTGAATTATTCCTTAAATTCTGTTCAAAACTTCAAGCTAATTCCTTTATCTTTATTTTATCCCTTACTATAAGTAATAATTACACTGATTGCAAATATCGAGCAAATGTTTAAAGCAAAGTATTTATTTGGAATCTAAGTTTGAAATTGTACTATACAAATTATGCATGTCTTGCCATCTAATACACTTTGATGTCAAGTATGTCTGTTTGGCTTATCAATAACATCTTAATATGATTCTATCACTACCCATATGGTCTGCCTTTTCCTCTCCTTTATTAAATAATTCTCTCAAAATTGTTTTCCTTTATCCGAAAATGTGTTTCCATTTGTTCTAAGCGTGCTAGGCTTAGCTCTAAATGTATGCAATTTTTATAGCTTTTTATTTATTATCATACAAGGGCCGGAGTGGCCTGTGCAGTACATAAAAGTCTTCTCCATTCGCCAACCACGCAGTCGGCTGAGGGTCCGCAAATCGTCCTCCACCTGATCGATCCACCTTGCCCGCTGTGCTCCTCGCCTCTTGTTCCGGTCGGATCGTTGTCGAGAACCATTTTCACCAGATTACTGTCCGACATTCTGGCTACGTGCCCGGCCCACCGCAGTCTTCCGATTTTCGCGGTGTGAACGATGGATGGTTCTCCCAACAGCTGATGCACCCCACCATACATGATACGCAGCACTTTCCTTTCACGTTGGTCATCAACGAGCATCGTTCAGGTTTCGTGTCCGTAGGGAACTACCGGTCTAATAAGCGTTTTGTAGATAGTCAGTTTGGTACGGCGGCGAACTCTATTCGATCGGAGCGTTTTGTGCAGCCCACAGTACGCACGATTCCCTGCCATGATGCGTCTCCGAATTTCTCTACTACTATCGTTATCGGAGGTCACCAGTGAGCCCAAGTACACGAATTGTTCAACCACCTCGATTTCCTCTTAACCGATACAAACTCGTGGTGAGTGGCTTACATTGCACTATGGGGAATTCTCATACAAATGAGCGACCAAAATATTTTTTCAATTAAAACTGTTTCTATTCAGCATATATTATGTGAAGGAATATTTAAGAACCTTTTTTAGTCCTTCAAGGGTCACCGTTAACCCTTCAAAAAATGTCAACGGCGAAAAAAAAATTTCTAATTTTTTTGGGCATTTTTTGTTTGTTTTCTATACAGCATGCATAAAATATCAAACAACCATATTTCTAGTAATAATGTTGTTCATTTTCTGATCATTACGAAGTATAGAGAATGAAAACCACAATTTTCAAGAAAACTTTGATTGCAGCGTTCTCGTAAAAGCGCAAATATGCGCAAGCAAATCACTCACTAAAAGGTGGCACTATGGCTAGATTTTATTCCCCCATTTACAGATGAGAGGACATTTGGGGACATTACCCAACTAACATTTAATGTCAATGTAAATGTTATTTCGTCTATACGGCTTCAAGCTGAATATGTGTGCTATACATATGATCAAGAACATCTTCAATTCCTTTACCAGCAAATCTGGCGAATCTATTCAGCTGTTTTTGACGTGCCTGCACAACAACTTTACAGCATGTTACACATTTTTTTCTCAATCTTTACTAAACCATTTAGTAATATAATTCGCTTCAATAACGCTTATTCAGATTTTTTGAATCTGTTAAATAAGTTTTGTACAGCCACTGAATTCAATTTGATTAAATATTATTTGAGAGGAGAGTATTTAAATCTCGGAGTTTATTTAATGTTTTTTTTTTTGTGAAAACTGAAATATCAATTTTGTTGCTACTTAGATTCGAACTCCTGATCTGCTGATTCAATGGCTGCTGCTCTGTCATCACAAGTGATTTTATCGCCGCGACGGCGACAAGTAGTCGCCGCGATTCTATCGTTGGGTCGCTGCAGGCAATGTTCCATTTACGCTTCCATACCAACGGCGACAGAATCGCGTCGCGTGTGTTTGAGGGACCCTTTATGCTAGAAGTTGAAGCTTTTAGCACTAAAATTGTTAGTTGGGATATGATCCAATGGGTAATTCCGCTATGACTTATAAGTCAGTGAATTCAAAAATAAACTTCAATACACTGGATTCTGTTTTACACGATTTACAGTTTCTCAATTTTCCACTCATCCTAAATGTTTAACGTATATTAATTATCATCTGATTTTTCTTTGATTTATTCTGGATTTTTTGAAACATGTTGCGAAGAGTTTGGTGGCAAATTGAAGTCACACGATCAAAAATACGAGCGAAAAAAAATCGTGTAAAAACAAAATCCTGTGTATAATATATTTTGCACTCCAAACAACTTTGTAGCATACATACTTCCAGCGGTCTTCCAGACGCGCTTTGTCATTTCTTTTAAACCATAAATTATTTTAATATTGTCGGCGTAGCACCAAGTTAGAATTCGGAAGTCGGGACTTCCGAACCGAACTTTCTTCCGAAGTTTTATTTGTCAAACTAATTGATGCGTTGTTTAGCACATCTTTAGGCGAATCCAGCGCACTACTTCCGAAGTTGGGAAAGTTGCCTGTATCTGGAGAACAATCCAACTTCGGTATAAAAAGCGGTATAAATTTATTCTGGTACAAACAATCCGCACAAACGACTGGCAGTGATAGTTGCGTCGGTTCAAGCTCCAACTCCACTTATTCCAATCACCAACGAATGCCCCCCTCTCTCTATCCTGAAATCTGTCGGTAGCCGGAGAACGAAACTGTCACCGGAAGAATCTGTTCCGCTTTACACTACGGAGCAACGGATGTCGATCTTCTTGCAGCTCGTCACTCGGCTACGTTGTTGCAAAACCCGTTTTGGCCAGGTCTTTACTCTTGGCATCTTCATCATTGGAAATGGCTGCTTTGGTGGGCTTCCCTAGCCGTGCGGTAAGAAGCACGACTAAAAAGCCATACTTTGTTGAAGGTGGCTGGGTTCGATTCCCGGTCCGCTGTAGGAAATTTTCTCGACTTCCCTGAGCATAAAAGTATTATCGTGCTAGCCTCATGATACACGAATGCAAGAATGGTAACTTGGCTTAGAAACCTCGCGGTTAATAACTGTGGAAGTGCTGAATGAACACTAAGCTGCCAGGCGGCAATGTACCAGTTGGGGATGTACACTAGCAGTTCAAGTTCAATTACTGTTTACTTTTCAGTTAGCGAATGCCGTCCGATAACTTTTGAATTAAACAATGTTTGTTCCTCATAGAAACTGGCCACCTGGCAACATTGTACCCAACTTTGGTTGGATCCTCGGTTGGATCGTAGATTGGCCACATGCAGCACCATAACGTGTGGTTGGCCCCCGCCAAGGGCGCCAGCCTTGAGGGGGTTCCGAAATCTAGACCCAAGCAACCAAAAGTTCGGATAAGAGGGGATGTTTTTGATTAATTAGCTGGCATTTTAAGTATTTTTGTTGGTGTAGTGACCAGATGGGGAACCCCTGCTGGCAGTTCCATTACGAGAGATATACTCTAATCATAATTTAGAGATCTGAGCTACTGAGAATCTGTTGCACTATGCGAAGTATGATGTTGAATAAAGTTGTTGTTATTTGCATGTAAACCTAACCAGACGTGTTTGTATTATCCTCTATAAAATGTCTTGCCATCTTCCTCCGGATACCACCTTTGGCGTGAATTATACATATTATTTACAAGATGTAACAGTGGCGACGAGGATAAATAGTGTTTCATTTTAGAATTTGTTTTTCACGACCTCGTGTTACACCATTTGGCGTGAAGAATCTTTTTGGTGCTATGTTAGAAGTGAAGTGCTTTTGGTGAATCAGGATGCTGATTCGCGTGTTTTTTATGTGCACCGCAATATTTTATTTTTCATTTTTGTTAAGATTTTTGTTAGCTTTTCAATAGACTTTATTATTGCGAAGAACGCGGATTTTTCCTCAGTGCCTTGATCCGCTTTTGTGTACAGTGTATTGTACTTTTTCTTCGCACATTTTTATTCGTAACATTTCTTCAATAAATAAATCGCCATCACAGTTGCGCTGTACAATTATTGTTTACTGCGATTGAAGCAGGGATTGAAGCGTGAATTGTTATTCCTTTTTTATGTGTGATGGTGTACTGTTGTTCGATTTGTGTTTTGGCGGTAGAAAATTAGCACAATTTTTAATTGCATTTGTGGAAGCATGAATCTATTTAAATACTATCAGGAACATTGTTTATCACAAATGTGGAATGCTTATCTACAGGCGGCAGCTCAAACAATGTCGGTATAGTAGGTCTGTTTATCATCCGACACTTACTGTAATTTTGGATCATTCAGCGACCCCACATCATGTTTAAATCTTTGGGTGACATTGTTTTTTCATCAGTGAGTGTATAATGTTACCTGTTGTTTTGAGGCATTGTTTGCTTGTGTTTTGTTTCAGTTTGCCGTGGAAATAGCATAGTTTTTTTATTCTATTAGAACACAATTGTATCCGGATAATATATAGATCGTATTGAGAACACTTAAGACATTACATATGGTAATAGTACATCATGTAAAACATGTTTTAATCTTGACGCGTATATCAGCATCACATAGCAAATACAACATATAGCATTTTAGGCTGATAGGAAGGTAAAATGTATATTGGAATTCAATAATAACATATAAGCACAGATGATTAATTCAAAGCTAGGTATTCATACGTAGAACGACACTTTATGTTAATTTTAATTTTATTTTTGATGTAGCTGTTCAGAAGCTGTTTGACTTTATTTAACCTTGACTGTATGGAAAGAAACTTGTAAGAAAAAAGTGAATTACTGAAAGCGTTTTTCAGTCAGAACAATGTGTACAAAAGGACGAAAATATAAGTAAGTTGTCACTGAGAAGTGAATTGGATACATAAGTATCTTCTTGAGGAAGGAGGTGTTGTAGTGACCAGATGGGGAACCCCTGCTGGCAGTTCCATTACGAGAGATATACTCTAATCATAATTTAGAGATCTGAGCTACTGAGAATCTGTTGCACTATGCGAAGTATGATGTTGAATAAAGTTGTTGTTATTTGCATGTAAACCTAACCAGACGTGTTTGTATTATCCTCTATAAAATGTCTTGCCATCTTCCTCCGGATACCACCTTTGGCGTGAATTATACATATTATTTACAAGATGTAACAGTTGGAACTTTGAAGTTCCGTTAAGATGTTTGGAACTCAATGTGAACCAAAAGTGAATCAATTGGTTCGGTTAGGGATAAATTTAAGTTAAATCTGAACTTTTGGTTGCTTGGGGAATCACGGTATGAGAAGAAATAGAACAAGTTTATTAGTTACAGGCACGGCAAATGCTGGGTAAAGTGTACCATTGGTACTTCGCGTACCTGAAGGAATAAAGTAGACCCCATTTTGCGGACCTTAGCATCTTACCCAGCAACTCCTATCCCTACCTCCTCGTGGCGCTGGCCGGGATACGAGCAACTTTAGGGAAGATCAGATAACCAACTCCGGTGGAAACTATGGTCGTATGCTGACAGGGAGGGGGGAATTCAATTGAATTATCTTTATTTACGAGATACACACGGAGAGGGGGGATTTGCTCCTCTCCGGAAGTGCAAATCTGATTGAGCGTCTGTTCTCCATGTTAGGAGCGGGTCACAACAGCGTCTGTTCCCCATGTGAGGGGCGGCTGATCATCGTCCGAGTGCCAGCGAGGGACTCTAAACTAAACTGTGCACACCATGTTGCATCGTGTCATCGAGAAGGCAGCCCTTCAACGCGATGTAGGTAGCGCAACTCTGGTAAGGTAGCCTATCGATGATTCTACAGTTAACAAGAAAGGCAAAAGCAGAGCAAACGGATTGATTCAACGACAACAGACCCGGCAACGAATAAAGGACAACGATTGGAAAGTCGTGATGTGCGTGTTGAGAATGAAGGGCAAATTCTTCAACTATAGTCAGCATCTGTGCCCCAACGAGCGATAAACCTGATGACGTGAGGGATGAGTTCTATGAGAGCCTTGATAAGGCCTACGGAGAGTGCCCAACACACAGTTTCTTTACCCCTGTCATTGGTACGGAAAGCCTTCATTCCGCTACCAACGATAATGGTGAAGACACTTGCTCACAGATAGACCATGTGCTGGTCGACGGACGACATTTCTCAGATGTTATAGATGTAAGGTCCTTCAGAGGTCCGTACATCGACTCGGATTACTATCTTGTAGTTGCAAAAATTCGGCCGCAAATTTCCAGCGTCACGAATTCACGAAACAACAGAACGATGCGTTTCAATATCCAACGCATGTCAGTTGAAGGAGTTGCTGAACAGTACCACCAGAAGCTGGGTGAGCGGATAGGAGATGCCACCGGATCTGGCGACGTCAACAGAATGTGGGAAAATATGCACGAAGCTGTGACTACAAGAAGTGTTATAGGTACTGCACAGCGACGCCAACGAAATGGTTGGTTTAATGAGGAGTGCCAGCGAGTGACGGACGAGAAAAATGTTGCTAGGAGTCGAATGCTAGTGGCTCGTACCCGTTCCAACAGAGAGCGGTACAGTGTAGCAAGGGCAGAAGAGAAACGAATCCATCGCAGAAAATAGAAAGGCAACACGAAGAGAGTGTGATAGCTAAAGCGCAGAAGAACATGGATAGAAACGACAGGCGGAGGTTACGCAACTGTCAATGGCGCGCGGCATAAGACTGCGCCAGTGTCCGCCATGTGCAATGACCGAGAGGGGAATTTGCTGGCAGACAAGACTGGTGGAAGCCAGGTGGAAGGAGCACTTCGAAGATTTGTTGAACGGTGAAGATCCCGGTCGAGCTTCTCAAACACGGAAGTGAGCAGCTGCATCAATCAATCCACCATATTATCCAGAAAATATGGGAGGATGAAGAACTGCCCGCCGGCTGGTTGGATGGCTTCATATATAAGATCTATAAGAAAGGACACAGACTAGAGTTTGCCAATTATAGAGGGATCACCCTTCTGAACTCGGCATACAAAATCCTGTCGCGTATCCTGTTTAACAGACTGAGACCTATGTCTGAAACTTGATTATGCATATGTACAACATGTGATAGATTTAGTTCGGAAAAAATATTGGAGGGTAACCGCCCTTTCGGTGGGCTTTGATCCCACGACCCCAGTTCGCATGACAGGTGCTTTCTCTACTAAGCTACGAAGGACCTCCGTCGTCCACCGTAGCTTAGCGGGTACTGATGAAACCAAATTCCCAGCACCAGGTACCAGCCGATCTCTCGCAATACATTTTCAGAACTAACTCTCTCATATGTATTTTTGTACACATGCCAACCAAGTAGGATGAGTATTTAGTATTGTCCGGCTCCTACACACTTGCTTCATCAGCAACGGCGCTCAATGAAGTAGAGTTGTGTGAGGTTGTGCCAGTTTGGTCGTCAGATCCCAACCCGACCACACAAGGAAAGCATCTGCGGCATCATGGAGGGGTGGACTTGTGATATTTTGTTCGTAGGAAACGGAAATCTTTTTTGTGTGTCTTTATTAAGGAGACTTTCAGCCCGAGGCTGGCTCATCTCCGGCCAAACGGAAATCGTTTCATATCAATTCACACGTTGTTGTATTGCGGAATATCCGATACGATTTTGTGATCTATTAAATCTGGTAAACGAAAGCTTCGGCAGAAAAAATTAACATAAAAGAGGTTGGGCTCTAGCGAAGACGGCTAATAACAGTTATTAGCCGTCTTCGGCTTTAGAAAGGACCCAATTAACGAACGATCACTGTCTTGAGTGTCTCGACTCTCGAGATTTAAATTAATAACGGCACAGCTCTTTTTGTCGATACAAATGATGACATCTTGCAGATGATGACCGCGCGTCGACTGATGATGACAGTTTAAAGTAAAAGATTGCGTCTGTGGTTGTGGATTGTGCACATGCGAGAAACACGAATATGACACACGCCTACAGCCGAAACCGTATGTACGAAACGAGCCACGGCAGTCAGTGTCAGTGGTTGTGTGCTGTTGCGCGAAGGAAAATCGTGAAGACACCATCGTTGCTTTTTACTTTTTCACGTCGTAGAAGGAAATCGTAAGTGCGAATTCTAATCCAAGTTTCTGTTCAGTTTTCATCCAAATTTGTGTTGCTTAAGCGTGAGTATCTTTGAGTTTCTTTCGTTTAGTTTGTGAAAATGGAGATTTTATGATGTGAGGATGGGTTGCTCGAAGATTTTATTTTCCTGGCCATGTCGACGTGGTTTCTTTTCCTTTCTCATTTTCGTCATTTCGACGACCGCTTGCGTAAGTTTTGTTGATTTGCAGTAAATCACAAGAACAGCAGAATCATTGTTAATCATAGTGTTTTACGATTAATGTTAACAGCAATGTTTGAAACATGATAAAAATACCATGGATTCTACATTATTTAATTTATGTAGAAACCCAGGCAGGAGTTCGTTCGCCATATTTTTTACAGTTTCCTGTTAGGGTGTATCTGAATTTATTGATTCTTATCAGTATGGTAGTCAGGGTTACCATGAACACGTTTTAATTAATGTGACCGAATCAAAAGAGTTGCAAATTAATAAACGTAATATTTTCCAATATTTGAACCATTCATGGTTGTGTGCTGAAATGAGGGCAATTATTTTAAATTGCAGTTTTTGAAAGAAGCATCGAGTAACCCAGAAAGTTCCTATTTATACAACAAAATTGCAAAAAATATAATATTTTTTCCTGCGCGAGTAGCACGGATAAATGAAGTATCGCAACGAGTTGCTTACATTATTTTTTGCAATGATGAAGTGGAACTGCTTTACAATTTAGGCGTGCATGATATTGTAAACAAACATTGAAAGGCAAAATTCCACTAAAGCAAGCATTTTGTGAGAAAAAAAAACACAGTATGTAACCGAAAACGCTTGCATTTTACGGAATAAAAAAACAATGTTGGTTTGCAAAATAAGTCACACCCAAATCATAAGGCAGTACCGATATGATAATTTGTGTAATAAATTCTCCTGTCTGATTTAATTCACATGATCGTCGCTGCCAAGAAGTGAAGTTCAGTAGACTTACGTGATAGTTGAACCTGTGTTTTGTAAATTTAGAAGCAGGGGCGAGTGGCTCGCACAAAGCAATTAAAAAACTCGAAATTTTGGATGATGCCGTAGCTTCACCTTTCATTTAAGTAAGCCGAGACGCTCTATCGGCTCCTGTCGCTAACTCACACTCTGTTCTGGGACTGTGCAAACTGCAAACCCAAACCTATGCAAGATTTTCTTCAAACAACAATGTTTAGGAAACACCTGTAAAGGGGAAATCGATTTAACAATGTTTCGTATTGATCCAACTTAACTGGGTCCAACGATCTTTGACCGCGATGTCCCATGTACGTAGCAAAGTCACTCGCTTGACACGTGTTACCCCCTTTATCTGTCTCCCTGAAATTCTTAACATCTTTTTCCGAATATACGAATCGGCATCATCACGACAACTTTTCATTAATCAAAATGTACTTTCGCTTTACGAAAAGTTTTCTCCTTACCGGGGCGGGAGTCGAACATACACTCCACAGCACACACGTCTAGACTATTGACGTCGCTAACTGCACGACTACGAACCCCAACATATGCCCAAGTGGAATTGAATGTTGAGGACAAGCCTCCCGTAATCCAAAACTAAATGCATTCTCGTTCGTAGCTTGAGCTTGAACTTGATTAACTGCTCGTAGTTGCTACTCCATTATGACCAGATCAGATCTTCAATGTACAAGTACTGGTGATCTCATTTGTTAGGTCATATACTGGTGCCTGCCACGTCAGAATGCAAGTCAATGTAGGGAAGGGGGAGGAAATGATGATACATCACTCGCCCACTGCAAGCCGAATATACCTCTGCACTTGCTACGAGTTCAAGCGGAATTTGTTGGAATTTTTGGGTTAGGTTCGAGAGGCAGAGATCCGTCTTGGTTAACGAGCTGCCAATGTGATAGATAGGAGAAAGCAACTGATGGAATTTCTAATTGGATGTTTGAAAACGCGCTTTATTGTTCATTTCCAATTCTAGCAGATTACTGTTAGAATATTCAAGTTGAAGGTATAGGAATTGAGATGGAAACGGTATGGAAGTCTATTTCCAGTTCTAGCGATTCCTAGAACATGAGAAATATAGAGAAAGATAGAAAAGTAGGAGAATGAAACGGACCCGGGATTGAACCCACGACTTCCTGCGTGTGAGGCAGAAGCAGTAGCCATATGACTACCAAGCCCGCTTCTAAATGCATTTGCGTTTGTATACGAGAAAGGTAAAAACCCACATGGTGGCCCATATTGTCGCGTATAGTCGGGAAAACACATGAAAATCAATACATTTTCAATAGAGCATTGCACCAATTTTCAAACATGTCGTTTATCGACATGCTATGAAAAGTAACACTCTCCTGTATAAGTCAGCTACATTTGAATGATATTTTTTTGAGTTTTCCAGCGCTTTTCAAAACAAGTTCCTTCCTTGGGGAAGTCGTCAAAGAGAACTCACTCTTTCGATATTCGCCTTATTATCAAATAGAACTTGATTTAGTAGGGTAATTGCTCCTGAACTTCATTTCATTGCGCTTATGTTCATACCATTAAAAACAATGGTTTTTTCATGAGCAATGATCACGCATGTTGGCAAAAAGATGTAGCGAAATTTGTGCTGTGTTTCATTCTTTAACGATAAGATGAATATATATCACGTGAGATGTAAATGGGTACATTTCCCCTATATATTATTTCATCGCTAATTGCACATGGAAGATCGCTGTGTGAAACATTTAACACCAAGTCTTGTCGTGCAGTTTTAATAACTCTGTCTCCAATTTTTTCTTCCTCTTTGACAAGAAGTTTTAGATGAAACCTACAAGCTAACGTTTGAAAAATAAAAATAATATTTGAAACGTGATGAACTTAAATCTATAAAAAAAATCATGAAAATAAAGGACAATTCGAATATTCAAAACTATCAGCTAATGGAAATTATTCGAATTTCCAATGGGATATTCGCAAAACACAATTTAATGTGTATCAAAAATAACTCGTTATTATTGACCTGTCACTTTTTATGTTAGCCCTGTGCTTAATTCGGTAATTAAGACAGAGTTTAAAATGCAGCTGGTTTTAGTATAGGAGTGTCAGTAGCCTATTAAACACCAAAGAAGCGAGACATTTTTAACTTTTTTTTAATTCTCAAGCAATGCAATTCAATGAAATTGTTTTAAATTTCTTAGTTTTATATTTGTTTGTCTGTGTTCAAATCTGCATATCCACATGCAATCATTTTCCATATTGATATCAGCATAATTAGCATACATTAATTGGCTTTTTCGTTGGTTTACTTTTTTTCCAGAATTACAACTAAATCGGTTTGTTTTTCTCCAGTTTGTACATTCAGTGAGAGCAAACAACCAGAAGATAAAAAGTGAGACGCGGTCGAAGTTTTATCTTCAAACTCGTAGGATTGTAATAATTTGTTGTCAGTTTCTTGTGAATTGATTGGAGGAAAGGATCGCCTCGAGTGGCGCTAGCGTTTTATATGACTTTAGAAAGAATACAAGGTAAGTGGAACATATTTTGTAACTAGCTGTATGTACCCGGCCTTGCTCGGAGTTGCCAGTTTAATTCGCAGTTTTTTTCACCATCGGAATTGGAATAGGTCAAAAGGATAATTGTGTTTTCTTATTGATATTTCATCATTTGATTAAAAGAAGGTAGATTACATTTGAAAACATTGACTGATTTTGAAAATGGGATCAAACCCAAAATCGCTTTATTCCGGGCAAACGTCTATTTCTAAAGAAGGAAAAACATACACCGATGCCTTATTCCGGAAAAACGTCTATTTTTAAAGAAATGATCACATTTACCGTCCAGAAGGAAACACTTTAATCATTGCTTTTCTCTGGGCAAACCATGATTTCGATGAAGTGTTGAGTTGATCGATCCCTGTCATCTTCGCCTTCTTAAGAAAAGAATGTTTGTTCCAAATTTGGTTGAAATCGGGCAAGGGTACAGAAGTTATGCTGGAACATTGGATCATTGCATACCTTGCTTTTATTTATTAATCTTGAATCATTATCATATAATTATCATACCTTTTAAAATTTGGAATAAAGGTTACTCGATTATGGATCACTATGCAATTTGATCATTCATAATCATCAATCATTAATCATATCGATCGTTAATCATTAACCATACACATAGTGTGTCAACATTTAATCACGATCGGTAATCGTTAATCATAATCCAACGGTTTTTTTCATTATTCATAATCGTTAATTATTGTCAAAAATGAATTTAATCATTAATCATTATCAGTCATCATTTTCAATAAATTATAATTCATTAATCATAATCTTTAATCATAGAGTTGAATGATTTAATCATTTAATCTGCTTAGAATTGGTCCTGGGGTCAGGAGTTACACTGAATTGCCCGTTTTCTAAAGACAACCGCTTTCCCTTTACCCTTCCTCTTTTCTCAACGGCCATTTCACCCCTTTGTTATCTTCTCCTTGGGATAGAGAATGTGTGTACCAAATTTGGTTGAAAACGGTTCAGGGGTTCAGAAGTTACACTAAATTGCCCGTTTTCTGAACAATACCCCTTCCTTCCAGACACCTCCCCCTCCCTTGTCCAAATTACCCACCCGTACGATCGGCTCCTCATCTATATATATAAAAACCAATCTATGTATGTATGTTCGCTAACTACTTCTGAACCACTTGGCCGATTTCAACCAAATTTGGTACAGACATTCTCTATCATCAGGGGAAGTTAACAAAGGGGTGGGATGGTCATGTAGAAAAGGGGGAGGGGTTGTGGGAGCGGTTTTGTTCAGAAAACGAACAATTCTGTGTAACTTTCAACTCCCAGGACCGATTTCAACCAAATTTTGTACACATATTCACTACGAGGAGGCAATCATATGGGAGGGGATTTGAAAAAAGGGGGAGGGGTCTGGAGGGAGGGGTTTTGTTTAGAAAACGGGCAATTCAAAGTAAATTATGAACCCCTGTACCGATTTCAACCAAATTTGGTACACACATTCTACATCATAAAGAAAAGATAACAAAGGGGGTGGAATGGTCATTGGGAAATAGGGGAGGGTATATGGGGAGGTGTGGTCTTTGGAAAACGAGCAACTCAGTGCAACTCCCAACCCCCAGGACCGATTTCAATAAAATTTTGTACACATATTCACTATGAGGAGCCGATCGTACGGGAGGGTAATTTGGACAAGGGGGGAGGGGTCTGGAGGGAGGAGTATTGTTCAGAAAACGGGCAATTTAGTGTAATTTTTAGTGTTCTGAACCTCTGAACCGATTTCAACCAAATTTGGTACACACATTCTCTATCCCTAGGAGAAGATAACAAAGGGGGTGAAATGGTCGTTGAGAAAAGAGGGAGGGGAAGGGGTTGTCTTTAGAAAACGAGCAATTCAGTGTAACTCCCAACCCCCAAGACCAATTCCAACCAGATTGAATGATTAAATCATTCAACTCTATGATTGAAGATTATGATTAATGAATTATTAATTTTTGACAATGATGATGACTGATAATTATTAACGATTAAATTCATTTTTGACAATAATTGACGATTATGAATAATGAAAAAAAAAAACCGTTGGAGTATGATTAAGGATTACCGATCGTGATTAAATGTTGACATGATTGATCAAATTGAATGATTTGCATAGTGATCCATAATCGAGTAACCTTTATTCCAAATTTTAAAAGGTATGGAAATCATATGATTATGATTAAAGATTAATAAATAAAAGCAAGGTATGCAATGATCCAATGTTCCAGCATATTTTCTGTACCCCTTGCCCGATTTTAACCAAATTTGTAACAAACATAATTTTTCTTAAGAAGGCGAAGATGATAGGGTTGATATTTTGAAAACGGGAATGTTGTGGAAGGACTGGCATTGTACAGCTCTCATTCACCTCAGTGTAACTTCTGATCTCCCTTTAGCCAATTTCAGTCAAATTTAGAGCACACATTCTTCATATTAAGGAGACGACGATAGTGGATTAAGGATGGAAAAGGGGAGGGTGTGGGGGAGTTGTATTGTTTAGTTATCGATCAACTCAACACTTCATCGAAATCATGGTTTGCCCAGTGAAAAGCAATGATTAAAGTGTTTTCTTCTAGATGGTAAATGTGATCATTTCTTTAAACATAGACGTTTTTCCAGAATAAGGCATCGGTGTATGTTTCTCCTTATTTAGAAATAAACGTTTGCCCGGAATAAGGCGATTTTGGGTTTGATCCCTTTTTCAAAATCTGTCAATGTTTTCAAATGTAATCTGCCTTCTTTTAATCAAATGATGAAGTATCAATAAGAAAACACAATTATCCTTTTGACCAATTGGTTTACTCATTTTCCGATTGTGAAAAAAACTGCGAATTAAACTGGCAACTCCGAGCAAGGCCGGGTACATACAGCTAGTAGTGAATATGTGTACAAAATTTGATTGAAATCGGTCCTGGGGGTTGGGAGTTACACTGAGTTGCTCGTTTTCCAAAGACAACACCTCCCCCTATACCCTCCCCTTTTTTCCAATGACCATCCCATCCCCTTTGTTATCTTTTCCTTATGATGTAGAATGTGTGTACCAAATTTGGTTGAAATCGGTACAGGGGTTCATGATTTACTTTGAATTGCCCGTTTTCTAAACAAAACCCTCCCTCCAGACCCTCCCCTTTCCCAAATCCCTCCCATATGATTACCTCCTCGTAGTGAATATGTGTACAAAATTTGGTTGAAATCGGTCCTGGGAGTTGAAAGTTACACAGAATTGTTCGTTTTCTGAACAAAACCCTCCCACCACCCCTCCCCTTTTCTACATGACCATCCCACCCCTTTGTTAACTTCCTCTGAGGATAGAGAATGTCTGTACCAAATTTGGTTGAAATCGGCCAAGTGGTTCAGAAGTAGTTAGCGAACATACATACATAGATTGGTTTTTATATATATAGATGAACATATTTGTAAAACACATGTTTAGCCACAATTATTATTTTTCTTTTGAGAAATTATTAATAGCAAAACGTCGACACCTTCTCCACTCACCGGCTCGTAAAGCCAGCTCAGCAACAGCGACTAGCTTTAATTATAGAATAGACGAGATATAAAAATGCACTCGGGTGTGTTTACATGACTGCGAATGCTTTGGTCGTGTGTGAAACGTGTTCAAAAACAGAACATAGAAAAAGTGCATTTCGGGCCACGTACCTACTGTCTAGCCGCAATACTGTGTGATACAATTCCTTCTTTAATCAAAATGGAAAAAAAATTCGAAACCTATTGATTCTATTCTGTGTTGCTTTGTTTCCTCCTACTTCAAGTAGTATTGTGGTGTATCGACAAATACCATAAATTAATTATTATGAGGTCTTGCACGATGATCAAAAACTTGTTAGAGTTTTGCTTGTATTCTACATATTGGACAAAACGACAATCAGTGATTAATTATGGATTGTAAGATTTGGCTATCAACTATTTTGATCATCAATCCAGGGATTTAAGACGGGCTTGGTGGTCATATGACTACCGCTTCTGCCTCATACGCAGGAGGTCGTGGGTTCAATCCCAGGCCCGTTCCATTCCTCCTACTTTGTATCTTTTCTTATAATCCTCATGTTCTAGCAATCTCTAGAACTGGAAATGGGCTTTCAGACCGTTTCCATCTTCATACCTACAACTTGATTAGTTCTAGCAGGTAACTGTTAGAAATGTGAAATGAGCCTTAAAGCTCGTTTCGGCATCCAATTAGAATATACACACCACCCTTTCATTACTATCGCATTGGCAACCCGTTAACCAAGACGAACCTCTGCCGTAAAACCTAAACGCCCAGATTCCAATAAAATTCCGCAGGAACTCGTGGCGAGTGCAAAACTTGTTGTCTCGGCTTGCAGTGGGCGAGTGACTGCATCATCAATTCCTTCCCATCCCCGATGACCGTGAGGACGTGGCCAGCCACAGTGCTTTGTCCCTTGGACAAAAATGGAAAAATCGACTCTCGTATTTAGTCGAATCAAGTAGACCATGATATTAAATACGACCATGATTAACATATGTTTCAATTATGCTGTGTGCGCATTAGTATCTTTGTGAGGTCACTGGGACGATCAAAACAATTCGTGTTTGTAAACATTTCCATTGCTGAAAGTGGATGATTTATCACCTGTTAGTGAAAAGCATCTTTTGCATTGCCTAAGTTTTCGAACGGTACCTTTCACTGAGAAAATCGATATGGAAAGCGTAAAATCAAGTAAGTAAGATCCAATTTAATGTGTATCAGTTGGACATATTTCGATCATTGTGATGAGTAAAGCTTCCAAGTCAATAGGCATAAAGTTATATAGGAAGAAATAATCTACAACTACAAACAGCTTTTTAAAGAAGTACATCAAAACATATCTCTGAAAATCGGATCAGAGCTCACTTATAGTAGGGGAAAATACCTATTCTTGGCAGTCTAAGACATTCGCCAAATTGAAATATAAAAATAATGAATAATTACACTAAAACACAGGTACAACTCAACTGGTATACATTTGCATGCTCTTCCGTTGATGATTGGTATTCACTAAATATAACAGCTTTCACCACAAATTCAGTAAATTCAATATTAAAGTACAGGCCATCGTTTCTTCTATTGGCATAGCAATTTCTATTATCAGCAATGAATTTGCTTTCTTTAGCAACTAGACATGGAACAAGAAAACTGGAAATGTATTGGTGCCAAATAGTGGTTGTTTACATCCTCCAGTAGAAAAATTCATTCATATTAATCGGCTGCACGCTCATCTCGCTTCACTCAAATCTGGAACAATTTTTTTAATTATCAAAACTGGCTTAAAACAAAACATGAATTTTTAGCCTTGACATTAATTTTATGTCAGATAGATTTTATGTTATGACAGATAGGCAAAAGCATTTAAACACATTGAAAATCAAAGTTAACCCAAAGCAGGGCCGGATTTAGCCGGAAGGGGGCCCCGGGGCCGACGGTATGTGGGGGCCCCAAAATGTACAAAAAAGGTTGGTTTTGGTACATAAGATTTGTGGAGGCCCGGGGCCACGGCCCCCCCGGCCCCCCCATAAATCCGGCCCTGACCCAAAGGCAAAGTGGGTTCCCGAGTACCCAGATATTGAAATTTTCATAGCTTTTACAGTTTTCAACCTATTTGAATAATTTTGACGATTTTGAAGACTTATATAATTTTTGTTCGCTGCCGAGATTTACAGCTTTTGTCTATGATTATTTAAGAAATCCTTGAAGTATGTAAATAATGCCTTAAAGTCTACACACGTAATCAAAAGTCTATCAACCAGTTTCAAATAAACAAGGTCCTTACATGATATGTTTGTTTCATAAAAAAATAATGGGGGTTGTGTACAAGGCACGACCGCTCGACGTAAACTACGTAGAACCAAATCTATATATATATATAAGAATGAATTTTTATCTGTCTGCCTTTATAGACTAGGAAACTACTGAACCGATCGGCATGAACATTTGTATGTAGAGGTTTTTGGGAATGGGGAAGGTTCTTATGATGGTTTTAGACACCTCCCTCTTCTAGAAAAGGGGATTTCCATACAAATAAAGTATAAAATTCTGCTTTAATCTAGAAAATGGAATCCTAATTTGCAAATATAGAATACTTAACCTTTTAAATAAATTGCAAATGTAAAAAATATAGAATTATTCAATTTTAGGTTAAACGAGGTTCGTCGGTTCTGCTAGTATAGTATATTAACAATATAGTCCACCTCGTGAGTCTTCTTATGTTAGATAATGGGCAGCACTGTCCTATCCAGCAGCTGTAGCCACCCCATTCATACACTACGTTTCACAGTTGAATAATAGATAATTCCCCAAAAGTAGGCAATTAATTATGGTTGAAATGCGCTATGTAGGAACGGGCATGGTTATGATTTTTTTGATGAGCTTGGAAAGGATTGAATTTGTCCTGTCAGTCCTGTCAGCCACATAATGTTAAAATACTGTGGTGCGGTGTGGCTATCACTTTTGATATAATTCACGGTCTACGTAAAAATCTGAATAGAAGCATTTGTATTTTAACACAATTTTAAAATAAATGCCAACGCCGGATATTTTGTTCGTAGTTTTCAAATCACATATAATTGTGCGTGGTATCTTTTTAGCGTGTGTTTGATATGCTCACAAACACATTCTCTCGCTGTATTTCGAAGTGTGCTACTGTCAAAGAAAACGAACAGTCCTGATTTTATTTAGTGAAACATAGAGCAAAAATTACATAAATTTGCTCTTTGTGGTGATAATCAAGTGTCGATAAAGTGTAAAAAGTGATTTACATACTTAATTTGTCGTGCCATACACAATAAAGAGGAGAAACAGGCAATCCAAAAAAGTAAGTAACAGTTTGCTATTCGTGTGCTGCTTTCTTCGGCAATGCAATAATGGCAAGGATTTCGCAGATGCTTATTTGTTTCGGTGATTAATTCCTCAAAGATTGCTACTTTTGCACAAACAACTTATTCAAATGAAAGCCTAGACTTGAATTTGTGTAATTGGATCAAAATTATGTTTATAAATAGTGTATGTTTGCTGGAAAATTCAAATATTCTTGAGGGTGCCAACAACTGTCACACCCTGCCAATGCCGTATTCTACCCTATTCTTAAGAGAATGGAAGTGATTCCAGCTGCTCTTATTTGCTCTATTAATAGCTGTTAACGATTTTCTAGGTGCTCAATAACATAGATATATACCCAACAATAGCTTTCCATTGATGCGTCCCAACGAAAGGCTCATGTGTTGACGTTTCTGTCGGATTTATATAACCCAGATAATTTCTTAGAGGAACTTGAAAAAAGAACTAAAGCAGTTTTGCAACTTCTTTTGTTTGAGAATTGGTCAAAAATGGTCACAGAGCTTTCGATCATCCGAGAAATTTGAGAATCTGTCTTCGTTGGTAAATCTTCCTCGCAATCCGAATACAAATATTGAAAGAATTGCCGAGTCTTCATTCAACATCGCGAAGGGAAGACCTCAAAACCGTTTCAGGAATGTTCAAATAAAACAAAGAAACAACGTGTTGAAGACCTCATCAATAATAATGAACCTGAGGACCAATATATCAAGTAGCTCAAGCGCAAACCAGGAAAAGGTTATGACAGCGGCACAAGCACTGGCGTTTACATTGACTTTGATTTATCCGAGAGAAAGTACAATCTGCTTCGAAGTACTTTAAACGAGGTACATGCAAATCTGCTTTCTAGTCTTTACGCGTTGAAACGTCCGCTGAGGATGATTTGCAAGATCTAATGAATTGTACCTCGCTATGCATTATGCAACAACTTTCAGTAGACAGCTCAAGGACGGCAAAACTTGTATGCAAATGGGCTTTTGATGGAAGCTCAGGACATAGCACCTACACACAAAAATTGTCAAAGGCTGAGAGCCTGCTTGTTGTGGCTCTAGTTCCATTTAAAATTATCGACATTAAAAATAACACTATCCTCTGGTCAAATCCGCGGCCATGTCAGACATCCTTCATTTTCTGGCCATGCGGAAGATGCTCCCAGTCGAATCATTCCTCGAACACGACGACACGCCACATCGTCCCTGATGCCAAATGACCGGATGAGGAGCTGAAATTTCTTGATTATGATGATTCCATGATTCCCGAATCCTAAGTCACCTCGAGTCACCGCGAATACGCTGGCTTCTACCCCTCTGTTACTAACTTTATAAGATGATATTGATTGTACGTATCAATAACCATGGCTCCGTAAAGTTTTATACACGCCTGAGCCTACAAAATAAACGAACTTGAAAAAGAAAACAATTAAATCGTTAAAAAAACAATTCCTCAAATCATTTCTAAAGATATCCTGATTCTATAGTATATAACATTAGAGCTGGCGTTTACGTCACTTATGAGATGATCAATTGGAAATTGGTCAATTGTTTTAATAGAAACTGTTATCAGACCTCATATTTTTCATAAAAAGATCCTGATTCTTTGAGGCATATCGTAAAATCTGTCAATTACGCAAATATTAGTTTTTATCATAAGTGACAATTTTCCCAAATGGATCTCGATTATACGAAGCATATTATATGTAGAAAAACTAGTTTGCAACCATTTTCCCAAAGACACCATTGAGTTAGAACGTGTAGAATGTATGTAAGTTATGTTTTTTGTCCCGTAGCTCCATACGTTCGAAGCACTGTTCAGCGCCGTTATCGACCATCCAAAATACTAGAGCTCTCGGACTGTGCATATTGAGGTTGGAGAGCAAATCCCATGCTTCCAGCCTGTGCAATTGCGATTGTTCTGGTCGATCACGGAGTAGCAACTACGAAATGCACGGTCACCATGCTCATTTTGATCATCAATCCAGGGATTTGTTATGAACATCGCCGTAGAATGGAAAATACATACATATATTAAAAAATATAAAACTTTAAGTAGCAGTCGAATAATATTTTGCTCAAATCAAATGCGGAATCCATGAAAACGAAAGCTTGGAACTTATTATCCCGAAGGTTGCTCTTAACGCCTGCGTGGCTCCAAAGTTCAACTGAAACTTGGCCGGCATACTAACTCGATTTTCTTATTAGCTTATGAACAGTGATAAAATGGAAGGGTTGTATGTCACTGTTCATGATGTTGTATATTGTGAGACATGCCACATGCAAGATGGACCCAACTTACTTAGCGACATCCACTCTGATCAATACTTGAGAATTTTTCAAAATATATTCCAATGTAGTAAAGTACGAGACACTGAAGACGGCCTTACTGTTGAGGTCGAAATACGTATCTGTCAAGATACAATTAAGTGGTGGAATTCAAGGGGATTGTACAAACTTGTCTTATGACAAGTGAAGACATTCCACTAAAAAGCTCGAAATAATTTTCTTAACACAATCGCAATTATTTCAGGGTCTCAAGCATTTTCTTGAAAGCGATGGTTTCGTGGAATACTGGAATACACTTGCCACCTCAGTATAATACCCTAATAAAATTTCCCAAAAGAATTACAATAGAAATTATTGTGACAGTACGCTGAAATTAATAGTATTTACATTAAACTATATTGTGGCTCACAATAAAATTACATTGAAGCCTATTGTTTTCCACCATAAATTCTATTGTAAATGGCAGTTTTACAATAGAAAATAGGGGTTGTTATGTATCTTTACAATAAAAAAATCGATTTCTTCTCGAACAAATTTTTGCCATTCCAATTGAATCTATTGTAATTCTATTGCCGAAATTTCACTGGCAATAGAATTTATTGTACGTCTATTTGAATAACAAAATGGCTCTTTAATTGGTATGATATAAAAACAATAGAGTTTAATGCTCATCAATAAAATCTATTGTATTTTTATGATATTTTATTGCAACTCTATTGTATTTTTTATCCGGGTAGACACTAGAGTGGGGCGCAGTTGTATGGAAAAACACAAACTTCGTCCGATCAAGTGAGATCAAGGTTTTTCTGAATCGTTTTAGGACGCCAATCAACTGTGCAAAATATGGGCTCGATTGGTTGCAACCTCGCATGCCGCATCGCGTTTTAAATTAACATGGAGATTAGTATGGGAAAACGTACTTTTTTACATTTTTGCTCTTAGCGGCTTGAATTTATCATCAATCTCGTGACTCAATACGTCAGCATATAGTCTGGAAGATGTCGAAAGACTTTGCCGAAGAAGGTACGTAGCTGGAAGGTCTAGAAAAAATGTTATTACGTTTCGAAAATTGATTGTCCAAACCATATGCAAGAAATCAATGTTTCTGCCAGCACTACCGGACAACCTATGTTTATCGAAGGGCAAAACCCATCTTCCTTCTTGTCGGATTTTTTTTCTTTGTCAAATAATTCCGGATAGCTCCCATTAGCTCTAAAGCCCAATAAGATCAATTATTTCGAAATAACACTCAGTTAAATTATTGGTCTACGTAGTACGGCAGTGCTGGCAGAATAAACGATTTTTTGCATATGGTTTGAACACTCAATGCTCGAAGCGTTATAACTTTTTTCGTGGACGTTCCAGCAACTTGCCTTCTTCAGCAAAGTTTTTCGGCATCCTTTGGGTTATACTTAACGCAATGTGCCACTTGGTTTACGATGAACTGAAACCTCTAGTAGTAGAAATGCAAAAATATACGTTCTCCCATACTAATTTTCATACAAACTTCAAACGCGATGCGGAAAGCGAGGAAGCAACCAATCGGTCCCAAATTCTGCACAGTTGTTCAGGACCCAGAATGGCTTCGAAAAACCATTGATTTGAAAAAATGACCATGACGCCCCACTCTAATAGACAGCTAATTTGTTTTAGATTAATTGACCTATATGCCGAAAGATACCTTGGAGTATTCCCAGGATTTGAAAAAAGCACCATTTTCTGTCGTTTCCAACAGTCTGGCAAATTATTTTCGTCCATACATCGTTGCAGATTGCTCCTGAACATAATTGGATCAGCGAGAATCGCGCTCTAAAGGACCAAGTTTGAAATACAATCCGAACAGGTGCCTTATTAAATCAAAGTTTCCTCGCAGCAACAATGAGCTCATCGTTAGTCACTATAGCCATAGCGGTACTACGTCTGTTGATTCATATTTTGTATCAGGTCAATCCGAAAAATCATGTCTAGGGAACAATTCTTCTACAATCTTGGTTAACATCGACGGAAATTTCTCAGGAAATGAGCTTTCAATCCCAGCCATCACCTCATATAGAGTACCGTTAGCCATCCTACACAGCTCTTCAAAGCAGGGGTGGCATTGCGCATCTTGATTAGAAACGAGCGAACCATGCAAATTCTGTCATACGAAAGGAGCTCAAGTATTGTGTCCGATCTTCCCAACATAATGCTGCCGTTAACGATCGCTCGACGTATAGCCCTAAAGAACCCTCCATCTGGGACCATTCGTCTATCTCGCGCTGCAGAGCGTAACACCATTCCATGATAACGTGTAGACAACAAACAACTCCGACTCCGGTGTGTAGCAGTCCCAATGCGCATAACAGTCCCATGTCGTTTTTTTTTCGATTTTGATTTTTTGTTGGTAATAAACTTAATATTGCCTTCAAATGACCGACTTTGTTCTAGAAATTTGAAAAACAAAACCTATTTCTGTTGTCCCATCTTGATATATATTCGTCACATAGTCACATTCCAGATTTTGATGCTCTGCCAAACGAAAAATGAATATAATTATTATCCAACGATCAGAATCGGTAAATGTAGTTACTCAATAGTTTTGAATAAAATGGAAGTAAAGCCTGTGTCGAATTTTCGGTCATATATCGCATACAATCTTTTTTGGCATTTATATGCATCCAACTATCCGCCTATCAATGTTATTTTTTAATTCTATCAAATGCCCGTTCTAGTGGTGCAGAAACGTATCGACACCGCAAAGTAGATTAGTCAGGTTTCTCTGAAAAGTTGCGCTACTCGGTATCATTACTCCCCCTACAAGCGTGACGTAATTTTTAATATAGCCTTATCAATCAGACTCGAGATGCAAAGCAATCTAAAAATAAACCAAACCAACACGTTTGGTTTATATTTCTCCAATAATCGCAGCAGCTAATAAAAGCTCTGTCTTTGCGAAAGTTTCATGTTCCGAATGAACTGCCTCGAAATTGGTTCCAAACTAATGCTCTCATAAAAAAATTCGAGGCCTGCGCAGTGATCACTTGTTTCGGTGCTTTGTATTGTTTTGGAATTCGGGTATCGCCTGGTGGTTTATAGTTTTACTGCTGGGGTTCAAATATGTAAATTTTACACACTTTTGATGTTAATTAGAAACATACTAATTGATGATGTTAATTGCTCCGGTTTTCGTTGAATTTGCTTTTTCAGTCAATATTTCAGAATTGAGTTGACAATCTTAACGCATTTTATTCATCTGAAGCCCAGATTCAAGAGCAGGGAGCTTTTTAAGTTTGTCCTGTCTTGTGACGAAGGAGAGAATCCGGGTATTCGAATCATATGGTGAAAATGCAGTTTCAAGATTTTCCTGGGAGAGCGAGAGAGCGCAGCTAGGAGGCCCGTTAACTTTTCCACATACTGCAGCCGCAGTTTAATAATCTCCAGTCGACGAGACGGTGACGTGTTTGTCCTTGTGCGAAAAAATTGTGCAGAATTTTCTGCTGCAAATCCAGTGCGATCCAGTAGATACTTGGCAAATTCAAGCATTTACTGCTTGAACTTTTGCTCCCAGCGATAGGAAACATAGAATTCAGCGTGTCTGGTGAAAACACGTTACCTGCGTATCATATGATTGGGATTTTCCAGCCGGAACCGACCGGCCATCATAGAGGTGAGTTGTGTTTCGATTTTTCCAACACCCGAATTCCAGGGAAAAGACGATCTATTTTTACCAGTTGAAAATGTCTGCCAAAATATGGAAAAATGTTGATAGTGAAGTTGGATATTTGTGTGACATAGCAAATAATAGACTATCTCGCAATGGGATTCCGCTTATCGTTGCTGCATCGTGTTATTACTACATCGACCTTGAGCAACGACAAATTGCTCCAGCAATGAAATTAAACCTACATCAGATTTAGATGTGCATTTACCATGGTAAGATTACACATAGTGACGGTAATTGAGGGTATGGAAAATTGGTATTTTTCAATATTCCCCTATGGTGGTGTAACGGAATGATGTCATTACGGAAAACCATATTCCATATTTTCAAATTGAGCTTTTGGTAATGTTTTTTGTGTGTTCAAATGTATTACCTACCAATAAGCTGAGTGTTATCTGTCGCATCCAAGAAACTGATGAAATAATTCTTTATTGCTCAGCCCGAATAAAAATGTATGTATGTATGCTAGCCGGCATTCTCCGGTGTGAATAAGTTGTGGAAACGCGTGATACATTGTAAACTAGTGCCTCAGAAAATTTAACATATTTGTTATTTACTAAGTTTGAGCTTAACGAACGTGATAAATATGGTAACGGTGTCTAAAATTTATTATCAACATACAACGGAACGTTTACTAATGATCCTGTGCGTGCATGATCTCATCACAAAAGGATGAAATACAGCACCAATTTCGTCGCTTCTTTTTGATAGCAAAAATCACAAAAATAAGAAACAATACAATTTGCGCTCCAATTATTTGTTATCGATTGTTTTTGATATGCGTACATATTATGAATTGTAGGAGCAGTAACCCTATCTGTTGTAGGAACAGAGATTTGCATCGCAAAAACAATTACAGTAATATTTCGATTTTATCACCCCCATGATGAATTTTGAGATGATAAAATAGGAAATGTGACAGAATTGGAAAATATTAATCAGTAACAAGAAAACATCCGCTGCGGGTATTGTTTACAAAAAAAATGAAATGTAACGGGGACTACTTTGGACATTTTATTTTAAAAAAAGAATACTATCCGGAGGTAAGCCAGCCAAGGGCTGAAAGCCTCCCTAATAAAGATACAAAAAAATACTATCAAATATCAGGGCTTTTACTACAGTTTCGGATTTCGCGATTCTTGTGTTTTTCGCGAATTTGCTTTCCAGCCGCAAAAATCGCGGTTTTTCAAATTTCTAAAATTGTTTGAATAAATTTAAAATGCCAAAATAGAAGTGTATAAGGGTAAGCAATACTTTGGGATCCAAAATGCAAATAACGTTTCAATTATCAATGTTTGACAGGTCTTCTGTTAAACAGATTGATCATATTACAATTCTGGATTTCCGGAACGTCGAATTGTGTTTAGAGCTTAGTCTTTGTTTCTGAAGCTTTCGACAATGGTTCCCTTAAATGTTGCTACAACCATAGTGGATTCTTATTATGGTTAAAAGATCGATAATTAGACCAGGTGCAAAACGACTTGGCGAGTGTGGGGCGTATTCGAGGATGGAGAGATGCGGCCTCAAACCGTGTATTGTGGACTATATCAGAATCACACAAATTAAGCGAAAGGGGCCAAAGAAGCCACCCGCAGTTCTAAATCAGGGGCCTTCCCTATATAAGCAAGGTTTTGAAATTACAAAAGCTACGCATTAATACGAACAAAAAATTAAAATAAAAACAGATAGAACTTAATTTGAAATATAAAAAAACTGGAACAGGATTTTAGCTAGCCTGGTTGAAATGTGTTTTTTTTTTATCTTTGTTTAAGTGATTTTTTTAATTTTAAAATTAAGTTCATCACTGTGTTGAAATAAGTGTTGAAAGCAGTGTTGAAGGACCGGAAAAGTATTTTGTTACCCGCTAGCTCCAATTAAGCTACGAAGGGGAGGCAAATGAAGGGTCGTTTACTGTAAATCACCACACTAAAAACGCTGACGGTAGTACTCACCTGTAGCAGGAGCTACACACGCACGTGTGTCGCGAAACACTTGCCCACCTATGTGACTCCGTGGAAGAGCCGACATACAGTGTTGTACCTATGGGGCCCAGGAATGGAACAATTCTCCTACATAAACCGAAATTTTGATTCCCAAAATCGCCATGGTAAGAAGTTCAACACCTCAAAAAAGCACGCTCGTTATTCTTAACACAGGCGAGAGTACGTTCGTGACCATGAAAATGCGTATCTTAAGACGAGAAGCCGTTTAGTATGACTTGTTCAACATGTTTCATTCCCGGGATGTTCGTTTTTCCTATTTTTGACGTTTAGGTGATTATTTCTACAAAAGTGCTAGAATTCAGTTATTTTTGCATTGTCATCAAAATTGGAATATTATATAAGTAAAGACGTCCGATAGAATTCCATATGAATAATCCGAGAGGTTCATGAACACTTTAGTATTGATTCAACTACTTCTGTAAATGAAGATTCAAACGTCAGCCTATTAACACATTAGCTTGGAGCTCATTAGCTTGCTCTGACGCGATAATTATCACCTTTACTTTAGGGATCGTTCAAAAATTACGTCCATCATTTTTCGGCATTTTCAACCCCCTCCCCCACCCTCATGTCACAAACTGTCACAAATTACTGACCCCCCCCCCTCTCCCTGTACGTTCATGTGTCATTTTCATTTTACCGATTATTTTGGTTTGTACCGTGCTGTGCCCTTATTCCGTTCACCTAAGACAATGCGCTATGTCTTGAAGCTCTAAAAAATAGCCGTTTAGTATTTTAAAGCTGCAATTTTGCTACATAGTGTCATTTGCTATATATAATTGAAAATAAAATATGTTGGGATGCATTCATAGACTTAGGCTCCACTAGTGAAAACAAAATTGACCAATTGTGTGGTCCTAATTCCAATCATCTGAAATAGCATTGTTCCTAATTCCGTTCATTCGTGTTCCTAATTCCAATCACCCGAAAAACATTTGATTTCTTGGAGATGCTAATACCAGGCATCATTTTTCTCACAAATCCATCTTTTCATTTAATATAATATTGCAAATAAAAAGCTTAAAATGTAATTTCCTTCTAAATTTAAAATACAATGAATGATATTTCCTTAGTATAGCCAAGTTGACTGTTTTTTCGTGTGTTTCACTTACCATTCGAGATGTATTCAACATGAACGTTGATGCTAGCTGCCCAGAGGTGAACGTGCCCCTGGAGCCGACGTTCTGATAGCTGCCCAGTTGCATTAGGCACCAAAGAAAAGGACAGATACGATTCCTTATTGGAGTTTTACACCTTATCCTCATCGTAATTTTGACTAGAGCCTGAATACTAGGCCTTTAATTCTGACCTGAACCTTCCAAAACAATGTCTCTGTTTGTTTGGAATTGTTCGTACCACTTTTTTGTTCAAATTGGATATTCTTTAATTTAAAGTTCCGGTTCCTTAAAGTACCGGATAACCCTACTTCTACGAAGTATTCATGGATTTCGGTGAAACATAACCTTATTTGCAGCTCAGTGTGGGCAGTGTTTTTTTTATAGAAATTCGCCAAGAAATTTCCCGATAAAGCATTTAAATAAGAACGCCGCAATTATGGATTGTGCTGTATAAAACTATCCGTATTCTCCGGAAACCCTTTCTTAACATTGTCCAGGATTCACTTTATAAATCATCATTAAATCATTAACTGAAAAAACTGTATTTTCCCGGCACGAGTTGAAAAAAGTCCCATAACCTGTCGTCAACGGAATTCCTTTCGGTCTGCATGCTTGCGGGATAGAATTTCAAATGTTCACCATTCATATGGCTTCATGTACGATGTATCTTTTCTTGCTCATAGATTATATTCTCAAACACAGAATTTTCGGAATCCATCCTCCGAACCCAATGAACGGAATAAGGAACGAGTAGATTTAGATGTACCCTTATTCCGGTCAAGATCTTTTTCACTTTTCAGCATTTTCTATCGGGAAAATACAGGCAACAATTTGGTAATACGCTAAAATGTTACCTGTTTTGTCTTGTTATGCTGCTGTGTTTGAAATCCAGGGCAAATTTTCACTTAAAAATGCTTAAATATTATGACAGACGTTCTTAGCAAGTGGGTTAATGAAACAGTCAAAATGGCGCTCGTAGTGACGACCAAAAAATTTTGTTTAAATTTTCACTATTAATCGCTTAAAATGACGCTGGTTTTCATTTCATTTCATGCATACGTAACCATAGAAAAGTACAAGGATATTTTCCTGTTGTTTTTAGACAAAAACTCTTTATTATTTATCATTTGTCTTGCGTGAACGGAATTAGGCGCTGATTGGAATAAGGGCACAGCACGGTACACTATTTTTACAATAACATAGTGAGTTATGTCCCTTACTTAAAGATTGAATATGTTTTTAAAATGCAAATTTTTCCTAAAATGCTTTAAGGATTTTTTCTTGTGGATGGACGTCATATAAGACGAGCCCCTTCCCTCCCCCTGTCACAAAACTCGGACCCCCCTCACACCTTGGACGTTATTTTTGAACGACCCCTTACCTTCACTGTCTTCTCATTTGGGCCAATTTGTTTCTAATTATTATAGAATCAGTGATAGGTTGAGTAAATGACCTGCGATGAATCGATTTCGTAATGTGTGGCCGATCCACTTCCATTTACGTTCTCGAATTTCTGCATGCAGATATCGGTTTTCCAGTCGTGGGGCTTCCTTGCCCTAATTATAAAACGTAAACCTTGGTTGATTGTCTCACTGACGTAAAACAACAAATATTTTACGTTGACATGTGCTCTTATGTCGATCTTGGGTACGCCGTCCGACGTTCTGGCTACCAAAATTTCGACCTTCTCCACTGCTTGCTCGGCTACCGTGAAGTTAGAAGGGTTGTTCGTGTTGACTTGCAACGATTTGGTTTTGTTGACGTTGATCGTGACGTAGAGGTCCAGGTCCTTTTGCTGACTTTGCATAACAGAGCGCCGTTCATCAATATAATATCAAAGTCATTTAGGTGCTCCATAGTGATAGGCTGCCAGAGTAGCATACGGTTCGGTTTACGATCAATCGCACTCACTCATGAGCTTGTCGACTACGATGAGTAACAGTAGCAGAGATAGAATACACAGCTTTGTTATGTAGGGCTCTGTACGTAAAAGCTTTGTACTGCGCTTTGATGAATCCGACGATTTTGTTCGAAGCTCCCTTTCGATTAAGGACGCTCCACAGATTTTCGTATTTCGAAAACGATCGAAATCTTTTTCATATTCAATGAATGAGGAACTTTTGGAATTCGCTGACCTGCTCCAATAAGGTCCATGACCTACCTGCTGTCTATTGTGTCTCTAGCAAATTCTTTCATTAGGTATAAAATGATAAGCCAACCTTACGATGTGGTCCGACTAACTACTTAACGTGGTATTTATTGGGGATCGTATATAATGATAAATATCGATTACATTACACTATTGAAATGTCCGGAATACAAAAGCAGAGGGCAACGGCAAATAGATATCAGAGGCGGACAATCGCGGAAAGGCAATATTACTTAATTAGTTTTAGGTAGTTTCTGAGCTTGATAGATAGACTTTTTTTGTGTCAGTTGTCTATCTCGTCTTAGATAGACGTTTAACTGGCTTGATGTCTGGATAACGAACGGTCGTCGGTCTGTTTATTTTAGGTCTTCTTTGGCATATCGATAACTATAAAATATTTTGCGCATACACGCTCACGGTTTATTCCAATTCCAATTTGATGGCTCCTCTACTCTTCTGCTGTGAGAAGGCTTCGGAGCTGCCGTAATGCGTCATACCCTTGACGGCTTATGCCGAGATGTTGATAATTGGTCGTGCGTCGAAACTTGAAGAAGTTGCTCGAAGTGCTTGAACCAACATTTCAGCTGATTACTTGGGTCAGTGAGTACTAATCTGTCGCATCTTTCACTGGCATCCTCGGATTCATCCACTCAGGCGTCAGTTATGACTCGTCGGCCAGAACCGAATACCGTTAACGGGACTCAAATTTGGCTGCTCTGGTACTTGCTTGCTCTATCGCGGCCCTTGCTTCTATCTCCTAAATCTATCGCCAAATTGTATCTGTGCGCAAGCTGACTCAGATTGCTCTCGCTTGTTTAAATAAAGGCATTCTTGATGGTCGTCCACTGCTCCTCTTCGCTGCCACCTTCCTAAACATCCACTGCCCGAATTCCAATTTCTTCAATGAACGATTTCTTCACAGCTGGATCTTCTTGTCGGCGTGTGTTGAATCGCCTCCAGCCGCTGAATTCGAACAATGCGTAATAGGATATCGCCAATGGTGATGGTAGTGGTCAGACCGGTCAGACCCAATGAATTATTGGCAGTGGCTGGTTAACTACTCGCCGCTGCCAGCATCCAGGCGCTATCGTATATGCGCAAATACCCAGCATGGGTTAACCGCCAGAAATTTGTATGGCGAAACACATCTAACGTGGGGTTTCTCGAAAAGGGGAACTTTATCGAGAAAAATATTTGATAGCAGTTATGCAGAATGGTATCTGATATTACGCTTACCAAATACTTTTTCGATTAAGGTATTTAATTTCGAGAAAATCAACTCTAGATGCCTTTCGCCATACAGATTTCCGAGAGTTGACTCCTAATGTACCGCTGTAAGCACGCTCAAAGTGGGTGATTCATTTAGCGCTGCGTTTCTTCCGGACATCAAGAAGGCTCCGTCTCCATTTTTGACTGATGCAGATGTGGTTGATTTGATTTTCAATACATTTTCAATTGTAATACAATACAATACATTTTCAATGTCCATCACAAATGACCAGCGTGACCTCGTGCACTGGTCGATGGAAGAAAATAAAACTGCAACTGATGCCTGTCTAGCTTTCAAACATTATTGTAAGCTGTTTTTTATTATCTGGGGACTGGTGCTTTCTGGGGAATAATTTTCTAGGAAGTAATGCATTCTGGGGAAATGATTTCTGGGCTATCTCTGGGCAATGGTTTTCTGGGGAATGAGATACAAACATTTTATCCCAATATCTCTATTTACTTGGTTAGTAGTCCAGTTGACACGAGTTTAGATCATAATTGATCCATATATCACGCTAAAAGTGCGATCAAAAAAATGTTAAATAACCATCTTGTCCTTGTGCGTCGTATCCGGATTATTCGAGTCAGTGATAACAGAATCCCTCATATCTCACTGTAAACAACATCTAAATACTGATCAACATAGGTTTATCTCAGTCGGATCAACGACTACTAATCTCTTGTGCCTCACTTCGAGCGATTCCGACAGCTTTGGGCAGAAAGCTCAAACGAACGTCGCCTATTCCAACCTTTTAGCCGCTTTCGACAAAACCAACCACGCTATTACGTTTGCAAAATTGGAAATAACTCATACACTGACTCCATTCATATCTCACTGTGTGGAAACATTTGTTTCTATAGATAGTTCCAAGTCGTCTGAATTGTTGGCTTATTCAGACATTCCTCAGAGAAGCCTTTAGTATTTATTTTATATTTCAACGATGTAAGTCACGTGCTCCGAAGACCTCGACTGCCAAATGCGGATGGTATGAAGCTCTACGTACTGAGCCATCTCTGAAGCAATCAACCTACAACAAGATATTAATTCATTTGCTGCTTGGTACCGTTATCGGATCCGTAATCTCTTCCATTCGTGTATGCCAGCCTCTGGTTTCAACTACAAACACAGGTGATGTAACGAGTGGACTAAAGGATCTTGGAATTATTCTGGAAACACAAGCATCCCTGATTCAAAGGGCCTCTAAACTCTAGAGCCTAGAACAATGATATTCCAAGGGCTTTACCGATGTTTATTGCTTGAAGCCACTGTACTGCTCACTGGTTAGAACTAGAGTGTATGTATTTAAGCGTGGCGAGACTGTCAGAGTTGGAACAAAATTCATCTGTCATCCCCATACAAAATTGTGTTCTAAACGAGCAGGAGACCTGTGTAATGCGGCACATGTCGCCACTCTTAATTACATACACTCTGGTTAGAACGACACTGGAATACTCTTTCGCTGTATGTTCCAGATTGAATATTTCTCGCTTAACTTTTCAAAAGGACCAAAGTAACATTTTTTCATGAATTAATTTGAGTACTGCAATCCAAAGATTTTATGTTGTACTGTTGATTGCGCTATTCAAATTAAGTCATGAAAAAAAAATGTTACTTAGGTCCTTTTGAAAAGTTAAGCGAGATTTTCAACATCGCTACATCTTTTTTGCTCTTCGGTGGCTTCCATGGCAAGCCGATTCCAGTTAGCATTACAGCAGCCATTGTAAATTAATTACCTTAAAAATTCTACAATCGCAGAGGTACATATCACGGGCCATAATCGTTGCTGATAAGCATCAATGCAGAATTGACTGCCCAGAGATTTTGTAATCAGTGCAATCAACTTGAACATTCGTCCTTAGATACTGCAAAACAACGGAATGTTGAGCATCCATTGGTGGATCTTTAACGAGCATTCAACGTAATTGCTCCTGGTTTTGATTTATCTCGACACACGATTCGTTGTAATTTTACAAGGGCATATTCTGCCATGTTCAATAATTAACGATGCTTTCATTATCGTATTTTTTATTTTATTATGAACTAGCAGACCCGACGCACTTCGTTTCGCCTAAAACTGATTAGTTTTCGAGTTATGCAAAAATGTCCGTTTCATTTGTATGGGAGCCTCCCTTTCATAAGCGGGGAGGGGTCTCGAACTATCTTAAGAACCTTCCCCGGCCCCAAAAACCTCTACATACAAATTTTCACTCCGATCGGTTCAGTAGTTTCCGAGTCTATAAGGTTCAGACAGACAGAAATTCATTTTTATGTATATAGATATAGATAAGCATCATTAGGAGCTACGTCGTTTGTTGATGTATCAAAACTATAATCTTTTGAAATACCTTTATAAAAACATAATGAATTCATTGCGAATTTTCATTAGTTTTTCAGAATTCAATAAAACAAATCGTTACTGACTTATGGTTTAACTTCTTATTACTCTTTCCAGAAACACCAGCACTCAAAGGAGCACCGCTTTCTCCACTTTTAAGGAGTTCAAGTAGTTCGTTGTGCATGATTTCTCAACAGCGTAGCGTAAGTCACAGGTATGTCCATTGATTAGAATGTTCCATCCAACTTCCATTATGTTATCTGGCTCTTCCTCTCTCACTCGTTGTAGGACTTCTAAATATTCCAGCAACCGACACCGGAAACTGCAACCATTTAGAGAAACGTGAACATCCTGTCGTTCGTGGGACACTTTGCTTGCCGAACAACTACAACATTTGTCGTCAGAATCAGAATCAACAGCAACAACAATAAAAAATATACCCATTTACAACGCCCCAGCGGTGTATTAGTGAGAGAGCGAGAGGTGAGATCATACGCTGCATAAACTGGCATCGGACACGACGCTGTAAATAACTAGAGATCCTCATTAAACATTCTCGGATCAAAACACCGCCGCATAATTCCAAAGAATAAGCGTACCAAGCGCTTTCTATATCTGTGCGTTTATGTGTATGAAACTGTGTGAATCGGTCGGTGAAAGCAGCAATATCGGTTTTCCAAAGTTGCTCCTTAGCAGTTTATCCCATCCTTTGGTTTAGATTTTATTTCCGTTATTTCAGCTTTTTTTATGTTGCGTTGTTTATGTTATAACTAGAAACTGTTTATCCTTTAGTTGTCAGCACGGTTTTATTTTGTTTTCGTTTTGTTTTCTTTTTTTATTTTCTCAGATAAGCGTGCAGTGAGCAATTGTAGCCGCGTCAAGTTCTACATCAATTTCTACGGGAACAGCATATACCCCACCCCTTATTTGTTTAGAGGCAGTAGTCATACAGCCATCAGAGTAAAATTCCGTATCGTATCGTAAAATCAGCACCATTGCGCGTCAGCAGAATACACGAAACCGTAATCAATATACCAATGCTTTTGATATCGACTGTGGAGACACAAATCGGAGACGGAGATTCAATCGTCACCATCATCGGCGACATCTTAGTAAAACCTAGTAGTTGTAAACTTAAGCTGAGTGGTCTGATCCTCTCGCATCAGTGTCAGCAGCAGATGACTTTAGCCTGCTAGACGGCGTAAGAAGCTTACAGTGCGACGACAGAGAGTTGGCAGGAACCGCGAGGTCCAGAACGTGAGTCATTCCAGGATAGGAAACAATCCCTGGCGAGAGATAAATCAGTTCGTTCTAAGGAATAATATATCTTTACTACCGAGATAGAAGGATTTTATCTTACTGATTGTAAGTTTTCTAATGTGTGTTCACTGTATCCTGTAACCGCATCGACGTCGACATTGATCATTGCAGGTGTCATCTGTTCAATTTGAAAGTAGAGCAACGTCCTACCAGTCAATATGGGTACCGTAAACGTTAATCGTAATGTGACGGATGTGTTCTACCGTTACAAAATGCCCCGGATCAATGCCAAGGTCGAAGGAAAGGGCAACGGCATTAAAACGGTCATCGTGAACATGGCCGACGTGGCACGCGCCATTGGTCGTCCGGCAACCTATCCAACCAAGTACTTTGGTTGCGAGCTCGGTGCGCAGACTCAGTTTGACTACAAGGTATGTATCACGCAGTACGCTATCACTTTGAATGTAGTCAGGGGCATGTTTCACGACATTGTAATGAGAACACTTGATTGGGCGTAAGGCACCAAAGAACAGCTTATTTCTTTATTTATTCACCAACAGCTTCATAGTCCCAATGACATATTCTACCTAATATAAAAATTTGGGATCGCCAAATATGTCGGGGCCTTTCACAAATTACGTAACGCTTTAGGGGTAGAGAGGGGGTCAGGCCGAGCGTTACGAGCCATACAAAAAAAATTATACCTTCCATACAAAAGGGTTACGTGGGGGAGGGTGGGGGTCGAAAAACATCAAATTTAGCGTTACGTAATTTGTGAAAGAACCCTACTTGATTACGATATAATTCAATCATTTCCAAACAAATCCAGAAAAGGAAAAACAATAAAACAATTAACATTATTAATTCCTCCAACTGTTAGGACACCAAGTATTATGGCTGATAAATTCCCGAAATTTAATCTTGCGTGGCCACGTCCATTGCTACATCTTTTCATTTTGATTCATAACAACTTTATATGATACATAATCCAGGTCCTCGCAATGCTTCCATTTAGGTACAAGTTTGGTTATTCTGATAATCTCCTGACGATAAATTCTTACTCGTTCGGATACCAGTAAGCCAATTCCATTTTCGGTTACAAGGCTTACAAGGAGAGCATTAATGAAAACGAACGATTTTGACCAATGCAATTCGAATCGTTCATTGAATGACTCGGAGCGGGAGCATATATTATAGCTAGTGGAGTAGTTAGCACTATTATAGGGAGAAGTAATAGATGTCGAGCTGTGAGCCTGAATGATCGGCTCTGTAGAACAGTAATTTGTTTGCGTTCTGGACTGCATTTTGTACAATCCCAGCTTCTTTTCTTTTTTGTAGGTCATGTACATTTTTGCTCATGTACAAAGAATATGCCTAACATTCGGTACGCTAAATCTATGTATGCATAACGTCGCACACTCCACGAACAGACCATTCGAAGACCATAGTGAAAAAAGTAGGGGAAAACGGAGCAACATGAGCATCCCATGCAAGATAATGCGTACATCCAAAGAAAAAGTTATTCATTTCTGCTTAATTAGGGTAAAATGCCCAATAGTGAACCCCCTAGTAGCGAAATTTTGCTCTTCCTGGCATAAGGAGTGGAAATTGTCAAAATATTAATTTTGCGTGATATCTAACATCAAGCTCTGCATCTCCTCTTCACGATACATACATAAAACACTCAAATACTCGACGTTATTCTTTGAAATTAACATTCTAAAGTTGGACTAAATTTGCCCTATAGTAGACCCCCTGGGGGTCCATAATAGGAAATTGCTTTCCTATAGTCGACACTTCATTTGATTTTCATGTTTCGTTTCGGGACGTTCTTCTTCCCTATTATGGACCCCCCAAAATATTCCTATAATGGACACTCTCGTGTTCATTTTTTATAGAATTGTAAAAAATCAACTAATTTTACTTTCCAGAGCATTTTTAATGCATGTAATCAAATCATAGGACTGTAAGGTAGGTTCTCCCGATGGAATTTCATAGCAAAATATTTCCATTGTGCTGTAATAATGAAAAAATGTCTGGAGGGTCCACAATTGGTTGGGGGTCCACTATTGGGCACTTTACCCTATGTCGTTTTAGTTTTTGCGGTAGTTTAGGATTTTCGCATAAGTACTAAAATGCTAGTGGAGCTGTAGCTCATTTTCATTTATTTAGCTTATGTCTAAATAGATAACAATGAATCAAAAATTTGACGCCACAATACACGGTTAGAAGCCACATCACATCTCTCCAACCTCGATTGCGCCCCACGCTTGCCTCGTCCTAACGCCCCAAACTAGCTCACTATGGGTCGTTATTCTCAGGGCCGGCTAAAGGCCTGCTTGAGGGACACAACGACTAGAAAGAGGATGAGGGGTGGACATAACTTCAAAATCGACACAATTGCATGCTGAGGAAAGCTAGAAATTAATTAAAGATCAAGATACATTTTTGTTTTGATTGAGTGGTTAGTTTAGTGTTAGTTCCGTTGCGGCCGTTTGTTGTTGGTCATACCTTCGTAATTATTAGTTTCCGTGCGAGATGTTGGGTGGCGGTGAGTCACTTTCAGGCTGGGGCACTAGATGCCACAGCCGGGAAAATTGCTGAAGGTGGCGGCCACGCGGAGGTCGAATCCGCAGTCCCGTGGAGTCTAGAATTCGAAATACCTTTCTTTCTGGTGTCAGCCTTCGTTTTCGCACGTGGATAGTGTAGCCGTTACGTCCGAGCTTAGAGCGGTTTTACGATTGCTCCGAATTAATTTCAGCTCCAGTGGCAATTCCGATGTAGCGAACAAAGCTTTTTTTTTTATTGTCTTTATTAATGAGGTTTTCGGCCTTAAACCGGTTCACCTCATAACGAACAAAGCCCTTTTTGTTTGCTCAAACGGGATCACTTTTTTTTAAATCTTTACGTCTGCACTCCAGAACGACTTACCAGGAACTTCCCTTCTCGGCATTCCCTTTGCACTCCTCGTTCTCGTCCACTTCCCATCTTTATTTGGCTTTCGCCACGGATCTCCGGATGACATCTCTGATACTCGCTCCTCCGCTCGCAGGGGTATGGTTGGCGCGTCGCGTTAGTATATACACTGCTGAGACGGAAAACACACATAGAGTGTAACTTACCTGTGTATTCCGCCTTATGGGTACTTCATGCGGAGTCTCACAACATTAGGTTAGTTATAGGCAACTGTGTCGATATTTATTGTTATCGTATTCGGTAACAGAGTGTGAGAACTTTCGGGCGATCACCATCCTTAATGCCGCCTAAAAGTGATATCCCAGATCATTTTTCGTCGTCTGTCACCATTAGTACGGCAAATCCTTCAAAAATGCCGTGAACACCAGATCGAAGCGACGGTAGATGGTGTGCAAAACTGTGTGAAGATTTCGGGCGAACACTCAAGCTCGTTCGAATCGCGTCGGGGACTAAGACAAGGTGATGGACTTTAGTGCCTGTTGTTCAACATTGCGCTAGAAAGTGTCATACGAAGAGCCGGGTGTAACAGCCGGGGTACGATTTTCAACAGATTCAGTCAATTTATTTATGGACATTGTCAGCCGAACATTTGCAAAGGTGGCAGAACAGATGCAACAAAAGTTGGGCTGGTGGTGAAGGCGTCGAAGACTAAGTACATGCTTGTGGACGGAACCGAGTGCGACAGGGCCCGCCTGGAAAGCATATTACGAGAGTGCAACCACTCGAAGTGTTCGAGAGGCGGGTACTTAGGACCATCTTTGGCGGTGTGCAAGAAGACGGTGTGTGGTGGCGAAGAATGATCCACGAGCTCGTCCAGCTCTACGGCGAACCCAGTACACCCGATTCTGTTTTTACACGGCCGTGTAAAAAAAATCCCATACAAATTTTTTGCAAAGTTGCTCAATTTTGCATAAATCGTCGAGAAATCATAAAACTTTTTTTACACGGATTTTCGAATTTTGAACTGAAAACTTTTTTTACACGGAACGCATCCCCCGTGTAAAAAAACGAGCAATGGGTAATGTTTCAACATAACCGCGAGTAGACGTAGAACTTGTATAAACGTAATGTATTTACATTTAACTTCTAACTTTTGGATCTATGGAGTTTGATTATAGGTATTGATTTTGGAAACGACAACTTCCATGCTGTGTAGAATTATCATAGCAATTTGTTTATTCAAAACTTCTGGAAATAAAACTAATAATTAAATACATAAATAGAATTGCTTTGTTTCTAACTATTAAGCCCTTATTTACTCAAGCAAATATAGGGCATTTATAAATTTCTTATTTATTATAGTATTTGAGTTATTAAAACTCTATTTATAAAATTTTCAGACTTGAGCAAAATGTGCTATATTAGGGGAACTGTCCCGTTTTCCAAACAAAGAAATACAACACCAATTTCATTGCTTCTTTGCTAACGTGCGTGCTTACTGCTGAAAAAATTACAACAATAAGAAACAAGTCAAGGAGCAGTAACGCTACTAAAATAGAGGCGGTACTACTAATACGTCAACGAAATTTTTTTTAATGTTTTGATTCCAAACTCCGAGTTTACGTCAAGTTCAATAATAGAATTTCTCAGAAAATTAAAAATAAAGAATAAGATATTGGTCTTCTGGAAACAATTTTTGCGGACTTTTTTAAAACATTTTCATGGAATACAGCGAAATTTTCAATATAAAATGGATATTAACACTCATTGGCGTAACTACCTCGGATGCCTAGGGGGGGCTATAGCCCCTTTATATTTTTTCTCGAAATTGACCCTCTTTTTGAAAATTCTCGAACATTTTAACATCTCATCAAGTTATCAGCGGTAATGTGACAAATGCAGTCCAAACACCTAAGGCAATTGTGGATCCATCACACTCATTCATATTATTCTCTTTTCTCAAGCACGTGCACGTGTGCACGTGTGAGCAACAACTCACAGTCTATGTTTAATTGCGCTCGACTAGCGTCAGGCAGTGGATATATTTGCATACTTCATAAATATTCTATCTATCTCAAATGAAAAAAAAATAGTGCAACTTTCCATGGATTCCGCCGAAAATCTTCCAAGAATTCTGATGAGAATCCTTTAGTGATGCTGACTGGAATGTTCCAGGGACTCCAACGGGAATCTCTAGATATTTCGACATGAATCCTTCAAGAATACCAATGGGAGCCTCCAGGGATCATGAAGGGAATCCACAAGAGATTTCGGAGGGAATGTTTCAGGAATTCCAACGGAAAAATTTCAAGGATTCCGACGAGAATATACCAGGGATCCTTCACCCTCCAGGAATTTCGATGGGAATATTTCAGGAATTTGAAGGGAAATATTCCAGGGATTTCGTCGAAAACCCTCCAGGAATTCCAATATGATGGTTCCAGGTATTTCATGAGCAATGTTCCAGGGATGGAGACGCATATCGTCGAAGGATTCCGAACCAAATCGTCGAGCGACTCCGAATTAATCTTTCAGTTATTTCGAAAAGAATCCTCCAGCGATCCTGAAGGGAATCCTCCAAGGATGTTGAAGCAAATCGTTGAGGGATTCCGATGCAAATCATCAAAGGATTTCGAAGCAAATCGTCGAATGGTTCCAAAAAAAATCGTTAAGGGACTCTGAACAAAATCTATGAGAAATTCTGAAGCAAACCGTCGATGTATTCCGAAACGAAACGTCGAATGATTTTGAAGCAATTCTTCGCGGGATTCCGAAGCTAATCGTCAGCCGGATTCCTTATCGTCTACACAGATAGAAAAATCCACTGAAATTTACGCTAAAAATCATGCACATAAATGGAACGCCATTATTAGCGTAACTACACACGGAATATAGCCTAAATGTATACAATATTTGACGTGAATCGTCAATATTGCATACAAGTTGTAAGCAATCTTGTTAGGAAGAAGAGCATTTCAGCGTAGAATAGCGTAAATTTCCACATGTCAAGTTTTACGCGCTGTTTATTTTTCATTATTTTTTTCTGTGTAGAGATCCCAACGCAGATCATTTACAAAACGTCGAGAGACTCCGAATTAAATCTTCAAAGGATAACGAAGCAAATCGCCGAAGGATTCTGATTTGTCAAGGAATTCCTAAACCAAGCTTAAAACGAATCTGGAGATATTCCGGAGCAAATCAATGAGAGATTCTAAAGCAAATCCTCCATGGAAGGGCACAGATACCCAAGATTCACAAGGGTATTGCTTAACAATACTGGAAAGAATCCAGTAGGAATTCTTCTGGATTACGATTGGAATACTTCGATGAATCCGAAAAGAATTCTTTAGAGATTGAAGTGAGAATTCTTCTTGGATTCTGATGAGAATCCTTCTCGGATGCTGATGGGAATCTTTTTCTGAATTCAGAAACAAGCTAATTTTTCTTTCACTCATTTCATTAAGTATGATAGAGTGAATATGAGAGATAACTCTTTGGTCTTCAAACTTTTTCGGTAATTCATTATGCTATATGTTGAAAACTGATATCACTGCTAACTAACTTATCAAATCCTAGGGGGGGCTAATTTTTTTCTAGGGAGGGCTAAGCCCCCATTAGCCCCCCCTTATTTACGCCAATGTTAACACTATTGCTGATTGTGCATCTTTGTGGATCATGTGGATTATCAAACCAATCACTTTTCGTGGATGTGCAGACCTGGGCTAATTTTATTCTTCTTCACCCACCACCGCGTCCTATCATCAGCCATCATCGGCCTCTAGCCGTGAACTCCGAGCGATGCGATGGGGCGGCGAATGCATCCGACCATCATCAAGCACAGAATGACAAAAAAATGCGCCCACTTCTTTCATGCATATTCGCAGACCCACCGGCAGTTCTACCGCTGGTGACTGCATGCTGTCGCTGTGTAGGTAAACACAGCGAACGAACGAACGAAACGAAAAATGCGCGAGCAAAAAGCACGTCAGTACGCGCTGCTGTCACAAATTGTAATGACTCGCACACGGCAGGCACCGCTTCTTCTATACACAAAGAAAATCTTCCGGTAAACCCGAAGGCCCGTGACATACCGTATTCTGATGTCCGTGTTAGCAATGCACGGGATTGGTTACATATGAATTTTTTGCTGGCTTTGACAAGAAATTAAATTTTCAATAGCTTATCGTTAATAATCTTAAGTTTCAATGAAATAGGCAAAATGCTGGAGAGTGTCCGAGTCGATTGATATATAAATCTTAAAAATCCATCGAAAGATAGAAGCGCTAGTAACGTTCAAAATCTTCCCTTCCAGCGTAACGCTCTCGATTTCCAAAAATCTGAATGACACCCAGTATAGTAAAGAAAGACGTAAGTCCCACGCCAAAAAAAAAAAGTAGCTATTTACCTATTTACATCAACAATTAAATCAAATTTTAAATTGAAATATTTAGACTCAAAACAGTGACAATTTTTGGAATTCTAATGGAGAAATTTCAAAAAATTTCGTTGAGATCATTTTTTTTTGTCGTGAGCGAGGAAGACAGAATTTTGTCTTTTTCATTTCATCGCTATGAACGCGAAATAATAAAATTGTCACGCAAACGCTCTTTAATTAGTTGATTGTACTACATTTTCAAAATGATTCTATTGCGAAAAACTCTTTAGTAAGTATATTAGTGGTTCTGAAAAGATCCATTCATAATGTTAGATGTAAATTTCCTCTTGAGCGGTTCAACTGGGAGTTTATGATTGTTTAAAACATTATGAATCGATGTCTGCAGGAATACCAAACGCTTAACCGCTGCTGCCATCGGCCGAGAAAACTTATCAGTAGTGTTGTCGTGACGATACTGTCGTGTGACGATTCTGCCTTGCTCTTAAAAAGGCTTTAGGTTTGCGAATGCGTGGCTGACACGATGATGCAACCGTTCAAAAATTCCGACGATGCGATGCTGTTATTGCTTTGCCTGTTTCGGTCAGATTGAGAGGAAAAATTCGCGCTGCGCTATTTTATGCCTTCTTAGCAGACCTAGCGTGAGCTCATTCGTTGACGTCTGGACCAATCAGAGCGTGGCAATGGAATGATGCAAGAATGATGCGGTACTCATATTTATAGGTTTTCGTGAATTCAATGTTTTGCTTTGAAAACAGTTTTAGGCCTATTGAAACAAGTTTTCGGATATTATCAAGCATTAATATGAAAGGGATACTTGAAAGCTGTCGATTGAGGGGTTAACTGCAGAAATCTGTTCACTAGGGTAAAAGCTATTAACGTTTGAAATCTTTCAACACAGCGTAACGCGGCCGATTTAGAAATTTTGAAATGACACCCGGTATAGTAAAGAGAGACGTAAGTCCTACGTCAAAAGAATCGGGTGTATCCAGAAGGTAGCTAAAGCCGGGAGGGACCGATGGGCAGGGCATGTTGCAAGAATGTCGGACAGTAACCCTACAAAGATGCTATTCGCGTCCGATCCGGCAGGTACGAGACGGCGTGGACTGCAGCGAGCGAGGTGGGCTGACCAGGTACAAAACGACTTGGCGAGCGTGGGGCGCATTCGAGGATGGAGAGATGCGGCCTCGAACCGTTTCAACCGTGGCGTCAAATTGTTGATTCAGTGTTATCTGCTTGGATGTAAACTAGATAAAAATGACCTGAATGACATGTACCCTGAACAAAATTTAGTTTCCTTGAGATACGTGATTTATCAGGTGAATCTGACTGGATCCTTCAGTACTAAGAACGAAACTAGTTAGGGGCGATTCAAATATGGCGTCCACTACTTTTTGAGATTTCAAGTCCCCCTCCCTCCTTTGTCACGCTTATTTTGTATACCTAGTATACTGCCGCTAACCGCAAGTCGAGCACATTTGTATATGGAGGCCCATATACAGATGTGCTCGACTTGCGGTTAGCGGCAGTATACTGGCCATACATTCATAACAGTCCCATGTTTGCTTGATTTCCTATCTACATGGGACTGTCACAAAATCTTAGACCCCCTCCCCCCTAAAAACTGTGACATCATTTTTGAACGACCTTCTATGTGTTTGATCAGGTGAACCTGACGTGATTTCTACGTACCGGTTAGTGAAAGCTACATGACAGCAGGTAACCACTGCAAGTTTTGGAATGTGTTGACCCGATTTTATCTACCCCCGGTTTTATAACTTCACCCCGTTTTATTTTGTCTCCCCAATTTTATTTTCGTAAATAGTACCGCAAACAACAACAATTGTCATGAAATTATTTTTACCGCCTGTGGTTTATCATCAGGGTGTCTACTACCTGGAAAAACCTGGAATTATCAGGGAATTCCTGGCATAATCAGGGAAATTTCAGTAACCGGTGATCATGAAAGAAATTCTTACAAAAAATGAAAAAAAAATCCTTAAAAATATTTGAATAAATATACCAATCAAATCTATTAAAAATGTAGTGAACGTTAATGGATCGTTGTTCCGCAAAAAAAAAACGTTTTGCCATCTTCTATAAAATGGAGAATTTCCGAAGCTATTCTTGGCGAATTTATTCGGGAAATCAATTAGAGATTGCTTTGTAAATTCTTTTGAGTATTCCATCTGAAATTCTTTAGGAATATATTTAAAAATACTAAATTAGTTAGGATTTTTCAAAGCAATTCCTGGAGGAACTTTCGATGAAATTTCGGGATAAGTTTTCCAAGCAATTATTCAAAGAAATCACTTGCAGAGTGATTAGCATGATTAGCAATTTTCTAAATTATTTCTGGAGGAATTTTCAACATAAAAACCGAAAAGAATTCCCAGAGGAATTTCAAAACGAAATTCCGGACGATTTTTCGTATGGTTTCTTTAAGAAATTTCCGAAATGAAACTTGGAGGGATTTTCAAAAAAAAGTGTAGAGTGATTTATGAAGGATTTTTGCTAAAGGAATTCTTCAAAGAATAGCCGAAGGATTCCCGAATGGATTTTTCAAAGGAATTTCTAAAGGTATTCTCGAAGTATTTCCAAAGAATTTTTAAAGGCAAAATATTCGGAAAACTCCTTCATATGTTTTCTAAAGTTTTGCGCAAGATACTTCTGAATGAGTTCCTAAAAAATCCAAAGGAATTTTAAAAAAAATATCCGTAGCATTTTCCGAAGGTTTTTACAGTAAAGCAGTAATAGAACGATAGTGACGCTGTAATCATTGAAATTATTTTGTCAAAATATGCTTCAATAAGCTTAATAGCCTATTCAGATTACGATTCGATCATTTATCGTAATAAATTTCGTGTTAAAGCGGAGAAAGAAAATTGAATGTATCAGGTTCTTGTTTATTATGATATTTATGATCATAAATGGATAGCGTTAGCGTTAGCGTTAGCGTTGTTACGGTATACTTCGTAGATTGGACACTAGTGATACTCATGTTTCTTATGGAATCCTTATCCAGATTGCTATCGGAAATCAAGGTGGGGAGTTACCCTTGATTCCAATCTAAGATAAAAATGGCATAAGCATGAGGATTACTACTCCCGGCCACGCCCATCTTTACCGTAACTAGGGATAGGAAAGGAAATGTTGATGTAGAACTTACTTAACGAGAGGCCCCCGACTTGGCGACGCCCTCATAAGTTCTACGGAGTTGGTGGTTTGGTAGGGTAAGGTAGGTCATGGAGGTTTGCCTCAAGCTGGCAATTCGACCCACAGACTATGTTGTTTAACTGTTTTTATTTAAACTCTTGCCAGCCGGCTGTCGAAAGAGTATGCCAACATCAATTTTATTTACAGTTTATTCTTTAAATAATTTACAGACGATTTCTTAACCTCAATCTATCAACAAATATCCGTTGAACAAATCTAAATTTACCAAATTTGTACTTTCTGCTCAGTGAGCAAAACGATTCTTCTAGGTTCATCGAATACAAAAATCAAACCATGCCTTTTAAAGATAATTATACTAAACATTTTACAAAGTTTTATTTCAAGTATTTTCGCGATTTCTGATATAAAATTCAATAGCAAACAATAAAACAAAATTAAAATATTCTAGCTAAATTTTACTATTTTGGTCGAGCATGGGTCAGCCGCCTGACACCCGCGTTGAAAAATATGTTCCATGCTTGCCCCCCACATAAAATAATAACGTGTGTTAATCACTAATGATACTAAAAGATTTAAATGAAATTAGGCATTGTTCCCGCTTATCATTTTAGCACCGCCAGGGGGAACTTGGCCAGTACCCACTGCACTTTTCTTTCCCTTTCCACAAACAATTACCATCATTTGTGATATTTCAACGGAATTTTATTGGGAATTCTGAAAAGGCAGACAATCAATGCAAATAGATTGCCAGGTAATACGTGCACATCGTAGCACTGGTGATGCATCACAATCGTATATATACAGGAGTATATGCACTATATGATGACATTGACCGGAAGATTAGATAAGCATTTCCCCCCGATATTTATGATCATAAATGGATGTGGTCACAAACTAGAACAAACTAGATATTGGTCACGCGAACAGGTATAAGGGCGTTAGGCATAAAGTATGTTGAGCCTAAAATGCCCCAAAAACAGCCCACGATATAAAGAAGGTATTATGCCTAACGTCATGGACCCAGCAATCAAAGTTTTAGCAAAGAAATTTTCAAATTAAATCCTGGAGGAAGTTCTGAAGCAATTCTTAAAATCCGGAGGATTTTCCGATGGAATCTATGGAGAAATTTTCAAAGGAATACCTGGAGGAATTTCCTATGTGATTCCTGAAGGAATTTTGATTGAATGGCTGAAGCAATTTCTGAGTGAACTTGCGAAGGAATTCTTGTAGGAATTTCTTAAGTAATTTACAACATTTTTTGTGAAGCCACCAAAATATTCTTTAAAATACTATTTTTTGCAATAGGGGGAAAGACGGCTTTGGCAGGTTTTGTTCTATTATTGACAGGGGGGTTTTTGTCGACCAAATTTAATGAAATTTGGCCACAATATTCTTTGATGTGCAAAGAATGTTTAGGCCAAATTTGAGCATAATCAGTCATAAAAAAACCCTGACAATAATAGAACAAAACCTGCCAAAGCCGTCATTCCCCCTATTTACTTTTTTGAATTGATTATTTTGCTGCTAAAATCTGTATATGGCACGTTTGTTTTTGCCTGGAAATTAATGTAAAACACCTGGAAAAATCAGGGAGTTTTGTTTTTACAGATGAGAAGACATCCTGATCATGAATGCCTTCAAAAAAAAAAAATACTAAAAAATATGAATGAATATTTTTAACGTGTTTTGCGCATAAAAAAACGTATTTATTTTTCCATAACATCTGATCCCATAGTCCAATCTTGTAAATTTTCAGTAGGAAACAATGGGTCAGGATTCCTTTTTAAGATCTATATACCATCCTACATCCTTTTGTTCTTACAATTTAAATTGGCTTTCCCGATAAGGCAAACACAAATATAATTATTGTCGGCTTTTTGGCTTGGTCGCAAAAATATTCTGGTATTACGTGAAGCCTTCCAAATGAAGTAATTGCCGACATTCTTTGATTTGCACAGTCGTCTCAAAATCTATTTAGATTACAAGCTTTGACACTTGATAAAAATGTCTTTATGTCAAAGTTCACACATCCTATTTTCATTTAATATAAGACGTTGTTTTAGAAAGAAAGCGTTCTTCTCTTCGAAAACAATCCGTAGTCTATCCAAAGAAATCCTGCGTTTGATTTATTAGGAGATAAACATATTTGTTTCCTTGTAGAATTAACCCACTGAAATTGGTATTGATTGAGCATGAGTGATTTTCCGAATAACTAAAAATTGAAATATTCGCTATTCGGCCGAAAACCGAATATACCACTATTCGGTGCATCTCTTATTATTAATAATAACATCATTGAAGCAGATACAGCTTGTTTATATTACTTTTATGAAATAAAATTCCGTGAAAATGTGGCGCAATTCTTTTTATTGTTTATGTTTTCTATGAGAGCGAGAGAGTTAAATGTTAATGTCGCGTGGTTTCTCCCAAATAATATGAAAATCTAAGTACCGACTGACTTAAACTATTATTATGTTACATTCTTTCGAGTAGCAAGTACTACAAGGGTCAAGGATGTTATCGATCATTTAGTGAATCGCGTTCGATCATTTAGTAGTTTGTGAATGGCTCATTCCAGAGGCCGAATTTTAAAATGTGTTGTAAGGTGGACTTTTGGTGCGAGGGTTTTTCTGCAACTCTGCCTTATGGTTCGTTGTTTGAATTCCACTAGTAACGAAGTTATAGCTCTAGTTAAAGTAACTTAGACTAAAGGATAACAAAATTCCAATCATTTAGTTTAAGTTACTGCAACTAGCGCTATAACTCCGCTTATAGTTGAATTCTAACAGCGAGCCATTAGGCAGAGTTGTAGAAGACCCTTCGCCCTAGAAGTCCACCATACAACACATTTTGGAGTTCAGCTTATGGAATGAGTTATTGACAAACTGCTAAATGATCGAACGCAAATTACTAAATGATCGAAAACATCCTTGGGGTTGATATTTACCACATTTTATTCATACGATCCATTTTCAATAATTGAGCATCTAAGATACGCTTCCAGGTAATTTTCTATAATGGTTTCTGTATTCTTGCAGAATGAACGTTTTATCGTCAATGGATCCCACGACGCCAACAAGCTGCAAGACCTGCTCGATGGATTCATCCGCAAGTTCGTCCTTTGCCCAGAATGCGATAATCCCGAAACGGATTTGATTGTGTCGTCGAAAAAGGGAACAATCTCTCAAGGCTGCAAAGCATGCGGATTCCACGGCCCGTTGGAGGTAAATCACAAGGTCAACACCTTCATTATCAAAAATCCACCGAACGTAAACCCGGCGAGCCAGGGGGCTTCGTTGACCGAGGGAAAACGCAAGGCACGTGCTAAGAAGACCGGCGAAAATGGTGATGATTCAACCGCCGACAGTACTCTAGATGCATCGAACGCAGGCGATGACACCATTGATGGGCAAACTAGGCGCATGAACGGCGGAAATGATGACGATGATGACGTGAACTGGACAGTGGATACTTCAGAGGAAGCTGTTCGCGCTCGTATGCAAGATCTGACAGACGGAGCTAAAAACATGACAGTTTCGGATGATTTTGATAAAACCGAAAAGGAACGCCTGGACATATTCTATAATCTGGTCAAGAAGAAGCGCGACTCTGGCGAACTTGAGAATGTTCAAATTCACAAGGAACTCTTCACGGAAGCTGGCCTCCTGGACATCCAAGCGAAGTCAACACTCGTCCTGGCAGAATTATTGTTTTCAGCGAACATTTTCCAAGAGGTTCGCAAGCATCGGAAGTTGCTACTTCGTTTCACCCATGAAGACTCCAAGGCTCAGAAATACTTAATCGGTGGTCTAGAGCAAATTTTCTCGCTACATACTGATAAACTGATGGACAAAGTGCCCAATGTCTTCAAGCTGTTCTACGACACCGACATTCTTGAAGAGAAAGCCATCCTTGAGTGGTCTCAGAAGGTGAGCAAGAAATATGTATCCAAGGAGGTAGCTGCACAGATTCACGAGAAGGCGCTTCCATTTGTCAAATGGCTCCAGGAGGCAGAGGAAGAAGAATCATCCGATGAAGAAGATGATTCCGATGTCGAAATCGAATATGATGATCGTGCCAAAACCGACTCACTGCGCAAAGAACCTGTCAAGCAAGAGGTCAAGAAAACCAAGGCTATCGAGGAGGAAGAAGATGGTGACGATCTCAACATTGATGATATTTAAAATGTGTGCTGAAATATTCACAAGGATGCGAAATCAAACCAACTGAATTTCCTTTTCAAAATTCACAATCTTTTCCAAAATGCCATTTAAAAAAACAGCTGAAAACATCGTTAAAAAAAACAAAAAACATTTTGTGTAATTTAGTAGCGAGTAAATACAAGCAAAACACAGTAGATTAAACATGATTGTTCAAAGCTCCATAGAATGGGACAATGTTTGTAACTTGATATTAACGAACGTGTCAGCAAAAAACTGCTCGGTCAATTTTGAAAGCAACCCATTTCAATTCGAATATTGTTATTCGCTATTTTTTCAATCAATTAAATAAAATAATTTCTTTTTTCATGTCGCCGAAAATATTGTTTTTGAATACTTACTCTAGCCACGTTTTTCAGCGGGTTTGATTATATTTCCCATATTTTTTACCACAAACTTTGCTCTGGTTTTTTTTGTGTTATATATATGTTCAACTTATTATATTGATGCTTGAAAATATCAATTCCTACGCAGAGATAACAATACAAATAGGGCAGGCATTGGTTTGTTCGAAATGATAACTGAAATAACTATTTAAAGATACGAACAATATTGTAATCAAATTATGTTTATCAGCAACAAATACACAATTTCAAAACATTCATCTTTGTGTGGCACGATTGAAGAAAGAAATTCCATACATATGTACGATGAATATGAGGATAATCGTGCTACAATTCAAAACCACTGTAGCAGCGAACTAAAGAGCAATCTATCGCGAAAGCGTCCAATTCGAGCTGCGTATGATATCACATGGGCTATGAATGTAGGGTCATGTATGTTCCGAAAAAGGTGCGCCATTGGACCTGAAAGAATTATTTGAATAATGAATACGGATGACATAATTTGAAATTGGGATCATTACCTGTTGCATGAACCAATGTATCGCTTGAGATATCTTGTCCTGAATGGAACGGCGTAAACGTAGTAAGTATAAGCGTTTCGTCTACCGCTTCCCTGTAAACAAACGTATAAACAATAACATTTATGTTGAAAACTATGGAAAGACAGTCAATAAATATTCCAACAGTCATGCTTCGGAAACAACCATTCGATGATCCTGGCTAACATCTCCGGAGACTTTTCAGAAGGTGTGCTATTAGTCCTAGCTATCACCATCCTGTAAGCATCCCCCAAGGGGTGTTATTAGTCTCCAGCTCTTTCAAGCAGGCTCTCTTACTACGTTTGACCTTGTAGTTAAGAGCTCTGCTTGCTGTCTTGAACACATGTAGTCTTTCGATCCTGTCCACCTCGGTTCTAGCACGTCGCAAACTTCTTTTAGTTCTAAGACAAGTGCTACGAAAAAAAAGCAATCGTGCTCTTGCTTACTTACTTATGGGTCCTGTACTCGGTGGTGCAAAAGACCGACCTGAAGGATCTCCATCCTGAGTGATGTCCAGCTGTTGCCAGGTTAGATTTCGGTCGACTTCTTTTTTATTTCTATATTGAGGCTTCGCTGCCATGAGCCTCTGGGTCTGCCTCTGCTGCGAAGTCCCGCTGAGTTCCAGTCTAATGCTTGATTTCGTTGCCCCTCCGTAACACGTAGCCAACCCTGTCCCATTTTCGATCCCGAATTTCCGTTGCAGCTGCAATGCAGCTCGTTGTTTGATATCCAGTCGTGCGGCCACCAGGAACGAATTATGTACCGCAGGTGTTAAAATCGGCACAGCTAAGTCGTTTGAATTCACGAATCCATTAGGCGTACCACAAGGCAGCAACCTAGGACCCTTACTGTTTTCCATATTCATGAACGATGATTTGTAGGCTGACGACGTCAAAATCTTCATGATTATTCGCTGTATCCAAGATTGTCTACTACTCCAGAATCTAGTGAAAAAGTTCGAGGAATGGTGTTCTACAAATTTCGTAACACTGAGTGTACATTAGTGTAATGTTATTACCTTCCACCGCAAAAGAACCCTATAAAATATATTCTATATTTTATATTCTATCCGCGATGCATGACACAAGTCTGTACGTGACCTGCGTATAATTCTGTATTCCAGTTTGTCTTTCAGGCATCATTATGTAGATATCGTAGCTAGAGCCAACAGGCAACTTGGTTTTATTTTAAAAATTGCCGACGAGTTTCGTGATCCTCTTTGCCTCAAGGCTCTATAAATGCTCACTTGTGCGTTCAATATTAGAAATCGGCTCGGTAATCTGGTGTCCGTACCATTATTTCTGGATCACTAGGTTAGAGGTTGTTCAAAAGAGATTCGTCCGGTACGCCTTACGTAATCTTCCATGGAACAATCCACCAAACCTTCCTCCCTCTGAAGAACGCTTTCAGCTACTCGGTTTAGAAACCCTCGAACAAAGGCTCAGGCGGGTTTCGTCGCAAAAATTTTAAACGACGAGACCGACTGCCCTGAAATCCTGAATCAACTGAACTTCTACGTCCCGAAGTGGACACTCCGCTCAAGGAACATATTCCAGCTAGAAGGTCGATAATACAATTACGGAATGCACGACCCCACACGGTTTATTTTAGCACGATTTCAACGGCATCTCGGCCATGTTCCGGAATAGAATTAGAAGAGAGTTATTAATCCAATTTCGTAACAATCATCGTCCGTAATATTTTTTTATTGTTAGTAGAGTAATAACTGTTTTAGAATGCTATATTGTTTGTATCTTTGTTAAATTCGTTGGGTGACTGGGTTTGATTCCCGGTTTGGTCTAGGAAATTTTTGGGTTGGCATAGCGGCCCACGGTTTGGTTCACGGTCAATAGCACCTACCAGAATCTCGTTGATAACGATGAGGAACAGTAGTGGTGATAGAATACATCCTTGCATCACACCAGCTACGACTCGGATAGTTTCAGATAAGACTCCATTGTGCTTGTGCAGCACTCTACACGAGAAGGCCTCGTACTGTGCCTCGCTGAGGGACCTCCTTGCGTCTAAGGGCGCCCCAAATGTTCTCGTGATTGAAACGGTCGAAAGCTTTTTCGTAGTCAATAAATACTAAGTGCAGGAACTCTTGGAATTCGTTTTCCTGCTCCAGAATGATACGGAGCGTGACAATATGGTCCACACAGGATCTTTCGGCATGTAATCCGGCCTGCTTCCGCCGGAGAGTCGCATAAACCGGTTGGCTTAGTCCTCCTTGGCATCGTTACGTCACAAGCTTGTGTTAGGACGGAGGGATAACTCGTCGCCGCTCAGGCTAAGAATCCGATTTTTACTGACTGTCTTGATAATATTCAACCGATAACTCGCCGATGGTGTGTTTCCTTGCATCAATTATACCGATGTTCGAATCCGGTAACATTCATAGCGTAGAAAACTATGGACCCATCTCGATCCTGAACTGTTCGCCCAAAATACTCGAAAGTCTGCTGCATGATAAGGTTTATGCAGTCGTTAAATTTCTTAGATTTCTCAATCCAGCTGCGGTTTCTACCCAGTTTGGGCTTATTCTACGAGTGGAGTAACGTGAGATTGCTCGAATGACTTGAGAAGAGTCGTATAGCCCCATTTGAATAACATGGTCACCTCACGTGAGAATTGCTAAAATCGACCCACCTCACGTCACTCGACTCGTAGAATAAGCCCAACTATCTGAAGACTTTCGGGATCCTCTCTGCCTGAAATTCCTGTACTGCTCTCTAGTTCGTTCTACCACTGAAGCCGCCGATAACGCAATCCCAAATTTCTGTGGACCCGGGTGTCGTGATCTGACCATTCTCCGTACATGCTAAACGTACAATCGTCTCCGGCTCGATGAACGGGGCAGTACCCGATCATCTCACTCGAAGCGGAGCTGGTCCTCCAGTCGGCTCCCACGCTCCGTAGAGTAGAGCGGAGCTGTCGCAGTTCTCTCAGCATCCGTCGGAAAAGTAACAAGACTAGTTTAAATTCATTTATGTTCCATTTTTGCTTTTTTTATACATTGGTTTTTTAAGGTAAAGTATTTGGCCACAAGGCCCTTCATCTTAGGTTATAAGTATTTCTTTTGTTTTTTTATGTTATTTTTATAATGTAATTTCAATTCTATTACACACATGTTAACCTGTTATTTGTTTGTGAAATTTGATTTTCACAGTACAGTTTACAGTTCCCACAGTACAGTTTAGGGGATTTAGAGTGGGGGAAAATAATGACCTGGGTCTTCGCCGCGTTGATACAGATTTTCCAGCTGGTGAGGTACTCTGTCACGGCATCCAGGCATCGTTTGAGTTTTGCTACTAGCGTACTAGCGCTCTGATCACTCCACTTCGGTAGATGGAGGTGTCATCTGCTAACAGAGACAGAATGCCGCCTGCTGGATATTCTGACATGGTGAACGGAGGTGAACAGATTGAAAGGGGCCGTAACAGAGGCAGGAGCCCGAGGATGCTGCCCTGGGGGATGCCTGCGACGTGCAGACGATGTTGGGCGCATTGGAGCTCGTTCCGCTGATTGAGACCCGGAATGTCCTTGCCGACAAGTAATTATTGATGATTTTCACCAGGTAGCTAGGAAGATTGTAGCGTTGTAGTTTGTACACCAGGCCATCATGCCATACATTATCGAACGCCTTCTCAACATCTAGTAAGGTCATGGCGGATGTTTTTGAGACAAACTTGTTCCGTCTGAGGACGTTGGTAACTCGAGTCAGTTGGTGTACGGTTGACCGACCGCGTCGAAAACCAAACTGTTCCTCGAGCAAGATGTTGAGATTTTCGGCAGACTCAAGTAACCGGTGATGAATAGCTTTTTCGAATAGCTTGGATAACCCTGAGAGAAGGCTGATGGGACGATAACTTTTGGGGGAGGAAGGATCCTTCCCAGGCTTACGGATGGGGATGACTTTCGCTGACTTCCAGGACGATGGAAAGTAGCTGAGCCGGAGACACTGATTAAAGATCAGCGAAAGGTGCTCAAAGAACGGAGCACTCATGTGTTTGAGCTCGAGATTCAGAATGTTATCGAAACCTGGGGCCTTCATGTTCTTCGATGATTTGATATAGGCCGTCAATTCGCCAGCTGAGAAGTCCGAGAAGTCGTTGGGAGTCAGATGAATGTTGCCCAAGATTGTGTTAGCTGACGAAATGACGACCTATTTCAGCGATCTTCTCTGTAGGTGTTATCAAGCCATCCTTAGAGCCATTATTGTCTACTGGGATTAAATGTGGAATGGACTGAGAGAGTGCGAGAAACCGTTATTTTTGAGGTCCACCATTCTGTACTTGATAATTTTTGTGATTTGATTGCAGCTCGGGTAGTCCAGTACGCTGAAACGGCCTGCGAGTGACATTCCGCATCAATCAATCAAATATTTGGTGAGTGTGTCGATGGTTAGGGTGTGGCATACCTGCCGAGCCGTCGGTACATGTTGGCCACCGAGATCGCCTCCTCGATGGAACGCAGCCGCCGATCAATTGTTTCAGGCGTTACCGGCCGCGCCTCGTAGTCGACGTTGGCGTCTACGCACCTTTGGAACCGGCCCCAGTCGACTCGATGATATTTTCGCCGGGACAGCTGATGCCGATTAACCAAGGAGCCCACTTCCGCAACCACTGGATAGCGATCCGAGCTGAGGTCCTGGTTGCAGAATGTGGTAGTTCATGTTGGTGATGTACAAGTCTTTTGTCGAATGGACGCCGGACCGACTAAGCCGAGTGGACAGGGTTTGCAGAAATCGCTCTCGAAAGATAACGAACAACGATAAAAGAGAGGCAAAAACCTCTTTGAATCATAACAAGCCATGAAAACAAAACTATCGCACTTGTATACAAGTTAGAAAAAAATGATTCAGATCAAGGGCCTCATACGCCTGTCACTGGCGAACAAAGCTCGTGTACTCTGCATCGAAGCTTAGAACCAGTGTTAGGGCGCATTCGTTAATGCGAACATTCTTATAATCAGTTAGTTACTGCAAATAAATTCTTCTTCGAGTCCCTATAAACAAGCAGGTATCTTAAGCATGCCACATCGTTATATTGCTGCATGATTGAGTGTTTAATTTTGATAAAATATCGAAAACAAAAGTGTGCATAAAAATTGCCTCGCCATAACAAAAAGATGGAAGGGAAATTAATTAGGGAAACACTGTTGTTTATATTTTAGAACCAAATCCAGATGTCGCACATGTCGGGGTAGGGATTCAGTGCTCCGCCTTCTCCCCATTGATTCAGATAGGCGGCCCCACCGAGGGTGTTTAATAAAACGCTTTTTTCTCGCTCATTTCATGTTGGGGATCATATTTTTTTTTTGCACAGCTGTGTAAAACAAGTTGGAATGTATCATCAGAACTGGTGCCACCCGCAATTGGGGCTTATTGAAAGAAATTTATCAAACGTCTCTCACGGTATGCTACCTATCGAGAGTGTATACAGACATGATAAGTGAGGGATTTGCTCATTCTCCTTTGGATTCAAACCCTACGAGTGGATGAATCCGGGCTCATGATCGTGTAGTTGCCTTCCTCTATATCGTTGCTCCAGATGGTGCCGTTTCTATTACTGCGACTGTTGCCCCATGCTTGATGTTTGGCATTCAGGTCGCCGGCAATGATATACTTACTTTGTCTTCGCGTTAGCTTTACGATGTCCCTCCGAAGGGCGCCAGATGAACCATCACCGGCTTTAGCTTGAATTGAGCAGGACGCCACGATGAGCGTGATTGTGTCGACGGAAGTGGTCACTTCGACACCGATGGCCTCGTGATGCTCAGCTGGAAGCTTGGCAGCAGGTGACAGTTGATGTCGTAGCGAAGAGCGATGGCCACATCACCTCCCCTGGTCGACGCTGTCAAGTCGCGCGATACGAAAGACCGGGATGTGGACGCTCACCTCCAGTTTTAGGTGCGTTTTAGGTGCCACGTCGATCTCCTTCTCCTCGAAGAAATCAGCCAGTTCGATGTTTTTGCTCTTGAGCGAGCAAGCGTTCCAGTTGACCAGGCCTACTCTAGTAGCCATTTTCAATTATGATCATGAAGACCTGGCCGAAACGGCTTTTATATCCACGCAGCCGAGTGGCGAGCTGCGTGAATATCGGCATCAGTATTTTTTTAACCACTGCGTCCATTGAGTTGAACTTTTGTGATTTACCATCAGGTTCGGCATCAGTTGCTCCGGGGTGTAGAGCGGAGCAGTTTCTTCCGGTGGAACATTGCCGTTCTCCGGCTGCCGACGGAATCCAGGAGGAGGGAGCGGGGGCCATTCGCTGGAGGATGGTGCCGATGGTGCTGGAACTTGAACCAACGCAGCTTCCGCTGACAGTTGCATGTGCGGTTGTAACAGTGGGAGGATTTTAATCGCACGACGGGGAGCCGGGATGGCTGGAAAGTTCACCTCGTTGTTAGCAGGAAGTTCCTGGCGAAAGCCTTCTTTCGGATTTAAAAAAAAAACCGCTTTGGATAGTCCTTGGTTGTGGCCCGCAGTTGGCGTACTTGGGATCAGCCACCTCCATCCTGTCGCACTCTTCGGTCGGATGGGGTTCACCACACTTGTTGCAGCGCGGCTTCATACGGCAGTTCCTAATGCCGTGTGCCCGAAGTTGAAGCAGTTGGTGCACTGCGTGACGTCGCGGTGCACTGGCCGATATCGCTCCCAGTCAGCGACGGTGTAATTTATAACGCCAACCAGCTTCAGGTCCTTCCACGTGGTGGAACCGTGCTCCAGGTGGACCAGATAAAGCTGGTCGCGATATCTCCTCGTCTTGTCGTGACGAGCGATCTTGTGCACAGCCACTAGCTTCAGGCTGCAGATCTCTAGTTCCGCAATGAGATCTTCTTCCTCCATGTCGTGGAGTCCTCAAAGCAGAACCTTGAGCGGCTTCGACGGATTGATGATGCTTCTTGCTTGCTTCTTCTTACGTATTTTCGTCGGATTGCCGGTATCGTCAATTGGCAACAACGAATATTTGTTGCTCAGCAGAAGCTGCTTGGAGGGATTCCCAAGAAACAATTGTTGTTTGAAGAAATGTCTCTTACAGCTACGCTATTCAGCTGTATGTTTAATTATGAGTGATTTATTGCATTTGATACTACTATACCAACCTTGTTCGCCCAAAAATGGAGAATCTATTCAACAACAGTAGTTCTATAAGCATGTTGAAATAAATGTTTAAGCTATCACCTTGCCTCGATTGTTCAATTGCAAAAACAATAAAAGAGCTACAACAACATTAATTCAACGCTTGTTACTACAAAGCTTATTACCCGAACTAATAAAGCGTTTGTTCAATGTTTTACAAATAAGGCTGTTTGATATACTTTTGTTTGTGTAATATAGAAAAGATTGGAGGAAACTATTATTCAACATTAGTTTGAGAAATAACGTTGGTTTTGGTGGCTATAATACATCTCAATTGTTGTAAGGAATATCTCAAATAAAGCTTATTACAAGTTGCCACAACAAGCATTTTTTTTATAAAAATGTTAAAAGAGAACTAATTCTTACGGATAATTTTTATCTTGATATTATTTTATGGCTTTCATGAACTTTCGATTTTTCAACTAATTAATTTATAGAACTGTGACTTGTTTTTTTTTATATCAACTAGCCATTACTACAGTTATCGCAATCTCGAACGATGCGAGGCTCGAACCCAGGACCCGTCGATTGACATCCGCCTGCTCTAACGCTGCTCCATGCAAGGTCATATAAATCGACCATGTTAAATGTAGTTATAAATTATTTAATACCAAATTGAACAATTTATTGCACAAACATTGCATAAACAACATTTGAACATGTTTATTAAATAGAATGTACATGACAACAATATTGTTGAAAACGTTTGCACAGCAACGTTTATACAAATTCAGATAAGCATCGAATGTAGTGTCCCCGATTGCAGTTTAAGAATCGTTGAATAATGAATTCTGAAACAACCTGCTTCCAATAAATAGTCAATCCGTGCGCGCATCTGTTGCCCATCACTGTCAAAACAGCAACAACAAACAGTGCGGTGCAGTAATCAAAACAAATGAGCAAAAGTTTTAGAAGTTAATTTATTGAAGTTTTCTTTCTTGTTGTGGAGACAATCGAGGCCGGCAGTCTTTTGAGGTAATTGCAAAATTCAATTGCACAGGGCCTTCTTCTTTTCCTTCAATGGCTCTACATTCCAACTGGAACTTGGCCTGCTTTTCAACTATTCTTGGTTCAAAGGTTGGTTCAAAGGCTTACAATCTAATACAAGACACATTGCTTCATTGAATTGTACAACTTCGGCAGCGCTGTTGAATAACAAATTCTAACAAATGTTATTAAGCATCACATAAACATGTTATTCAATATCAACTTGATTACACAAAATAGGATTTATTTTGGTGGAATAAAGTATATTTACAGTGAATAATACGACTGTACTTCTCCCTGCCAGGGAAATTTTAGGGCTACATTTGTTAAACTTTTATTCGATGTTTTATTCAAATAACAACAAAACAGGGAACTAATGCAGTGATTTCAATCTGTATAACATTTATTAAACAACTTCTTAAATATTCTTTATTGTTCAACTACCATCGCTTCTATACAACAATTGTTCAACAAGCTTGTTGATTTATGCCTATGAATTGTTTCTTGGGTCGCCCGCACCTCCATAAGCAGTGCACTAAGGCACTATGCTTACGGGTACAACAAACCTCTTGGCAGATGCTGCAGATTGTTTAATGATGTATGTTATATGTTTAATTTTAATGTCAATGAACTCGTCTTAAACAATAGGATTAAGATACTGTATGGTTTTGAACCAAAGATGAACAAATAAATGCAAATAAACAGAAATAAAATGTAATTGAAAGGTGGACGCAGCACTTCAAATAACACTCCAATAGCGTTGAGTGTACAACTAGTGAGAGTCAAAAAAGCGGAGAAGATGACTATGTCAGTTCATTGGACAATGCAAGTCAACCAGTCCCTACCTTGGCCTTGAGAAGATTTCAGGCGAACACTCAAGTCCGTCAGAATCTAACAGAGGACTAAAAATGATACATGTTGTTCAATATTTCGCTAGTAGATGTCATGCGGAGAGCTGGGTGCAGTAACCGGGGTACTTTTTTTTAATATGCAGTTAGTTTCGGTCGAACATTGTAAAAGGTGACAGATCAGTACACCTGCCTCAAACATAAAACTAAAACAGTTGGACTCTAGTAGTGAATGCTTCAAAAACAAAGCACATGCTAGCATTTGTCTACAGTGGATCTTTACTAACGGATCAAACGGGCTTGGTAGTCATATGGCTACTGCTTCTGCCTCATATGCAGGAGGTCGTGGGTGCAATCCCAGGTCCGTTCCATTCTCCTACTTTGTATCTTTCTCTATATTTCTCATGTTCTAGCAATCGCTAGAACTGGGAATGGACTTCCATGCTATTCTATACATTCAAGTTGACTATTCTAGCAGTAACAGCTAGACTTGGAAATGAACTGAAAAAAGCTCCTTTCCTACATCGAAATAGAAATTCCTTCAATTGCTTCCTCCTATCTATCACATTGGCAGCTCGTTAACCAAGACGGATCTTTGCCTCTCGAACCTAATCCAAAACTTCCAACAGATTCCGCATGAACTCGTGACAAGTGCAGAGGTATATTCGGCTTGCAGTGGGCGAGTGATTGCATCAACATTTCCTCCCCCTTCCCTACATTGACTTGCATTCTGACGTGGCAGGCACCAGTATGACCTTACAAATGAGATCACCAGTACTTGTACATTGAAGATGTGTGCTAGTCCCAAGCAAACATCTGTTGATTCCCTGTGCAAGAACAGCTGATCTGGTCATAATGGAGTAGCAACTACGAGCAGTCAATCAAGCTTAAGTGGATCTTTACTAACGGATGATAATAACGTTAGTCGTGAAATACGAAGGCCCATCATCTTCGGTAGTCGGACCTACTACGAACTCCCAATGAAACTACGGTCAAGGAATATGTACACCAAAACCATCATGTATAAAACGCTCTTAAGATCGGAAGTGCTCTACGGACATACACCATGCTCGAGGAGGATTTGCAAGTATTCGGGACAAAATCAACGTAAAACCCAGTATTCAGAAGATGTTGAAAGCAGGGAGGATATGATGTGCAGGCATCCCTAGCAAAGTTTGAAATTATACTGAAAACAAATTTTGCTATCAATGAAATCAACATGATTATTAAATTCGATATCATACGGTTTTTAATTTGATATCAAAATGGGTATTCAACTAGATTATTTTTATGACCATTCATAACAACAACAGCATATTTTTTTTCAGGATTGCTTGTAATTTTCGTAAAACACATTTTAGATAATAGACAGCATAATTTGATGTAAAGCTGCTATCATTATAGTAACTGAGGAATGCATATTGAAAACATGTTGCGATGTCAATTTGTATTAACTAACCATTGACATCAAATTTTGTTTTCAATAAAATCTCAACAGCAGAGTTTAATATCAATTTGCTCTTATTTTGTTTACCGGCTTAACCGGATGCCGGACAGCAATCCTGCAAAGATGGTGTTCACTTCAAATTCGGTTGGAACAAGAAGGCGTGGAGCGCAGCGAGCAAGGTGACGGATCAGGTACAAAACGACTTGGTTACCGAGAACGTGGTCACGGTATTGCGGCGACAAATCGTTGATTCAGTGTTATCTGGTTAGATTTAGATGTTAAATGAATAAAAGATGCTAAATGAATAAAATTAATTACATACAATAAGAAGCACAATGTAGTGAAGTACATCCACGTAATAAGTTGCTTTTCTGAGAAATATTCTTAAAACAGTAATGTTACTATGTACTGATAACTGATAAAATACAGATATGTGCACTTACCCAAGAAAATGAATCGCAACTTTAACAGCCTCATCTAGCTGAAGAATATCCACGCCATCTGAAGTACCCTTCTCAGTTGATCTACAAATAACTACCAGAAGGAATCCATCCGAATCACTGGTGAGAATTTGCAATGATGTTGATAGCATGGTCTGCAGTGCAACGCTACCACGTAGGCTTTCCGCAAGTAAAGCTCGAAAATATTCCGGAGGCTCATTACTTTTTGAAGAGAAATCTGCTGCTTCTTCAGCGATGAAATAATTACTTTTTCTCCATGTCTCCTTTAGTGTGTGATCTGAACCACATGTTTCTCCAAAAGAGTTCCATCCCATCAGCACGTTTATCTCTTTCCCAAGGGATCCCAATCTCAACTGCGTCTCAGCATCCATACACCCGGGATTTTCGGTCTGATCTGGAAGCATTGTTGGACAAGCCCAGCTGTCGTTGGCAATGTGAGCGTACAGAGCAATCGGCATTCCTCTACGATAGTCACCGTTGGTTACAATTCCTGTTTTCAAATCAGACTGCTGGGCCCAAGAAATAAGTGATTCAACATGAGTGTGTTCATCATTTACACCAGGACAGTCATTTGTTTGTACGGATGCGTCCACCCCAGCAGTGCCACTATGGGCTCCAACTCCACCAAACATTGCTGTACCATCTGCTAATGTGTTGTTCCACCGCACAACACCCACATAGGGAAAGTGCTCCCATGAGAACGCTCGGTCAACTCCATACCTGCGAACACGTGCGGAATTTATGACATCCGGGTTGAAACCATCAGCAACAAATACGATAACATTCTGAGCTTTTTTCGTATTTATTGGAGCATTGAAAGCACGCTGTAGATCCTGCAGAGCTTTATCGAACCAGAAATCTTGTTCTAAGTGATAAAATGTAAAGAAAAATGATGTTTTATTAATTATTACCATTTCAAAAACATTAACAAAATGACAAATGCATCATCACCGCTAAGGCGATTGGCGATTAAAGGTTGCATGAAGAAGAAGAAGTCGAAGGATGATATTGCACGGGGAAGCATACGGAAATTTTTTTAAAACTCTTCTCAAAAATTCTAGAAGCGATTTAATTAAAAACGGAAAGCAGTACGTAGTTGGACTTTTCTTATACTGTATATTAAGTATGATATCATAAAATAAAATTTGAAATAGAAAAATTGCGTTTATTATGCAGTAGAAGGATAGTCCAACCTATAGATAGTAGAATCTATAGATGAGCGAAAGCATGGCTGAGTCGATTTTTTTGCTCGTGCACACGCGCCTATGACGTCACAGCCCTTAACGTTTCCATTGAAATCATGACGTCATGCTCGTTTGGAGACGCGTTTGACAATTCGTTTGGAGACAGAGGATTTATCTTCGCTCATCTATATATTCCACTATCTATAGTCCAACCTCGTACTGCTAACCGTTTTTAATTAAATTGTTCCTAGAATTTTTGAGAGAAGTTTTAAAAAACTTCCCGTTTGCTTCCCCATGCAATATTTTTCAAATATCATCCTTCGACTTCTTCTTCATACAACCTTTAATCGTCAATTAATCCAGGTTAATATGTTTTTGCTTAATTCAACAACTTTCCCACGACTGTTTTTAAAGATTTCAATAGAAAGGAATCACCTATGAGTAATGTGACCAGACGCGTTTCGCGGGACGCTGCATTTTTCAACTTAGTTTCACAAATTTATTACAATTCATACAGCCTTACAAACATGTTTGGCCCAAAATTTATGCAAAATGCACTTTTAGAGGATCCATTTTCAAGCCAATCCAGATAGGGGCAGTAGGGGCAATATGAACATACGGGGCAATATGAGCCACCCTCATTTTGAGCTTATTGACAAGTTTTATCATGTAAAAGTTATATGATCTTTAAGAGGATGCTCCACATATGCATCAACGTGAAAACCGCATTAAAATTCAATTCAAACATGAAAATATACTTGAAAATGTAAATTTTCACTGCATAGGCAAAATTATTATAAGATTTCAAGTTTATAAATAAGATTTTGACATAAAACTGATTAAAATACAGGTCAAAAATACACCACAATCAAAAGATTTATTAAAATTGAATATTGTGCACACATGTTTATATTGATACAAATCTGAATTTATCATAAAACTTTTTTTTTTCCAAAACCAGTCTCTATAGGGCAATATGGGTATACCTGCATAGAACAAGATATCTGGCCTTAAAATGCGAATAAGTTCAAATTTCAGTATTCAAATACAAGAATATTATCATATATGTAAGATTCATTACGGAAAAATTACAACAGCGCATTACTGCGATAGAAACAGAAAAAATGATCATTGACCAATTGAAATGTGACTGTTCAAAAGGTGAAGAGTGGCAAATCAGTTTAATCCGCTGTTGTGCAGTTTTTTCATTTTATTTGGTATGGAATACTCACAACTGTTGTAGGAATATCATATTCTTCTATATTACGATACTTTTTTCGCCTAAATAAAGGTTTTGGAAGGGTGGCCCATACTGCCCCAAATGGTGGCTCATATTGCCCCGTATAGTCGGGAACACACATTGAAATCAATACATTTTCAAAAGTGCATTGCAACAATTTCCAAACGCAGTTTTCGTCATTCATCGACGAAATATGAAAGGTAACATTCTCTAGTATCAGTCAACTACATTTGAACGATGCTTTTTTGAGCTTTTCAGCGCTTTTCGGAACGATTTCCTTAGGTGGCCCATACTGCCCCGATCACCCCTAGGCGTCCCACGTTTTGAAGGACGCTTGCTGGTCACATTACCTATGAGAAAAAAGCTAGAACAAAAGTTATTCGGCATAGCTAAAATTAGTAAAACACGAAAAAAAGGTTTTGATTGTAAATCAATAGTTACTTGATTGTTTTCAATAGTGTCACTTTTTTACACAAAATTGATTATATTAGCAGTCTAATTAAACCGTAAAGATGTGTCAAATACTGCTTTTTGTTAAAACAATTCAATGAATGGAAGGTCCAAAATTTGATGGAACTCTACAGCTACCATGGGAAAAAAGTGTTAATAATAATATTATTATTTTTGAATCTCCCACTGATTTTGACTATTTTTTACATTGTTCTATTGTTTTCGGTTGGTGCAAAAGCAAACCCAAAGCACCATAAAGGCACAGAGAAACAGACGTCTCACTCAACACATGTTCCATCGTTCACTTTTTTAACGGTTTTTTTAATTCTTTGTAGGTGGTCAATCGGCCACCGATGGCGCTTCCATCGATTTTGCTTGTGTTTGACGTTTGCGCACTACCACCATCTGGTTGCCGCTTGGCCACACACCGTGGTTTTAGCATTGGGCGAAAATGTTTTTGTGACGATGATTTTGATTGCATTTTGTTCTAAGTGAGAAGTCTGTTTCTCTGTGCTAAAGGTTTACCAGAGATCCGCTTCATTTTTAGAAAAAGAGCAAACGTATGAACTGCAATCAAATATCTGAGAAGTTAACCCAGGCAATGTATGGTTGGCCAGTCGTAGTAATTCATACCCGACCCTTCAGGTCAGTCCTGATCACTCGGTTATCAATTAACCAATATCTCGTCAGAAGAAAAAAAATGTTCAAAGCCTTTAACATTAAAAAAAATTCGGCTGCGCCACTGAATACAACTTATTGTAAATACATAGTCCTTCATTACTCGAAATTTAAGGGACTAACTAGTAAGGCCTTACAATAATCTGCAAACTCTTTGAGCATTATATTCATTTATTTAGTATTATGTTCAGTGGAACGCTGAATCTGCCTATAAGGTGAGTTAGTTCTGTCGGATCAAGAACGAGGCACAAAAACGAGCAAACTTCTAAAGTGAAAATCTCACCAAACCATTGAACATTTCGGAAAACTACCGCAATTTATCTGATAAAAATAAAATAAATACTCACTGACCCATATTCATTCCGAAAATTGACGGCGCAGAGCCGAATATGAATGTGTTTAGATGTGAAGCGACAAAGAAGGTCGATGGGCTTCATAAAAAATAATCGAATATTTAAAGCTCTGCTACGTAAGGTTAGCAAATCGTCCTCCACTTGATCGATCCACCTTGCTTGCTGTACACCTCGCATTCTTGTTCCCGTCGGATCGTTGTCGAAAATCATTTCCACCGGATTACTGTTCGACATTCTGGCTACGTGCCAGGCCCAGCGCAGTCTTCCGATTTTCTCGGTGTGAACGATGAATGGTTCTCTCAACAGCTAATGCAACTCATGGTTCATTCGCCTCCTACACGTACCGCCCGCCATCTACACCTACCATGGATGCTATGTAGAACTTTCCTTTCGAAAACTCCAAGTGTGCGTTGGTCCTCCACGAGCATTGTCCAGGTCTCGTTTCCGTAGAGAACTTCCGGTCTAATAAGCGTTTTGTAGATAGTCAGTTTGGTTATTCGATTGGAACGTTTTGTGGAGTTCAAAGTACGTACGATTTCCTCCCACGATACATCTCCGAATTTCTCTGCTGGTATCGTTATCAGAGGTCACCAGTGAGCCCAAGTACACAAATTCTTCAACCACCTCGATTTCGTCACCACCGATACAAGCTCGTGATGGGAGACTTACATTGTCCTCTCTTGAGCCTCTTCTTATCATGTAATTCGTCTTCAACGTGTTGATGACTAGTCCAATCCGTTTAAATTTTCTTTTCAGTCTGATGTAGGCTTCCTCCATCTTCCGTGAAAATCGTATCATTCGGGTCAATTCCAGCCCTTCGTATTACTTCCTCCGAAGTGTTGTTGAGTAGCAGGCACAAAAGACCCCTTTGCGCGTTTCGAAGGGACTCGAGAATGCCCTTGAAACTCGTACTACGCACATCACCTGAAGCATCGTCGCCTGGATCAACCGTATAAGTTTATCCGGAAATCCGTGTTCGTGCATTATCTGCCATAGCTGGTACTGGTCGATTGTATCATATGCGGCTTTGAATTCGATGAATAGGTTATGTGTGGGCACATTATATTCGTAGCATTTTTGCAATACCTAACGTACTAGGCCGAGATTGGCGTTGTGCGGTCTACGATTTACCCTCTAGGACTACGATGTCCACGCTGTTCACCGGATTCGATGATACGGATGTGGCGCGCCGGAAAACTTCGGGTGGTCTAGGAACAACCCTCTAGATCCACGCCTCTTTGAAATCGACTTCGGGGACCATCTCCTTGTCAGCAAAATGACCCTTTTGGTTCTCACGAAAAAAAAAACACCGAAGCTGAACTTTCGACCATCCACTATCACGGACGAGGCTCGAATCCCCTTCCAACTTCAAATTCTCCTCTCCGTCCCTCTTTCTCCTCTGTTCTCCTCTTCGTTTTTCGCTTTCGCCTCCGGACATGGTGTTACGGCACTTTATTCGCCCCAGCGCAATTGAGCCAAAGTGGCGTTAGTAATAACACTCTGAGTAAAATAGGCATTTCAATCCAAAATTGCAGGCCTATTTTATTCTTAGAAAGCACTGCATGTGAAGTCTCACAATGAAGTTTGTTTCAATTAATAGTTTAGTTTTTAATCTATCATTGCGTGAAAGTGTGTCGAGAATTGTTATCGTATATTCGGTAACAATTAACAACTTAAAGCAATGACAACAAATAACAGCAACTTTTCTCATATTGTAAATAATAATCATGGCATACCAACATAAATACACAAAATCATTACAACAAAACATGTTCGGAGTGAGACGCAGGTAGCCCGGTACGGACCTGAATTATATATTCGGACCAGTTCAGTTAGGAAACGTTCATAATTTGCGTCTTGCTATTAGATTTGGGGTCTCACTGGCTCGTTATCTTAAATCGCGTTGGAAGGAATCCGAAACTAAACGTGGCCTGTCCTGATCAATATTTGCAGGTAACGGGTGAAGGCGTAACGAGAGAGTAGCATCTCTCCCCTAGCAGCACAATCCAGCCCGATTTGGTTGCAGCAACTCAAATAAGACTAAATTCAATTGCATATGGGTCACAGACACTTTTGTGCAACATGTTTTGCTGCTCGGGTCATACAATAGTCTAGGCTTGTATCACCTACGAATTTGAGCGAATTACCTAATTGCTGATGCTTATGTTAATGCTATTAGATTTGGGATTGAACTGTTATGATTAAATAAAGATTCTATGACTAGTCAACTAGGTAAACCCCGGTAAGCACATCGTTGCCAAAAGAAACATACAAATCAAAGTATTATGAAAATAAAATGCACGTTGTTCGAACGCACCCGGAAGTAGATCATATTTTTATCAATGAAGAAGCACGTGAACACGTTGGTATGGCCAAGGCACGTGTGAAAAGTTCTCACGCTCTCTGTTACAACTTATATTGGTCACAAGGGCAAAAGGGGAGTTCATCATTAATATCCAGATATATAGAAGCGTATGCATGCATACGACATATTCGTTGTAAAGCATCCAAACCTCATTAAATTATACTAACGTATTTACCTGGTGACAAATCCTTTTTAAGCGTGTTTACAGTGAGGGTTACGTCTCCGTCGTTTTCGTAGCATACGATGAAAACAATGCACATGACTACTATGGAAATTATTCCGAGAATGATAATACCAGCACACACTTTTGTACAAACCAAACGCAAGATCCGTTTGGCTTTTCCATTTGGAACCTGCGACAGATCGTACGCACTCGTTTCGTTGTAACTTTGTCGATTGATTGAATCCAGATTAATCACCTCTGAGCTCATGCTGTGACAGATTGATAGTTCACTTTCACACCAGCAAGTGATGAATGATCACTGAGACTATCCCAGCAATTATTCGAGATATGAAGTAATCTCGTTGCAGTTGGCAAGATAGAGATACTGATATGGGGAATTAGTTTATAATGCATGGGGAATACCTTGTACTGGCAAGTACAGCTAAAACATGATTGTGTGAGAACTTAAACTCAAAGCTAACTTTAGTTTCGTATATTTTTATAGAAGTAATGTTAATTGACTGTTTAATAGACATTGTTACCTGAATATAAAGCTGACCATTGCGTTTTATTTCTTCTGAGTTATTGTTAATACCCCACGAATGAAACTGCGATGTGGAAAATAAGTACCTGTAGCAATCTATTCCACATTCGTTTATCTTATAAAGCTATACTGGCGCACAGACTTGTTAAGCCCAAAAACTTTATTGAGCCTATCAGGGAAAAGATTAAAGAAAAAATCGAAACATTCGCCGTGAAGGCAAGTGAGGTGACGTCAAATGTAGACATATTTCCTGTGCGGGGTTGTGGGCTCGTTCTGACAATGGGTCACTCATTTTATAGAAAGTTTCGAACAATAAAAACCAGTCACTAAATTGAACTTCTTTAAAGAAAATGGCAAATTACCAATAACATTGTGAAGGATGATTTAACCGTTAAATGATCAGTTCAATCAAAGTTAATTGCCTATATTCCGGGGATTAAACCACCCGACTTGGACATTAATTTACAATGTTATGAAAACTCATATTGGAAATCTCGAGCTCATTCAGTAGCCGCTAGGTTGCGAAGACCGACGGAGGTCCATCGTAGCTTAGTTGGTTAACCTTCCTAGTGCATTGGGGTCTATTTTGGCCCAGAGATGATTTAAAAACGTTGTAGCTTTGTAATCAAATGAGATAGGGCGTTGAAATTTTCTGACTTTTCCTAACTTTTGGAAATGAAAATTTTGGGGTGATAACCAGCTATCAGCGACCTCTAGGAACGCCACAACAAAAAAAGTGACACATTGTGCATTAGCGGGTCAAAAATGACCCAAATTGGATTCGCTCCCAAAAGTTCATTTTCGAACCGATTCTCAATCTTTTGGAACCAAATTGAAGGTATGGAATCCACGGATGTCGTTACGGACAGATTTTTGCACTTTGGCCTTTCTGGCTCCCAGGAATCGATGTTGAAGGAACATAGATTCTTAGGTCAATTTTTGGCGTGATTTCTTGCCTCTCGAAGGGTGATTTTGGAAATGTTCATTAATTTGCGTAGCAATAATCCTATTAGAATGTAGCCATTGTCCATTTCCATGGATCAACACAATTCCTGGTTATTTCACGGTCCGGTGTCCCTCCGGAAGATCCGGAACATCCGTAGAAGTGGTCAATTCATTGAACTCATCCTAGAAGAGCGCGGTTTTTTCCAAAGCTTTTAATTATCGAACGCTGAGTAACAAATGATTGTGGTGACCCATTGTGATAGACCTGAGTGGCCACCGGAGTTCCTTTAGAAGATCCGGAACATCCGTAAAAATGGTCAATTCATGGAACTCATCTTAGAAGTGCGCGATTTTTTTTTTCAAAGCTTTTCATTATCGTACTTTGAGTAACAAATGATTGTGGTGACCCAATTTGGTGGACCTGGGTGGCCACCGGAAGTCCTCCAGTAGATCCGCAACGTCCGTAAAAATGGCCAATTCATGAAACTTATCATAAAAGGGTGCGGTTTTTTCCAAAGCTTTTCCTCATAGTACTTTGAGTAACAAATGATTGTGGGGACCTATTTTGGTGGACCTGGGCGGCCACCGGAGGTGCTCCAGAAGATCCGGAACGTCCGTAAAAAATGTCAATTCATGGAACTCATCCTAGAAGTGCGCTTTTTTTCCAAAGCTTTTCATTATCGTACTTTGAGTAACAAATGATTGTGGTGACCCAATTTGGTGAACCTGGGTGGCTACCGGAGGTCCTCCAATAGATCCGGAACGTCCGTAAAAATGGCAGATTCATGAAACTTATCATAAAAGGGTGCGGTTTTTTCCAAAGCTTTTCCTCATAGTACTTTGAGTAACAAATGATTGTGGTGACCCATTTTGGTGGACCTGGGTGGCCACCGGAGGTTCTCTAGTAGATCCGGAACGTCCGTAAAAATGGCCAATTCATGAAACTCATCATAAAAGGGTGCGGTTTTTTCCAAAGCTTTTCCTCATAGTACTTTGAGTAACAAATTATTATGGGGGTCTATTTTGGTGGACCTAGGGGCCCTCCTTAGCCATGCGGTAAGACGCGCGGCTACAAAGCAAGACCATGCTGAGGGTGGCTGGGTTCGATTCCCGGTGCCGGTCTAGGCAATTTTCGGATTGGAAATTGTCTCGACTTCCCTGGGCATAAAAGCATCATTGTGTTAGCCTCATGATATACGAATGCAAAAATGGTAACCTGGCATACAAACCTCGCAGTTAATAACTGTGGAAGTGCAGAATGAACACTAAGCTGCGAGGCGGCTCTGTCCCAGTGTGGGGATGTAATGCCAATAAGAAGAAGGAGAAGAAGGGTGGCCACCGGAGGTGCTCCAGAAGATCCGGAACGTCCGTAAAAATTGTCAATTCATGGAATTCGGCTTTGGGACAGTTCGTCGAATAAAGTTTAATTCGACATTTTGTCGAAAGGACATTTGGTCGAAGGAACATTTAGTCGAATGGACATTTGAACGAAAGGACATTTAGTCGAATGGACATTTAGTCGAAAGGATATTTGGTCGAATGGACATTTAGTCGAAAGGAGATTTAAACATTTCTGGTATTTCCAGATACATGAATAAACTGGTTGGAGGAATTCAGTGGACATGAGGAATTTTAATCAGCAGCTGAAGAAACGAATAAGGAAGCCAATGAGGATTTTTCATCTGAGCTAACAGAAACTTCTGGAGACCTGGTGGATTATTGAAAAATTGAAAACCTTCAGAAGTAGCAAAATATATACTGCCGCTAACCACAAGTCGAGCACATCTGTATATGGGGCTCCATGTACAGATGTGCTCGACTTGCGGTTAGCGGCAGTATACCCTCTATTCTATTTTCGGCACATGATCTAAAACCAATGATATCAATGTTATTTTGCTAATACTTCATCGCAGTTGACTTTGGAACATTTCGTTGATTGACATTTGGTCGAATGGAAATGGTTTTTTATTCCTTTCATTGATACTCTTTCTTCCACTCAATATGTATACACCCGATTCTTTTTTTACACGGATTATTTTCACACGGATTTTTTTTACACGGCTTTTTTTACACGGATTCTCGAAATAACACGGATTTTTTTGCACGGTTTCTCGAAATAGCACGGATTTTTTTTACACGGTTTCTCGAAATAACACGGATTATTTTTACACGGATTTATTTTTACACGGAACGCATCCCCCATATTAACAAAGAGCCAATGACTTTTTTTACACGGATATTTTTTGCACGGCTTTTTTACACGGTTTCTCGAAATAACACGGATTTTTTTTGCACGGATTCTTCAAATAACACGGATTATTTTTACACGGTTTCTCGAAATAACACGGATTATTTTTACACGGATTTTTTTCACACGGCACGCATCCCCCGTGTAAAAAAAGAATCGGGTGTACAATAATTAGTTCAGTATAAAATGGTCTTTGAACCATAATTCGTTAGTTATTGGCCGTAAACATAATTTCGACCAAATGATCATATGACCTAATCTGCCATCACACGCATATTTGTCCAATATTTGCTGGAATTTCCGATGTACATGGGACAGTTATGCGTGTAACGGTAGTAATGTCTATTCGGCGTCATGTGTAATGACGAAACATCATTCGACTACATTTCTTTTGACCAGGTGGTATAGATTCAATGTAGTCGGTTAGAGGGGTTCGCGGAAGTCAATATCCAGTCAAGAATAATATCGCAATATTCACCGTTTTCGTATTATTTATTCTTTTTATCAGCCCATCATTCTTTGGACAATATTGGAACAATAATTATATGACTTTTAGGAATACCGCAATAAATCATTTATTTTTTAATTGTTATTGGCTTAAGTTCTTTTTTTCAAATATCCATTCGGCGGAACGTCATTAGACTGAATGTACCAAGATTATCAATTCGAAAATCCACTTTCGACCAAACGTCATATAACCAAATGTACGAAGATTCTTTCAGAAAACTGATTTCGACTAAATGTCAATTCGACGTAGTGTCCTTTCGACCAAACGTCATTCGATCAAATGTCCTACGTCTCTAGTGGATTAAAAAATCATTTTCGACCAAATGTCCCTTCGATCAAACGTCCATTCGACGTAATGTCCTTTCGACGAAATGGTATAGATTCATGGAATTCATCTTAGAAGTGCGCGTTTTTTTTTTCCAAAGCTTTTCATTATCGTACTTTGAGTAACAAATTATTGTGGTGACCCAATTTGGTGAACCTGGGTGGCCACCGGAGGTCCTCCAGTAGATCCGGAACGTCCGTAAAAATGGTCAATTCATAAAACTTATCATAAAAGGGTGCGGTTTTTTCCAAAGCTTTTCATTATCGAACACTGAGTAACAAATGATTATGGTGACCCAGTGTGATGGACCTGAGTGGCCACCGGAGTTCCTCCAGAAGATCTGGAACATCCGTAGAAGTGGTCAATTCATAAAACTCACCATGGAATAGCTGAATCACCGAACGCTGAGTAATAAATGATTATGATGACCCTTTTTGAAGGACCTGGGTGGCTACCGAGGTCTTCCGGAAGATTTGAAACGTCCGTTAAAGTGGTCAATTCGTGGTGAATGGTGAATATCGATCATGGAAGCAAATTATGCCATACTTGAAAATATTTTCTGGGTTAATGTGATTGTCCTTTCAAAAAAAAAAATAGTGTCATCTTAATTTTTATGAATTGACTATAATTACAGATTTTTTGATCTTGCGGAGTTTCATTCGTGACTACACACGTTCCTGAGAATGGGTTACAACGATCATCCATTACTCAGAATACGAAAAAAAGAAAACTATGACAAGTTTCATGAATTGACCGAATTTACGGATGATCTGAATGTACCTGAAGACATACAGTGGGCAATCCATGCGAATTGGTTACGATCATTTGTTTCTAAAATTAGGAAAATAAAAAGGTTTAGAAGAATAGTGTGCTTCTTCTTCTTCTTCTTCTTCTTCTTCTTCTTCTTCTATGGAAAACACGCCATTTCTAAGGTGGGTTTTATGAATTGATCTCTTTTACGTGTGATACGGACATTCCGAAGGGCCTTTAGTTGCTACTCACATCCGTGAGAAAAGGTCACGGCAATAATTTCATGTTCAGAGTACGACAAGGAATTTAAAAAAAAATAGGCTCTTCTAGTATGTATTACATAACCGATGTTCCGTATCTTCCGTAAGACCTCCGGTAGTCACTTTGGTAAATAAGAACGGGTCACGACATTCCTTCGTATCTTGCTCAGAGTTAGATAATAGAAAGATTTTTTTTTAAAGTTCGATAATGAAAAGCTTTAGAAAAAACCGTGCTCTTTTATGATAAGTTTCATGAATTGACCATTTTTACGGGCGTTCTGGATCTTCTGGAGCACTTCCGGTGGCCACCCAGATCCACCAAAATAGGTCCCCGCAATCATTTGCTACTCAAAGTACTATGAGGAAAAGCTTTGGAAAAAACCGCGCTCTTCTATGATGTATTTCATGAATTGATCACTTTTACGGACGTTCCGGATCTTCTGAAGGACCTTCGGCCATACAGGTCCATCCAAATGGGTTACCACAATCATTTGTTATTTGAAGTTCGATAATGAAAAGCTTTGGAAAAAACCGCGCTATTATATGATAAGTTTCATTAATTGACCATTTTTACGGATGTTCCGGATCTTCCGGAAAACTCCGGTGGCCACCCAGTTCCACCAAAATGAGTAACCACAATCATTTGTTACTCAAATTACGATAATCAAAAGTTTTGTGAAAACTGCATTCATCTAGGATGAGTTCCATGAATTGACCACTTCACCGAATGTTCCGGATCCTCTGGAGGACCTCCGGTGGCCACGCAGGTCCATCAAAATGGGTCACCACAATCATTTGTTACTCAGCGTTCGATAATTAAAAGCTTTGGAAAAAACCGCGCTCTTCTAGGATGAGTTCAATGAATTGACCACTTCTACGGATGTTCCGGATCTTCCGGAGGGACACCGGACCGTGAAATAACCAGGAATTGTGTTGATCCATGGAAATGGACAATGGCTACATTCTAATAATATTATTGCTACGCAAATTAATGAGCATTTCCAAAATCACCCTTCGAGAGGCAAGAAATCACGCCAAAAATTGACCTAAGAATCTATGTTCCTTCAACATCGATTCTTGGGAACCAGAATGGCCAAAGTGCAAAAATCTGTCCGTAACGACATCCGTGGAATCCATACCTTCAATTTGGTTCCAAAAGATTTAGAATCGGTTCGAAAATGAACTTTTGGGAGCGAATTCAATTTGGGTCATTTTTGACCCGCTAATGCACAATGTGTAACTTTTTTTTAATGCACTAGGAAGGTTAAAGCACCAGTCTAGCGTACTGTAGTGTCGTAGGCTCGAGTCCAATCGAAGGGAAAGTGGTTACTTCCAGTACATTTTTCAAATCGTAATCTTCCACATAATGTACATATTCACATATGAGTTTTAATAACATTGTAAATAAATGTCCAAGTCAGGTGGTTTAATCCTGGGTGCTGCGGATAGAGCCGCATTTCTGCTCTCAAGCGAGTGGCGTGATGTTTTGAAATCAATCCCATACGCAAAATTATTTTGCAGTTACTTGGCTGTCAAACATTTCCCGCTCTACGAATTTCTCTTTCCATGCTGCACGAGACCACACAAATGCACGAGACTCTACGTGACTTTACGTTGGTTTACATATATTCCTTCTCCAATCAGCTGTTGAATCTCGTGAAATCTCGTAACGAGTGTTTTTTAGTTGCATTCCTACAATTTTTCCACTCGAAATATAATGTGAATATATTTGTTACGAAGAATGCAAAACGCAAACTAAATTTATTTTTATTTTTTCCCCAAATAATAACAATACTTCTCAATATGAGATCTAAAACGAACATAACCACAATCTTCAATGTTTGGCTCCGGCACAATAGAGAATTTTGGCTTCACTTTGACAACCAAATCGATTCTATCCGCACCACCCAGGTTTAATCCCCGGAATATAGGCAATTAACTTTGATTGAACTGATCATTTAGGCTTTGGTCCGATTCGTGAATCAAAATCGAATTAAACTTAAAAGTGACAGTTCAAAAATTTCCAAATAACCCTGCTCGCAGAGCAAGATTACTTTTGACAGATATTGAATCATTTTTGATAGATGTTTTGTTGGTCTTGCTGGGTAGCACCAGCCATTCTTATGAGCGGGGGATTTCATAATTTCCGAACTGTCACTTTTAAGTTTAATTCACGAATCGGACCAAAGCCTTAACGGTTAAATCAACCTTCACAATGTTATTGGTAATTTGCCATTTTCTTTAAAGAAGTTCCCTTTCCTACTTTGTATTTCTATCGGTGTTTCACGTTCTACCAAAACGTTTCCTACTGTTCTAACCCTCCACACTAACAGTTCCAAAACCTCACGTGGAACATATGAGAGGTCGTTGAGTTCTCTGCATCTTCCTTAAGTTAGGTGTCCAAATAACCATCCTCCCCCTTCCTCAGCATTCGCAAGGACGTGACTATTGGAAAGCGCATTGCTTCCATTTAAGAGATAGCGATTAGTCCCAAATCAATTTCTGTGGTAACGGATGGAAGTGATGCTACTGTCATACAATAGTCCAGGCTTGCACCACTACGAATTGAACCGTTTGTTTGAGAAACTGCATATGTAACATTTTTGGCCAAAATGAAATTTTTATATATTCTGAATCCTCGTCCAAAAATACGTATTCTGGTAAAAAACACGAAAAAAAAATTGTTCAGGAATGTATGATAATTTAAGAAATTACATATGTCCACGTACTTTGAAGAGCAATTATGGAGTACTGCTTACAGTTTTTGCACTGGAAGTGCCCAGGGTGTTGAGTTTTGCCAAAAACTATTGATCTGTGTCGAAGAAATCGAAAGATTCTGTGCCAAATTGTTCAAAAACAGTTTTTTGTTGTTTTCTCGAAATTCTGTAAAATGGATATATGCAGTTTCTCAAACAAATGATTCAATTGTTAAATGCTAATGCTAATTCATACACATAGCACTGATTCAACAATTTGATGCCACAATGCACGGTTCGAGGCCGTATTCCGTATGATTTTGAACCATTCACCATTGGTAGTCCACACGGACAGAAAATGGTTGGCATTGAACCAAAAAATCTGATTGTTGTTTTCATATTGTCATATTTCATAGAAAATACGACAAAATTTATTGTTTTAACCAGATTTGCTGAGATAATATCAATAACAAACTATTATTATTTCAACAATATTGATTGGAAATGAGCTTTTTTAGAAAGCTCGGATGACTGAATATAGACATTTGAAAATAGCCTCAGTAGTTTTTTGTTGACGAAATTTAATATTACATGTGCTGGATATGGATGGATATCAGACAGACTTGACATATATTTGTCATTATGCTTGAAAAAAAAGTTCAGTCATTTAATATTCATCTACTATTAGAGTAAAATCAGCAGTGATTCAAATCGTTCGGGGCTGTCAGTTTGAATATGAATCTGAAACATTGAATTTCCCAGCAGCTGTTCTAGATTCAGTTTTTATACCAGTCAACTGTCAAAAAAATAAAACTGGTATAACGCTCTGTTCTATTTTCTGCAGATTTGAACCACGATTGAATCACGAGATTCAAATATTTTTCAATTGTTTTGGTGTATGGATGCGTCATTTTATCTACGGATCAATCCACTTTGCAATTCCGGTGCATTTCTTGGCAGTAACATAATGATTTCAATTAATTGAAAATTTGAAAAACATGAATAGAACACTGCTGGGGAAACCAGCGAGTTTGTTCTATTTTGCTCCAGATGCAAACTAGAATAGTGGTCGAAAATTTAGAATCAAACTGAATCACTCCTGATTTCACCCATTTTCATTTTGGGTAAAATCAGCAGTGATTCAAATCGTTCGGGGCTGTCAGTTTGAATATGAATCTGAAACATTCATTTTCCCAGCAGCTGTTCTAGTTTCATTTTTTATTATTATTCATTTATTCAGACTAAGGCCGAAGTGGCCTGTGCGGTATATAAGAGTCTTCTCCATTCGGCTCGGTCCATGGCTACACGTCGCCAACCACGCAGTCTACGGAGGGTCCGCAAGTCATCTTCCACCTGATCGATCCACCTTGCCCGCTGCGCACCTCGCCTTTTTGTGCCCGTCGGATCGTTGTCGAGAACCATTTTCACCGGGTTACTGTCCGACATTCTGGCTACGTGCCGGCCCATCGCAGTCGTCCGATTTTCGCGGTGTGAACGATGGATGGTTCTCCCAACAGCTGATGCAATTCGTGGTTCATTCGCCTCCTCCACGTACCGTCCGCCATCTGCACCCCACCATAGATGGTACGCAGCACTTTCCTTTCGAAAACTCCAAGTGCGCGTTGGTCCTCCACGAGCATCGTCCAGGTCTCGTGTCCGTAGAGGACTACCGGTCTAATTAGCGTTTTGTAGATTGTCAGTTTGGTACGGCGGCGAACTCTATTCGATCGGAGCGTCTTGCGGAGTCCAAAGTACGTACGATTTCCAGCCACTATGCGTCTCCGAATTTCTCTGCTGGTGTCATTTTCGGCAGTCACCAGTGAGCCCAAGTACACAAATTCTTCTACCACCTCGATTTCGTCACCACCGATGCAAACTCGCGGTGGGTGGCTCACATTGTCTTCTCTTGAACCTCTTCCTATCATGTACTTCGTCTTCGACGTGTTGATGACTAGTCCGATCCGCTTAGCTTCCCTCTTCAGTCTGATGTAGGCTTCCTCCATCTTCTCAAAGTTACGTGCCATAATATCTATGTCGTCGGCGAAACCAAATAGCTGGACGGACTTATTGAAAATTGTACCACTCGTGTTAATCCCTGCTCTTCGTATTACACCTTCCAAAGCGATGTTGAATAGCAAACACGAAAGACCATCACCTTGCCGTAACCCTCTGCGGGTTTCGAAGGGACTCGAGAATGCCCCTGAAACTCGAACTACGCACATCACCCGATCCATCGTCGCTTTGATCAACCGTGTCAGTTTATCCGGAAATCCGTTTTCGTGCATTAGCTGCCATAGCTGGTCCCGATCGATTGTATCATATGCGGCTTTGAAATCGATGAATAGATGATGTGTGGGCACGTTGTATTCGCGGCACTTCTGCAGTACTTGGCGAATGGCGAACACCTGGTCCGTGGTGGAGCGTTCGCCCATAAAACCCGCCTGGTACTGCCCCACGAACTCCCTTGCAATTGGTGCTAGTCGACGGCATAAAATTTGGGAGAGTACCTTGTAGGCGGCGTTCAGCAATGTGATTGCGCGGTAGTTGCTACAATCCAGCTTATCGCCCTTTTGTAGATGGGACACACTACACCTTCCATCCACTCCTGCGGCAAAACTTCCTCCTCCCAAATCTTGGTAATGACCCAGTGCAGCGCTCTAGCCAGTGCCTCACCACCGTGTTTAAATAGCTCTCCTGGTAGTTGGTCAACTCCAGGGGCTTTGTTGTTCTTGAGCCGGCCAATCTCCTCCTGGATTGCCTGTAGATCCGGAGCCGGTGGATTTATGTCCTGCGCGCGTTCTCCCAGGTCCATCACCATACCGCCATCTTCGTCTGCCACATCGCCATTCAGGTGTTCTTCGTAGTGCTGCCGCCACCTTTGGATCACCTCACGCTCGTTCGTAAGAAGGCTCCCGTTTATGTCCTTACACATATCGGGCTGTGGCACGTGGCCCTTACGTGAACGGTTTAACTTCTCATAGAACTTTCGTGTGTTATTAGCGCGGTACAGTTGCTCCGTTTCTTCACGTCCTCGATCTTCCTGCTGGCGCTTTTTCCTCCGGAAAATCGAGTTTTGTCTGTTCCGCGCCTGTTTATATCGTGCCTCGTTCGCCCTCGTGCGGTGTTGCAGCAATCTCGCCCATGCTGCATTCTTCTCCTCAACTTACTGCTCACATTCGCCGTCATACCAGTCGTTTCTCTGATCCGGGGGCACCGTGCCACGTGCAGCGGTTGCGGTGCTACCAAAGGCGGATCGAATATCTCTCCAGCCATCTTCAAGAGATGCTGAGCGTAGCTGCTCAGCTGCTGCGCGTATTCTTGGGCTAGTCTACCGTCTTGTAGCCGCCCAATGTTAAGCCGCAGCGTCCAACTTCGACGCGTGTTATTCACCGTCGAGAGTTTTCAGCGCAAGCATACTGCAACGAGGTAGTGGTCGGATTCAATATTCGCACTGCGGTAAGTGCGGACGTTCGTGATGTCGGAGAAGAATTTACCGTCGATTAGAACGTGGTCGATTTGGTTTTCCGTTTCTTGGTTAGGTGATCTCCATGTGGCCTTGTGGATATTTTTGCGGGGAAAGAAGGTGCTTCGGACTACCATTCCGCGTGAGGCTGCGAAGTTTATGCATCGTTGGCCGTTGTCATTCGATACGGTGTGCAGACTATCCGGTCCGATGACCGGTCTATACATTTCCTCCCTTCCTACCTGTACGTTCATGTCACCGATGACGATTTTAACGTCCCGCAGTGGGCATCCATCGTATGTCTGCTCCAGCTGTGCGTAGAACGCTTCTTTCTCGTCGTCGGGTCTCCGTTCGTGTGGGCAGTGCACGTTGATGATGCTATAGTTGAAGAAACGGCCTTTAATCCTCAGCTTGCACATCCTTGCGTTGATTGGCTGCCACCCAATCACGCGTTAGCGCATCTTACCCAGCACTATGAAGCCGGTTCCCAGCTCATTGGTGGTGCCACAGCTTTGGTAGAAGGTAGCCGCTCGATGCCCGCTTTTCCACACTTTCTGTCCTGTCCAGCAAATCTCCTGCAGCGCCACGACGTCGAAGTTGCGGGGATGTAATTCATCGTAGATCATCCTGTCGCAACCAGCGAAACCTAGCGACTTGCAATTCCATGTTCCAAGCTTCCAATCGTGATCCTGTATTCGTCGCCTAGATCTTTGCCGATTATATCGAGTCGCATTATCTCTTATATTGTTCGTAATGATTGGTTTTCTAGGCGGCTTATTGGGCCTGCGCAAACCTCCTGTCTCGTCGGAGGGACGTCGTGTCAGGGCTGTTTAGCGTCCCACCTAACACCAGGACTTGGGCTTGTGCGCTTTGAGCGGCACACGGTCGCTTTGGTGGAGCCTACTTGCGGATACATGCAGCTTTTTATAGAGGTTTAACAGGGCCCACTGTCAAACCCCACCACATCCTAGGCAAGCCCCACAACTCGCAGATGGCCTGGGGAGGGATCGTCAAGCCCTTGGACATAGTCCCTGCTGCCCCATTTTTTATACCAGCCAAATGAAAAAAAAACCTGGTATAACGCTCCGTTCTATTTTCTGCAAATTTGAACCACGATTGAATCACGAGATTCAAATATTTGCCTATTGTTTTGGTTTATGAATCCGTCATTTTATCCACGGATCAATCCACTTTGCAATTACGTCGCCTTTCTTGGCGCCAACATGATGATTTCATTTAATTGAAAATTTGAAAAACATTAATAGAACACTGCTGGGGAAACCAGCGAGTTTGTTCTACATATTTTGCTCCAGATTCAAACTAGAATAGTGGTCGAAAATTTTGAAATCACTCCTGATTTCACTCTTATTCTCCAATTTCCTAACATTTCCGTCATCAAGTAGTTTTTCTTATTAACTACGACCAGATTACCTTTTTCGAATTCATAAGTTTAATATCTCCTTTTAATATATAAATTTATAAGACCGTGATTGTGAATATTTGGGCTTAGTTTTAGTTTTAGGTTTTTCAAGTTCGAAGTCTCAGAACCAACTGATCATTGATTTTATTTTCTTCTTTCAGGTAAGCGTACATTGGATGAACATCGCACGAAAAATATTAAAATATATTCATCAATTTACTTAAGGCTTAGGTCCGATTCACGAATTAAAATAAAATTAAACTCAAAAGTGACAGTTCGGAAATTATGAAATCCCCCGCTCATAAGAATGGCTGGTGCTATCCAGCAAGACCAACAAAACATCTATCAAAAATGATTCAATTTCTGTCAAAAGTAATCTTGCTCTGCGAGCAGGGTTATTTGGAAATTTTTGAACTGTCACTTTTAAGTTTAATTCGATTTTAATTCACGAATCGGACCAAAGCCTAAGAACCGTCCAAAGGAGGACAAAGTAACCTGGATTTTACAAATGTTTCGCATTATATACAAAACGTTCAACCGCACACTTATTCACCGAACATTAAAATCAGAACCAAAAACTCGGATCACGCACCAATTGTTTACTCACTCGGCCGCGCGAACTATCTGCTTACTGAGCAGAAACACGACAAAACAGGCACTGACGGCCGCGCAATGCAGAACACAATTTTTCGGCAAATCGCGCGATCGTTCTGCTATCCGAAACAAGAGCCAACACGCACTAAACTAATTAACTTTATTAACCGCCGCGCAGTGCAAAACACAAAATTTCGGCAAATCGCGAAAGAAAGATCTGGCGAAAGAAAGAAAGAAAGATCTGCCGTCCGAAACAAGAGCCAACTCGCACTCACCATACTCAACCATATCTATATAAATAAAAATGAAATGGTCTGTGTTCGTATCCGCATAACTCGAAAACGGCTGGACGGATTTTCTATATTTCTCGGGTACTTATTCAAAAGGACATATGTGATTTTGTAAACAAAGATTCAAACGTCGATTTGTCCAATCTGATGGTACTCCCACGCAAACCAACACCACCAACAGGTAGCCGAAGGCTTCCCCTACCTGTCTGTGGCGATGGTTTGCGTGGCAGTGCTATCAGATTCGTCAAATCGACGTTTGAATCTTTGTTTACAAAATCACATACGTCCTTTTGAATAAGTACCCGAGATTTCTTCAGCAGATATGTTCGTTATCGTTTCCCACGGGTTTATATGATATTTCTTCATGCGAAAATCACGAGTAAGTAAATCGTGAATATCTAAAATTGAGATTCGTATGGAAATTTTGTAAGGGCCTTTCAAAACGCACATTTTCGCCTAATATGCAGGACAACGTCTGCTGGGTCAACTAGTTTCAAATAGAATTTATCAAAAACTTAAACTATCAAATTCAGAACTTGATAATCGACTTAAAAGTCATAACAAAATTTTCGTCTTTGTTCACTTTTTTTTTTCTGGAGTCCATTTCACTACATCTTCTCTTGGTTCTACTTGTAGCTCCCCTGGGAGCCGTCACCGTCTGATCTTGTTCCATCCATTTCGTCTCCGTCATCTGTCGTAGCACACCGCGTTACAAGACCGTCAGTCTCGTGAGAATTCATTTGCCGGGCAACGACATTAGGGGAACTCCACACCGGAGCTTTCTTAACAACTTTTATCTGGTTACGATGCGCCATGACTTCCACGCTTCCAACAAGTATCTGTATCACTGAGTCCTTCATCGGAATCCGCTGTTCCCATCTTACTCAGGAGCTCGTTAATGTGCCTATCGGCGGAGGGTCCTGGCTGGAAGGATTCAACCAAGTTTACAGTGGCGCGATGCAGATTCTTTAGTTTAAAGCATTTCTTTTTTATGTAGCCTTTTATCCCACAGTAATTGCACATTGCACATATACACATTTGCTAATTTATTCAGTGCTAAACCCTCAATAGCAGTCCCTACGTTAGGAGGATCCCTGCGGTTTTCAGCAGTTCCCGCATTCGCCTTAGCGATCTCCCAAGTAGCTATGATTTTTTTGCTGAAGCTAATTTCAAATTTTCTTCTCCAAGTAACCTTTGTCTCAAATTCTTATCATTAAGTCCAGCAATTAAACGATCAAGTATAGCCACTTCTTTGAAGTTCTCGAAACCACAGAATTCCGCTTGTAGTTTTAGAGCAAAAACGAAGTATTCTGTGGTTTCGTCCGGCTGCTGAATCTTAGTACTGAATTTATATCTCTGTACAAAAGATATTTTAGTTACTAGATAAAGATTGTCGCTGTGGTTCCCTTTGTTCTGCTGTCCGGAACATGTTGGGTACCAAGCTGTCAAATCGTATGGATTTTCCTTCTTTGACATTTAGCTCCCCTATCCTCGCCAGCAAAAGATGTCCCGGACAGCGACGACAGCGACAATCTTTATCTAGTAACTAAAATATCTTTTCTCTGTACCAAGTCAGGATCAGTTTTGTCTAAGCGGTTCTTCAATTTAGAGACCAATTCTTCAAAAGAAATATCCTCGAAATTGCCTTCAGGATACAATAATTTTATTTCCATAAATATTATTGGACCACTAAGAGTGATAAAAAACGCCATTCGATCTTCATCTTTCACCTTGTTCACTCGGAAAAAAATATTTTAAACGAGTGAACCAATCATTAAACGTAGTGCCCTTGCGATAGGGTTCCATAGTGAACGCTACATTAGTACTCATGTTTAAAGGCACCCCCAGATAAATAAGAACGAGCCGGTATCTGTTGACCTTCAAACGACCCTTTTCGGTACCTCTACCGCGTGAAGTACTTGACTTCCCTTCGAGCTTCCAATTACCTACTTCCTCTCACTCGGTAATGGCCCGATCAATTCGCTGAATCTTAAACGTCCTCACTGATTCTGATGGAATTGCCCGGATGGAAAACGATCGTTTGTGGAAAACCGTTAATAACTGCTCACTGGGTATTTTTTGCACCACTATTACCTATGTTTTCGATAAAAGGCTTTCTGGATAATGTCCGGCCGGTTTATCAATTTCAGAACGAATTTCCTTTCCCACAGGATCGGTGTAATGCTCATTGTTCCGCCGGCTGCCTCTGCGCGTTCCAAACCGCATCTTCAACTTTCCAAAATACACTTTGACTTTAACGTTTTCACGCTCGTCGCCACTTTAATATCTCCTTCTTTTAATATATAAATTTATAATAGCGCGATTGTGAATATTTAGGCTTAGTTTTAGTTTTAGGTTTTTCTAGTTCGAAGTCTCAGAACCAACTGATCATTGATTTTATTTTCTTCTTCCAGGTAAGCGTACATTGGATGAACATCGCACGATTGCACACCATGATTGACAGCGATAGACGATCGCTGGATTTCGAATGCGCAGGGTGCGCCACGTATATTACAATAAGCTTTCAGTACACTCAAGTCTTTGTCAAGTCCGCCCGCTATCCCTGACGATATCTAATCAGTCTGGGGCTGTCCATATACCACGTGGACAGGTTTCGATCAGTTTTAGATACCCCCTCCCCCAGAGCGGACAATTGCTCATACAAATTTTCAAAAAATGCATGAACCGCTCGGTCCATGGTTGCACGTCGCCAACCACGCAGTCTGCGGAGGGTCCACAAAACGTCCTCCACCTGATCGATCCACCTTGCCCGCTGTACATCTCGTGTTCGTGTTCCCGTCGGATCGTTGTCGAGAACTATTTTCACCAGATTACTATCCGACATTCTGGCTACGTGCCCGGCCCACTCGAGTTTTCCAATTTTCGCAGTCTGAACGATGGATGGTTCTCACTACAGCTGATGCAACTCGTGGTTCATTCACCCAAAGTACGTACGATTTCCAGCCATGATGCGTCTCCGAATTTCTCTGCTGGTATCGTTATTGGAGGTCACCAGTGAGCCCAAGTACACGAATTCTTCGTGGTGGGTAGCTTACGTTGTCATCTCTTGAGCCTCTTTCTATCACGTACTTTGTCTTCGACGTGTTAATTTCCAATCCGTTTAGCTTCGCTTTTCAATCTGATGTAGGCTTCCTCCATCTTCTTAAAACGTGCCATGATATCAATGTCTTCGGCGAAACCAAATAACTGGACGGACCTCGTGAAAATCGTACCACTCGTGTCAATCCCTGCCCTTCGTATTACTCCCTCCAAAGCGACGTTGAATAGCAGACACGAAAGACCATCACCTTACAGTAACCCTCAGCGCGTTTCGAAAGGACTCGAGAATGCCCCTGAAACTCAAACTACGCACATCACCCGATTCATTGTCGCCTTGATTAACCGTATCAGTTTGTCTGGAAATCCGTGTTCGTGCATTAGCTGTCATAGCTGGTCCCGATCGATTGTATCATATGCGGCTTTGAAGTCGATAAATATATGATGTGTATTGTGTAGGCACGTTGCATGTTGGGGGCCCTACTTAGCCGTGCGGTAAGACGCGCGGCTACAAAGCAAGACCATGATGAGGGTGGCTGGGTTCGATTCCCGGTGCCGGTCTAGACAATTTTCGAATTGGGAATTGTCTCTGCTTCCCTGGGCATAAAAGTATCATCGTGTTAGCCTCATGCTATACGAATGCAAATATGGTAACTTGGCTTAGAAACCTCGCAGTGAATTACAGTGGAAGTGCACTAAGCTGCGAGGCGGCTCTGTCCCAGTGTGCAGTGTGGGGATGTAATGCCAATAAGAAGAAGAAGGAGTGGGCATGATGTAATCGCGATATTTCTGCAATACCTGACGTACGATGAACACCATCAATGTTCTGATAGAAAGTATTAAAGCCATTTCCGTTATTTAGTGGCCACACCTTAAAACAAGCCAGTCAAAACCACGCTTGGTGCGGTTTTGCAGAAGCCCGACCACTTGAAGTCGTATGTAGCAGCCAAATAAGGGTATTTTAATACATCGACAAGAAAAATTTAATTTTTATTGAAATTTTTAGTCAATACGAGAATTAACAGAGTAAAGCACGGATATTTTTTCCCCTTTTATTGGTAGCATAAATAAGATATTGGAAGGACATTTTCGGATTTATTCAAAACCATTTTCAAGAACAGCCAACTGTTTCTGATGAAAGCCAATTTTATTGCCGATATCTAGCATTTTTAACACGAAACATCGGTTATTTTGATTAAAGTCGATTCCTTGTATTGTTTGTGTTCTTGGTGATAAATTCTTTATTACTATCAATAGTAGTCTTTTGCTTCCAAAGACCAAAAAATATACAATCTTCTAAACAGTTTTCCCTTATTAACATTTAACATCACGGATGGCTTCCAATAAATGTATAACATGAATTATACAACAATAATTACAATGTTTTAATTTATTCTTTCGCTTTGCACATTGATCGGTCCGATTAGGTAGACACTGAACATGATTTAGTCTGCCTTTTGATTCAATTTTGTTCTCAAATTAAGTTACGTGTTTATTGGAAGATGCTTTCACATACAGGGGAGTAAGGTGGGTTTTGGGTTAACAGCCTGCGACGTGTGCTCTGATGATCATCAATAACAGTAAAATCTACATTTTTGGCTTTAATTTATATCGTTCTAGTAGCGTTTCTAGGTTTTTGAACGACCGGCAATAAACAACTGCGCTGGGTGTGTATAATAACTATCATATCTAATTCTAATCGAATCATTCCGCTTTTCTTTTCCAGTTCGTATCTCCTGCGTAAATTCTTCTCGGTTTGCACACTTACGATTAAAAATACGTCCAAACATTTTGTAAACGTGTATATTTTCTAAAAAAATGAAAGCTCCTTTCACATAGATATTTAAATATCAGTTTGAGTTACCTCTCTAAACTACACGTGCTGCATTTTGCTTCGAAATGCTATGTTTTCAAACAATGTGTGAAGCCCACTACCTAGTTGTGGTTGGGTTAGAATTTCGTTATAATTTAGTCTAAAAAATTTGTTCAGCAACTTAGTAGTTTGTTCGAATAGAGTAACGAAAGCATTTTGGACCATTCGACCGCAAGCCACAGAGATAATTTAAAAATAAGAAATGATTCGATATCCCAAGTTATTGTAAACGGGAGAACAGTTAGTTTCACGCTTCAGCATAGATGTACAGCCATCTTTGCTTGTGATGGGTCATGATTATCCATACTACTGTACTATGTATCTGAAACGACCGCACTCCGAATTATTATTTCCGCATAGTGAGACCCCAAGCGCACCTACCAAATATCACATTAAAATCAAGTGTAATGAAACGGTAATAGGTTTTGTAAAATTTTAAATAATTGTAAAGTACTTCAAGCGCTTACATATGAGAAAGTCAAAACAAAAAGGCTGAATAATAAATTTAATATTGAAAAGTCGAAACCAAGATTTTTTTTAAGTACCGCGCTGGTTATTCCCATCTACTGACGAAGTCGGATAACCTGTACATAAAAAAATCTTGGTCGAAACTATGGAGACTGTCTGTCTCTGCATGGACGCTTGAAGGAACAGTCTCGTGAAGCAAACCGACAGCTTTCGAATGCTGATAGTCAGGGTTTCTTGTGAATAAGTTTCTAGCCATTATACTGCCGTGAATCGCATATTTGTCCCATGTGAATAGGAAACGCAGCAAATATGGGACAGATATGCGGCATAGGCCCCACGAGAACCTGGGGCCTCATTGCGCATCTCCTTTCGACAGTTTTCATGGTTTGCTCGTTTAGAGTCGAGATTCGCTATGCCACCCCTGTTTCCAGGTTGACCGTTCCGATGGCAAACATGTTTTAGAAACTATTGCGAAAGTTTTGACACCCATTGCCAGGGTTTCTTCTAAATAAGATTGATGGGTACCTGTTTCCAGGATGATAGTTCCGATACGTGTTTCTCCAACAATTTCAAGAATTTTGATACCCACACGGAAGAAATAAACTACCCGGTAATAAACTATTACGGGAAGCCAAGATTGAGTAAATGGGGTCGAAGTAGTTTGCCTTTACTCCCATGTTAAAAAAGGACCCAACGGAAAATTTATTTACTCAAATGGAGGTTTATTTCACTCAATTTAGACCTCAGGTAATAAAACTCAAAATTGGCTTGGTATGCAGTACGGGGTTGGACTTTTCTTATACTGTATATTAAGTGTAATATCACAAAATAAAATTTCGAATATAAATATTATGTTTATTATACAGTAGAAGAAAAGTCCAACCCCGTACTGCTTACCGTGTTTAATTAAATTGCTTTTAGAATTTTTGAGAAACGTTTTAGAAACTTCTTCGTATGGTTTCCCGTGGAGATTTTTTCGATTATCATCTTTCTGCTTCTTCTTCTTCGTGCAACATCAAAGCGCTAATCAAGTCTTTCGTGCTTCGTTTTTTCCGTTCGTTCTCGCTTTCACGTTGACGTTCTGTCCAACTGATCCCAGTATGACACGGTGACAAACTCGGTCGTCAGCAAGGTAGGGCCAGAAGTGCACTTTCCGGCTCTATATCGATGGTGTCAAGAAGATATCGACGACAAAGGAGCGCCTCAAGTCGGTGGTTCCTGCAGGTCCATAAATACGAGTATATGATCTGTCTAGCTCCGGGCCAATCAAAGCCCCACTGCGTGCGGAATTTGAGGGCTGTGGGCTAAAAACTACCGCATTCCATAAAATCGCTTGTCATGACCGGACGAGAAAATGTCGGGATCAGCTATACTGCTTATGATCACACATCAGTCCCATATTTTCTCTGGATTCCTATTTATAGGTGACTGATATGCAATTTTAAGCAGTATTTATATGTGATCCACTTGAAGCGTCATAAATGTCATCAACTACACTGTTGTTGGTTGTTACAATTTCTGAAATGGCAGTGAGGCGACCCGCACACCATCGACCAATGCGACAAGATGGAGGTAGCTGACCCCAAATGCACTAACTGTGTCGACAAACATTGAGCTATGCCAAGGGCTGCCCAAATCGCGCGAAGTTCTTGGAAATCAGGAAAGAGACTTTCACTGCCAAAGAGGAACCCACTCCCAGTAATCAACAAGATGAATGTATTTCCTGCCATCTCGTTGTGCAGTTCCAATCTTCCCACCGTTACAACCACATATAAGGGACTGGCAGCGGCAGTTACCTCCGTTTAAGTTCCATCTTTATTCACCGGCGAAAGGCCCCCGCTCCCTCCTGGATTCCTGGCATTTTCATCATTGAAAATGGCTGTTAGGGTGGGCCTGGACAACTGGAACGCTTGCTCGCCAAAGAGCTAGACAATTGAGCTGAGGAGAAGGAAATATACGTGGCGTCACTGAAACACACATAAAACCGGAGGTGAACGTCGACATCCTAGATTTTTGCATCGTGAGAGGTGGTGTGGCCATAGATCTTCGCTACAACATCAACTATCGCCTGCTGTCAAGCTTCCAGCTGAGTGTCACTGAGGCCATCGGTGTTGAAGCTACTACTTTTGTCGGTACAATCACGCTGATTGCGGCGTACTGCCCAACTTAAGTCAAAGCTGGCGATGATTCATCGGCCGCCCTTCAAATGGACCTATTACATCACAAACATGAATGATCACATCTCGCTGCTGGTCGTTTACCTGGAGCTCAGCTCGAATCCGGTGATGGCGGTACTGGGCGCCTCGGTAAATCGACATCAGCAGTCCCGGAGAAATTACTATCGAGTGAACTGGCAGCGGCTTCGACAGTATGTTGACCCCAACGTTGACTACTAGCCGCGGCGGGAAACGACTAAATACATCGAACGGCAGCTGAGGCACATTTCAATCGCATGACCAAAACTACCCAGGCCAGAATGGTGGACCTCAGAAATATCGATTTATCCAATAAGATTCGTTCTCGCCCAGATTGTGCCAAGCCGTTCTGGAAAGTGGCCAACATTCTAAAATCCAAGCATTAGTCCATTCCAATTCCTTACGACTCCATTCGAAAACAATAGCTGGGAGGATCGCTTGATAACTCCTGCAGTAAAGGCTGCCGAAATATGTCGTCACTTCGTCAACTCGCACAATCTTAGACAGAACATCGTTATTCCACACAAAGCAACCGTTAACGAACATGTGAACAAAATCTACCTGACACTTCTCGGAGATCTCAGCTGCTGAATTGACGGCCTTCATCAAATCATCGAAAAACGTAAAAGCCCCAGTCTTCGACAACAACCTGATCACCCCTCGCTGATATTTATTCAGTGTCTCCATCTCAGCTACTTCCCATCATACTGGAAGTCAGCCAAAGACACCCCCATCCCGAATCCTGGGAAGCATCCTTCTTCCCGGAAAAGTTATCGTCCCATCAGCCATCTCTCAGGGTTATCCATGCAATTTAAAAAAGGGCAATTCACTGCCGAATATTTGAGTCTGCCGGAAATCACATCTTGCGCGAGGAATAGTTTTGTTTCGATCAACCGTACACCAACTGATTCGAGTTGCCAACGTCCTCAGACGTAACCCGAGCAGGAGCGACGACCTCGATGACAGAAATTGGTATGATTTAGCCTTGCATAAGAGGTAAAATACCAAAAACTTATATATGTAGAATACTTTAGGCATACCATGCTTAGGCGGGGCCCTCCTTAGCCGTGCGGTAAGACGCGCGGCTACAAAGCAAGACCATGCTGAGGGTGGCTGGGTTCGATTCCCGGTGCCGGTCTAGGCAATTTTCGGATTGGAAATTGTCTCGACTTCCCTGGGCATAAAAGTATCATCGTGTTAGCCTCATGATATACGAATGCAAAATGGTAACTTGGCTTTGAAACCTCGCAGTTAATAACTGTGGAAGTGCTTAATGAACAGTAAGCTGCGAGGCGGCTCTGTCCCAGTGTGGGGATGTAATGCCAATAAGAAGAAGAAGATACCATGCTTAGGTATTTCAATACCAAACGAATAATAATTGGTTTTGCATTTGGTATTGAAGTTTGTTATGGCTAAGTATTGTACATATTAGTTTTTGGTATTATTCATTTGGTATTTTACCTCTTATGCAGGGCTAGTTCATAACAGAGTACGGTATCAATAACAGAATTAAGTATTATTGAGCCAATTTCTCCTGCTCGGGATTTTGATTTTGAATTTTTGAAAAAGCCGGACAAAAATCCAGCTGAGGCTTCTAGTTATCGCCCAAAAAGTTTGCTTTCTTCATTAAGAAAACTGTTTGAAAAGATTATTTTTAATAGAATATTAATATTAATTCATATTAATGACAATTCTATTTTTGCTGATGAGCAATTTGGTTTTCGCCATTGGCATTCAACCACTCATCAGTTTTTAAGAGTTACGAACTTAATTCGGCTCAACAAATCTGAAGGATATTCGACTGGAGTTGCTCTTCTTGATATAGAGAAAGCATTTGACAGTGTTTGGCATGAAGGTTTGATTGTAAAATTGATGAATTTTAATTTTCCTCTGTACATTATTAAACTGATCCAAAATTATTTAACAGATCGCTCACTGCAGGTAAACTATCAGAATTCGAAATCTGATAGATTACCTGTAAGAGCTGGTGTTCCCCAAGGCAGCATACTGGGGCCCATTGTATAACATTTTTACTTCTGACTTAGCTGATTCACCACCAGGGTGTCAAACTTTGTTTGCAGATGACACGGGTCTCCCAGCCAAAGGGCGAAGCCTTCGTGTCATTTGTAGTAGATTGCAAAAAAGTTTGGATATTTTCTCCACTAAGTAAGTGCAAAAAAAGCGAAAAAGGAAAAAATCTCCGAATGCTTCCAAAATTCAAAAAAAAAAAGAAAAAATCAAAACGGTCTGTCGCGTCGGCGAGGAAAGGGCCTCAATCAGCGGAGCGAGTTCCAATGCGCACGATATCATTGCAGTTGTTTCCATGGCAGCATCTTTGGGCTGTTCTACCTGTTCACCTCCGACATGCCTCCGGGCGGTGCTGGTGGCAGAACGATAGATAGAGCACCGACCCACTGGATTATGGTGGGGAGTTTTGCTTCGCTCATCTTCTTCGGCGCTTGCTGTGGCCCAGTTTGCTTCGTCACCTGGGCGTAGCTTTTTGGACCAGTTATTTCTTGTGTTTTACCTACACAAGACAAACCAGTGTGAGCCTGCTATTTGCAGTGTTGCACATTCTCTCCATTACCAACAATAAACATGTGGTCAAGATGATCGGTCTCAAATTGCTTGGGTCTTGGGTGTTTGGGGTCGCGCCACAATGGCTGCTATGGGTGTTGGTAATTTACGAAGCAAAGATGTTGTAGTGTATGAGCATTACAAACATATTTAATTTTTGAACTGCTTTATTCCTCAACTAGCTGTGATTGTTTTCACGGAAAAACGATTGTATTCTACGTCTGAATTCTTTTTTAAATGTGTATGTAAAACTGAATTCAGTAAACAGAATGTTGTCTACTTTCTTTTTTGTCAAGTAATTGCGATGAAAAAACTTGTTCTGATAGGTACCTAATGGTGGAAGGAATGCTATTTGCTCACAGACATGCGCCAGCTCCAATTTTATCATTGAGATTAGTCTGTAGTCTGTTGATGTTAAATAGGATTGAACAATCAACAATTTTAGCCTTCAACATTTCTACAAGATTGTTGGTTGTGTAATTGCAGATTCACTGCAATTATTTCTAAACCTACATCAACAATGTGTTTCTCGCATGATACGGAATGGTCCAAATTGCTGCTGTTACCCAAGATTTAATTAAATGTTTGTTCTAATTTAATTAATATACTGGCTGTACGAAATCTATCATCTATTGCATTGTATAAGTTCCAGCAAACAAATGATAAAAACTATCATTCTTGCTCTTTTAGTACTGTAACGGAAAGTATTTTTTAGACTTTAATGTAAAGGTTCTCTTAGAGAAACAAATGGTTTTACATACCGCTAGTTGCACTGATGATGATATCCAGCTCTTAGAACAAACTGGAATTTCCTGGTTCATACCCATTAGCCTTTTAGTGTGCACATTTTTGTATACGTGAAAATTAGATGCAAATGTGCCTTTTACATCTATGACTAGTTAGATCTTAGATGAGAGGGAAGCTTGATAAAACCTATAAAGTATGAAGAAGACCACGCTATTCTACGTCTTACAAAAACCATATTTGAAGTTAGCTTGAAGCTGTAGACTTTCAAATTTCTCTATTGACCCTTTTGCTGTGATAAATATATATTATCAGATACACTGTTTTTCATCACTTACCAGCATGGTTAACTTTACAATGAACAGTGAGAAATAAAAAGTGATAGTTTTCGCCTTACATTAACGACCTTATCTCACTGTCTTTCGATTGCGACGGTTTCAGACCATTGGCTGCTGCACCATTCTGTACTGCATTTCTTCCTCCGGATGATTTCTTGTTTTTGGAAAAAACCTAAAATGCGAAAATTTCTGTTAAAAAATGATTGTCTCTAGATTAGACGGCGGACGCTTATACCTTGATAGCTCCTCTCAGCATTAATCGGAACCAGTAAAGCTGTGGCAGGAACAGTGCCAGTATACTAATCTTGCAGCCTCGCGGGAGCCGCCATAGTGCCTGGAATTTATATTTGGTTAGTCACGTTTTGGTGGGACTTTCACATAAGGCTAAAAACTCAGAAGCCTGAACGCTCTCTTCTTTCTTTTTTCTCCCTTTTTTATTCTTATTTCATTCATCTTCTTTTTTCCTTCTTTCTTGTTTCCTCTTCTTTCTTCCTACTTCATTGTTCCTTCTTCTTTTTTCTTCCATCTTTCTTCGTTTTTCTTTAGTCTATTTTCTTACACGTTTCTTCTTTCTTCTCCCTTTCTCTTTCTTCCTTCTTCTCACTACTTTCCTTCTTCCGACTTACTTCTTTTGTCTTCTTCCGTTCTTACTTCTTTCTTCTGTCTTCCATTATCTTCTTCCTTGTTCCTTCTTACTTCTTTCTTCCTTCCTTCATTTCCTCCTTCTCCCTTCATTCACCCGTATTTCTTCTTCTTTCTATTCTTATTCCATTCATCTTCTTTTTTCCTTCTTTCTTGTTTCCTCTTCTTTCTTCCTACTTTATTGTTCCTTCTTTTTTCTTCCATCTTTATTCGTTTTTCTTTAGTCTCGTTTCTTCTTTCTTCTCCCTTTCTCTTTCTTCCTTCTTCTCACTACTTTCCTTCTTCCGACTTACTTCTTTTGTCTTCTTCCGTTCTTACTTCTATCTTCTGTCTTCAATTATCTTCTTCCTTGTTCCTTCTTACTTCTTTCTTCCTTCTTGCCTTTCCTTCTTCCCCCTTCATTCATCCGTATTTCATCTTCTTACTTCCATCCTCATATTTTCTTCTTCCTTCTTCCTTATTTCTTGAAAAAAATTGATAAAAAATAAAAATATATAAATCAGAGTACAAAAAAAAATCTTATTTTTTATAATGTTTTGCCTTTATCGTATACTTAAACGTAAAGGCTATATGATCACTCAAAAACCGAACTTTTGATACAAGGCTCGGAGACCTATATACAGGGCTGGTAGCGACCGAAGCCACTCAAAATAGTGACTTTAGTGACCGAAGCTGATGAAAAAAGGGACCAAATAGTGACTTTCAGTTGCAGAAAAAGTGACCAAATAGTGACTTCCAATTTCAATTGCAAGTTCGACGAGAGGAAATCAAGCGTTTTTGGGTCGAAGGAAAATAATTGTTTCGTAATTTGTGGCGGAAAACACCTTTCACTCACTACTCTTTTCTCTTAGAACGAACTCAGAAGAGAAACGAAAATCGTACTCGCTAACTTTTATCTACTACTAAGTCACTACTAAGTAAAATTATTGCCCTCTCGTTTAATCCCACGGAAGATTTAATCAATATCAATAAAAAGCAAGATAACTCAAAACTATGAGTAGTTTCAAGCAAATCAAATTTTTACGCCAGTGGAAGTGAGCGAAATATGGTTATCACTCTTAAGGACACTCCTCACGGAAACAAAATTTTCAAGTGCACACCACTCGATACGGAAGCAACGCACAACTGTCATTTTTATAATTTTACGGCTACGTCGCAGCATGCGTAAAATTATAAGAATGACGGTACTTCGAAATTTGAATTCCGTGATGAGTGTCCTTAACACCTGTTTTTCTTTCCTGAAAATTATTTCTCGGTGAAAATCTGCGTGAATGAGCATTCTCTTCTCGTAAAAATGAGTGAAAATTACGATCATTGGATTAGCTGAACACCTGCTTAAGAAAGATGCAGAGAACTTCACCATTTTTCATAGGTTCCACGGATGTTTGGAATTTTCAGTGAGACAGGAACAACAGTAGCATAGTTTTTGGTAGAAAACGATACAAAAATTATGAAGATTCGTGTACAACGAGCATGGGATTGAACGCTCGACCTCCTGCTTGTAATGAGGATCATGCTCTCTGAACTTTTAAATATTTCTACTCCAAAATATGCAGATTTTCCGACTTGCTGTGCGTATTCATGAACGATTTTTGCTATATAATTCGACAGCGCATGCAATCTTCAAAATTGGGGAGACTTGATCGCCTTTCTATGATATCTATTCCATAAATATATATTTTCTTGAATTTTTTAGACAAATTTCTATATGGATGCCTAATGAGGGTAAAGTGAGGCAACAACTTCTTCTTTTTCATCTTCTACGTTGGCATTACATCCCTCACTGGGACAGAGCCGCCTCGCAGCTTAGTGTTCATTAATCACTTCCACAGTTATTAACTGCGAGGTTAAGCCAAGTTACCATTTCTGCATTCGTATATCATGAGGCTTACACGATGATACTTGTATTCCCAGGGAAGTTGAGACAATTTCCAATCTGAAAATTGTCTAGACCGGCACCGGCCACCAGCCCAGCCACCATCAGCATGGTCTTGCTTTGTAGCTGCGTATCTTACCGCACGGCTAAGGAGGGCCCCAACTCAAAATCCAAATATCCTGAAATTGTGGTGGAGTGATGGCATCTTTTTAAGTGAAGATAATTTAGCATATTTATGGATTTGTGCTGTGAAAAAATGATAGCATTTGGTCATTATTGGGAGAAGTTGTTCTAATTTTGCGTAGCCACCAAAAAACATCTTCAGGAGGAACAAAACACAGTAAATAATAGAGTAAATAAGGTTGTCAATTAAAAAAATAACTCGCCACATGATTTTGTAAATCGTTTGTCAATCCTCCCCACAAACTCAATCATTTCCAGCTTACCACAGATAAGCAAAATAGTAAAGCCTATTTTACTGTTGTGGGATTAAATCCATCAAATTGCGCTTTGTGAATGATTCACAGGCTTTCTGTGTTGAACTTAGTTACTAATCAAAAAAACCTAGATTAATCCACCTACAGTGAGATTTTGACCCTTCCTTAGTTATAAGGATTTTTTTTCCAGATTCCAGTATTTAAAACGAGATAAAACTACTCAGCTTCCCATGGCGATTTACCGTGAAAGTGACAAAATAATTGCCTACCCAAAGGCGAACGTCATGGGTTGATTGACAACTCAACGAATGATAACGTACTGTACTTCATGCTGCCTATTTATAAGGCGCTCGTCAGATTGAATAACTATTGTAACATGGTTAGTAACTATCGTAACGCTGGTTGCATATATTGTACTCGTAATTTCCAGAGACCTCGATATTAATTAATCCAGAACTTACTAAATCAGTCATTGATCTGAGCGAAACTCAATAGCGTTTAATAATAACACATATTTCGCCTTATGGATGCCTAATTTGGTAAAACTAAACTTGTTCAATACCTTAAAAATGAGCGAGATTTTTAAGGAAGTAAATTTCAGAATTTGCACACATACGCACACATACATGCATACAAGTGATCTATTAGTTTAGTGTCTCAAAACATGCTCACATTTGCTATCTAGCTTCCACTGAAGAAATTTTTGAAATCGCTTTAAATTTTTACGTTTTTGCTTTTCTGAGAAGATTTTTTTGTACATGCTTCTATATGTTCCTCATTTAAAATCATTTGTTTCTTTGAAACAAATAAGAAAAAAGCATAATTCCATGTCATATCATTTGTTATAATTATATTTTCAATATCAAAGTGAATTTGCTTGAAATACCATACATTTTATTTAATAAATCACGAGATTTCTTGATAGATTAATACGTAACACACCTGCGTAACGCATACAAAGTGAAATTATAGACACTTCCGAAGGAAGGGTCAAAACACACTAATAAAGATCCCAAAAAAAGATTCACAGGCTTTTTACAAAATGAACAAAAATGCGAGTGTTAAGAACATGCGATCATGGGCAGTTTAGTTCTTGGTAAAACAGGGGAGAATCAAGTCTCCCCACCTTCCCCTACTGCATAAAGGTTGAGTTTAAAAAAAAACTCGAAACCGACAGGTCTCTTGCCTGCATAACGGGATACCAATTTATAAATTGTGACGTAAAACACCTTCATTTAGCTACTGGTGAAATGCCAATAAGTGCAGCGAGTTAAATAGCTCACGAAGTTTCAGAGCGATCATTTTTCCAAGATCCGTAATTTCATTTCCACCATGAACAAAGCATCTTCCGATGGATACATAAACTGCCCCCACTCGCATATCAGTCCCATGCCGTTTTTTCGCATTCTGAGATAATAGCCATTGAAGTTCCAAATCGCATCTTCCATACGAAACTTTAAAAAAATCTAATAAATTGAAACATCATCGTATCTTGCTCAAATTTTGCTGAGTTGTTCATCATTCGATAGATTACCGTAAAGCGATTTAGTTTGATCGAAACATGATTTAGTTTTGTGCAATCAGGTCATGTAAATTCTTGGTGGGACTGTTATGCGGGTACTTTCAATATGGGACGCACATGATGGGCATACAAAATCGGAATTTTTATTATGATTTATGGAAGTACATTTGAAATAAACCCTATTCAGTGCGGTCGGGTCTGAGCTTGACGACCGACTGGCAAATAGCTTACACAACCTCACTTGATCAGTACAGTTGCTGATGAAGAATGTGTATAGCCGCCAGACATTCTAAATACTCACGCTCCTCTAATGTGGACGTGTACTCTACACATGTGGAAGTATTGGCTTGAGAAATGAATTGCGAGTGATTTGACTATGCGTCCAATTTGGGAATCTCGAGCTCGTTCAGTAGCCGCTAGGTTGCGAAGGCCAACGGAGGTCCTTCGTAGCTTAGTTGGTTAAAGCACCAGTCTAGCGTACTGTAGGGTCATGGGTTCGAGTCCCATCGAAGGGAAAGTGGTTACCTCCAATACATTTTCCAAATCAATATCTTCCACATAACGTACATATTCACATATGAGTTTTAAAAACATTGTAAATTTACGTCCAAATCGGGTGGTTCAATCCCAGGCAATTAACTTTGATTGAACCCTATTCAGTGAGTTAACTCAAAAGTGACGAAAAGTCAAATGGGACTGTTATGCGAGTGGGGGAAGTAAAGCTTTATAAAAAAAATCTTATTCAATAGTTTCAAAATAGTTGAAAATAGTGACTTTTTGCGGGAAAAGTTACTTTAGTGACTTGAGGTCGAAAAAAGAGACTTTTTAGGGACTAGCCCGAAAAAAGTGACCAAGTCACTAAAAAGTGACCCGCTATCAGGCCTGTATATACCAATCGACTCAGCCCGACTAATTGAGCTAATGTCCGTTATGTGTGTATGTGTACAAAATTTTGTAGAAACACTTTTTGGAGCTTCGCATAACGCATTTTTGCTATTGAAAATTGGCCAGATCGGGCTATGGCCAAAATACTACTCCTTATGCACGAAACACGCTAAAAACATTCACTCATATTTTTTAGTATATTTTGACACGAGAAAGGCTCCAACTCCAACTGATGGAGGCTCGAACAAATATTCTGGCGAAATATGTGTAAACAATCAACGCCATCAACGTCGACATTGCAAGTCATAATCTCAATTTGACAACACTTATGGCGCTGATGTACTCTGGCATTCGAAAGGACACTAGCGCACAATGGCATTTTTTGATGACGCTAGCGCTTATTCTGCACGGGGATACGGCGACATTCCAAATTACTTCAAAATGAACAGTAAAAAGTTATCACAACACAGCGAGTACAGCTTCAACATCTGTTCTCTGTGCCTATAGGTGGATTAATGGGGTACGTTTGTTCTTCATTATTTATTCTTCAGTCTTTGTTATTTATTCTTCATTTTCAATTCCTTATTCTTTTTTTCAATCTTTTTTTTTTATTCACTCAACTTGTACTCCATCCTACGGTTAAGATTTAAAATTTCGATATATTTCAGCCTTCTGAACTTTACAGCCTTTTGATACTTTCAGCCTTTCGCAGGGCACCCTTGATCATATAAAGTAGTGTAGTAGTAGCTACGAAAAAGTGTTTCATGAAAATGTTGTCGTCAGTGTAATGAATCAGAGGTTCCAAATTACAAATCAAAAACTTGAGTCATAACTATTAAATAGGCTTCTTTTGACAACTCGGGGTACATGTTAGAACAGATAGTAAGATGTGTCTTTTTTCATTTGTTAGTTTGATGGAGTAATTTTCTGGTTTTAATTTAATGAATTTTTCATTAGAAATTAGGCCGGAACAAATATGAACTCCTTCTTTTGTCATGTTGGTCTTTGGATAGCAAAGGGGGTGGTAAATAAAAAATAAATGGATAAATTGATAAAATCGTAAAACTCATCGGCTTCCTTAAAGAATCAAATCAAATTTTAAATTTCCCCCCAAATAATAAAATAAAGCCACAAAAATTGAGGGAGCGGTGACAGAAGAAGAAAATAATATTTGTTCCGGCCTTTAAGGCTTTCTAATAATATTAGAAAGTTTTCAAGTTTTTTAAGATTTTAGATTACTAACAATGAAAATATTACTTTGTTGTTTACTTACCGTGAAGAATGGTAGATTCACAACTTGGCTATAGTAATAGCAGACATACGGCATCAGGAATACTCTGCACCAGAAAAACGAAAACACCATAAGCAATCCGTTGACGACGTACATTTTGCTCTCCTTCAGTCCCATAGTACTCAGAATGCCGCGGAATGATACGAACGGAGTCGAAAGCTCCATCATGTACATGAAACTGAACACACAATCTCCCAAACCTCCTCGAAGATACTGAAAAATAAAACTACTGTTGATTTTTTGTGTGTGCAAGAATGAAAATTGCTAACTTACCACAATAACTACCAAACCGTACGACCCAATGAATAAGTGATGGAATACCATTAGCTTGTGAGAGATCAAATAGCGGACAAAACTGGGAATTCCCAACTTGCCGGCCGATAAAATGCTCAAAGTTCCATTGCTTATGCTCGGAATGTCACTCAGGGCTTCGATAGGCTTCTCTTCCGAAGCGTCCGTTCCGTTGCTTGGTTTGCCATTTCTCGCTGGACCATCATTGGCTGGGGCCAACCCGAGCGTAGCCATGATGCGATTGGACGCTTCCGCCGCGTACACTTTGTACATTGACCAAAGGTCATAGAAGAAATACGATGCTGCAAACCAGGCATATGATTCCGATAAGAAGTGCGACGCCTGCAGAAAGTTCAACGGACACGACCACCGACACACGATGAAACCCGCGAGGCAGGAAAACGTTGCCTGGATGGCTGATACAATCCTGGAAAATAAAACACATATTTAAGCAAGTCTATATGCCGAATTCATATATTTCTTGTTTTAAATTGGCATTACATCCCCTACTAGGAACTAGTGTTCATTAAGCACTTCCACAGATATTAACAGCGAGTTTACTAAGCCAAGTTACCATTTTTGCATTCATATATCATGAGGTTAACATGATGATACCACCCCAGTCATAAAGCCAAGGGAGGTCAAGAAAATGTGTAACCCAAAAGTTCCTCAAACTGGACTGAGAATAGAATCCAGACACCTTCAGCATGGCCTTATTTTAAAGCCGCGGATCTTACTGCATTTGTATATCTACTATTCTGTTGATTTTCAATTTACATCTGTGCAATTAATCAAAGTCCCTACAACATTTCAACCATCAGCCATGAAAACCTATTATTCTGCAGGTAAAATTGATAACGCCGCTGAATAAATTATGTGTATAGTGTTATATATATTTTTTTTTTTTTCGAGAGTTGACCAGTTGTAGTCTTAATAGACTGGTATCTCGACTGGGCTCTCCATGTGATACACAATACTAGCAGACGACTCAAGCTATGTTGCTCACTAGGTCTCTGCGGTCTGGGTTCGTATTGTGATCATACCGATACATTTCCCTTCCCGCAGTCTGTCAGTTTAAAACAAATAATAATAATAATGAAAGCTCATCACGCGCATGAATGTTTTCCGAATAATTAACATGTAAAGTTGATTTAATGTTTTCTTGGAGCCGACATTCAATACCGAATAGTAGTCTATGTTGACAACGGGTGGTACTGATGCCATCTCCAAGTAAAGGCCGTTCTACAGCGATTAACGCAACGGCGCATCTTGACAGTAATTCTGTATTCTCTGTCAAAACGCGTCACCACGCCCACCACCGCAGCCGAGCCATAACACTTTGATGTAATGTGATGGGATCATACTAGTGGACTTTGTTTCAACATGGAATAATTTAAATGGTATCGTAAATATACAATAAATTAATTTAAGTACTATTGCAATAAATCGACATATTAATCTGAGAGCTTCCATTATTTTGGCGGTTGATCAAGATTATGGCGTCATATCCTTTACAGTACTGTCTGATATCATAAATTTCAGTAGTCAAATGGTCATGTTCTATTCCGCTCTTCAAAATTCAAGTCTTTAAAGTCTGGTCCAAGATTCAGTTATCAATGGTATGGTAATGCTTCATTGCGTCTATTTCCTAGCTAAATGAATGAACTTTACGATTATGAAGCATTGATTTATATGAATAACATCATTAAAAATATGTACTACTCGTTGGATAGTCATTTCTATTATTGTGAGTTGTATAATTAATGTAAAACACTACTTGTCTTCTATATTTTAGATCTGTTATTGTCATTGTGTTGTTGTCGGTTGTCTGTCTGTTATGTTTCAACATAAAGGTCTTTTATAACTTTGTCTTATTAGTGTTTTAGTCATTGTTAGATACAGTATGTATAAAACTACAAAAGAATGGTTGAGTATTGCCTTACAAATCCTATGTCCTTCTTCTATCTATCAATATCTGATTTCTCCTTTTATCAATCTCTTTTCTCTTTTATAATCTCAACCTCCACTTTTTTCTTCTGTCTCTCTTCTATCTCAGATTTTCAATTTAATATTTTTCTATCCAATAGTACAGTAAACTTCTACCTTGGCTGCTCTAAACCATTTCTGAAACAAAAATTAAAAAAATTAAATTCTGTTTAATTACTGAATTTAAAATGTTCAATATTAATCTTTCATTTTGTGATCACTATCTTTTTTTAAACCTACGTTATTCTTGGCTGGTTTGTGGTTTGCTATGACATTACTATTTTGAATCTTTCAACCTGATGTAAATCCTGATAAGTCTAAATAGTTCTCCACTCCCAATTGAAAACATTCTGAAAATTGAATGTCTCTAAAATACAAAGTAGACTTCTCAATTTCAATCTATATTACAACCTATCCTATCCTACCTATGGCCACGCGTTGGCTTCGCTACTTCCAGTTGACGAGAAATTGATTAATTTCCCGACCCTGAGAGTGCTAATGAGCCCTAGCGGATCCTCCATGTAAAGAGCTATACCTGATAAGTATGCCGGGACATACGATCAGAGGCTCAGTCTGCAAAGCAGCCGATCCACTGTGAATCGTTAGAGGCGCACTGAAGTGCTCCAAATGTGATATGATACACAGATGAATATTATCTTCAGTACCGTCAACCCCCGTGACCTTGGCTAGGGAAATTATGTGTATAGTGTTATAGTGTAGATATACAGCTAAGACCTTCCGCTAAGAAACTGTCGATATAATAAAAATCATTATACGTTGTTCGCTTGAACAGTCGTTCATTCCATGATGGAACATTCCACACGTGGAACATTATTATCGGAAACGACTCGACAATTCGGCTCTTGCAAGGCTACAATATTTCAGAAGTGGGATAAATCCGCGAGTGATTACGATAACATGTCGGACAAAGAGGAGTTTCATGGATTCGAAGACGAAGAACCCGAGCAGCAAGCCCAAACTCGCCGGACGCCATATATCGATGGCGCTGCAGGCGGCAGTAACGCACGTGATGAACAGGAGATTATTAATTTGATGAGAAGATTACTGCTGGTCCGTAACGTGAGAGTATTACAAGAGGAACGACGGTGTGGAGTTTAATCTGACTGTAGGCAAGTGGGAGCCACTAAATGCGAGCACCACTCGCGCTCATTCAAAAAATTGCAACAAAAACTCGTACTGAGCAGTAAATGCGAGCACCATACGCGCTCTTTACGGAGGTTAGCAACACTAAGTCGCACTGAGCATTATATGCGAGCACCACTCGCGCTCATTCAAAAATTTGCAACAAAAACTCGTACTGAGCACTAAATGCGAGCACCACTCGCGCTCTTTACGAAGATTAGCACACTAAGTCGCACTGAGCACCATATGCGAGCACCACTGACGCTCATTAAAAAATTGCAACAATAACTCGTACTGAGTGTCGTGACGCTTAGCCGCCATTCGGCTGGTAATCTGAATTACCAACCGGCGAAGTGGTGCAAAGCGTGCTATCGCTACAACAATTACCAACAGACAGTCTGAACCAGAGCCAGACCAAGTTCTACATAGCTGAACCAAAACTCTTGCATCATTTGTCTCCCTCAAGGGCACGTCGGGATAGGAGTCCGCCTGTCGCGGACCGAGCCAAACTTCTATATGTTCGCTTCTAAGAACCCGATCAACTATCATTTCCATCGGCGTCGATTGATGACGGATGACAAATGATGATACACTGCTAAATTTGTATGCCCATTTTTTTACTCTTCATTCTATCTAGGATTATATCTACTACACTGAGCACTTTATGCGAGCACCACTCGCGCTCTTTACGAAGATTAGCAACACTAAGTTGCACTGCGCCCTTATGCGAGCACCACTCGCGCTCGTTCAAAAATTTGCAACAAAAACTCGTACTGAGCACTAAATGCGAGCACCACTCGCGCTCTTTACGAAGATTAGCAACACTAAGTTGCACTCAGCACCATATGCGAGCACCACTCGCGCTCATTAAAAAATTGCAATAATAACTCGAACTGAGCACTTAATGCGAGCACCACCCGCGCTCTTTACGAAGATTTGTTTAGCATGTCTAAGTGAATTAGCTAACGCATTTTATTAATTTTTGTATCGACATTGAAGCACTATCAGAAAAAGTTTCATTTGTTGACCATGAAACGCTCTACGCGTGTGCTTGTGCCTAATTATTATTATTTTTTTGATAAATCTTGAAGCGCAATTTTGAGGATTTAGTCGAAGAATTCATAGTTTTCTATGCGAGCGCCTCTCCCCACATCGAGACGCCCAGTCAAAATAATAACCCGAAGCACAATCACACGACTAGCAGAAATGAATCAAATCAATTAGCAACACAAGCGACAACACAAAACGCCAATGAGAAAGTAAAATTGAAGAGAAACTGTTACTGCACATATCACTCTTTCATCGGACAACAGCCTCAACGGTTATCAAACTGATCATTTTTTTTTACTCAACGTATTTACACCACTTATTTTTTTGTTAAAATGCGCTCACCCGTAGTCCAAATGTATCCATATTATTGTTGTACAAACTTTTTTTTATTTTTTTTTCCAACAGTTCACATCACTCTCACTAGTTTAGACAAACAACTCAACTTTCCCATGTGTGCTCCCGCTTGCTTAATTCTAGTTTTTTTTACAATATTCTAAACCTCCTGGCAGGATCGCCAAATGTGGAGTTTAATCTGTAGGCAAGTTGGAGCCACTTTGGACACCTTATGCCGTTTGATGGTGTGATATCGACCGGTCAACTCGAGTCCGTATATTTGAATGACCTGTGATCTCGTTCTGCTCTGTGTTGGACCAGTGGTCGCGGATGAGACAACTAACACTACAACAACTCCCAATCTCAATGATCTTCTACATAGTATAGATCACCACATCCCCCTTTCTTTACATGAGAATATTACATATACTATAAGTTGTTTGAATGACTATTTATTATCGGGTGTATCTTACCTTAAACGCCTGTGTCATCAGTTTCAATTGAGGATCCTTACCTAAGCCTTATACAGGGCTGTTAACTTACGAATACGCTTCGAACAGCGACGTTCAGCTACAGTTGGTTCAAGGTGTTCTGGTGTTTCACTAGACTCTCCCATCTGACTAGGAGCGGAAACCTTCTTTAGATGAGCCACGTTTCGCTCATAGCTTTTTCCACTATCCTTTGAATGGACCCGAACTTTTGATCCCTGTCGCTCGTCTACTAAGAATTTCTCAGATAAGAAACTAGTCGAGAGTTTGTTCGTGGGGTGTAAGTTCTTCATAAGAACTAGGTCTCCTGTACCGATGTCACTGGTCTTCGCCTTTCTTTTCGCATCTTCTCCTTCCTTTCCTTTCCATTTTGAACGGCATCTCTGTCTGCATAGTCTGATGGTACAACGGATGAACTTAGATCTTCTGGATCTGGAAACTTATACCTCAGTTTCCGATTCTGTAGCAGCTCACTCGGAGCCTTTCCTGTTGTTGTATGTGCAGTATTATTGTACATTTCAAGATACTGATTCATTTCAGCCTTCCAGTCTCCGTAGATAGCATTGGCTATCTTTAAACGTTTGAGAAGGGAACGATTCTGCCTCTCTACTTCACCGTTTGCTTGAGGCCAATAGGGTGAAGTGTGATTCAGATGAATTCGTTTTGAACCACAAAATTCTTCGAATTCCGTTGACACGAATTGCTTGGCATTGTCAAGCGTAATTGTACGTGGTACACCCCAAATGCTAAATATTTTAACCAACCGTTTTATGGTTTCTTTCGCCGTAATAGCAGTCATGATCTCCAAGCACAAATACCTGCTAAAATAGTCAACTACCACCAATACGTGCTCGCCGGTCGGTAAAGGGCCCAAAAAATCGATGGCTATGTCTAACCATGGTTTTTCCGGGAGCGGTCGTCTTTGCATAGGCTCCGGAGGATCAGCCGTCTGCACTAATCTACATCCTTCACAACTGTCGCATGTCTTCATAGCTTCCGTATCCATTTTGGGCCACCAGCAGCGATCTCTTAATCTTCGTTTCATAACTGTCTAGAACCAACATTCTGCCCCGTAACGCTGATGGAATCACCAGTTTTGATCCTCGCATTACAAGCCCGTTTACAAATGATAATTCATTTCGGAATGCTGAGTACGCTTTCAGTATTTCTGACGTCCAATTGTCCTCCATCACCGCTCGTTTGATAGCCTGCATTTCTTCGTCATTTTCCGTAGCATCGACGACTTCTAAAATATCAATTGCGGCCGTCTCTTGAATCGCTTTAATTGAAATTTCCGTATCTTCGTCAAAATCATCTTCGGCTGAATCGTTCACAAGCGTAGCTAAAGTCGATGCGGCAATTCGACGAATGTAGACTTCCGATTCTTCTTTCCATTTATCGTCAACATGTGATGCCATTCGGGAGAGCGGATCAGCGATGATGGGTGGAACCCTTTTATAGACTACAGAAAATTTGAATGCCTGCAAGCGCAACATCCACCTTTCTATGCGAGCTGTTGGGCGCGAGTTTGATGTAAACAAAACTTCAAGTGGACGGTGATCTGTCTCGAGAGTGAAAGAAATTCCGAGAAGGTAATCCCTGAACCTCTCAACAGCCCAGACTATTCCCAGTGCTTCCTTCTCAATTGGCGGATATCGTAGCTCAGTTTCTGATAGACTTCTTGATGCATAACTTATAACGCGGGGTATTTTGTTTTCAGCTGGATCAATACTGCTCCAAGCCCAACACCCGACGCATCAGTAACCAGAATGGTGTTGTCCTTAGGATCAAAATAACCTAAGTTCTTTAGGTTTCCCATTTGTTGTTTCAATCCTTCAAACGACCTTTGATGTGTAGAATTCCATTCGAATGGAGTTATATCTTTAAGGAGTGCTCTCAGAGGTTGATTCTCTGTTGCTAGGTTGGGAATGAATTTTGCAACATACGTAACGAGCCCTAGAAAGCTTCTCAGTTCTTCCTTGTTGCGCGGAGCTCGAAAGTTTAGAATAGATCGAATTTTTGCATCAGTTGGGAGAATCCCTTTTCCGAGATGTTGTGTCCCATAAACGTTGTTTCTTGTTGCTTGAATCTACATTTCTGCATATTTAGCATGATTCCATGGTCCTTCAAAACCGTCAACGTTTTTCTCACCGAATCGTCATGTTCCTTTCGGAAGCTCCCCAGATCATAATATCATCAATGAAGACCACCGTATTCTCACAATTCGAAAGAATGCTTTCCATCAAATTCTGGAAGAACTCTGGGGCATAGTTTACTCCGAAGAGTAGTCGTGTATATCGATATAGACCCCAATTGGTGACAAACGTTGTTATCTCGCGACTCTCTTCCGCCAGCTCAACTTGGTGAAAAGCTTGTTTAATATCCAAAGTTGTGAAGAATCTGGCCCCGTTGAACTTTGGAAGAATGTTTTCGAAGATTGGCAATGGGTGATTTAGACGCTGAATCGCTTGATTTGCCCGACGCATGTCGATGCAAAGTCGCAAATCTCCATTGTCCTTAAGAATAGGGACCAGAGGGGACACCCAAGGTGATGGCTTTTCAACACGTTCAATGATCCCCATGCTCAAAAGCTCGTCCAGCTTGCATTTAACCTGATCCAGCAATGGAACCGGGCAGCGTCGTAGAGGCTGAATTACAGGGGTAACACTTCTATCAATGGGGAGAACCAGTTGGAAATCTCTGATTTTAGGGAAAAGCTCCGTTTCCTTCACTTGATTAACCCCCGATTTGAAAGAACTTGGTAATCCGACTTGTAACAATCCAAGTTCTCGCGCCGTATTTTTACCTAACAAAGCTTGTTGACCGCCGCGTATGACGTAAAAAGTGGATCTGGTAGAAATAACATCGTTTTCGTCGGGCACTTCTATAACTGCATCGAATACCGTCAGTAATTCCAAAGGAATGCGACCGTAGGCCATGAACTTCTTAGATCTGTCATACCTTTCAGAGTAGTAGATCGCCTTGTTAAGCTTCATTAGATCCCATGTTTTATCATCTATCAGGTTGTACGTAGAACCTGAGTCAATCAGCATTTCAATGTTGACTCCGCCAACCCGACATTTAAGAAGCTCATCATTTTCACTGTCGACTTTATAAACTGAAAACTCTTCAGCCTCCTCTTTTTCAAGAGCCGTTTCGACGTTTCTTACGTGTTTGAATTTCTTATGCTCGGAGTTATACCGTTGAGGCGAAAGTTTACGCTTATGAGACTGTGAGTTATTTGGGAATTGAAGAGAAAAAAAAATGAACGCTTAGCTATTTAACCTTAACACGCATAAGAGAATATATTTATGTATAATAGAAAAATTATTTTCTTACGGTTTTGTTGGACATCTTGCACATCGACTGGAAATGTCCGAAATTTCCGCAGGTATGACACTTCTTATCAGCCGCAGGGCACTTTTGAGATGTCAAGTGTCGGAAACGACCGCATCGAAAGCATCTTTCTTTGAAGGCAGGAATTCCTGAGTTCTTGTAATATGGTGTACCCGATTTATGAGTGGTCAAACGGTTAACATCTATTCCTTGCTTTGGTTTTGAATGCATCTGAGCCGCTTGAAAGTTAATGGACTGGTGAGCGTTAACAATTTTGATACAAGTGTTCAATGACAAGTTTTCTTGTTCCAGTAATTTACGACGCAATTCATCCGTAGAATTTTGGATTATTTTATCGACGATAGCTGTTTGACGACATTCGAGCTCAGTTTGCCCAAATGAGCATTTTTCCGCCTTTGGTGAACTCTTAGCAGAAATTTTTCGATAGGTTCATCATTTTCCGGGGTCATGGTCCAAAACTGAAATCGCTCGAAACTTGAGTGTTGTTTCGGAGCAAAATGCGCCGATAGTTTTTCCTTCGCTATCACGTATGGATCACTCCCATCTGAACCATCAACGTCAGCTCCCGGAATCCCGTAAAATACCGATTGCAACTCAATGCCACCCATGGCTAACATCTGAGCCTTACGGCTATGGCCATCCGAAATGTTAGTGGCCAGCATGACATTTTCAAACCATCTTATCCAAGATGTCCAAGCGCTTCTCACCTCCGTTGCTGGTAGGTGAGAGAACTTAAATTGCGGTAAATTATACGACGCTGGACTGAAGAACGACGCCATCGGAATAATCGTTTCGTCATTAGCCATTATGTTCTGTTAGAAAAAAAAATAAGCAACACAGTCAACATTTATTACTGCACCTAATATCCTTTGGTTGTCTATAACTGTTAATAACTTATACGCAACAGTCCGCCATAATACATGAACATAACATAACATATAAAAACAATAATATATTGCGTGTGTAACTACATACAGGAATTTTAAACGTAGCGCTCAGAACGCCCTCAGTGAATTTAATCACATCAGTTTCATGCTCTCGAGTGTTTTCTCTTCGTACAACTTTTTATTTTATTATTTTTTTTTTTTTACAGTGAATTTAATCACAGCGTTTTGTTTTACGCTCTCAGTGAATTTAATCACAATGCCAGCGGCTCTGGTTATTTCATCAACCATTTTACCAGTGAATTTAATCACAGCGTCTTCACGCTCTCAGTGAATTTAATCACAGCTTCTCTACGCTCTCAGTGAATTTAATCACAGTGCCAGCGGCACTCTATGCGCGTCGCGCAATTAATACGCAGTCAACATTCTATCAGGTGTTGACATCACTTGCATTACTCCGTTCATTCATGAATTGCATACATTCAACGTTGTCTAAAATAATAATGAACATGTTTTTCCTCACTCTCTCATTCTCTTTTTCTTGTGGGTAAGGTTAGACACTCATACTACCATAAAGTGTGCTAGCGTCATTGTCAATGGCACTTGATGCCACCCACGTGCAGTGCACACTTCACGGCGCATGCGCTCTCTACTTGCCTGATGACTTTCTCCATACCAGGGTTTCCATTCATTATGTCTTTTGAACGTCCACGAACAAATGAAAAAAATAACATACCTGAATATCCTCTCATCTTTGTCATCGATTAGTATCATTCATCGACCAGGTCATATCAATAGCACTCTCAACAATCAGTCTGCAGTGCACTGTTTTATTGCAGTGGTAAATGACCTTGAAATTATATGTGTGTATCCATATTTTTTTTTCACGGCACCGCAACTGGCCTTACCAAATGTATTGCTGTCGAACACATTTTATTCCATATGCACAGAGGTTTCATTCTTCTGTTTCTTATACATACACCCCATTGAAGTCCACATGCACACTTGTATTAGTACCATCTTCATTCAGAATTTATCCCATTCACACAAAGGTTTTGTTCGTTTTTCACTGTTCGGATTTTTTCCCCTCAACAGCACTGATGCACTTGGAGATTGTTATCTCAGCTCGCCTCCACCAACACAAAGGAGAAAAAAATTGGCGTCTTTTGGCGTACCCATGCTTGATCTAAAGCTCACTTTCCTGTTTTCACCTTACTTGAGAATTACTGATTTTTTTCTTTTCTGTATGTTCGTTGTTATTACTCCATTTCACACATATTATTTTCAGAAGGAAAACCACAATGCTAATTTTCCACACCATTTTCCTCGCTAGAACTTTCTATATGACCCCCCTTTTCCATTGGAAACCATTTTTTTCACCGTCACTGTTTCAAACATTCGAAAATGGCGGACTGCAGCGCTTCTATTTTATTTTTTTTTTATTAAAAACAAAATTTATTCACTTCAGTACACATTTCTCATTATGAAATTCTTTTTCCGTATCGTTACCTTTTTTTCTCCAAATTTTCACTATCCTTCGACACTATTGAAATCCGCGTTTTTCCGTTTTACCTCGTCGCCACGTGTGATATCGACCGGTCAACTCGAGTCCGTATATTTGAATGACCTGTGATCTCGTTCTGCTCTGTGTTGGACCAGTGGTCGCGGATGAGACAACTAACACTATAACAACTCCCAATCTCAATGATCTTCTACATAGTATAGATCACCACAGATGGTTCACTACATGTCTGTCGAAATATAGGCCGATTGCTTTGATTAATAATAATGCGACCATCGGTTGTGGTTCACATTAGGCCTACTTTGATGGTTTAGGAGCATTTGAATATTTGCTTTGTATAGTAAACGGCAAGTCCTGTTTCACTGCCACACAGACGGGAAAGGCACCTTCATCCGGACGAAGTCGGAAAACTAATTCCGATGCTTTCCAGTGGAAGAGACGTTAAAAGATGGTGTGCAAGATGGACGGATTAAACAACTCTGCTTTACGCTTCCTTCCTAGCCAAGGAATGGTATCGCAGCGCTCAGACCTGAATCTCAAATTGGATTCAGTTCCAGCAGAAGATACAGACCGTTTTTCCAGGCAATGAAAACGAGGCAGAGATCCAACAAGCGTTGTCCTACCTCTTCAAATCGAAGAAGGAAAGCTACGAGCACTTTGTTTTTCGAGTGGAAGCTATGGCAGCGAACGTACAGATGAGTGAAATAGCCAGGGTGACGTACATTGTTAGAGGATTATCGTTGGACCCGATATATGATCAAATTTGCACCAATCGTTTCGAGAACAGTCTCAAGCAGCTCAACCACCTCCGTCTTTGTGAAGCCGATAACAGCATTAGACGCAAACCTCAAGCATTGGTGGTCATTGGATTCGGGGGCGCAGATGGACAGAGTAGACACTCTTTACATTTGAGATGGACGAAGAGGGTAGATTCCAGGCGAGTGTAGGGGATCAATGTAGGGTAGAACTTCTTCTTGCTCTGTAAAAGGAGTAACAAGTTTTTTTTCTTCTTTATTAAAGAGGCTTTCAGCTCTTGGCTGGTTCACCTATGAAGTAACAAGTTCTGTAACAGGAGTAACAAGGAGTTCCTTGGAAAAGTAACCTCGCAGTGTGCACTTGCGAAGGACATCTCCCTAACCGGAGAAAAAAGTAGCTCCTGCACCCATACAATCCGTGGCAGTCCAGCGAGGTCGTCACAACCCGGTTCCTTGGATCGAAAAGGTCCCTTCATAACAGGAGAAACAAGTAGTTTCGAGTAATCAAAACGCTAGCGTGCATCTGCGAAAAACGTCTTCTCACTCGGAGAAATAAGTAGCGCTTGCACCCGGAATCTTCGTCTCACGCTCAAAACTGTTTCAAGGCATAAGCAGAGGTGAAGAAACCGGTTCAGGGTCACAGATGCCTAAAGGACTTTCCGAAAGAGTTCTTGAGAATTTGTTAAGCAGCTGTTAATTCATGCCCGGCAAGAAGTCCATCCGGAGGTCCATCGCGGAATGACAACAGTCCATATTATGGGTAGATCAAAAATACATTGTGGGATTCCTTACAGCACGAGAAATAAAGAACTTTGATAAAAATGAACTTGTTTATTTCCGCACCCGATTCAAACTGAAAAACATGGAAAGGTACAGTACTGTATATTTGCATCTCTTTTCTCACGGCGATCCAAAACGCCGGGGGGTGTTCGAATGTATGACTACCTTTGCAGCGGCACCACATAGCCCCCCCAGTTACACCAGAAATCGGACCCTGTGTCCTGATGGTGTAATTTTGGTCTTTCATTTGATATTAAACTTTCCTCTTCATCACATATGTACGCTGGCTTGATCCGGTCGATAGAAATTCGCTGAATTTTGGAGTTGATTCTTATATCCATGTATTTGTCGTGACGCTCGATAACTTCGAAGGGGCCTTCGTATGGCTGAACTAATGGCTTTTTCACAGCATCAATCCGGACGAAAACATGACTGCATTTTGAAAGGTCACGGCTTACGAATACTTTCGGCTTTGCATGGTGATGTGTGCTGATAGGTTTTAGCTTACCTAACGTGTTTCGTAACTGTTTTGCAAAATCACTTCGATCAATATATTCACTTGTACTCTCTAGGAATTCACCAGATAGACGCAATGCTTGCCCATAAACGAGTTCCGCTGCTGAACAACCAAAATCCGCTCGAAAAGCTGCACGCAAACCCAACATAATCATAGGAAGTTCTTCACTCCAATGTTTTGAATTCACTGCCATTATCGCTGCCTTCAAAGTTCGATGGAACCGTTCCACCAAACCATTTGCTTGAGGGTGATAAGCTGTAGTTCGAACGTGCTTTGAACCAATAGTTTTTGATAGCTCGAAAATAATTCGGACTCGAACTGCCTACCTTGATCGGTAGTGATTGTCTCAGGTACTCCAAAACGAGAAATCCAAACCGAGCACAGAGCACGCGCAACTGTTTCAGCCATCATGTCGTGCATAGGAACAGCTTCAGGCCAACGGGAAAATCGGTCAACCATCGTGAGCAAATAACGGTTACCATTCGATGGAGGACGTGGCACAACGATATCCACGTGAACGTGTCTGAAGCGACTATCAGGTAGAGGAAAACTTGCAAATGGTGCTTTCGTGTAGCGCTGAACTTTGGAGCGTTGACACTGTATACAATTCTCAACAAAATGCTTAATGTCTTTGTTCATATTTTTCCACGGTCTCCAACCAGCCGTCGTGTTGTACGCACACCCGGATGGGCGAGTCCATGTACGTGATGCAGAATTGTTAGCCTGTGCTGTATTGAAATATATGGTCTTACCTTGTTGCATGATGTGTCGCAGTACAGAGGTCGCGACGCAAGCGATGTTTTACACAACTCTAGTTTCAATGCTGTAGAAGAAGTTAGGAGAGTCTTCAGTTCGCTGTCACTGTTTTGAGCAATTGCAATTGCTTCATAATCGATCGGCATTGGAGTGGAGATAACTTCTGTCCTAGAGAGAGCATCTGCAACTGTATTTGACTGTCCACTGACATGCTGGATGTCACTAGTAAACTCTGAGATGAACCGCAAATACCGTTCTTCGTGCGGAAGTCGACTGTTGGGATTGGATGACATGGCGTGTGTAAGCGGCTTGTGGTCCGTGAAAATGGTGAACCTTCTGCCTTCAAGCATATGACGAAAATACTGCACCGCCAATTTCATCGCTGTCAGTTCTCTACCGAATGTTGAATAATTCGTTTGAGGCGCGGAAAATTTTTCCGAGAAGAAACCAAGAGGAACCCACTTGATTCCGTCGTACTGCTGTAGGACAGCTCCCGCCGCTGTGTTGGATGCATCTATCATTAAACCCATTGGTTTAGATGCGTCCGGATAATGTAGAAGGGTCACTGCCGCTAGCGCTTCCTTGCACTGTTGGAAAGCTTTTCCGGCTTCCGGAGTCCATTTCAGCTTCCGAGTGTCGTTTTTCTTGTTCCCTGGAATCAAACTACGCAGCTCTATCTGTAAATCGATGGCGCGAGGAATGAATCTTTTGTAACAGTTTATGAGTGCGAGAAATCTGCGTAAATCTTTAACAGTGGAAGGTGTCGCGAACTCAGTTACGGCTCTGACACGTTCTGGAAGAGGAAGGATTCCGTCCTCGTTAACCTTGTAGCCGAGAAATTCGACGGTTTTATCAGCGAACTTACTTTTCTCTACGTTGATTACAAGGCCATAGGATTTCAATCTTTCGAAAACTGCTCGAACGTGCGTGTAGTGCTCTTCCAGCGTTCGCGAAGCAATACATATATCATCGACAAACACGATAACGAAATCCATATCTCCGAACACCTTATGCATAAAGCGCTGGAAAGTCTGGCTTGCATTGCAAAGTCCAAACTGCATGCGGGTGAACTCGTATAGTCCGAATGGAGTAATGACAGCGGTTTTTGGAACATCTTCATCATTCACCGGGATTTGATGATAGGCTCTCTCGAGATCTAGTGTCGTGAAAATGTGTTTTCCCTGAAATGCATTAAGTAAATCATGGATGTGAGGGACTGGATAGCGATCAGGAACAGTGATTTGATTTAAGGCTCGATAGTCTCCAACAAATCTCCATTTTCCATTCTTTTTAGGTACGCAATGCAGAGGACTAGCCCAACAACTGCTAGATGGTCGGCAAATACCTAGCTCGATCATTACCTGAAACTCCTTTTTTGCTGCTTCTACCTTATCAGGTGGCATTCGTCGACATTTGGTTGCCACCGGTGGACCTTTCGTCTGTATATGATGACGGACGTCATGCTGAACCGCTGTCTTGATTGTTGTTGGCAAGGTCACTTCCTTGAATTCAGAGAGTAGCTGGTGGAATGGGTGATCTGATGCCACAACGGTAACACTATGTACCAACATGTTGCTCAATCCACCGGTAGAGGATAGCTTCGTTAGACCATCTATTAAGCGATGATTTTTCAAATCCACCAGAATACCAAAAGCTGCAAGGAAATCTGCTCCAATTATCGGTATCCCCACGTCCGCTACAAGAAACAGCCAATTGAAACGTCGTCGTAAACCCAAGTCTGTTGTAATAAAACGCCTATCGTAGACGTGGATTTTGCTTCCGTTGGCCGCATGTAGTTCGAATGGAGAAGCGCCATTTCTTCTGTCTCGGCTCGTTGCCGGGATGATCGAAACATCGGAATCGGTATCGATTAGGTATTTGGTGTTAGAGGTACGGTCATAGAGAAGAATACGGCGAATTTCATTTAACGTGTTCACTTCCGCCGTGCCGAGCGAACGAGAAATTAGTTTTTTGAACTAAATGTGCAGGGTTCCCTGCACTTCAGTGCTCGACCACCGAACTTTCTGTGGAACCAGCATATCTCCTCACTGCTACGGCTAGATCTCGAAGTTGACCTGCTTCTGGAAGAGCTTCGATCTGTCTTTAGTCGACGAATCTCAGCAGTCAGTGCGGCAATTTGTCCTTGTAAATCCGTGATTGGAGACGACGGCATTGTGTTGGACATGGCAGCGACTTGGGATGAGCCCGGACATTCCAGCATTTTGTCTGCCATCTCAGCAAGTTTTCCGATTGTCCCATCACTGATAGCAAGGACAGCCTTGACGTTTGGCGGCATTCGTTGAAGGAAAAACATTTTCATTAGATCATCCGTGACATTCAATCCGGCGCCCAGTTCCTGCATTTTTGCCAGTAGGTGAGTTGGCCTCATATCTCCCAAATCGCAATTTCCGAGAAGACGTTCCAAGCGCCCTTGCGCCGACACCTGGAAGCGAGAGATCAGCCGTGCTTTTACCGCCGCATATTTGTCTTCGTTTGGTGGATTCGTGACCAAATCTGCTACGTGACAGATAACGGATTGGTCGATTTTTGCTATTATGTGGTAAAATTTGGTGTGATCACGCACGACGTTGGCCAAGGCGAATTGTGCCTCCGCTTGAGCGAACCACATTACAGGATCATTCTTCCAAAACTCCGGTAGTTTTACGGCAACTCCGGCTGCGAGCGCTGCTGTCTCTTGAGGGTCATTTTCCGTCGACATTTCGCTAATTACGATGCTATACTACGAATACGATTACGTCTTCCGCGTCGGGGTCACGAAATGTGGGATTCCTTACAACACGAGAAATAAAGAACTTTGATAAAAATGAACTTGTTTATTTCCGCACCCGATTCAAACTGAAAAACATGGAAAGGTACAGTACTGTATATTTGCATCTCTTTTCTCACGGCGATCCAAAACGCCGGGGGGTGTTCGAATGTATGACTACCTTTGCAGCGGTACCACAACATGTTTTGGGATAGAAATATGAAAGTAATGAAACGCAGAGGGGGGACAACGGATTTTTTTCATATGGAGTTTGGCAAGTATGACAGTACCCTCTTTTTTGGCGCATAAATTTATACTCCAATGTCAAAATGCTCATATACTATTATAAATTGTGGTGGTATTTGTAAAAATTTGTATTGTTTACCGTTTTTACAAGAGAGAGTGGTGTCGAAAGCACATATTAAATTAAAGATGGCAACGAACAAAAATACATCAAATCCGTAAATATGTGGTGTTTTCACTTTATTCCTTACGCGAAATATGCAGATAAATAATTATGTTGGTTGAAGAAACTCTGTGGTGAGCAGAAACAGTTGTTTCTTGCATTATCCAAACTTTGTGCGTTTCAGAACATTCTCACTCACTGCAGTGTTTATTTTTCATAGACTACGGCTTGGTGTTAGTGCCGTCGGCATTCGCTCGATTGGTGGCAACAAAAATTTGACAGCTTAGCACCCGCCTGATGAAACGTGATGCGATTACTTGAAACGACCACAACATCGGCAAGCAGATTGCATATCAGGACCATTCAATCGAGTTGTATAAGTAAATTTTCACGACCCCCAGGGGCTTTGCAGTTTTCAGATGAGCAATCCTGGATTTCCTGGAGATTCGGAGCTAGAAAACGTATGCCTTATCCCTAGTTTAAGTATTGAATCCTATGTGAGAATGTGTCGCGAAGCCTTCGAGTTAGCGGAATGTCCACCAACATTCAGCATGGAAACAACAAAATCTAAGTCCTAATGTTCAAACAATGAATTAATTGCACAGAAAATATTTCCATAGCGTAATTTAAAAAAAAAATCTGATTCCCAGTTACCACTAAATCCAACTATAGTGCTAGGTTAAATATGGAAGCAAATGGAAATAAGCACTGTGAGAAGGTAGACAAAAGCGGCCTCAAGTTTCCCTATAGCTATTTTCTATCAGCTGGTATATATATTATGGACCCTGCTGCCTTAAAAGTACAACAAATGAGTTGATGAACTTATGCATCACTGAAATAAATAAATACCTATGCTAGAAATACTGTGATATTATACGAAATAAAAGCAAAATTCAATTAGACGTCTGTCTTCTTCTTAAATGGCTCTACATTCCAACTGGAACTTGACTTGCTTTTCAGTGTTCTATTAGCATTACCTCAGTTATTAATTTGATTGATTCTTATTTTCATATTTAACCAAACAAAACGCAAAATTAAAGAAAATATGAAGATTCAGTTCAATCAAAGTTAATTGCCTATATTCCGGGGACTAAAATACCCGAGACTAGGACATTAATTTACAATGTTCTGAAGACAAATAGATTGTGAGTGCTTCGACTATGCGTTCAATTTGGGAATATGGGGCTCATTCAGTAGCGGCTAAGTTGCGAAGGCCGACGGAGGCCCTTCTTAGCTTATGTGGTTAAAAGCACCAGTCTAGCGTACTGAGAGTCGTTGGTTCGAGTCCCATCGAAGGGAGAGTGGTTACCTCCAATACATGTTTCAAATCAATATCTTCCACATAATGTACATATTCACATATGAGTTTTCAGAACATTGTAAAGAAAATATGAAGTTATATTTGATCACACATAGACCACTACTTCAGGTCAAACCATCCATTGATCTCTTCCAGAAAAAAATTCGGAAGTATTTTTTTAATACATATTATGAATATTTGATCTTGAAATCGCTCTGAATGTTTATCATTTAAAGATAATTTTACTCACTTGTTTGTTATATCCAATACATCGGAAATTCGCAGTCTATACTTTTTGACGAAACTCAGCCCAAGGGTAGTACGCAAAATCAGCTTGTTCAGGAACTCGGTCAATGCAATGAAATAGACGAAACCCAAGCTGATCAGCAACGCGCCACGTTGTACCGAGATCCGATCGGAGGGTTTCAGCTCCCATAAGCTGGCACAGGCCAATCCAAACGATCCCAACGAATACAGCAACGGAAAAATGCATCCCCTGGGGTCGGTTTTGAGGGCTCCTCCGCTCATACTGCCGCACGGGGTATTGACTTTCACGCTAATACTACGATTTATTCTTTCCGTACCGTGTTGCGCGCAAAACTGCACCCGACAGCGATAAGCTGCCGCACTAAGCTGAGCGGCTTTGCGTCGTTGTTCGATGTTGCGTCGTTGTGTTGCTCTTGGTTTTGTTTGTCTGATTTGGCACAGACTATCTAATTAAGCCAGTAGGTAGTACTCAGTAGGTCTTTCAGCCGATTCAGTCATGCGTTGAGAAGCTGCACTTGCACCCTTTCCTGAAACGAAGATTGGAATCAATTATATGAATAGATGGGTATGGGAGTATCCATAAATAACGTTAACGCTTAAAGGAAGGAGCGGGGTTGACAATCCCTACAAAATTTTTGGATGCTTCGTACAAAACGTGTGGCATTTTTGCGTTACATAATTAATGGATATTCCCTATTGTGTGTTATTCTTTCAGCTATATGGATTATAATCTCTATGGAGATCGGCATATTGGTCAGTAATGAAATATTTAATAAACAAGTGATCAATCGTGATGTGTATAATAATTTATAGCTTTTTTTTTCGTTTAATATGTAAATCCCATTACCAAAATAGAAAAAAAAATACCATCGTTTTCAAATACGAGATAAAAACGAGAAAGGGAAAACGAATCATAATTTTGATCTCAAACATAAAAATCAATGTTGTCTAAAAAACAGTCACCGGATGTGGAAAAAACTTCAATTTATTAACCCTTTCACTCATGGAATTAGGAAATTCAAACCGTTGACTGTTGCCTTCCTATGTAAAGCACCATCAAATCTTGCACCTCCAGATTTCATAGAATATTGTTTCATTCAACCAATATGGTAATATATGGCACATCTTTATGGTTTCATCAGACCACTTATATAATCAATTTTGTGTCGAAATAATCAAACGATTTTGCTTGCTAAGCACTTTTCAAGTTACACTTGGATTACTCTTACAAATAATTAACTATGATAGTGCCTAAAAGTCATACCATTATTATTTCATAATTTTATTTGACTCGTTTGAGAAAATGATTTATATATAAAATTCTGGGAAGAAGTCCCGGGCTTTATTACTCAATCGCATTTCATCCCAAATGTATGTGGTAACATCACTGGAAACCTACATTTACTAGCAAATGATAGCGGAGCTTGCACTTGGAGTTATCTTCCTGACCTAAACTGCCGTGAATCGCATATCTGTCCCATCTTTGCTGGGTTTCCTATTCATATGGGACAAATATGCGATTCACGGCAGTAAAAGCTACCTAAAAAGTTGCCCTCACTATTCAAACAATACTACGACATGGTTTCCAGAAGAGGTATTGTGGAGTGTCTGCTGATAATAAGTTGATAAAATAAGTTTGTGCATAGAATGGTTCATAATCTCAGCAGTGGCTCATGAAATTCCGTAACCTATGATAAAATCAAAACAAATAATGAATCATAGTTATTGGATCATTCTGTTGAGATATTGAGATATCACTGAATAAATCTTAAACCCATTTCATCATCTAATTTATTGTGTTTAGGAATTCTATGAAGTGTAGATGGACCATCTGGTGCGCAATTGGTGTTTCAATAAATGTGTACCAAATAAGTAATCTGATAAAAACAGATTCTGATCGAACAACGACGGAATCAATATTATTTTTGGGCCATCGTTTTTTTTCTTGATTATCCAGAAGCTCAATAGTTTGTTGCAACTATAGACTAAGGATTTTCTATGAAATTACAATTGATGAAGCATGAACTTATCATTATTTTCCATGCAATATGTTACGCAACAAAAATGACCATTATTTATCAGACATTTTGCATCTGGTTGTACAAAATCTTGCAGTCCTGTTATTGGTCACAATCTTGACTCCGCTAGATTTTTACACTTACCGAATCATCCGCTTACTCAACTTTTTGATTAAAACATTTTGCGCAGCCAGCGATTGTGCGAATTTCGTTGAAGGCAGGAAAATTTGCTACACAAGAAAACACGAAAACACCCCACCTTTGCTGTTTTCCACCGAACCACCCGCAGCCAAACACTTTCCGAAACCACTGTCTGGAAACGCTGGAAACTGATTGTGGGAAAATCGGAAGAACCTATCGAAGGGAAAAAAGCTGTACTGTTGACACTGTTGACAGATAAGTGGAGTCGTGTGTGTGTGACTCTGATGTGCGACGTGAAAACAGTGCGGAGCTCCAATGATGAAAGTCGACATATTTATTTAATGATCAATGATGAAAAATGAGTGCTTCAACATACACAGTAATAAAAAGTGCTAACATTTCAAAATATTTCTCGGGTACTTTTTCAAATCAGCGTATGTAACATTTTGATCAAGCTGAGAAAATAGGCTTGAAAGTTTTCAGATTTTATTTTTATTTCTATTTAGAAACTAAACATTTTTATTGCAATTGAATACACCTGAACGATACTTTAAGAAAAGGTTCATCGTCACTGACTCTGAAGTCTGCAGTGCGTGTGAACATTTCAGTTATTTTGATAAAAATATATGTTACAATGTTCTGTAACAGATAAATCACATACGTCGTTTTGATAACTCACCATAACTGAGGTCATGTTACTTTCGTCGAAATGTTACGCTGCTCCGCACGCAGCATTGTTGATACGTCAAAATGTTGCGTCAAGTTGAAACGTTTCACGCACATGCGAAAAAAAAATTGCAACACTTACAACACGACGTAACAACATTTGCTGCAGAAGAAATTCGTAAACCATCTTGAATAGGTACCTACAATTTATAAAACTATTGGTGTCGTTCAAAAATTACGTCCATGGTTTGTCCATATGGGGTTTAGAACACAGATAAAAGACATCCAGGCTAGAACAAATTTTACTCAAAAAGCTGTGTAAATCAAAGTACGTTTGAATACTGACTGTGGCAATATCTCGTTTGGTAGCGCTAGGTGTCCTTCATGGCGTCATGCGTACTAGCTGTCATATTTCATCAAACAAACTTTGCGCGCCAAAATGAGACCAAACTTGCCGCCTCTTCCAGCATGTGATAACTGTTGATGTTTATTTTTCATGCACTATGGAACCCACAAGGTGAAAAAACAAAATCTGCAAAACGCATTTTCGTACCTTCAAACAACCTGATTCAATTGCCAAGTAAAGTTTCTGCAAGGGGTAGGTCGCTGAGCACAATTCAAAGTGTGTTCATTTAAATTTTTGCGCCACGGTGTGCCGCAATATGCCACATTTTGTGATTAACAAAAGTACTGATAAAACGACAAAGTTCGGCAGAAATTCTAATTCTTACCAGTTTGGCTCCAACGTTTCAAAAGGACGATATTGCGTTTGTAAAGAAGTGTTTCTCTCGTCACTTGTGGGCTAACACACGCAATCCAATGACAGCAGCGTTTTCTATCCTTTCATTAAATGGCACAGGATTGCATTGGTGCGCACACATTAGCCCACCAGCGACGGAAGAAGCCTTTGTTACAAAAGCGGTTTCGCCCTTTTTAAATGAAGATGCCAAATTAACCGGAGGGGAAGAGATGGAAATGTTCTTATCGTCCGGAAGGCGCTTCAAAATGATATCAAGGCCTTTTGGATATTTGCGGAAATAATTCATCATGAACTGCAGTGTCGGAAGTGATTGAACTAGCGCCTCCTCGCAGCGTCTTAACGGACCAAATTTTATGCAGAGCATCATCCTGGCTGCTGGTGCTGATTTAGTTCAGCAACGGCCGGCATAATCAATTGTATTTCCAACTATTTTACTTTCTTCGCGTGTGAATCTCGGCAAATGAACTAACTTCCCAAGTAACCATCAAGCATTAATTAATGCATGTATTAAATCATAGAACAGCATATTAAATGCTAATTGCATTAGATCAATTTTAACGATGTAAAGATGCATTTATTCATCAACTGTCAAGCAACGATACACTAGTTTAGCGTTACGAATGCAGCGATGCATTAAGCCCCAAACACAATGTTAGCGGAACGGCAACGGAAACGGCAAATTTGACAGAAAATATATGGGCTAACTGTCAAATTTGCCGTTGCCGTCGCCGTTCCGCTGACATTGTGTTTGGGGCTTTAACTTATATTTTATTTCAACATATCTAAGTAATGAAGCAATATTTCGGTCGTAAAAGGGCCTTTTTTCGCTTTAAGTCAACTTTAATGACTGTATTATTTGCAATCATATATAGCTCCATGGTTACTTGTGTTTTCAGGTAACTTCATGTTCGTTCATCCGTTCATTTTCAAATTGCGAATGGAACAGGAGTTTGCCAACGATTTAAGATTTCCTGTCTGCTCTAGAAATTGGAACATGTGGGTACAGTGATCGTTCGCTAATTGGGGCACGACCTCACCCCAACTAGCGAATATGCCGTTCGCTAATTGGGGCGTTTTGACAAGCGTCAATGTTGTTTACTTTTTGCATTGATTTCACGCGCCAGAAAATATCGATCCCGCCAAACACGGAAACCAAACGTCAACGCATTTTCGACATCACATTGTGACGTTTAGCTGCTTTTTAATTGGATTTCGTCCCAATTAGCGAACCCCCAACTAAAAAGCGCCCCAACTAGAAAAACCCCAATTAGCGAACGTTCACTGTATATGTTTAAATAAAATATGACGGATGAGATTTTAGAGAAGAGAGAAGATAAATATGCAAATAGCTTTCCACTTCATAATACAGTGATTAGTGAGTTGTTTTCAAATACTTGAAATCAACAATAAACCCCTAAGCTATCTTTTCTCTTCTACAATCAATGATCCTCTCGCTGATCCATCGAATCCTTTCGCACAAGCAAGCTCAAACCAACAGATAGATTCATAATTTTGATCGTTTTGATATCGGGTGCCATCAGTCTCAATAAATTTATGCTTGCACTATTGTTCGCATGAAAACAAACGATTCGCTCCGAAAAACTAAGCTGTTCATGTCTAAAGAAACAAGAAATTTTAACAATGGGATGTTTACTTTATATGTTTGGAAAAAGCGGGAAAAGAATGACAGTAGTTGGCAAGGTTGCCAATTTCTGACATTCTGCCAATGTCAATGTCGAAAGTGTGCCACAATTTGTTTATTTATTGTTCCTTGTTGGTGAATAGTGCTCCGACACATGGCACAAAGTGTGCTTGTGACATTGTGCTCAGCTTCCCAGCCCTTGGTTCCCACACAAAACCCCCGATTTGAGTGAAAAGTACCTAATATTAGGTACTTTTTTCTAACCTTGGTAAACACTCTGCCACCTCTTATATGGGGCACACACTTGTGGTATTCGTACCATGGTACAAGGCGACAAGAAAATAATTTCAAGGTTATCTTTAATGAAGACAATAATTGGTATGGCACTCATTTCAAGATTTTTGTACCATGCTATAAATATTTGTACCATGGTATACCACAAGTGTGTGTCCCATACTATTAAGGACACACCTGTGGTACTTTTGTACCATGGTATTGCCGATTTCAGCTCTCGATGGATTTTTGGGAAAATCATAGATCGCACTTCGAGCAGTGATGTCAAATGTTTTAGATTATTTATTATTATTTCAAAGTTCATCTAAATGTATGAAACTTGAAAAATCAATTTTTGTTGAACCACTATTGCAATCATCCTTATGTTTCCCCAAAGAATTCAAATTATAACTGACTTGAAAGTAGCGAAAAGTTTAACTTTAACTACAAATCATTATTGTTTTACTAGCGTCTGATCAAACTAAATATTCTGGCAACCGTGCAGAGCCCACGTGTTCATTCGAAAACATAAACAACTTTCGTTGGCGCCAACCCGATTCACCCGATTCGTCAGCCCGCCAACCTGGAGAACAAAGGATTTTGACATCTCGCACTTATGATTATGTCGCACTTCTGAAGTGCGGAGTCCATCGAGGTGGGAAGTGCGCAATACAATAGAACAACAAAATTATTCCCTGACTGTCTTTGATAAAGACAATAATTGGTATGGTATTCATTTCAAGATTCTTGTACCATGGTTCTTATACCACCAGTGTGTCATTAGTGACTTTATTTACGGGCCTAAGGCTCTGTCTCAATTGGATAATTAAACTCAAATTAAACTTAAAAGTGACAGTTCAATAATTATCAAATAACCCTGCTGGGTGAGCAGGATTACTTTTGACAGATTTCGAATCATTCTTGATCGATGTCTTATTGGAATTGCTGGGTAGCACGCAGCCATTCTTATGGCCGGGTGAATTTTAAATTTTTGAACTGTCAGTTTTAAGTAAAATTAAATTTGATTCGGGAAATGAGACAGAGCCTAATTAACATCTTTTTCATGAATTAATGTGAACATTGCGATCAACAGACCAATATGAATGTTTTTGATTGCAGTACTCAAATTAATTCAAGACAAAATTTTCAAAACGACTTATCTGCTTTTGAAAACAAAGATTCAAACGACAATTTGACGAATCTGATAGCTCTCCCACGCAAACCAGCTCCATCAACAGGTAGCGGAATCCTTCACCTAACTATTGATGGTGTTGGTTTGCGTGGGAGAGCTATCAGATTCGTTAAATCGTCGTTTGAATCTTTGTTTACAAAAGCAGATAAGTCGTTTTGAAAATTTTGTCTTGAATTCAAGAAAACAATGTTACTTAGGTCCTTTTGAAAAGTTAAGCGAGATCGGGATCGTGACGTCTCTTTATCGACTTTTTCCGTGAGTGACCACATCAGTGAGCAGTGAGAAGAGCGTGAAATGCGAATCAGTGAACGAGAAAAGCATTTTCTTCTTCGGATCGATCTGTCAGTTTCATTCAGGAGACAGCTCGAATCGGTCGCGTAATCTTTAGCAGCGCGCAGAAAACGCACGGTTCTGCAGAGTGAAAAAAAAACTTTTTTTGTGCTAGTGAAAATCGGAGATTTTAATAATTTGGTAAAAACTTTCGGTACTTTGCTGTTGGCAAAACTTGGTGAACAGTACATTTAATCATTGTAAAGCCTGTGTGAAGTGCTGCAAAGTTTCAAAGTGTTACAAAAAGTGTAAAGTTTTTCTTGGCCAGAAAAAAAAACATGAGCAGGATGGTGAGTTGCTTTTTTGTTTTGTCTTCGAAATAGAATTGCATTGTTTTTTATTCTCATCTATTTTGATTTGATTAGCATGATGCTGTTTTCCTTTTGATGCACTTTCCAAGTACAAAAAAGTTACAAAATTAAAATATGAATCGTAAAAACGCAACATAACCAATAAAAAAAATATTTTGATCATGAACGACCCACACATACAAGCATACGTCGAAAAAATGCCGATGAATGGAAATGTCATCTGGCTTTGCGAGAGCACCTGCTTTGCCAACTGTTCTTTGGCAGAATTATCTACTCCGGAATGTAATTTTCCGGTGGAAAATGTTTCAAAATATATGTCTGAACATAATTTCCTGCTGGGTGTGGCATCGCTTTATCGATCGCACAGCCCCAGACATTTGGTCTTTGCTTGGCCTAGCCTGGGACGACGAAGGAAAACTTCTTAGCGATTGCAGCAACGTTGGCTGTGGGAAGGGATCTTCCACATTGTCGCTAACCACACCACTCGCACGTTGTTTTATGTACAGAGCGGATACATAATAAGCGGTGGCGAACGCGAACACCGTGCGGCGCATATGTGGAGGAAGTGGAAGGAAGTAGATAACACATGGACCAGGACCAATGGCTAGTGTGGTAGGAAATGTCAGGGATATTGGGGTAACATTATCTTAGCTACAATTAATTTGCTAGTTAGGTAAATAGATTGTATGATTAAATATTTCTATAATTCTAATACTGTGAGATACGAGGCACAGAAATAGTAGCAATTAAAAAATGTATAGTGAATTACCTAGAAAATTATTTTCATGTCAATGACAATTTTGCTTAGCATATGAGTAGATAAAGCATACTAGTCTTATGAGCTTTATCACTTGAAAAAGAGTATTTTTCAATTGAATAAAAACAAGATATGCCATCTTTAACATCAAGTGATAAAGCTTGTAGTCGAATCGGTCTATAAAATGTGTTAAGACATACGAAAACAATTTCTATTTATAAAAATCTATCAAATTAAGAAGTCTTTAGGCTCGACCTTGATTGTGTTAAACATTCTCTAGCCGTGTAGCGTGTAGCGTGGTTGTTACTATCCGCTGCGTGGATTTCGCGCGATTTTAAATCAGCGACTCCAGATTTTCTATTGCTTGAGTTTATTTATTTTTGTGTAGGTAGGATATAAGGCTCAAACCTTAGCCTATTATGCTGTGGTTGAGCACATTATTTGTCAATTTAAATATTCAAAGATCTAACCGTTGTTATGCCACCAAATGGCTTTCTTATTTTTGGTTATTACGCTAAGTATTCAAAAACAACAATAATAGTTAAAAATCTATTATTTAATCCATCAAAAGTTTCATGCGAAATGGACTTTATGTTCGGCCAATTTTCCTAATCTCGGCTCTGGTGTTGGATGTTTTTTCGGCCCATGAAATGCTGGTGCATTATTCACTGTATTTATTCATGTGCTGCTTCAAGTGAAAATCGTCAGCCGAACTTTGGCAACGAGTGTTCTAATATTGTTCAAAAAAGTTTTGGTTAATTGTTTCACTATACTAATGAAATAGTAAACTTAACATGAATGCTAAAATAGTGGGATTGTTGTCCATTCCAAAAACTACATTATTGGGCAAAAGAAAAATCTCTTGGACTGCCTGCCTACTTAAGTTGTTGCAAACAAACCGAATCAAAGCATTTTTTCACGCAGGTTTATTGCGTTTATCAGGTGTATGAATCTTGCGTTTATTGCGTAAGTCGGCTTGATACACTTTTTCAAAAAAGCCTTGATGAATATCTCTATAAAATTAATTATTGATTAATTTACATGATGAGCCAACGTTGCATCCAGGCCTAACATTACATCCCGTTACCCTATCCCTATCTATATCCAACAATTATGAGCAAAAATTTTTGATTGGTTTACTGCCATATACATACAGATGGGAATGACTGACTGTTAGCGGCAGTTTATACCTCTCGTCTATCATTGTTTGGTATCTATTGAAAAGTAATTCTGTAATACTTGGACTGGCATACCTCGATAGTACACCTGCGTTATTCCATGCTGAGGGTGGCTGGGTTCGATTCCCGGTCCGGTTAGGAAATTTTCGGGTTGGAAATTGTCTCGACTTCGGGCATAAAAAGTATCATCGTGATAGCCTCATGTTATACGAATGTAGAAATGGCAGGCCTTGAAGCGGGTCACTTTATAGTGACTTGGTCACTTTTTTCGCACGCAGAGAAATGTTTTTTAAACTCAATGATATTATGTATAAAAACAACAAAAATAATTATTGTTCCCCGGCTAATAATTTTATTTGTTGAATTCAACAAAAAAACAGATTTGATTAGACGAAAAATATTGTTGTTTCTACAATGTTCCAAAACAGCACTCAAAATAAAAATTGTTGAATTTACAATATATTTTTTTGTTTGTACAAAAAATATTTTTAAACCAAAAAGAAAAATTTTTGCTTTCAACAATATTTTTCTTAAATTCAAAAAAACAAAAATATTGTAATCAAAAATTTATTTTGAATGTTATATTAAATTTCTTGTGATTATCAATTATTTTAATTTTTGATTAGGTGTCGTGTGGAAAATAAAACTACAATAATTATATTTGTAATTTTTTCATATATTTACTTCACAAACTAGTTTATAATATACTGTATTATTTATACTGGATTGTAGTAGAAACAAAAATTAAAATTTTTGAATTAAATATATTTCAGTTTTGATTTTAAAGATAAAATATTTGAGTTTAAAAAATATTTCAATAATTTTATTTTTTAGTTCAAAAAGGTAGATTTTCTCTGCGTGCGGGTAAGTTACAAAAAAGTCTCTTCAACCTCAAGTCACTAAAGTCACTTTTTTCCGCAACGTTATTTACTGTTTGTCCTTTAAAGATGTTTTTCGTGGCCACGCATAATTTGAACAACAGCGGGCTTGGTAGTCATATGGCTACTGCTTCTGCCTCATACGCAGGAGGTCATGGGTTCAATCCTAGGTCCGTTCCATTCTCCTACTTTGTATCTTTCTCTATATTTCTCATGCTCTAGCAATCGCTAAAACTGGAAATGGACTTCCATACCGTTTCCATTACTATTCCTATACTTGAGTATTCTAACAGTAATCTGCTAGAATTGGAAATGAACTATAGGCTTGTTTCCTACACCCAATTAGAAATTTCATTAGTTGCTTTCTCCCATCTATCACATTGGCAGCTCGTTAACCAAGACGGATCTCTGCCTGTCCAACCTAACCCAAAAATTCCAGCAAATTCCGCATGAACTCGTGGCAAGTGCAGAGGTATATTCGGCTTGCAGTGGGCGAGTGATTGCATCATCATTTCCTCCCCTTCCCTACATTGACTTGCATTCTGACGTGGCAGGCGCCAGTATGACCTAACAAATGAGATCACCAGTACTTGTACATTGAAGATGTGTGCTAGTCCCAAGCAAACATCTGTTGGTTCCCTGTGCAAGAACAGCTGATCTGGTCATAATGGAGTAGCAACTACGAGCAGTCAATCAAGCTCAAGCTCAAGCCACGCAAAATTTGAACAACTTCTCCCAATGCTATCATTTTTTTCACAGCACAAAGCCACAAATATGCTAAATGATCCTTACTGATGAAAATTCCAACATTTCCAGATCACTCCCAGAACTTTTTTTTTCGACGTCTGTTTATCACAGCCGAAATTCACCGGCGCCGCCGGCTTATCCTCTCCCAGACTTTGTAAAACTTCGGGCGAGTTGAACACCCAACTCCGGATCTCAACCCTGCTTTTTGGTATACTAATCTAACCTCTTGTGCTAGGGAAACCGCCTCTTTTACGACACTGTCAAAGTAATCATTCACATAGTGTTTGTGCATGACGGCCGTTGACGCGTTGGGGTATTGTGCGGCGAACTCTTCGGCAATCCAGTTCTTCACAAATTGGGCCGAACAGGGAGAGCTTGTCGATCCTAATGTCGTTACGTCCATGACGTAAATGCTTGGTGGATCCTCTGGCGTTTTCCGGAAGATCAACCGCTGCTTCTACTTGTACTCTGCGCGTATCTTCAGCTGGTGGAACATCTCATTCAAATCTCCACCAACCGCAATCCGCCGTTCGCGGATACCGAGGAGGACCTTGATCAGTGGTACGAGCATGTCCGGTCCTGTTAGCAGCTGAGAGTTTAGAGAGACTCCTTGCACCGTCGCTGCGGCATCCCAGACGAGACGGATCTTTTCGGGCTTCTTCGGGTTTTGGACGACGTTGATCGGAAGATACCACACTTGGTCGGCGGCAGTGCCTGCTAATTCCTCAGCTGTGGCGAGATGTGTGTACCCTTTCTGCTGGTATTCCTCGATCTGTTTACCGACGTTTTCTCGCAGGTTCGGGTTTTTGTCGAGCCGCTTCTCCAGCTGCTTCATTCTCCGCAAGGCTGTCCGGGGACCGTAGGTCGTCTGTCTTCCACAGCAACCCGGTCTCGTCGCAATCGCCGATACTTTTAGTAGTGCGTTTCAGTATTTTCCGGGCACGCCTTTCCTCCTCCGTTTCTTACGGTATCATCACCACCGACTCCTCCAGGGCTTTTAAGAAGCTCATGCAGGTCATCATTGGTGATCTGTTTATGGTAGCCGAGGTAGTTGCCGGCCGCCACCGTAGAGGACTGTCTGGGTCCGTAAACCGTCCAGCCGAGGTTGGTGCGAACAGCAATCGGCTCCATTGGTGTCCCTACTTTTGCCTCCAGTGGCACGAACGAATGAATGTTGTTTGCCCCGATTAGCAGCTGCGGCTGTCCATCGTAGGACTCGATCGGTAATCCTCTCATGTGACCGTACTGCGCAGCAAGTTCCTCATGGTCCAGCTTTTGATGCGGCAACATCAGCTTTCCAACTGTACGGACCGTATGCAGCAACAGGTTGTCGCCGGCCACTGGACTTGTAACCGACGCCCACAAACTCATTCTCCGGGACTATGTCCATGAGGAAATCCGTCAGCGTTCGCAGCGTGGCTTTGCCGTGGCCTCTCCGGTAAGGAACCCATTCACGCTTCTCACGATCCGGAAGCTTGGCGACCAGCGACTTAATGAGCAGCGGATTGACGAGGTGTTGCTGGTTGTTTCACCGTGTTTCGGAGGCTCCAAACGATCCACCTTGTCCAACAGACTTTGTAGAAGCTGCTCTGGGCGGCCGTAGTGCCGTTGTAGCTTCTCGATGACCCTCGGAATCGATGCCGGCAGAAGTAGTTGCCCCGACACTAGCTCAAGTGCATCCCTTTCGAGCGCTTCCTGTAACCTCATCAGGTTTTCGTGGTTCATGTAACCATAGGCATCGTTGGAGGCATTGTAAGCTGCATAAAACAATGGCCACTGCGCCGGTTTGTCCGAGAATTCGGGAAGTTTGTAGGTCAATCCCTTTCTTGCTGCTAATTGGACCTTTGTCGGTCTGATCTGCTGTTGCCCCAGCTCGTCTTGGCTCACGTTGTCAACCATCCTCCTGCTCGATTGCAATGCGCCCGCCTTTGCGCTTCTTTTGTCGCGACGATGGCTCGTTTATTCAGCCGCTTTTCTCCATCGGACTCATCGTATTTACCATTTACTTCTTCGCTGTTTTCACTTTCGTCGGCGTCCTCGTCATCCTCGTCGCTATCGTCGTCGTCCTCCTCCAGCCGTTTCACGTTTTCCTTTGTCAGCTCCAACACTTTCCTATTAGTATTGCCGGAAGATCACGCCCGTAATCCGCTAGCTACAATCTTCGATTTCAACTCACTCGACGCCGGACTACCCGAAAGCTCCGCCAACCTTTCATCCATGGCCGTCATTTCCATCTCGAACGACTTCTGCCTCGCCTCTCAGTTTGCCAGGCCATCCGCTCCTCTACTTCTTCAGCACGCATCTTCTCCTCCATCTCCATCTTCTTCTTTTCGTATGCGTGCTGTATCTTCTTCTCCTTCTTTCTCAGCTCCATTTCCGCCTGCAACTCCCCCATTTGCCGCTTTTGACGATGTTCCAGGGCTCGCATTTTCGCATCTTCCCGGTGCGGGAAGTCGTGCTGTATTTGTCGGACTCGTCCACTTGCTTCCTGGGACGGATCGACTTTTTGGGGTCTTTCTGCTTCTGCTTCTACTCCTGAGCCTTCTGCCTACAGACTTCATTTTGGCGCTGTCTCATTTGTTCTCCTGTCCCATTGTTTCCTATTGAAAATTTGTTGAATCGGGCTATGAAATCAAAAGTTACAACATCGCATAATAAGCTCTCCCTGCCCCTCTCTTATTTATGTCAATCACCAAGCATACCACAAAGGTAGTAACCCTGATATATGTTCTGTATTCGCAGGCCACCAAAAAATCATCATATGGCTACGAAGATGATGAAGAGAATGAAGACTCCTCCGGGTCTGATTTCGACGATGACGAGGATCCAGATGAGATTGAAGTTCCAGGTAAGATCACGAATAAAGGCCAGAACATTTAGAAATGAGACACTTTCAAATGCGTGTATTTTTTTAACTTTTAGTTTAATCGAAGAACTTTCTAAAAATGGAATAAAAGCTATATTATTTTATTTCATATGAATGACTGAAACGAGTCATGCATCGTTATTACAAAGAAAGTCTCGCAGTTTCCTGTTGACACCGCTTGTCAGTCGGCGCACACCTTCTCCAGTCATGGTTTTGGCTAGTTAATTCCACCAATTCTTCAAACGGCCGATGCCAGTGGTGACTGTTCCGCTCCCGTCATCTTCAGTTTCTGGTTAAAGCGCAAGACTCCATCACGTTTTGGACATCAATGACTGTATCCCTTGCTTGTTTGTAATAGTGATGCAATTGATACGAAAAAGTGCAGCAGCGATAAATAAATTTTGTTTACAACCCACGGTGTGATTGTCCGAAGAGGCTTATTTTCAAAAAATCAGTATCTCTAAAACACTCACTACACGAAAGTATAGGTTTTCCCCTTTCACGTAAGTGCATTTTTTAAATGTTCATTTTTCATTCATGGGGGTCATTTTTCCATACATTTTTGGGGGGGGTTAAATCGGCTATCATTTGAGATTTCTATGGAATTTGCACCAAAAATAGTGAAAAAGATAAAAATTGTTCTAGATCCCCCGATAGCACATTTTAGTTTACCCACTATATGAAAGAGGAGATTATCTACTTTCGTGTGGTGGGTGTTTCAGAGATACTGATTTTTGAAAAATAATGCTTCCCCATAGACACACCGTGCAACTGGGATGGGTGGAAATGGGGTGTTAAAAATATGCCAGCTGATACATAATGTTGCCAGACTTGACGATGATATTATGTACTGGTATTCAATTGTTTAGTATAAAAAAAAACTAAATAAAATGTCTACAACTAACCCTTTTTTATTTTCTTCCAAGTCGATACGAATATGTCTTACAAATTTTATTTTCCAGAGGGGCAATAATAATTTTTCATCAGTTCTTAAATATATGTTAAACAAATGCGATGCGAATTTTAATTTAATTCATCGTTGTTGTTCAATTATTTACCCTCCTAACTAATCGAAAATCATTAGGAGGTATTTTTTTTATAGCATCAGTACTGGCATTCAGTAATTTTTTTTTAAATCATCGGACATCATGTCTTTGGGAAACTGTTTCAAAGGGCATGAATTTTTCTGTCCATTTCCGATTAAATCAGCTGCCCGTCTCTGCCCCATCGCATAATCGGAATATGTGAAAAATACCATAAATTAGCATTTTTTCTACGATTAATCGCCAAAAATATTTTTTTTCTAACTGGATAACCGCCACGAATCATGGATTTTACCAATACCTATGAAAAAGTACAATTACTGATCAAATTTTATTTTTTGGTCTTTCTTTTCAAAATAAGCAAATAAATCATCACAGTAGGCTCTGGAAATTTGAAATTTTAGCAAGGTTCATCGAAATTAAGTGATGAGCAACTTTTCTGAAAAATTCACACTTTAAAAACGCGGTTTGGCCAATTTGGCGTATGGGACTGTTATGCGATTATCGCTAAAAATGGTGAATATCACCAAAATGTCGGCATTGATGTATATTGAAACTTCGCTTAAGATACCTATGGTCAATTTAATCATACCAATGACTGAGAGGTTTATTCCATGTTTGAATCAGGGCTGCCCTAGTGTGCGTTCTATTGTTCGGATTAAATAAAGTTGCATCGCGTAGATTTTGTACTCAACATTTCACTTATTGCGCTAGTTAATTTGAGTTTTCCGCATTTTATTTCATTCACAATACGGTCGTCAAATTTGTCTCTCACTTCGACTTTTGGAAAGCAGCTTTCGACAGTTTTTGGACGTAAAGTGAATAAAATGTTCTAGAGAAAAGAATTGATTCATGGAATTAAGATTAAATATATACAGGGTTGTTACGACTACGCGGATTTCGCGATTTTCGCGGATTTGGCGCGGATTTACATAATGATTTAAAGACTTCGCGCGGATTTGGCGCGGATTTAGTTTTAGGTGATAATAAACTAAAAAATTCTGGATGTAATGCATGGAGCTTTCTTTCTATAGTAAAATAATGTTGAGAATAAACTATACGTTGGAAGTCCATACTTCCACAACTTTTCGGACATTTCCAAGTCCTTATTGAATGTTATGCATTACACTTTTGTTCAATCGTTCAACAAGTATTATAAGAGGATGCCCGTCAGTTTTGGTCATTAATTATTGATTCCTAAAATCCCTTTTTTGAATCTCGTCACATCTTTCCGTCGGGATTTAGTTTCTTCTTTTATAGTATTGAAGGTTTTATATTGCTTTCATAGCATTCCTCTAGAATGAATCAGAGAATATACAACAAACGCAAACGTAAACATTGACTTTTTCCGCTGATTCCACGAAGATTAGAGCCTGCTCACGGTATTTTCCACTTCCATTCTGTAAATGGCGCGGAGCTCTACCAGTTCCCAGTGATAGTTAGCAGAGAGCGATCCTAATTAATGAGAAATTTGCGAGAAAGGTCAAAGTTTACGTTTGCGACTTTTGCCCTTATGAAACAACCATGTCGAAATGTTCTTTGATTTGATGCAGATGTCTCATTATAATAAGTTTTTTCGCAGTGATTGAAGAGAAGTTTTGTTCAGCAATTGAAAGGTCAATTTTCACAGATATTTTCGGAAAAAAATCCACAGGACTGGTTAAGACATTTTTGCGTTATTTTCGGATAACTATTATATAAGTTTTTCCTTCGAAATTTCAGCCGAAAATCACGAAGGAATTCCCTCAAGGATTCTATGAGTAATTTAATAAATAAACTTCCACTGCTTGAAGAGGATTTCTGCAGAGTTTTGCTATGACAAATTGTAAATATTTTTTTGGAGAGATTTAAAGAGGAATTTTCACGGTAATTCCTGTAGCGATAACAACAGACAAAATTTAAAAATTCCACTTTGACTTAGGAAAAGAATTGATTTTTAGTAGGAATTGATCAAAAAATGTCTTCAGGAATTCACAAAGCGATTTATTAGGAAATTTCCACATGCATTTCCAAAGGAATTTGTGCAGGGACTTCTAGAGCAGTTTTCTCATGAATTCACGTGGAAATTTTCACGGAAATTCCTGAAGCTATGACAGCAGGAATGCATGTAAAAATTCCGCTTTGAATTTACAGGAGAATTCCCGGAAATTCTTGTGTTTTTACCAACGTATTTATGTAAACAGATCCAAAGCGATTTCAACAGGAATTCATGGATGGATTCTAGCATGTATTGTCGTCAAAAATCCTGCGGATTATTCTGGATAAATTCCTCCAGATTGAATTCCTCCTCCTCCAGATTGAATTTATAAAAAAAGGATTCGAATGAATTTTTGCATAAATTCTCGGAGGATCTACCGCAGCAATTTCCAGACAAGCTTCGACAGGAATCCCGGAAAAAATTTGTGCAGATACCCTTGGAGATTTCCAATGAAATTTAAGTAATACTGACACAGGAGTTTCTGCTAAATTTTTCAGTAGAATTTCTATAAATATTTCTGCAAAAAATCTTGTTGAACTTTCCGCATGATAACTTTTTTCTGGAGAGTTTTATGTTTAAGAAAATAGAACATTCAACGAAACCTGAGCAAGTGTGTCAGATTTGAAATTCTATTTGGAAAGGAATTCAAATAATTTTTACTCGGAAGTTTTGTTCAAAAACGATCTAATCTCTACGCAAGTTTATGTTATGAACAAAAATTACATCAAAATTGCAACCATTCTGCTTCTATAAAACGGTGAATATAGAAATTTTTTAACTGCTTAATTTTGGTTTACTTTGCCTTGCTTCTTCTATTGATGAATAAGACTATCTAGAAGGGTTGTAATACAAACTGCGATATTATTTTTTTCAATTTGATACAAACATGTATGAAGTAGCTCATATTAAAAAATGAACAATATTGTATAATACGCACTTCAAAAGAAAACGTTCAAAAAATTGTGATAATTGTGATACATTATAAAAAAATGATATTTCGCGCGTATTGTGCCAGAATTTAGCTCTGAGTTGCGCGGATTTGGCGCGGATGGAATCTCATGCCGCGCGGAAATGGCGCGGATTTGATTTTGGTCGGCGCGGATTTGGCGCGGAAAATATTTCAGGATCCCCGGAACAACCCTGTATATAGAACACTTCTGTTTGAGACCCTCCCATTCCAGCTACGTTCAAGTTTCTACAAAAAATCATGTTTTATATGAATATACAAGTAATATATTCATTTGAATTCATGAATTTGATATACATGCCTATAGTCAAATTTCAGTATACAAAACAACCCCAACAATATACAACAACTGCTGAGTTTCATAGTTATTCATACAGTGGTTCCAATCATGTCGTTGGAACAGGAAATTGTCAGTAAAAAATGTTTGTGCATCTACAATCAAAATCCGGGGGCGTCCTACCGATTGATTGCTGAAAAACTTGGGATTTGCAAATTTAACTTATCTCGTGTAATAAGAAAAGAAAGAAGGAGTGGAGTGGTCGTAGAAGTGGTCCAATGGGCAGTAAAATAAAATGACCAGAAGTGGAACAACAGCTCAAGAAGTTCCCAAACATGTCCATTCGAGCTGTCGCTGATAAGTCCAAGGTGCCGGTTGGTTCTGTGCTGAAAACCATGAAGCGTGCTGTTTACAATGTGCAAAAAGCCCCAAATCGAAATGAAAAGCAAAACACTACTGCCAAAACTCGCGCCCAAAAACTTTACACGAAGTTGTTAACCAAATCCTGTTGCAGGCTGATTTCCATCAACCTCCTGGGCAAGAACCGCAGAACCGCAAGAATATTTCGCTGTCAAGTCTGAGTTCGATATTCCGGAAGATGTCCGAAGTTATCAAAATTTGCAAAGAAGGCAGAAGATTTGCGGATGGGGTGAAGTAAGCGCTCCCTTCAATAATTCCGGAACAATCAACAGTACGATTTACATGGAGATGAGCCAGCCTCGGGCTGAAAGTATCCTTAACCCGTTTCGGTCTGACCTAGAAATCAAAATTGAAATAACCCGTGTAGGCTCATTTTTCGTCCGATTGCCATGAAAATTTCAGGGAAGAAGCGTCATCATGTCTATTTTTTGGCACATGACTTGATTTGACCATGGTGCCAATCCGGCCGGATTTATTAAGGGGGGGTCCTGGGTCAGATGCAGTCAAAAACGGGTCATTTTTTTTTAAACCATTGATAAATGAACGAAAGTGACCAGAATACTGATGCAAATGTGGTCAATCATCATTGACCAGCATCAGAAGTTAGTTTTGATACATTTGAATCACTAGGACATGGTTCCGGATGTTCCGGGAACCTGGTTCCCTGGGGTATCCCTGGGGTGGTGGACACTTTTCAAGTGAACACAACCCAGTCTTGCGACATATCAAACTTCATGGTTTTGGAAGAGAATCCTAATAGATGGGTTTTTGGGAGGTTTTGGACACATTGGCCCCATCCGGAAGTGTTCCCGGGATCCTGGTTCCCTCAAGGAAGTGGACAAATCTCGATTAGCACCGAAACCCATCTTGCGACATATCGAACTCCATGATTTTGAAATACAAGCTCAATAGATGAGTTTTTGAGAGGCTTTGGACACATTGGCCACGTTCGGAAGTGTTCCCGGGAGCCTGGTTCCCTCAGGGAAGTGGACAAATTTTGATTAGCACCGAAACCCATCTTGTGACATATCAAACTCCATGATTTTGAAAGACAAGCTCAATAAATGAGTTTTGAAAGGTTTTGGACACATTGGCCACATCCGGAAGTGTTCCTGGATCCTGGTTCTCTTAAGGAAGTGGACAAATTTCGATTAGCACCGAAACCCATCTTGCTACATATCAAACTTCATGCTTTTGAAAGAAACGCACAAAACACATGATTTTTTGAGAGGTGTTGGACACCTTGGCCTCGTCCGCAAGTGTGCCTGAGAGCCTGGTTCCCTCAGGGAAGCGGACAAATTTCGATTAGCACCGAAACCCATCTTGCGACATATCAAACTCCATGATTTTGAAAGACGAGCTCATTGGATGAGTTTTGAGAGGTTTTGGACACAGTGGCCACGTTCGAAAGTGATCCCGGGAGCCTGGTTCCCTCAAGAAAGTGGACAAATCTCGATTAGCACCGAAACCCATCTTGCGACATATCAAACTCCATGATTTTGAAATACAAGCTCAATAGATGAGTTTTTGAGAGGTTTTGGACACATTGGCCACGTTCGGAAGTGTTCCCGGGAGCCTGGTTCCCTCAGGGAAGTGGACAAATTTTGATTAGCACCGAAACCCATCTTGCGACATATCAAACTCCATGATTTTGAAATACAAGCTCAATAGATGAGTTTTTGAGAGGCTTTGGACACATTGGCCACGTTCGGAAGTGTTCCCGGGAGCCTGGTTCCCTCAGGGAAGTGGACAAATTTTGATTAGCACCGAAACCCATCTTGCGACATATCAAACTCCATGATTTTGAAAGACAAGCTCAATAAATGAGTTTTTGAAAGGTTTTGGACACATTGGCCACATCCGGAAGTGTTCCCGGGATCCTGGTTCTCTCAAGGAAGTGGACAAATTTCGATTAGCACCGAAACCCATCTTGCTACATATCAAACTTCATGCTTTTGAAAGAAACGCACAAAACACATGATTTTTTGAGAGGTGTTGGACACCTTGGCCTCGTCCGCAAGTGTGCCCGAGAGCCTGGTTCCCTCAGGGAAGCGGACAAATTTCGATTAGCACCGAAACCCATCTTGCGACATATCAAACTCCATGATTTTGGAAGACAAGCTCATTGGATGAGTTTTTGACAGGTTTTGGACACATTGGCCACGTTCGGAAGTGTTCCCGGGAGCCTGGATCCCTCAAGAAAGTGGACAAATCTTGATTAGCACCGAAACCCATCTTGCGACATATCAAACTCCATGATTTTGAAATACAAGCTCAATAGATGAGTTTTTGAGAGGCTTTGGACACATTGGCCACGTTCGAAGTGTTCCTGGAGCCTGGTTCCCTCAGGGAAGTGGACAAATTTTGATTAGCACTGAAACCCATCTTGCGACATATCGAACTCCATGATTTTGAAAGACAAGCTCAATAGATGAGTTTTGAGAGGCTTTGGACACATTGGCCACGTTCGGAAGTGTTCCCGGGAGCCTGGTTCCCTCAGGGAAGTGGACAAATTTTGATTAGCACCGAAACCCATCTTGCGACATATCAAACTCCATGATTTTGAAAGACAAGCTCAATAAATGAGTTTTTGAAAGGTTTTGGACACATTGGCCACATCCGGAAGTGTTCCCGGGATCCTGGTTCTCTTAAGGAAGTGGACAAATTTCGATTAGCACCGAAACCCATCTTGCTACATATCAAACTTCATGCTTTTGAAAGAAACGCACAAAACACATGATTTTTTGAGAGGTGTTGGACACCTTGGCCTCGTCCGCAAGTGTGCCCGAGAGCCTGGTTCCCTCAGGGAAGCGGACAAATTTCGATTAGCACCGAAACCCATCTTGCGACATATCAAACTCCATGATTTTGGAAGACAAGCTCATTGGATGAGTTTTTGACAGGTTTTGGACACATTGGCCACGTTCGGAAGTGTTCCCGGGAGCCTGGATCCCTCAAGAAAGTGGACAAATCTTGATTAGCACCGAAACCCATCTTGCGACATATCAAACTCCATGATTTTGAAATACAAGCTCAATAGATGAGTTTTTGAGAGGCTTTGGACACATTGGCCACGTTCGGAAGTGTTCCCGGGAGCCTGGTTCCCTCAGGGAAGTGGACAAATTTTGATTAGCACCGAAACCCATCTTGCGACATATCAAACTCCATGCTTTTGAAAGACAAGCTCAATAGATGAGTTTTTGAGAGGTTTTGGACACATTGGCCTTGTCCGCAAGTGTTCCCGAGAGCCTGGTTCTCTCAGGGAAGTGGACAAATTTCGATTAGCACCGAAACCCATCTTGCGACATATCAAACTCCATGATTTTGAAAGACAATTTCAATAGATGAGTTCTTGAGAGGTTTTGGACACATTTGCCACATCCGAAAGTGTTCCCGGGCATTTGGTTCCCCCAAGAAAGTGGACAAATCTTGCCTAGCACCAAAACCCATCTCGTTCGGAAGTGTTCCCGGGAACTTAGTTCCCTCAAGAAAGTGGACAAATCTCGATTAGCACCGAAACCCATCTTGCGACATATCAAACTCCATGATTTTGAAATACAAGCTCAATAGATGAGTTTTTGAGAGGTTTTGGACACAGTGGCCGGGAGCCTTGTTCCCTCAGGGAAGTGGACAAATTTTGAATAGCACCGAAACCCATCTTGCTACATATCAAACTCCTTGATTTTGAAAGACAATTTCAATAGATGAGTTCTTGAGAGGTTTTGGACACATTTGCCACATCCGGAAGTGTTCCCGGGCATTTGGTTCCCCCAAGAAAGTGGACAAATCTTGCCTAGCACCAAAACCCATCTTGCGATACATCAATGATTTTGAAAAACAAGCACAACACATGATTTTTTGAGAGGTTTTGGACACATTGGCCTTGTCCGTAAGTGTTCCCGAGAGCCTGGTTCCCTCAGGGAAGCGGACAAATTTCGATTAGCACCGAAACCCATCTTGCGACATATCAAACTCCATGATTTTGGAAGACAATTTCAATAGATGAGTTCTTGAAAGGTTTTGGACACATTTGCCACATCCGGAAGTGTTCCCGGGCATTTGGTTCCCCCAATAAAGTGGACAAATCTTGCCTAGCACCAAAACCCATCTTGCGATACATCAATGATTTTGAAAAACAAGCACAATACATGATTTTTTGAGAGATTTTGGACACGTTGATCACGTCCGAAAGTGTTCCCGGGAGCCTGGTTCCCGCAGGGAAGCGCACAAATTTCGATTAGCACCGAAACCCATCTTGCGACATATAAAACTCCATGATTTTGAAAGACAAATTGAATACATGATTTTTTTTGTTGAGATTTTGGACACATTGGCCACGACCGGAAGTGTTCTTGGTAACCTGGTTCCCTCAAGGAAGTAAACAAATTTAGATTAGTACCGAAACTCATCTTGTGACGTGACAAACTCCATGATTTTGAAAGTCAAGCGAAATAATGAAGTTTGATATATCGTAAGATGTGTTTTGGTGCCAATCGAAATTTGATCGCTTCGCTGAGAGAACCAGGCTCCCGGGAACACTCCCGGACGTGACCAGTGTGTCCAAAATCTCTCAAAAAATCATGTATTGTGCTTGTCTTTCAAAATCATGGAGTTGGACATGCCCCAAAATGGGTTTCGGTGCTAATCGAAATTTGTCCGCTTCCCTGAGGGAACCAGGCTCACGGGAACACTTTCGGACGTGATCAACGTGTCCAAAATCTCTAAAAAAATCATGTGTTTTGTGCGTTTCTTTCAAAAGCATGGAGTTTGATATGTCGCAAGATGGGTTTCGGTGCTAATCGAAATTTGTCCACTTCCTTGAGAGAACAAGAATCCCGGGAACACTTCCGGATGTGGCCAATGTGTCCAAAACCTTTCAAAAACTCATTTATTGAGCTTGTCTTTCAAAATCATGGAGTTTGATATGTCGCAAGATGGGTTTCGGTGCTAATCGAAATTTGTCCGCTTCCCTGAGGGAACCAGGCTCTCGGGAACACTTGCGGACGAGGCCAATGTGTCCAAAACCTCTCAAAAAATCATGTGTTTTGTGCGTTTCTTTCAAAAGCATGGAGTTTGATATGTAGCAAGATGGGTTTCGGTGCTAATCGAAATTTGTCCACTTCCTTGAGAGAACCAGGATCCCGGGAACACTTCCGGATGTGGCCAATGTGTCCAAAACCTTTCAAAAACTCATTTATTGAGCTTGTCTCTCAAAATCATGGAGTTTGATATGTCGCAAGATGGGTTTCGGTGCTAATCAAAATTTGTCCACTTCCCTGAGGGAACCAGGATCCCGGGAACACTTCCGAACGTTGCCAATGTGTCCAAAGCCTCTCAAAAACATATCTATTGAGCTTGTATTTCAAAATCATGGAGTTTGATATGTCGCAAGATGGGTTTCGGTGCTAATCGAGAATTGTCCACTTTCTTGAGGGAACCAGGCTCCCGGGAACACTTCCGAACGTGGCCAATGTGTCCAAAACCTGTCAAAAACTCATACAATGAGCTTGTCTTTCAAAATCATGGAGTTTGATATGTCGCAAGATGGGTTTCGGTGCTAATCAAAATTTGTCCACTTCCTTGAGGGAACCAGGATTCCGGGAACACTTCCGGATGTGGCCAATGTGTCCAAAACCTCCCAAAAACCCATCTTTTAGGATTCTCTTCCAAAACCATGAAGTTTGATATGTCGCAAGACTGGGTTGTGTTCACTTGAAAAGTGTTCACCACCCCAGGGATACCCCAGGGAACCAGGTTCCCGGAACATCCGGAACCATGTCCTGGTGATTCAAATGTATCAAAACTAACTTCTGATGCTGGTCAATGATGATTGACCACGTTTGCATCAGCATTCTGGTCACTTTCGTTCATTTATCAATGGTTTTAAAAAAATGACCCGTTTTTGACTGCATCTGACCCAGGACCCCCCCTTAATAAATCCGGCCGGATTGGCACCATGGTCAAATCAAGTCATGCACCAAAAAATAGACATGATGACGCTTCTTCCCTGAAATTTTCATGGCAATCGGACGAAAAATGAGCCTACAGCCATTATTTCAATTTTGATTTCTAGGTCAGACCGAAACGGGTTAATAAAGACATAAAAAAAGTACGATTTACACCAAAGAGAGCGTCAAGAAGCGTCATTCATAAGAAAACAGGTATCAACGCTGTTTTGGCCTGATCCTACAACTACGTCCGAAATGTGTTTGAGTGGTACCGAGCTAACGAAGTTAAAATGTGCCAAAAGATATTCACCGGAACTTTGCCCAATTGGAAAGTTCTGGGCAAATATGGAGACGAAATTTCGTAAGCATCTCAAAATTATTGAAACAAAGCTGGAATTGAAGAAAATTTAGGTAAAATTAACAATAACATTGGGAAAATCGATTGTGCAAATAGGATAGGATAGATGAAATCGAATAAAACAAATGTAGTAAATCTTAACTCACTAGAAGTTTTTCATTCTTTGAAAATTTTAAGAAAATCCGATAATCGGTTTAATTTTGGTGAGTAAATATGTGTGTGCCATATTTATCGTATACACCATTTAAATAAATATTTTTTTACAAACGATTATGAGGTGATTATATGGCAACTGAGAGCACGCAAGCGTACGTCCGCTTTCCAGTTTCGGATCTCTAGGAAATTCAGTATGAGATTCGTTGGCCGAAAAAAGCCCTTGGGGTTGACCAACTACCAGGGGAACCAGGGGTAGAATTTAAACACGGTGATGAGGTACTGACTAGAGCGCTGCACTGGATAATGTCCAAGATTTGAATGGAGGAGATTCTGCCACAGGAGTTGATAGAAGGTGTTTTGTATTCCATCTACAAGAAGGACAAAGAGCTGGGTTGTAGCAACTCCCCGGCCGCACGATCGCTTCGCTGACCGCCGCATACAAGGTGCTATCCCAAATTTTATGCCACAGTCCAGCACCAATTGCATGAGAGTTCATGAGGCATTACCAGGCGAGATGCATGGACGAATGCTCTACAAAAGACCTGGTGTTTGCCTTACGCCAGATATTGCAGAAATGACGCGAATGCAATGTGCCCACGCATCATTTTTTTAATCGATTTCAAATGCTGCGTATCCGCGCGGGCGGCCGCGCTGCAGCAAGGTACCCGGTAGAACGTGGAACGTTATCAGAAGCTCAACGCATCCCGCAAAGGCTTCGTGCCGCGAGCCAAAATGTGCCGGGATAAAGATGGGAGCATCTTGACGGACGAACGTGTGGTGATCGAAAGGTGGAAGCAGCACTACGAGGAACATTTGAATGGCGCTGAGAGTACAGGCAGTGAAAGCCAAGGCAGCGGACGATGGAAGCCAACCAGCTCCTACCTTGAGGGAAGTTAAGGATGCCATCCAACAGCTAAAGACCAATAAAGCAGCTGGTAAGGATGGTATCGGAGCTGAGCTCATCAAGATGGGCCCGGAAAAGCTAGCCATTTGCCTGCACAAATTGATAGTCAGAATCTGGGAAACTGAACAGCTACCGGAGGAGTGGAAGGAAGGGGTTATATGCCCCATCTACAAGAAAGGCGAAAAGCTTAAGTGTGAGAACTTTCGAGCGATCACTATCCTTAATGCCGCCTACTATTAATGTCTTAATGTCTGTCACTATTAGTGAATGAGTTCGTGGGAAGTTATCAAGCCGGCTTCGTTGACGGCCGCTCGACAACGGACCAGATCTTTACAGTACGGCAAATCCTTCAAAAATGCCGTGAATACCAGGTCCCAACGCACCATCTGTTCGTTGATCTCAAGGCGGCATACGACAGTATAGACCGCGTAGAGCTATGGCAAATTATGGACGAGAACAGCTTCCCTGGGAAGCTTACCAGACTGATCAAAGCAACGGTGGATGGTGTGCACAGAGCGTTAATGAATAAAGCTTCCAATGAATGATTAAATTTGTTATGATTAAATCATTCAACTCTATGATTAAAGATTATGATTAATGATTTATTCATTTTTGGCAATGATTAATGATTATGATTAACAATTAAATTAATTTTCGACAATGATTAACGATTATGATTGATGAATAAAACGTTTGAAGCATGATTAACGATTACCGATCGTGATTAAATGATGACACAATATGTGTAAGACTAATGATTACCGATCCATATGATTAATGATTAACGATTATGAATTATCAAATTAAATAATTTGCATAGTGATCAATAACCAAGTAACCTTTCTACCAAATTATGTTATTAAAGGTATAAAAATTGTATGATTATGATTAAAGATTAATGAATAAAAGCGATGTATGCAATGATTAAAATTGATGATTAATGAATAAACTCAAAACAATCATGAATATGATTGAATCTGAATAATGATTGAATCGTATTTTTTGTATGATTGTGATTAAAGAATAATGATTAAATAACCCATTATTCATTAATCATGATTAAATCTATGATTAATCACTAATGCTCTGTGCAAAACTGTATGAATATTTTGGGCGAACACTCCAGTTCGTTCGAATCGCGCTGGGAACTAAGACAAGGTGATGGACTTTCGTGCCTATTGTTCAACATTGCGCTAGAAGGTGTCATGTGGAGAGCCGGGTGTAACAGCCGGGGTACGATTTTCAACAGATCCAGTCAATTTATTTGTTTTGCGGATGACATGGACATTGTCGGCCGAACATTTGCAAAGGTGGCAAAACTGTTCACCCGCCTGAAACGTGAAGCAACAAAAGTTGGACTTGTGATGAATGCGTCAAAGACAAAGTACATGCTTGTGGGCGGAACCGAGCGCGACAGGGCCCGCCTGGGAAGCAGTGTTACGATAGACGGGGAAACCTTCGAGGTGGCTGATAACAATGTTAGTAGTGAAATACGAAGGCGCATCATCTGTGGAAGTCGGGCCTACTATGGGCTCCAGAAGAAACTGCGGTCAAAAAAGATTCGCCACCGCACCAAATGTGTCATGTACAAGACGTTAATAAGACCGGTTGTCCTCTACGCACATGAAACATGGACAATGCTCGAGGAGGACTTGCAAGAACTCGGAGTATTCGAGAGACGGGTGCTTAGGACCATCTTTGGCGGTGTGCAAGAAGGCGGTGTGTGGCGGCGAAGAATGAACCTCGAGAAGGTAGCTAAAGCCGGAAGGGTACGATGGGCAGGACATGTTGCAAGAATGCCGGACAGCAACCCTGCAAAGACAGCAATGTACAAAGGTATGTACCTTTTAGAAGTCCGCCCACAACGATGTGATCGCTTCTAGTCGTATGGGTACTTCTGCTCTGCCTCTCTCCTCCTGGTAGGATGTGATGAACTGCTCGATGAGGGACAACGACGTCATGATACTGCGGCGCCGCGTCGTCAAGTAGCGCAATTTTCTTTCCGCGCCAGACATGGGAATCTTGCGAAAGGCAATATTGTGCCTTGTATTTATTATTCGCTCCTTCGCTCGAATACTGTTAACTACTGCGATGAACTAGAAATCGTTGACTAGCCCGATTGGAATTAACGATGGCTGATATGTCCAACGGTTTCTTGTTAACCGTGATCCGATTGTTCTGTAAGGAGTGGATCTATTGTCCTAATCTGCAATGGCTGCTCACTAATGCTCCTTGGCGCGCAAAGACACTCTTCCAGGAAATGGCGTTAGCTTGTTGCTAACGGATGGATTCGATTTGCTCCAGGAATGTCGACCGGAGCAACGCAGAATGGTAGGAACCTGGGTGCTGCGGATAGAGCCGCTTCTCTGCTCTCAAGCGAGTAGCGGGATATTTTGAAATCAATCCTATAAGCAGAATTATTTTGCAGTTCTCCGGCTGTCAAACATTTCCCGCTCTTCGAATTTCGCTTTCCATGCTGCATGAAGGCGCACGAATGCGCGAGACTCTACATGACTTTACGATGGTTTACATATATTCCTGCTCCAATCAGCTGCTGAATCTCGTGAAATCTCGTAACGAGTGCTTTTTAGATGCATTCCTACTAATTATCCACCCGAAATATAATGTGAATATATTTGTTACAAAGAATGCAAAACTCAAACTAAGTTTTTTTTTTCCCCAAATAATAACAATACTTCTCAATATAAGATCCAAAACATAACCACAATCTTCAATGTTTGGCTCCGCCACAATAGAAAATTTTGGCTTCAGTTTGACAACCAAATCGATTCTATCCGCACCACCCAGGTAGGAACGATGAAGAAAGGTCCGGTGATGATGATATCCGGATGTCGATGGCATGTAAGCAAGGAAAGACCCGGTAGACGAGCGATATAAAAGTGAAGCGATTGGAATATCACTCACCTGCTTGAACAATTATCAATGCCTTGCAATTGTTCTCAGACAGCTTCAATGATGGCGATGGGTGGGAAATTGTGATGGCGATTTCCTTGATGAAAGCCGTGTCACACGCAGGAATGGCGTAGGAACCGTTTGCCGTAGATTCACCGGGTGATCGGAAACGGGTTGACGATCATCCGGTTCGAAGGACCAGATGTACGATCAGGGTAAGAAAGGGACTTATTCCAAAACCGGGGCCATCAATCAATCAGCAGCATAAAGGTGAACACATGTGGATATTTGCTTCCAGTTTTCGACATAATATTTGGGAACACATTCAACACATTACTTATCACATTCAAGTCTAACACACACAGCGTTTATTGAACTAATTAAAACTTATTATTTATTGTTTGAACTTAATTTACTTTTCTGCTTAAATTCTAACACTTCATGCAAAAACACATATCGATACGTTCTCGTGAAATCAAATATTCAGGCGAGACAAATTAGACCGATCCCGGCGAGGTAGATAATGGCAACTCATCTTCGGTGATATTCTATCGGTCTATCTAGCAATTCATAGGTAGACGACGCTGTTTTCGTACCGTTGAACTGCTGCCGTATCGTTGGTTCACTCGCTCTCTATTAGCATCACTGCTCCAGCTCGTGGACCTAGATTGCTCCATCGCGTCGCCCCATCGTATATTGCTCTCCACCGGTCATCCGACATGGCTATACATACTATCGTAGGTTCAAACTGCCTGTTTACGTCGTGTTGGTGGTGGCACGTGGTTGGTGATTAGTCTGCGTTGTTGAACCAAATTGTTGAACAATTAGATTAAATGCACAACTTTCATTCAAAACCACCCAAGCTCGATGGATAATTTCAGCAGGATGGTAGAACAGGTGTACCAAAAGTAAAATGAAATAATGGTCTACGAGCTGATCGGAAATTATCTTCAAAGCGAAGTTAATTGCTGCCAACTCAACAACTTAAACCGAACACGGTTTCTGAAGTTTTAGGTATTTTAAGCTTTATGAAAATCGTAATGATCTACAAACAGTTATTTAAAGTCCAACAGTAGTCCTACAATAAAAGAGAGAGTTAGGATGCTTATGTTGGCTCTTAAACAATATAGTACACTTATTGAAATTTATATCCTGACTTATACACCAATTGAGTATTCTGCCTTGCATTGTGTAGATATTTTTTCTCTCCCCGTGAAATAACAAAGGTAAATAATTGATCAGTGCTTGGTGGATCGTGCTTCTATAATGCGCGTCGTTTTGATCGAAAAAAGCGTGATCCCACAGATGCCACCGGGTGTGTATTGTGGGGAGTGAGCATTGAATCGTATTATTTATAACTTACCAGTTGATTAAAGTTGATTGACATTGGACATAGACATTGAAGTCCCATCGAAAGGAAAGTGGTTACCTCAATACATTTTTCAAATCGAAATTTTCTACATTATGTATATATTCTCATCTGCAGGACTGTTACAACTGGGCTGTTACAACTGTTTTCATTGCCCAACCATTAGTTGAGTCCAGTTTTGTACCGTGCTTAATGACTCCCACTATTACAGGCATCTCATTCAAACATTTCAGTATTCGTCCTTTGTTTTATTATGTATTCCAATCACTTTTTGGTAGGCTATTTTTTTCAGTTCCATGCGTTTTTGTTCCATTACCTGTGCTTCAAAATTCCTCGCTGTTCTCATATCCATTGAGAGTTTATTCGTGATTACCCAGTTGCAACAAACTGTCTGATTGAACTTGAACCTTGAGACTCCAAAAGAAGCCTACGATGGATAGCACATACGGCATTGTAATGCTCACTATAGATGGCTAATAGCTAGATCCTGACAAGTCCCTCCTTCATTTGGAAGATTACTCACTTACGAACTAGTTTGCACGCGTGGTGGCAGAATCTAACTATTTCCGTTTACCCAGCTTCACTGCGATATACATAGATTCATTAACGTACGTACTCAGTCAATCCTGGGCCAATTGCTAAAAGGTGCACTGAAGTTTAGTACCCTCAGGTCCACATTAAATTGCAAAACGTCATCGTGTACGCGACCTACCATGAAGCCTACAGCCTCTTTTGGGATCTCTAGTGCATCTTCTGCAAATGAACAACGTGTCGAGTCTACCGTGTTGTATAAGCATAGCAATATTCATCAATTATCTCATACGTAGTGGTAATGACATCATTTTTCAAATCAATAGCATTATCCGAGTTTTAAAAAATTCACAGGCCTTAGAACCGTGCCTGTCCGCCTCTGGTATCATTTCGCCTGAAGGCTTTTTAATCAGATTCGTCAAGCTTTGTTCTGGCCTCTGCTTGCTTTTGAAGAAATTGGTCTTATTATTTCCTAAATGGCGGATTGATGGAAGTACACAATGCAATGACTGATCAATAAACAGCCTGACGGATAATTTATGCGTCCATGCCCTTGTAAAACGATGGTAGAGATTAGAAGAAAACTATATAGCGTACTAAAAAGTATAATTCAAATACATATAGCCCTTGATCTAACTGGTATTTACCTATGACAACAGACTGCCATCTGCCCAACCAACTTATAACGAAATGCATCGATACAACATTTCTTTCGGGCATAGTTCAATGCTGCACATATATTTTCTGTGGCTCGTGATATGCTTGATGCGTTAACTTTGCAGTTTTGGGTATTACATAAATCTTTCATTTTCTTTTCTATCAACGAATATGCCAATAGATTAGAAGCAAAAATATTGAAATTTCGCATTTATAAAACGTGTTTTGAAGAAAAAAATAATATTTTTGTTTGTCGCGGATTTCAATTTGCCAGTCGCGAATTTCGCGGATTGGAATTCGACTAGTTTGTAACAGCCCTGTATCTGAGTTTTCAAAACATTGTGAATTAATGTCTGAGTCGGGTGAATTAATACCCGGAAAATAAGTAATTAATTTTGATTGACCCCTGAGTTGCGTGCTGTTGCCTACGTAGTGCGGCCGGAAAGCTTTCAATAAAGAACTGAGGCAATGCGAATATAATACTGAATTGAAAAGCAGGCTAAGTTCCAGTTGGAATGTAGAGTCATAGCTGTGCAAATAAAATTGAACTATTGTATTGTAGATGTGTAGCAAAACTCCAAAATATGTTCTTCGTTATATTTAAATTCTCTTTTGCTTGAATCATTATTAGATTTTTTATTGCGTTCTATTGTTACATTGATTAAATAATTCTATCTATTCGTTTGTTGCAAAATGATTGAACGGATTGAAATTATTTCCAACTACAGATACGAATAGAGAAACATATAACGCATGGAAGGCCCTAATCAGCACGAGAACTATTCTGCCCAATCGGAAGGGAGACACCCCAAACCCAACACGCTAAGGAAATGAAAGGGTTGTCTTCGAATTTCTAGTGAAGCGTGATATGGAGTGGTCTAGGTAGGGAACTTTTCATCGCGTGGGTGGGAGAAGGATTCTTAGTGCATTCAGATAACCGAATGCATGGAGTGGGAAAGCCTTCCGAGAGTAATATGTTAGAATGCGTTGATTGGGGAGGGTGGGTTTCAGTGGATGGAAAGCTGAATGCTAACTATGTTGACAATATATAGGGTAGGAAGGGGCAGATAATACGAGAAATGCAAAACATAATTTTTAAAGAACAGTTCCATTCACAATTGATAACCTTTGAACTGGAGACGAATTTAGTTTATGTCTTACACTCTTAATTCTTACCATTTATGAGAGGTTATGGTCATATTATTCTATCATTTCAGCAAATTCCACATTGAGAATTACAGGTTATCTGAACTAATGTTACATCTGAATATCACTATTTTTTCCTCTCTTCACTCCAGGCGGCGGTAGAGATCTTGCAACAGTGGCTACATTAACGAAACAAAAAGTGGAAAGTGATTTAAAAGTACCTGCAAGTGGCCAACCGGCGTCCAATGTGTCGTCCAAGTCGACTGGTAAGATCCCCATCGGCTTAGTCACCAAACCAGTCACATCTGGAGGTTACGAAGTGATCCGACAGCCAACCCTTCACAAACAACCCGGCGTTGGCAGCAGTGGTGAGTATTGTGATCGTTCACAAAGAATTTAGTATCTGCTCGGCTAGGGACAAACAAGCCAATGGCTGCTAGCGGTGCACAATGGCAGACCATGTGTGTTATAATGTGTTTGTGTATTTGGTCTTTCTTATCATCCTATCGCGGCTTCACGGTCTTCCTTGACATCCAATCATGCAAATCACCTTGTAAACTTGTTTCAACCATCTCTTGCATATACCGACCCATTCCCTCGCAAACAAATGGTGGTGGACAAATATGGATTATGCTTTCTCCCTTCACATATTAGCATATGGAATGGGTGGCGGTAGCAGTGGAATGAGTTCCTCGTCTTTGGTTGGTAGTATTAGTAGCAATTTGTCTAATCTGGGTGCAAGCTCTGGTAAAACGGCGATGCAAACCGCAACACCCACCGGGGCGCTTCCACCTGGAGCGACCAGCATTCTCGGTGGACTTGGTAGCTATTATCCGCCAAGCATTGCTACGCTACTAGCGCAGAGTAAGTTCCTGTTTTTTTCCCTCTCGTAGTATAGTCAGTCCTTCAGATTATTATTTGCATTTTATCAATTCCTTGGGTTCATAGTTTGCGTAATTTAGCATACGTTTGTGTGTATAATTGATTCAAAATTCTGTTAAAAGCTTCAAAATAACATTATAGCTATGATTATAATTAAAAATATTTATTTTTTTGAAGGCCAATGTTTCTGTATTCGGTTAGTTGCAAATCGGCCCTGTTGGTATCCGTGTTTCGAACTTATTGCAAAATCATTGTTATTTTTTCAAGAATCTTTCCTTGGAAAAAATGTCGAAATCAGATATTTGTTCATATTTGTCAACCTTGATTTTTCATAGCTGTCTGATCTGAACAGTGATTCCAAAAGAAACATGTGCAATCTACAAAGTATCTATACCACAACAATCCTATTCAATGTTAATTTAAAAGAAGTCAGCTAAATGATACGCTTAGCACTCAGCTGACTAAACTTCTTCTAGGAACTGAATAAATATTCTTAATTCTGTAGTAATTTATAGAAACTGTGTGCAGTTCTGTGAATTTATGAAAGTTCGAGAATCTCCCAAGGTCCATAAGAGCTCCAAATAGTCGTTGCACCTATGTCTTGCGTATTCCATAATGTCGGTATTTTGCAATTTTTACCTAGTTTTCCAAACGTTTAGTTTTCCAGGTCTCATTCTACCGCGTGCAGCTCGAGTCGACGGCTTCTATCCTGTTCTCTGTTTTCGTTTTTTTTTGCCGCCATTCCAAACTGAGTGACCAACCCACTGCAGTCTGCCGTATTTTATACGATTCACAATATTTTCTTCTTTGTATGTTACTTGACACAGCTCGTGATTCATTTCGCCTGCGCCAAACATCGCTTCTAATTTCCCGCCGAATATTGTATATTGTATTGTATAATACTTTTCACTCGAAAACCCCGAAAGCTTTCCCGTCCGCATCTTAACGTCTACGTTTCATGTCCCTAAAGGTCCACTGGTAGAATCGAAGTTTTCTAATTTCGCCTATTTCGTTCCCATCTTTATGAAGCTGGTTACGTAAACCATAGAAGACCCTACTCGGGGCGGAAATACGTCATTGCCACATGTTACAAGTGTTACCAACCAAATTCTTCGAAAACTTCAAACACATCCCCAACACCAAGTACCTCAGCTCCAACGCCACTAGGTCTTTCTATGTCTCCACCCGCAACCATGTGCTTTGTTGTCTCCTTCTTCAGTGGGACAAACCATCCATTCCTTTGCACGCCAGATTTCCTAATCTCACTCTCAATGTACTACAGTAATTTTGAAAGCGCATCACCTTGCTCCAATCTATCTAAGGTCACAAGCTAGGTTGAACCTTCGTAAGCAATCCTAACATGTACTTGATTTCAGACATTATTTGCCACAGCTCATTTCTTTTCACTGAATCTTTCGATGCTTTAAAATTAAATAACAGAAGGTGATTCTGCGAATTGATTATTAAGGATCATCCGTTGGGTAAACATCTCATCCATCGTTGATCGGAAGTTCGATCGTGATCTCGTCCTTTCCTCCACCTTTTTTTTTGGTTTTCAGCCCCTATGGAATCTTGATAAATTCACGCTAGTGCCTAGAGCCCTAGTGGTTCGACAGCGTGACAGTCTTCGAATAAGTCTATTCTATAACAAATCCCCGACGTACTTCTTCCACCTGGCTGCCACCATAATATTGTCTGTTAGCAAATGCCCCCCTCAATCGTTGCACACAGCGAATACTGACGCAGTCTTGTGTCGCGTACCATTGACGGTCGCATAAAGCCTCCGCATACCGTTTCAATTCAATCCATGCTCTCCCGCATTTCAGATATCACATGCTCTTCCTGCTGCCTTTTCTCTTTGCGGCAGACTATTTTCTCTTCAGCCCTTGCTACACTATACCGCTCTGTTGTATCGGATACCAGACAAATGCATCTGACTCCTCGCCGCATTTTTCTAGTTCGCCACTTTTCATCAAACCAACAGTTTCGTTGGCGTCGTTGTACAGTGCCCAACACTTCCTGCGTTGTTGTACTCACAGTTTTATGGGTATTCTTCCACAATATATTGATGTCAACAGATCCGTTTACATTTCCCACCCTATTGTCCAGCTTCCGGTAAAACTCTTCAGCAACCCCTTCAACTGCCAAGCGTTGGATATTGAAACGCATTCTGTTATTGCATGAATTCGTGATACTGGATAGTCGCGCCCGAATTTTCGCAACTACAAGATAGTGATCCGGGTCAATGTTCGGGCCTTTGAAAGATCTATCTGTGAGCAAGTTTCGCCACTCGGATGTTTCCAGGTGTGTTTGCGGGAACTCTTCGCGTTAGTGTCTCCGATGACAATCGTAAAGATCATGTTTTGGGTACACTCCGTAAGTCTTTTCAAGATTTCACGTCATCAGCCTTATCGTTGCGACATAGATGCTGATCAGACTGTAGTTGAAGAATTGGCCCATCATTCACAACACGCAGATTTCTTGGTAACAGTAGAAACTTCGATAGGCTACCTTACCTATGATGTAACCTCTACTTGATCAGCGCCTTTGCTGATAAAGAATGTGTGTAGCTGCCAGACAATTTAAATACTTAGGCTCATTCTAATGTGTACCTGTACTATACACTTGTGGAAGTGTTGGCTTGACAAATGGAATGTGAGTGCGTCCGATTTGGGAATCTCGTGCTCGTTTAGTAGCCGCTAAGTTACGATGACCGACGGAGGTCCTTCGTAGCTTAGTTAAAAGTACCTCGTACGAGTCCCATCGAAGAAAAGTGGTTACCTCCAATACATTTTTCAAATCAATATCTTCCACATAATATACATATTCACATCTGGGTTTTCAGAGCAATACCCGAAAAATAGGCACTTTTATTGAACTATTTCATATTGTAATATTTATTGTAGAACCCTTGCAAAAGATGGCATAGCCTATTGAAACGTCGGGCAAAGAAAAAACTTTCGTTTTCATTGCTGATGTGACTGCAAATCCGGTTCCAGGGAACATCGCACTTATTCTTGGCGATCACATTCAGGTTTCCTGGAATCTGGTTGGAGTACGCTTTCACATATGTCTCGTCATCCATTACGCAAAATGTGGTTTCGTTAACTTCTGGTCGTACAGCTTCCGGGGAGTGCATTTTGCGTCCGTATTCTATTTCTCGTCACAGTTTGAGGACTTCTGAAGCTTAAACGTACCCCCAATCTTTTACGCGATTGGAATTCATTAAATTCTTGGTTAACCTGAACTTTCATAGTTTTTTGGATACCACCTGAATTTCCTTTGTTTTATTGTGATTTTTTTCGTAGAATCAACTCATTGTTTCATTGACGCTGAAGGTCTTATTCGACTAAAACCAAATCGTGTAAAAAAACTGGTGTAGTTTAGCAGAATACCAGAGTTGTGGTATTCTACATGAAAGGCTTGCTCACTTGCAACTTCTTATACACACCTCAAAATGAGGTTTTCGTTTGAGAGCCCCGACCGCGCTTTTGTGATCATTCTCGTTGACCTGAATGTTTTTTTTTTCGGATGTTCGCTACAAATCAACAGTCAGACATTCTTCGAATCGGTTTATGATACCAGACACCGTGGAATTAGCGATTCTCAACCTTTTTTCTAGGGCACGATGTGACAGATCCTTATACTCAAAGTACTCGTATCACTTTTATTTTGTCGCTGTTCGGTTCGGAATTCAAAAGTTGTGGACTGTATTTTCGGGAACCGCTGAATGCTTTTGTCGTAGTGGCTGAACGAGTGAAGAATCCTCTTCGAGTGGACGTGTTTCCAATCGGGATATTAGTGAAAGAAGGAAGTCGGAAAATTATTCTTAACACTTTATTTCTTCCTCTTTCAACTAATTGATGGTTGTTCGTTGCTCAGTAGGTGCGGCACTGCACTACTACTGTCGTCGGTGTGTCGGCTCAGCTGCGATCGCTTCGCTGCTGTCGTAGTCGGAAATTGCAAGCTATTTGCACTTCTTCTCCATTGCTCTGCGTCGTCTCGTTCTTCTCGTAGTGTCGCTTGTGTTTTATACCATTCGTTTCGTGGGCCCGCGACGTTAGGCATAAGGACGTTAGGCATAATGGATGTTAGGCATAACGGACGTTAGGCATAATGGACGTTTGGCATAATTATGCCTTCTTTATGTCATGGGCTGTTCTTTCAGTCATTTTATGCCTACCGTCCATTATGCCTAACGTCCATTATGCCTATCGTACTTATGCCTAACGGGGTATACCCCGTATCGTCATTGTCTCAGTTCTTGTTCGTTTTGCGGTGTCGTTTAGGCCGTGGCTTATTTTAATGGTTTTGCTTTTTTTTTCTGTTCAGCATTTTCTTGTGGGAGACGCAACATACTCCGGCCGTGGTTCGATGGTTCTGGTATCGCATTCATGGGACGACCTGTCAAGAAGTGAGCTGGCGTGATCACCTCAGAGTCTGTCGGGTCGTTCGAAACTGCAAACAGTGGGCGAGAATTTGATATTGCTTGAATCTCGCGCAATGTTGCTTGTTTCAGATGAGTCCTACTATTCGATTTTACGGCAGCTTCTTATAAATTGCTGAACTCTGGAGCTCCAGGTGGGATTAAGTGCCATTCGATTTCCTTTATCTGGCAGTACTGGATTATAGGTCGATGTCGGTCTGATGACGCAATAGCTCGTACAGTTGATGTAGCTCGTTCTTTGCGCCTTGGAAATTAGTTCCGTTGTCCGAATGAATTTCAGACGGTGATGCCTTAATCTGTTTTGGTCGGTACGATCTCTGCTTCACCAAGATAGGGCTGGCATAATCGATGCCAGTGATGCTGAATGGAGGCGAAGGACAAACTCGTTGTTTTGGCAATTCTTCCATTAGTTGAGTGACGTCGGATGGTTTCGTTCGGAAGCATGTTATGCATGACCTGGTAACTTTGCGTATCGTAGATCTGGCATTTGTTAACCAGAACTGCTGTCGAATTGTTGCTAATAGTCCCCCAGATCCGACGTGGAGCTGCTCGATGTGTATCGTTCGTATCAACATTTCTGTAATAGGGCTCGTGTGTGGCAGGATAAGTTGATGCTTCGATTCATCAGGTAGACGTGAATGACTGAGGCGTCCACCTACACGCAAGATGTTGTCGCTGTAAATCGGGCAGAGAGGGCCTAATTTTTTGCAAGGTATGTTTGATAGAAGACGCTGGATCTTGTCGCCAAGCTCCATGTGTTGAATTCACTATTGTTGCTTTTAGCTTTTAGATGAGGGAGGCTGGGTTCGATTCCCGGTTCCGGTCTAGGCAATTTTCGGATTGGAAATCGTCTCGACTTCCCTGGGCATAAAAGTATCATCGTGCTAGCCTCATGATACGAATGCAAAAATAGTAACCTGGCTTAGAAACCTTGCAGTTAATAACTGTGGAAGTGCTTAATGAACACTAAGCTGCGAGGCGGCTCTGTCCCAGTGTGGGTATGTAACGCCAATAAAAAGAAGAAGAAGAAGAAGAATGTGGCTGTGCCATCGGGGTTGATGCTTCTGAGGTACAGACACGCTCCATATGCTTTTGTTGAGGCGTCCGAAAATTAATGCAGCTCGATCTGCACTGGCTGATGATGTCGCCTACAGGAACAGGATTATCCTAATCTTGCTTGTTGCGCCAAAGTTGCTGCAATTTGTCGAGAACGATCGCTGGCGAAAAAAAAATCCTAACGGATCGAAGTGTTTTGCCACTTCGGTGTAAATTCATCGCTTCATCCACGGTCGGTTGCTGGATATGACTGGATATATGTCTCCAGCCAGGAGGAGCTCGTTGGATGTTGGGTCTCATAGAAGGCCAAGGACTTTGATGGCTTGATTGAAGTTCCAGTCTTCCAATAGCTTTGGTGTTTGTCGGGTTTGATTCGGGATACTTTCTAAAAACTTATCGGAATTTGAACACCACATTAAAATTGGGAATCCTGCCTTTTCCAACATCGTCGTCAGTTGTCGTTGAGCTTCGAGTGCGTCGTCGAGTGTGTTGGCACCAGACAAAATGTCCACATAGCAGTCGTTTTTGATTATTTCGGCTGCTACAGGAAACTCCTTTCCTTCGTCATCGGCGAGTTGAACTAAACTCTTGGTAGCCTGGTAGGGTGCAGATGCGGTTCCGTAAGTAACAATTGTCAATTCTAGGACCTCCAAACGTTCGCTCGGGGATTCTCTCCATAATATCCTTAGGTAATGGGTGTTGTTGGGATGCAATCGAATTTGACGGTACATTTTTGCTATTTCCGCCGTGAACACAAACCTATACGTCCGGATCGTAGCATTATGGCATACAGTTCGCTTTGTACCACCGGTCCTACCAATGGTACGTCGTTCAGTGATAAGCTGGATTCGGATCCATGTCGATGCCACCAGGTCGGAAAAATGATGGATCAGCAAGTTGGATGTAGCTGGGAATGTTCCACCTCGTGACGTCGATGTTTCGAGAAAGGATAATACCAGTCACCTTGGTGATCAAGCATTCCTGTTTGGTACGAAAATCGCCGCAACGGGAACGAATTTCTTAGGTTGTCCTTTGACGAGCTGTCGTTCGAAGATCATTTATCCCTGCTATCGGGACGTAGACAGGTTGTCTTTGGATGCCAAGCGTATTGGCCATCTTCTCAGTGATGAAGTTTATCTGGGACCCTGAGTTCAAGAGAACGCGGCATGGCAGTAGTTCGTCGTGCTGATTCTTAACCAAGACTACTGCGGTTTGTAGCAATATGGTGTGTGACGGGCGTCCATGGTCGCATGGTTGCACACAAAGGCGGCGTGTCGAATAGTGATGATGATTCCTTGAAATGGGACTTGTTTTATACCATTCGTTTCGTCATTGTCTCAGTTCTTGTTCGTTTTGCGGTGTCGCTTAGGGCGTGGCATATCGGCTCCTAGGGCCGATTTCTTAATCCGCTTAGTGCTCCATTACTCGCATTACTCCATTTGATACTTTTTGTACCTTTTGTACCTTTTTGTACCTTGCGTCAACGCGGCGTGCACGCAGCGTAAAAAAACCCCTACGTGGACATCGGCCCTAAGAGTTAAGCGGAGGTGAAGAAATTGGCCCCCACTGAAATAAAAATTTCGTCGCAAGAGAGTTTTCTTCGTCAACTTCACTTCTACGAGAAAGGCAGTATCAATACTAGGTGAATTATGTTTGCCTCTCTCGTACAACAAAGTACGAGAAAAGCTATATGATCACTCCAAAAACAAACTTTTGATAGGAGCTCCGGAGACCCATAGTCTTTTATACCAATCGACTCAGCTTGATGAACTGAGGTGATGTCTGTATGTGTGTGTATGTGTACAAATTTTGTAGACACACTTTTTGGAAATTAGAATTGTCCAAATTATTTGCAACAGGGGAATCTTGTCCTTTTGTTTGCTATTGAAAATTGGTCAGATCGGACTATGGCATCAGAAGTTGTGGCCAAAATACTATTTGTTGCCCACAACACGCTAAAAAATACTCATTTATTTTTTTTTAGTATTTTTTGCACGTAAAAGGCACCAACACTGCTGGGTGGATTTATCAGGTTTTTTTTATGAACTATTGTTTGCGATTCGCAAAAGTTATGAAATTAAATATTGATCAATTACGCTCTATTCGCCGGATTACTATCAGAAAAGTTACTCCTGGTGTTAGCTGGGTGGATTGATTAGAGTTTTTGAAGTTGGTATACGAGAAGCCAAAGACAGTTCTGCTGTTGGTACACCTACCCTTCTCATAATTTATTCAATTTACATAACCTTATTGTTGAAACGCTTATGTATTTACTAATTATTGTAGCAATCAGTTATTGCAGCGATGTATGCAACTCTAAATGACCCGATAGCGAGCGAGTGGGTCTTACGTCGTGCTCATATCCTTGGTGCATTTTCGTCAGGCTCCCATCCCCTTGAAAACCAATTCTCTGGTTCCCCTACTCTATCGCACATATATTGCTCCTATATCTCCAGTGCGCTAATTAACGTGAGCCATCAATGTGGATGCAAACATCTTGCAATTGAATTAGCGCTGCAGCAGGATTCGAGATGCATATGTAGAAGCATCGCAAACAAGTCGCTGTCCACGTCTCTTGAGGATATTGATTTTATGATGCATGTCGCTTCTTATTAGGGTATACAACCTCTTGAGTTCGATTCATTTCATTATATAGAATATTGCAGCACGTAATGCACTTGACAAAAGTGAATTATCTTCACTGATCTCATTAGAAAATTTGCTAACATATTTGAAACTATTAATCAGTTTTGTTGTATTTTTACATTTCCTAACACCAGTGGGTATGGCGGCGACCCTTGGATTCGGTGGCAGCTCGTCAATGAACAACGCAAATCACATGACAAGCAATCAAATTATGCTGGAACAACTGAAGGCTCTGGTGGCCGCCAACCCGCACTACCTGACCAGCGGAATTCCGACGAACCTGCTCTCACAGATCTGGATGGCCGATACAGCAAAGGTACAGCAACAACAACAGCCGATGTTCAACAATGTATGTGGTATTTATTCTTCAGTTGTTTTTTTTTATTTCTGATAAATATATTATGTTGCTTTACATTAATGTTTTTGTTTTATTATTCAATGAGTTTGGATATTATGTTGATTCAAAATGCTGTGTTGTTAATTTCATGATTTTTTTTTAATTTGTTATTACTTTTAAAACTAAAAAGAAAGTACCTGATTGCTCTGAACTTGTATCAGTAGATATCAATGACTTATTATCGCCTCAATTGGAAAATATTATCGTAGTGTTATATAGTGAATTAATATTATTTAATATTATCGAATTAATTTCAAGGGAATATCACTCGTAAATATAAAATAAAGCACAAAGCAGATGCCTAATAATAATAAAAATAATTATACAGAGAAGCAACATGAATCGTGTGATTAAAGAAAGGTACTCACACTACATATTCAAACGCATTCTACTTTTTGTAGCTAAATCAGCCAGCTGAGGAAGAGGAAGCAGAAGAGGAAGAAATGGGTGTTGCCGAAACGTATGCTGAATATTGGCCAGCCAAGCGTGAGTCTTTCTACGCAACTTTGTTTGTCATTCAATTTGTTAAAAATTTCAACTTTTAGTAAAAATCGGCAAAAAGCATCCCGATCCGGTGGTTGAAACAGCTTCGCTATCTTCGGTGGAGCCGTCCGACGTGTATTATAAAATATCAATACCACCGGAACCTATCAATGCGGGCCAGTTGAGCGCCCTCCAGCTCGAATCGATCACCTATGCCAGTCAAGCGCACGACCACCTGCTGGCGGATGGCTCAAGAGCGGGTTTCTTGGTGGGCGATGGAGCTGGCGTTGGTAAGGGTCGAACTATCGCCGGAATAATCTATGAGAATTACTTAAAAGGACGCAAAAAGGCAATCTGGATATCGGTTTCCAATGACTTGCGGTACGATGCCGAGCGGGATTTGCGGGATATTGGAGCCAGCAGGATCCACGTTTACGCTCTTAATAAGGTTGGTATAGTGAATATCAGCAAACGATGGAAAAGTTCCAGCACTTTCTTTGTTTCCAGTTAAAATATGCCAAAATTAACTCATCTGCGAATAACAACACGAAAAAAGGTGTCATATTCGGCACCTACTCGGCACTGATTGGAGAATCACAAAGTACCACCGGAAAGTACAAAACCCGGCTGAAGCAGCTGTTGCAATGGTGCGGGGATGACTTCGATGGCGTTATCGTTTTCGACGAGTGTCACAAAGCGAAGAATTTGTGCCCCGTTGGCTCGAGCAAACCAACAAAGACTGGTCTCACAGCGTTAGAGCTGCAGAACAAACTGCCCAAGGCGCGAGTCGTGTACGCTTCTGCAACGGGTGCGTCGGAACCGAGGAATATGGCCTACATGGTGCGGCTCGGGATCTGGGGTATGGGAACTCCGTTTCCGAATTTTATGGACTTTATTATGGCGGTCGAGAAGAGGTTAGTTTTATGAAATCTTAAAATCATAGTTGTACACTACATAAAACATCAATATTACAGAGGCGTCGGTGCAATGGAGATCGTGGCAATGGACATGAAATTGCGCGGCATGTACATAGCTAGGCAGCTAAGTTTCCACGGAGTAACATTTAAAATCGAGGAAGTTCCTCTAACGAAAGACTTCAAACGTGTTTATGACGAGTCGGTAGAATTGGTAATTGTCGGCAAACTTAAGATAACATCGAAGCTAACGCATTTTTCCTCTGTTCTATGTCCATTATTGCAGTGGGTTGTAGCAATGCAAAAGTTCACCGAAGCGGCCGAACTGATCGATGCCGAAAATCGTATGAAGAAAACCATGTGGGGTCAATTCTGGTCTGCTCATCAAAGGTTTTTCAAGTATCTTTGCATTGCATCCAAGGTGAACCACGCTGTGCGTGTGGCACGGGAAGCTATCAAATATGGCAAATGCGTTGTCATTGGTTTACAGTCGACGGGTGAGGCCCGCACGCTAGAACAATTGGAGAGAGACGACGGGGAACTGACTGATTTTGTATCGACTGCAAAGTAAGTAGAAGTTTCTTAAGCTGAATGCTAATATCAATTCTATATGTTTGCTACTTTTCACCGAATGTCGATTGTTGTAGATTATTCAGATCAAACCTAAAAACTCATTATTAATTTGCTTCTCGTTAATTGTGTAAATCAAAGCAAATTTCTCATTACATCTCAATTTTTTTCCACAACGAATAGCCGGTCATTGTAGGTTTATAGGTTTAGGTTCATTTGGCCGAATAGTGGAAATTTGCTTCCTTAATAAGAGATTTTTTTTTGAAGGGGAGAGTTGTGAGAAAAACAAGAACAAGAGATTAGAAGTGCGAGAAGTGAGTGGTGTGATATAGGACAGAAAGGATAAGGAAGAGGAGAAGAGAAAGAATATGGATGAAGGAAAAGAAAGAATATGGATGAAGGAAAAGAAAGAATATGGATGAAGATAGAAAAAAGAAGGAAGAAGGTTCTTCCTAAGAACGAAAGAAAAAGGAAGTAGGATGAGAAACGAAGATGAAAGAAGAAACAAGAAAGAAGGAAGAAAGAAGAAGTTAGATAGGAGGAAGAAGCAAAAGGGAAGAATGAAGAAGGTAGAAGGAACATGAATGAAGGGAGAAGAAAAAGCAAGAAGGTTTGAAGAAGCAAGAAAGAGGAAAAAAGAAGCAAGCAGTAAGAAGACAGAATTATCAAGAAAGAAGGAAGAAATTAAAAGTAAGGAGGCTGAAGGAAAAAGTAAAGATTAAAAAAGAAGAAAAAAATAGGTACGTTAAAGAGAGAAAATAGAAAGAAGAAGGCAGAACGAAGTGAGAGTGAATAAAGATTGTTTGTACAATTATCAATATTCACATCTCACTTCTCATTTTTTCACGTATCACTTCTCAAGGTTTGAAGAAGAAAGAAGGAGGGCAAAAAAGAAGCAAGCAGTAAGTAGACAAAATATTAAGAAAGAAGGAAGAAATTAGAAGTAAGGAGGCTGCAGGAAAAAGTAATGATTAAAAAAGAAGAAAAAAGAAGGTACGTTAAAGAGAGAAAATAGAAAGAAGAAGGCAGAACGAAGTGAGAGTGAATAAAGATTATTTGTACAATTCTCAATATTCACATCTCACATTTCACGTATCACTTCTCATTTCTTTCTTTTCTCTTCTTACTTCTCACTTTGCATGTTACATTTTATACTTCTTACTTTTTACTTCTTTCTTTTCACGTTTCGCTTCTCATTTCTCATTTCTCACTTCTCGCTTTTTACTTCTCACTTCTCATTTCTTACTTCTTCCTTTCCTTTTCTCACTTCTCAATTTTTACTTTTTACTTATCATTGTTTACTTCTAACTCTTCGTTTTCACTTGTCATTTCTCACCTTTCACTTCTTACTTTACACTTCTCATTTCTTACTTTTTACTGCTCACTGCTTACTTTTCGCTTCTCACTTCTTATTTCTTATGAGATGAGAGAATTGTCCTATTCCTCACTTCTCGCTGTACACTTCATATAATCCTTAACTCACTTTTTACTACTCGCAACCCGATCAAGAATGCATTACAAAATTATAACAAGGGGAGTTATTTATTTCAGAAAAATATTGTAACAAAATGTGTTATAAATTTTGCTGGTTAGTTGATAAAATAACTAAAATTATATCAAAAATACCTCTAACCGTAACATAATTAAAACAGAGGTTTTTTTTTTTAATTCTTTATTAAAGTGTTTTTTTTTAATTTTAAAATTAAGTTCAACACATCAAAAAAAAACAGAGGTTGATACCTTCATATCAACATTATAACAAACGTTGATATAATTTTTCTGTACAAAAATCTACTTTCAAGGTAATTGCCTACATCACGGATGGAAATCTGGTACGCTACCACGCCGGATTTCCATCCATAATGTAGGCAATTAACTTTGTTCCAGCTATGTATTAATATTGAGCGGGTTCAAGTTATACTAAAGGTGATTACCTCCGATTTTTTCCTATGTCTACAAAAAATGTAGGCAATTATTTTGTGAAAATATTCATAACTAATGTTGTTATAATTTTGATATGAAATAAAACTGGCCGAAGACACATTTTTATCGAATTATCTAATTATAACACACGTTGTTTTAAATAACAACAATTGATAGAATTGAGTTATAATTTTGTTATGCATTTCTGATCGAGAATCCAATGATTTTTTTCAACTATTCGGCCAAACGGTATTTGGCCAAATGGCCCGACACCGTTTTATGGTTTGTCATCTCTTAAATAGACAAAATAATGTTTATTTCACGGATCCTTAGATTGTATATTCCACGGTCTATTAGACTGATCATCAGGATTATGAAGATTATGAGGCTTCATGGACCGGCGACACAGGTTCAAGAACTTGGCGATCTCCGAAGATATCTCCCTCTTACTTGCTTACTTACTTGTTGGTTAGTTGGCTTCAATCGTCATCGAATGCTTTGCTATGGATAGCATTTGGATTCCACAGCAAGCCAAGTACCTTGATGGCTTCTCTCACTTTCTTTTCTTCCATCGGTTTAGTTTTTTCACGGTTTTATTTAGGGATGCGTTTGATAAATATAACTGAATTCGAATAGGTACTATTTGCGAATGTTGAAATTGTCTTGCTCGTGTAGCAGGTGTAATTGTTGCGGGGGGTTGTGGCATATGTGGTCTCCAGAAAATTCGTAGAATCTGTCTGTTTATCTTTGCATGGAGCAACTGATGATATATTTTGAAGATGTCTTCGAAAAATCCTCAATTTCCGGAAGCGTGAATCGATAAAACGCGGATCGTTTGTACTATGGGCCCCATTTGCAGTATTTCGTCCACCCTCTAGTCCATGGCTATGTCCAAGGCGGGTCTGCAAAACGTTACGTCAATGCGATCATTGGCATACATAATGTGCCAGTGGAGCTGTCATTGACTAGCATCACATCAGACTTCGCTAGGCCCTCTAGTAAAGCTTGACACCTGCGGTTGGATCAGTGGCTGTCCCACTCCACTGCCCAAGCATTGGAATTATTCGCTAAAACAACCGACCATCTGGTTGAACTGTTCTATTTGCCACTGTGGTGGGGTGGGGCATAGTAGATACACTAGAACACACCATTGATCTTGGCTATCGCAACATGGTATGGGTCGGTCAAAACAAAAGGGCGTCAGTCCTCGACTCCGAGACCGACTGCCGCAGCAGCTGCTGATAATTAAGATTCTGCTGGGTTAACCTCTTGTTTATTTATTTTTATTTATTTATTTATTATTAACAAACTCCATATAGTAACACAAATAATCACCTACTGATTCTCAAAGCTTATGCTACTATGCAACATCTAATACCAATGACTATACACTAAATAAATTATTCAAATTTCTTTTAAAAGAAGAAAAACTTCTTTCACTCCTTTGATTTCGAGGTAGATCATTCCAAATTTGTATGGCTCGTAAACGATAAGATTGTTTTAAACTATTTGAAAGGCATCTAGGAACGATGAGTAATGAACTTCTTGAAGAGCGCGCATGTCTGAAGAAATCTCGAAGGTAAATTGGAGGGTCGTTTATAATTTTGAATGTTTGGATACAGATTCTAAGCTTTAAATGACTTGTAAAATCACATCCAAGTATTGCCTTTTATAATTAGATATATGGTCGAACTTTTCAGATTAAATGCATATCTGGTGACTGCATTGAACACCTGGTTAAGTTTTCTTGAATTTTTCTTAGTAACAAGGCCAAACAAAATATCCCCATAATCAAACAATGGAACTAAGAGCGACCTAACCAATTGAACCCGGATATGTTGGGGAGTACAATGTCTCAATAAGACAAGCGAATGTAAGGCATTATAAATTTTACTGCAAACGGCATTAACCTGGGATGTCCAGTTTAAGTTAGAATCCATCATTAACCCAAGATTTCTGACTACATTAGAATATTCAATGATATCGTTACCTACTCTTATTGATGGTACATTAACAAGAACGGCACGTTTAGTGTGAAAAATAATCGTTTGAGTTTTTCCTCCGTTGAGTATCAGTCCGTTATTCTCGCACCATAGCAAGATACTCTGAATGTCAGAATTAATTCGATTTACCATTTCAGATATTGTATCAGGCACTCCTGATATGTATAATTGACAGTCGTCTGCATAAAGATGAAATCTACAATATGACAGATTTAAAGGTAGATCATTGATGTACATCGAGAAAAGTAACGGTCCAAGAATTGAACCTTGTGGCACCCCACGTAGGACAGGAATCAGTTCGGATTGTTGGTTGTTGAAATCAACGTATTGCATTCGGTCGGATAGATACGACTTTATTAATTTTATGGAAAATTGATCTATGTAGAAATTATACTTCAACTTGTTACACAACTGTCTATGATCAATAGAATCGAATGCTTTACTGAAATCCAGAAGAGCCAATAAAGTGACCATTTTGTTGTCTAATGCTTCTCTAATGTCGTTTTCAATTTTAATAAGAGCAGTCACAGTGCTGCACGATTTCCGATATCCAGACTGGAGAGTACATAAAAGATCGTTGTGTGTCAAATACTCATTTAGTTGCTTAGAGAGTAATGATTCGAATATTTTTGATAGTGCGCAAAGAATACTTATTGGACGATAGTCTTTTTCAGTAACAGGGTGATCAGTCTTACCTATTGGAATAACTTTTGCGATTCTCCAATCAAGGGGGAAATCTGAGGAAGTAATACAATAATTAAAGATGTTTTCAATGTATTTGAGAGTAACACTTAAGGACATTTTTAAAACATTGAGCGGAATTAAATCGTTACCAACAGCATCACACGAAGCAGTAACGAACTCAGAGAGTATTTCATTATTTGTAACACACCTAAATGAGAAATTCGGATGTGTTCCAACATCATCATTTTGATTGAAGCTAAGTGGTGTGTAGTGAGCAACAAAGAATGAGTTGAGGGTATCTGCATTAACATCCCCTCCACCCATATTATTATTTGTTTGTTTTAAGCCTAATCGTTTAATGTTTTTCCAAAGTTGCTTAGCAGGAAGGTCAGCGCTTAGTTGGGAGGAGAAATATTCTCGTTTCGTACGTTTGACCTTTCGATTTGTTAAGTTGCGAAGACAGGTGAAACTTCTCCATTTACTCTGACTCTCTCTATCGTGTTTCCAACATTCATACGCTTTGGACCGATTTTTAATCAATCGATGGATACGAGTGTTGATCCAAGGAGTGCTTGGATCTTTGACCGTTTTTTCTTGAGCGGGGCATGCTTATCAAGAATGGCGAAAAATAGGTCATTGAAGCATTTTAGTTTCACATTAATCTCTGCATAGTTGAGTACAGCATCAAAATCTACGCAGCGCAAATCTGCCAAGAAAGAGGATTGATCTATTTTGTGATAATCACGTGTCCAGTAAACATCAGCACAAGTTTTAGGAAGCTTAAATTTGTAATCAATGCAAATGAAATCGTGATCACTGATTCCACCCATAGACGATTGATAAACGTTGTTTAAGTTCTGAGTGCAATTACCTGTAAATATATCAATGGTTGATGCAGAACCGGGCCTGTGGCAAGTTGGATGAGTGGGAATTAGCTTGAATGATAATGCACTTAAATAGTCGATCAGTTTCAATGTATTGTTAGAATTTTCCATCTTCAAATTTATGTTAAAATCGCCTGTCATCAGAATGTTGGTTCTGTAGCTGCAATTTCAGAAACAATACTAAAATTGCATCGAGTTTCGTTATTGCAACGTCTGGGGTTTATACACGACTCCACAGACTAAATTAGCCTGTTTTAATTTGATTAACAAATAGTCAATTTCGCTTTCTTTTTCAGATTTTGTGATTACAGAGTATTTGATGTTTTTCCTCAAATAAAAGGCGACTCCACCTCCTCTTGATTTTTTCTTATTTTGACGATCAGATCTGATAATCTTGTAGCCCTCAAGCTCTACTGACATGCTGGTGTTAGAAGGTTTGAGCCTTGTTTCCACTACAGATAAAACATCTAGTTTTGAATTTACTACGAATGAGCGATAGTTTTCAATGTTGCTATTTAAACTCCTTGCATTATGGAGTGCTATTTTCATAAAATTATTAGAATGTTTCTCTAGAATAGTTTTCATTTTCAAATAATCGAGTGAATGGAGCTTAATTTTCGATTCGTAAATAGGTGCATCGAACAACAAAGGAGCTAAAGAAGTATTTGAATCAGTTTGTGCATTGGTATTACGAAGTGCATTACTTACGCTAATCATTTCGGAGCTAGCCGGCTTGGTACGCTCACGTTTTTTGGCTGAAACTCGCGAATTTCTACACCTTCTGGCCAATAAAACGGATCGTTAATTACTGAAAGGACACCGAAAGGACACGTAGGTCCACCTATAACATGGTTACAGGCTTGTTTCTTGCCGGTACAGATGAGGCACTTTGGTGCCTTGCCTCATTCCGCGCGTTGTGGCCTTACTCTCCACAGCGATGACAAAGATTGCTACGGTAGGACGTGTGTCCATATTTTAAGCTCCACTGAAGGCGGCTGAAATATTCTTATTGGGCATCTTGACCAACCGATTATCAGCTTCTCCCGTTCCAGGACCTTTTTGGCTTCTGTAACCGGTAACCTTCTACACCACGCTGAGAACTTATGTCGTCTGCATCCGTGACCTCATTCAGTTGCTTGCACTTGAGGGTTAATTCAGCACCCAACGACCTCACTTTAACGCCGTCACTCAGAACCTCCTGGGCCAGCTTTTTGTAAGCCTTTTATAAGCTCGATTGTGCGCAACGTTTGAGCACCAAGATTAGTTCCCCGGCCTTGGTGCGTCTGACGCTTTGAACGTCCTCGTCAGGTGCCGAAAGTCTTTCGTCACGTCGCATCGACTTCAGGACTTCGACGTATCGCTTCTGTTCTTTAGTTGAACATTGCGTCGCAGTTCTATAAAATCTGGCACCTAGACTTCATTAAATTGATGGTCTCTAAGTATTCGGAAAATTCTCCTTTCGCGAAGCGTTCGACTTACGCTTCGCCCTGCTGATCAGCTCACAGGTGTTTTCGGTCCTCTGTGCCAATGGCTATGGCTGGCTGGCTTCCTCTTGATGGCTAGCGATTCGTGTCGCGTTGGTGTCTTTCGCCCTTTTCTTAGGCCAAGACATCCGGACTCCACTGCACCACGTTCTGCATCATCTAAGCAACGTTTGGCCTTCGCGGTCACGGCGTCGTTTGGCTTTGCGATCCACCTCGTCGCCGGATTGCTGCCTGAGACGTTTCAGATTTCGCGCAGTACTTTACTCGTTGGCCTTCAAGGCGAAACTAATCGGCTCTTGGGCCATCGTTGCTCCTCCAAGGAAGGAGAAGACCTCGGTATGTATACATCTGTCGGCCTTTTCTCTTCCAGTCTTTATTATGTGGTCTTTATTGTTTGATTCATCAACAGACAACTTAGGTCCTAATGATGCTTATCCTAATTAATACTAATAAAAGTAATTATAATAAAATCATCGTTAATTATGAAACATGGCAGAATAAGCCCTTGTAAAATTACGACGAATCTATCCAGTCACCTGCCTGATCAACGTTTCTTTTTCTGGTATTGTCTCGATCTCGATCGACTCGATCAGCCTGTCTTAGCGCCAGACGGTTCTGTTGCAGAAGTGCCCTCGTGCATTCCGGGTAGTGGCCCGCCGAGCGTGTTGGTAGCCGGACTATCGCCTATCATCACCGGGGAGACTTGATTGTTGCTTGCAGAAACCACCCCCAAGAAACCAAAACTTCATTTGAAAGAACGTTCTTCGCTTAATTAGCTTGACTGAGCTGAATGGACTTTTGGTTACTAGGACCGATCCTCCACTCTCCACTTTAGTGGGTGGAGCCTCATCAAACTTCCCAGTAGGGGCGATTCAAATATGACGTCCACTACTTTTTGAGATTTCTAAAACCACCTTCCCCCTTTGGCACGCTTTTTTGTATACCTTGTATAATATGCACTGTCACAAAATCTCAGATCCCCTCCACCCTAAAATCTGTGACATTTTTTAACGACCTCGTATGACTCTTTTGTGGGGCGTACTTTAGAGGTTGTCCAAAACTGCGTCGCAATTCTATAAAATCTGGAACCTGATGGACCTTATAAAATCGATGGTCTGTTGTAATTCGGAAAATTATTCTTTTTTTAATTCCTTCTCAAGCCTTTCTGACTTCTTCAACGTTGAGTTGTTCAGGTATATTAAAATATGCTCAGAAACTTCAGTAATGGCTTGATGCAGGTAACGCAGGCTTAAAACATAGCAGGTGGTTTTGTTTAACAGTGCTCAAAACTCTTTAGGAAACATCCATAAATTACGTAACGCTAACAGGGTTTTGCCTTAAGTGTGACAATCCATAAAAAATCAGATGCTTACAGAAAGTGTGACATAGGGGGAGGGGGATTTGAAGACGGCCATTTTTTTTGTGTGACGTAATTATTGGATCTTCCATTATAATATTCCGATACCTTTTTCTTCAAGGACATAATTCCACGGGGATGTAAGTTTCAATTATGATTCGTTGATTATTATAGCGGTCAGTAAAAATAACCACCGCTCAGAACATGACCCAACAAACAATTTTAGCTGAATAAGCTAGTTTTTTAGATGAAGAAGATTATTTTTGGTTGAATAAGCTCCCAATATTTGCTGGGGAGTAGCATCACATATGAGCGCCTTCTCGAGGTGATAGCGTTTAGTCGTATCACTGAAATTTTTAGAGTATAGTTTTCTAACCTGAAGACAAAATACTGGGGCCGTAGTATTTTTTTCGACATTTTTTGTTTGTTTATAGGGCCGGGCCAGTCTTGTGGTCTGGTCTAATAGACCAGGTTTATGGTAGTTAATACGATTACAAACATAATGTCACAACGTTTAGAAATGATACACGTTACATAAATTTTTACAATCTTTCAGGGGTGTTTTTCAATCATTAGTGGAGAAACATTTTCCTGCGCCCGACCGGAGTCGCATCAATCGGCTACTAGGATTGGAAGGTCCAAAAAAGACTCAGCTTGAAAGCCTACTAGAAGAAATAGACTCAAAACCATCGGCGAGCGCTGATAGTAAGCGCAAACACTTGCTTACGAAAAACGAAAGTCCTCCTAAACAGAAGAAAGCTCGGAGAAATTCGTCGGGCAGCGATTCCAACAGCGATTCCGACTCGGACGGGAAGGCATCGGAAAGCGATCGTGAAGAAAGTAACCACGATTCCGATAGCGCCCAAAGCGATGATTACAACCCATTCGGATTTGCGGGCTCCGACAGCGATGACGACCCGTGGGTAGGTAAAGCCACCAAAACCAAACCAAAGAAGCCGAAGAGCCCGAAGAAGAAGCCGGTCTCGACGCAAGATAAAATTCAAGCTCATCTATCGAAAAAGCAGACTGAAACAAAACCGGTGCTGTTTAAGGCCAGTAATGGTATTTCTATTCAGCTTGGACCACCGCCCAAGGACGCCATCGAGCGAGCTTGTCAAATGAAGGATGAGCTACTGGCAAAGATTGAACGGCTTGGGGATCGACTTCCAGCGAATACGCTCGATCAGTTGATTGACGAGTTGGGAGGTCCTGAGAACGTAGCTGAGATGACCGGTCGAAAAGGGCGAGTGGTTCAAACCGATGACGGCGTGCAGTATGAGTCGCGATCGGAGCAAGATGTTCCACTAGAAACTCTGAACATAACAGAAAAGCAGCGCTTCATGGACGGAGAAAAAGATGTCGCGATCATATCGGAGGCAGCATCGAGTGGTATTTCGCTTCAAAGTGATCGCCGTGTAAGAAATCAGCGACGGCGCGTACATATCACACTTGAACTTCCATGGTCGGCAGATCGGGCGATTCAGCAGTTTGGTCGAACGCATCGTTCCAACCAGGTCAATGCCCCAGAATATATGTTCCTTATATCTGATCTTGCTGGTGAGCGACGTTTTGCCTCAACGGTAGCCAAGCGTCTTGAATCTCTAGGTGCACTAACTCATGGTGATCGAAGGGCCACAGAAACCCGGGACTTGTCACAATTCAACATTGACAACAAGTACGGCCGATCTGCCCTCGAGTCTGTGATGAAGACCATTATGGGTTATGAGCAACCGTTGGTTCCCCCACCTAGCGATTACAAGGGCGATTTCTTTAAAGATATCGCCGGAGCACTGGTGGGCGTTGGTTTAATTGTCAACAGTGAACATATGCCAGGCGTGTTGAGTTTGGACAAAGACTACAATAACATTTCAAAGTTCCTAAATAGAATACTGGGTATGCCGGTAGAGCTACAAAATAGACTGTTCAAGTACTTCACGGACACTTTGGCGGCAATTATTGATCAGGCCAAGAAACGGGGACGTTTCGATTTGGGTATTTTAGGTAAGCTTGATCAGTTTCTATTGTGTTATTTAAGCCCATCCATCATTATTGTTCATTTGTTTTTTTTAGATCTTGGGGCAGCTGGCGAAAATGTTACACGAATTAAGATCACCAAGTTCATCAGGAAGCACTCGACTGGAGTTGCACCAACGGAGTTGCATATGGTACAAGTCGAACGTGGAATGATTTGGCAGGAAGCTATTGATAAGTGAGTTATATTGAGGCTTTAATGCTCGCTTTCTGTACAGGCATCGTATTGCACAGTTAGGATATTTATTACCGCCTTCCAGTATTCGTTAAGTTTATCCACCCGTAACCTCAAGAGGTAGTGGTAAATGTAGAGCAGTAGATCTATAAAACAATATTTTGATCAATTAGTTTTAATTTATGACAGAAATTAGACCGCGGATTCAGATACCTTGGTTGAATAAACCATTCATCACTGATAAATCACCTATTTTTTCAGATGGGCAGATCTCGGAGGAGAGAAGGAAGGTTTCTATTTGTCCAGACAGGCACGAAATGGAAAGCATGCCGCTGTTCTGGCTGTTGAAATTGATTTGGCACCGAACGCGAACAAAAAGAAAACGGAACCGAGAAGTAAAAAGGAAATAATGTTCCAGATCTACCGGCCGAACACCGGTTTGCAGGTTAAGCACGAATCCCTCGATGAGCTGGAGAAAAAATACAAAAAGATTCTCAGCGACGAAGCCGAGCCGCACTGGACGCGACAGTTTGACGCTTCGGTCAATACGTGTTCGCACAGCTACTGGAAAGGGATGTGCCGATACGTAACCATGGGTCAGGATTGCGAGGTTAGTTTAAAATTGGATTGGACGAAGTTCATTGGGCTTCGCAGTGTAGTATTTCGACGACAAATGTTATAGGTACAGTACCACAGAACAAATTTACCGTGCTGTGCCCTTATTCCAATCAGCGCCTAATTCCGTTCACGCAAGACAAAATGATAAATAATAAAGAGTTTTTGTCTAAAAACAACAGAAAAATATCCTTGTACTTTTCTATGGTTATGTATGCATGAAATGAAATGAAAACCAGCGTCATTTTTAGCGATTAATAGTGAAAATTTAAACAAAATTTGTTGGTCGTCACTACGAGCGCCATTTTGACTGTTTTCATTAACCCACTTGCTAAGAACGTCTGAAAAAAATTTAATCATTTTTAAGTGAAAATTTTCCCTGGATTTCAAACACTGCAGCATAACAAGACAAAACAGGTAACATTATAGCGTATTACCAAATTGTTGCCTGTATTTTCCCGATAGAAAATGCTGAAAAGTGATAATATCTTGACCGGAATAAGGGTACATCTAAATCTACTCGTTCCTTATTCCGTTCATTGGGTTTGGAGGATGGATTCCGAAAATTCCGTGTTTGAGAATATAATCAATGAGCAAGAAAAGGTACATCGTACATGAAGCCATATGAATGGTGAATATTTGAAATTCTATCCCGCAAGCAGACAGACCGAAAGGAATTCCGTTAACGACTCCACTCGAAAAAATTATGGGACCTTTTTCAACTCGTGCCGGGAAAATAATTTTTTTTCAGTTATGACTTTATGAGGATTTATAAAGTGAATGCTGGACAATGTTAAGAAAGGGTTTCCGGAGAATACGGACAGTTTTAAACAGCACAATCCATAATTGTGGCGTTCTTGTTTACAAGCTTTATCCGGCAATTTCTTGGCGAATTTCTATAAAAAAACACTACCCTCGCTGAGCTGCAAATAAGATTTTGTTTTACCGAAATCCGTGAATACTTCGTAAAAGTAGGGTCATCCGGTACATTAAAGAACCGGAACTTTAGAGAATATTCAATTTGAACGAAACAGTGGTACGAACAATTCCAAACAAACAGAGACATTGTTTTGGAAGTTTCAGGTCAGAATTAAAGGCCTAGTATCCAGGCTCTAATCAAAATTACGTTGAGGATAAGGTGTAAAACTCCGATAAGGAATCCTATTTGTCCTTTTCTGTGGTACCTAATGGAACTGGGCAGCTAGCATCAATGTGCATGTTGAATATATCTCAAATGGTAAGTGAAACAAACTAAAAAACAGTCAACTTGGCTATACTAAGGAAATATAATTCATTGTATTTTAAATTTGGAAGGAAATTACATTTTAAGCTTTTTATTTGCAATATTATAATAAATGAAAAGATGGATTTGTGAAAAAAATGATGCCTGGTATTAGCATCTCCAAGAAATCAAATGTTTTTCGGGTGATTGGAATTAGGAACACGAATGAACGGAATTAGGAACAATGCCATTTTAGATGATTGGAATTAGGACCACATAAGTGGTCAATTTTGTTTTCACTAGTGGAGCATAAGTCTATGAATGCACCCCAACATATTTCAATTGTATATAGAAAATGACACTATGTAGCGAAATTGCAGCTTCAAAATACTAAACGGCTATTTTTTAGAGCTTTTGGACATAGCGCATTGTCTTAGGTGAACGGAATAAGGGCACAGCACGGTACACCCGATTCTTTTTTCACACGGATTTTCGAAATAACACGTTTCTTTTGCTCGAGTTGGGATCGGAGCAAGCCATGCGCGCTGTCACGTTTTTGTTTGTTTCCGCAAGAAATAGATTTGGCTGATGTATATATTTTGTATATGTACTAGAAGCACAGACAAACAGACATAACACATTGAACATTAACTCATCAAATTCATCGCCCTACAAACACTAACGACATCTGTTGTTTCCACTAAGTTGAGCAAGCCGCGAACCAGATGGCGGTAGTGAGCAAATGTTATAGGTACCACAGAACAAATTTACACCCGATTCTTTTTTCACACGGATTTCCGAAATCACTTTTTTTCAGAGGGGGTCTGTCGTATTCTAACGCACCATAAAAATACATAAAAAATCATTTGTATGTAAAAAATCTTACAGGGGGAGGGGGATTCGAAAATCCCAGAAAAAATGCTTACGTAATAAGTGTACGGCCCCCTAGCAGATAAAACCAAAATCAAAACAACTTGAATGAATATATTTGTCTATCCCCCTGATTTGCTCTTGATTGACCTCTTAAATTAATAAATTTTATAATGCACGTCTACTACCGGAGGTATGATCTAAGCTTTTTTTTTAATTATTTTTAGATTGGCTTGCGAAGGAGAACGTACTATGTTCTATCCGGTTCCGTGCTGTCCGTTTGGGCGAGAGTGGAAAACAATCTGGCCGCACGGGCTGGCAGCCAAAATCGCATGCAAGTTATTCGTTTGAAGACAAAAGAGGGCAGCAAAATTGTCGGTACGCTTATTCCCAAAAATTGCGTTGAACACTTGACCAGGGATTTGGCCAGTGACTCGGAGAAGGTCGAAGAGCAATCGTTTGAGGGTAAGTGAGGTGTTGGATGCCGCCCCCTGCGCATCGTAACCGATGCACGTGATAGTACATCTAAGTGAGTTCTGTGTGAGTATAGATATACTGATTATTGTGGAATTACTTATGAACAACACGAATCATCTAGCTCCTATATCATATTCCGATCAATCCTTACGTAATACTATGTATGTTACACCCTTTGTCGAACGATCAAACTCCGTAATATTTATCATTGACAGTGAATTGTAATCCAGATAGAAAATAATCATAGTTTCAAAACAAACACGTGTGTGTGTGTGAGTGTGTGATGGTAATGAATGACCATAATCGTGATCAATATTATCAAAATTACGATTTGAAACTTATTGCAAGCCAAAAAATGTCCCTCCTTGGCAAAAAAAAGACCTTTTAGCCATTTTTTACGTTCAGTACATTACGTTGGTCCGTTGGACACCCCTTTCTGACAAATTACTACTAAATAAAATTTGGTACACACAAGGTTTATTTTAACTTAAAGTTATTATTAAAATGTACAAAATAAATAATTAGAAATTTACTTGTAGGGCTAAACTTTGTTTATTGCGATATTAAAAAATATAAACTAATTGTGATGAATGGAGAGAAGCTGAATTGTTTAATGCTTTAGACGGAATCCGAAATCCTTGTTAGCCGTTATGACCTAGATTTAAATAAATGGAAGCGCTATCTAAAACAATATAGACTATAGACGACAAAACATGTACACGATGATGTAAACTTTTCTGCTTTTGAATTTAAACTACTTTCCAATCTTCTTAGTATTCAATTTTTTTTTTCAAATTTATGCCCTTTTCCTGTCCTATAAAGTTATGAATATTGTAGTAGACGAGACGTGCACGGTGCTAGAAAAACCGTTACGTTTGCATCGGCCCTATGATTCCATTCGATGCAGGGCACTTGCGACCGCAATTGCATGTATGCAAGTTCCAAACCGCTTCGATGGGTATAGAGGGTGGTTCAAGCTGCTTCAGGCGGTATTACTTTCAAGTGCAAAACCGCTACGTGAGCATCGGGCCGATATGTTTAATATACTGTACTGAATCGCATATTTGTCCCATATGAATGGGACACCCAGCAAAGATATGACAGATATGCGATTCACAACAGTATAGGTATATTTCAAAATTTGTTACTCATTCGTCCGTTCCTTACTATAGACACTATAGATTCCATAAACGAGCTGAGTCGAAGGCGAGTGTAGCCATAAGAACTGTCAGTTAGTGTGACCAAACGAGCATGAATTCACGATTGCAATTTAAGCAATACAGTGAACGTTCGCTAATTGGAGCTTTTGGGCGCTTTTTAGTTGGGGGTTCGCTAATTGGGGCGAAACCCAATTAAAAAGCAGCTAGACGTCAGAATGTGATGTCAAAAACGAGTTTTGTTTCCGTGTTTGGCGAGATCGATATTTTCTGGCGCGTTAAATTTTTTTTTGTTCAATTCGAAAAGTAAACAACATTGACGCTTGTCAGAACGTGCCCCAATTATCGTCGATGCAGATGAAATCAAGAACATGTATGAGCTTGTCCCAACTACGTCGCTCGACTGAAACGTCGCTGGTCGCTGGCGACCCTTTCCAGTAAGTGCTCCAGCGACGCAGGTAAATTCAATGCGTCGCTGCAGCACCAAACTGGAAAGCGCTCGCGCGTTGAGCGACGCGACGGTCCAGCGACATTCCAGCGATGACTCGTATAGACAATAGCGAACGATCACTGTAGAGCGTGTGACGTCAGAATCGTGTAGTACACTGTAAAAAAAAAACGAAAAAACACTATAAATCGAACTCAATCGTGTTTCCGCTCATCTATGGGATCTATAATGTCTATATTTTTTAATCCTTACTATGCTGGGTCATAACGGCTTAAATGCACTTAATATACTACATTATAAAATCAAGCGTGCTATTTGTATCACAATTGTTTATCATATAGAAAAATGATATCTTCGTCAGTTCCGCTGGCTTTCCGTGCTTTGTCTATCGAATCGAACGACATGAAGCAAACCTCTGCAAAAAAACAAAAAATTGAATTATTTGGTGATTTTTTTTAATGACAGCAATCAAAAGAAACATATATACTATAGAGAAAGTAGGGGAAAGCGGGGCAAGATCGCCACCTTAAGCTCTGGCTCTTATGGCACACTAAAAATCCTCCGCATATTGCAGATTTGTCTCTTAGCCATGGGTCTTCCCTATAAAAGTACGGATTATTAAAGTCTAAAAATCCAATAAATTGGTTTAAAAATGTGTTTTTCGAGGCGTTAATTTACTGTACGAGACGAATTTTTCATCCCCTCGGAGCAAGACGAATGAGGTCCATAAAATATTAGAAAAAATGTTTTGAATTTAACAAATCAACATCAATTTGGCTTTTCAAGAGACGATGCACGAATGATGTTACTTCCAAAATTGTCGTTTTGAAGATTTTGCGGTTACTGGTCATAATTTTAACTGAAACTAATTGGACAACTTATATCCGTTATTTGAAATCACCTCTACTTTAAACTCAAATTATTCTGGTTCTTTTGTAAGCACTGGGTGCATTCAGGATTTGGATTTTACTCATTGCCTTAAAATCTTGTCTCTATCACAGTTGGCAGTATTACCCCAAACCGACAAATTGTCTAAGTTTACTTCTATCGATTATCTTCTTCTTCTTCTTCATTGACATTACATCCCCCACTGGGACATTGCCGCCTCGCAGCTTAGTGTTCATTAAGCACTTCCACAGTTATTAACTGCGAGGTTTCTAAGCCAAGTTACCATTTCTGCATTCGTATATCATGAGGCTAACACGATGATACTTTTATGCCCAGGGAAGTCGAGTCAATTTCCAATCCGAAAATTGTCTAGACCGGCACCGGGAATCGAACCCAGCCACCCTCAGCATGGTCTTGCTTTGTAGTCGCGCATCTTACCGCACGGCTAAGGAGGGCCCTATCCTATATATTTTCTTTAAATCTATCTATCGCCTATCGATTATATTTTCTTTAAATCTCATCCAGTTATTAGTGTGGGTAAACTATTGTGCATATATAAGCAGGGTGTTATCAAATTTTTCAATAAGAATAATTTTGGGTCTACTATGAAAGGCCGAATCACGAATGATCGAATTACAAAAGGCCGAAAGCAAAAAAGGGAGAATGCACATAAGGCCGAAACCACAAAAGGCCGAATAATATAATAATTGGAAAGTCGATTTTGTTTAGCTTCTGATGTCGCAATTAGATCGTGAGTAGTGCGCATCATTGGCACAACCATGTGTCATGAAGCGCACAACTCCTATATTGAAGCAAATCGAATCGGCGATTTGATTCTGTGAACCATGAATTCGGTGGAATATAACTCGGGCTCTTGCATTAGATTTGGGAATTTGACTTTTCCCAATACTACTAACTGATGATGACTAGTTTACTACAGCAAAGAAAGAAAAAAGACACCTCTTTGATTACTCCGTTTTTTTAAAGTGCTAATATTTATATGTATACCGTGCTCAGTTATGTTCATCCTTTCATTACTGCAATGAAGATTGATTTATTATGCAATATATAAGGGTTCAATCAAATTGACTCTGTAAACACCGTCATACAACTTTCAATTGAAAGATTGAACTTCGACAATGAACTGACGTTAAATACCTCAACTGAATAAGATTGATTAGATCGCTGCTAGTAGTTGCAAAACACGTGAACAAGTTTTTCTTATGGGGCAGCATAATAAAAGTAAACGTTAATTTTTGAGTGTTTCAAGTTTTCTTGGTTGAAAGATTGAAACTTTCGTAATGATTCGGCATTTTGTATCATTCGGCCGTTCGTGGTTTCGGCCTTTTGTGGTAAGCTAGAACATTTTCGGCCTTCTGTGGTTCGGCCTTTTGTACTGATCCCATAATTTTAGATTAGGTGATTATGAAATTTAAGTAAAAAGTAAAGCAAAATGAACTTCAACTTAACCAACTTCTAACGAATGTTTCAAAAGTAATTTAGGTTGGTAAGAAAGTGTTTTCCAGCTTCATTACTTTTTTTTCCCATTCAACCCAGTGTAACAAATGAAAAGAAATCTATCAATGCTATTACGCCCTATGATCTTAAGTGCCTGAATTACCATTCATTAAATTTTCGAGAACTTTTCGGACGCTAGTCAATTCATGAGGTATGACGATATTGTAGCGTTCGAATGTGTCTACAACTTTGTCTAACAGGACGATTGTATGTTATACCCCAGAAACCCATTGCCCCGAAAGAGATTCCCCAGAATTCACTACTACAAGAAAACCATTCCCCATAATGCTCCCATCCCCCGAAAGACATTTCCCAAAATGTCCTAATCCCCAGAATGCACCAAACCCTAGATTAGACTGAATTCTACGAAAAAGTTCTTAATACTAAATATGAACAAAGGAATTATATACTCCTTCGTATGCGAAAGAGGCGAGCCTTGAGAAACAAATCAAATGGGCCATTCGGATTTATTCTTTCTGAGGAATAGGTCATTTGGGGGATTTTTTTCAAAGGAATGGTGCTGTCTGGGGAATATCTTTCTGGAGAATTGGTCGTTCTGGGAAATGTCATTCTGGGGATTGGTCTTCTGGGCATTGATCTACAACCAACAGGACATTTCTACTCTGACGCGTGAGAGGCAACATTGTCACATTCAAATGACATGTGACATTTTGGAGAAGTTACACTCTCTAGTCCCAGATGTTATAGTTAGAGCCTGTTAGAGCAAAGCACTTTTCGCCACAAATAGAATATTCAAACGTTATGAGTTCATCAATAATTTCGAAGTGAATTGAGCTTCCAAAAATCCAAATTAGTCAAATAACATGCAAATGACATTTTACATACAACACTGTCTAGAGATTTTTCGTTCAGAAGCAGTTGATCAGTATCAAAAAATTAAAATTATTACTTCACTGGATCGTGTTTCAAGATACAACCAGAAGTTCACCAAAGTTTGGAGTCCCTAATGATAGATGTCGAGTCAAGTACGAGATACTGAAGACGGTCTCTGTTAACCCTTTATAAGGCAGACGAATCTAAATAATAAATTAACAAAAACAACAATGTTGAACATAGTATTAAATTCAAATATATGTTATACAAATGTATGTTTGTTATACATTAAACAGTTCAGAAACATTGAAAAATTGGTGGCAATTGCCACTGCTCAGCAAGCGGGACAACATTGGTGACAATATAGTTGCCACTGCCCGGCAAGCAGGAAAACGCTAATCATGCCATATGCTAACACAGGAGATTCAGAAATAATTAATACCAACGGGAAAAAATATATTTTGTCGTTTTTGATCGAATTAGGGTAACGGTACCAATAGTGGAGGTATTAGTAGATCCACAAAAGCAATTTTTTTTTTAAATGGATAATTATGGGAAATTTACTGCTTTATTATCTTAATCAATAGATAAACTAATAAATTTGCTAAAACAATGAGATAGATGTCATTTAACATCAACAACTACCGAATAATGCTTGCACCACTATGGGTACACTGTTCCTTTAGTGGCGGTACAAATTAATTTTGGTTCGTATAGCGGTGCTATCCATTGCTTCCTTATGGGACTTGCCACTATTGGTACAGTTGCACCACTATAGGTACAAGAGAGTCAATTTTGTTAAAGAAAATCATTGATTTCAATAGTTTTTCAATCGAGATCTTAAGGTAAGTTGCATTTAAAAGGATATTTAAAGCACGACGCATCAACTGAAACCATCGTAAAGTCTATAAATATGATAAATCTCATTAAAACCCCACTACCTCCACTATTGGTGCTACCTCCACTAAGGGTACGGTTACCCTATAACTGAAAATCCTTCTTCCACTCGAAACCTACGATCTGCTCGTAAAAAAACTATTCTCATATTGACATTTCAAATTTTTTATGGCTCAAGTTCATCTGGGGTCTTACTAGATAGCAAATATAACCACTACATGGGAAATAATAAGCTCTTGTTAATAAACAGAAAAACATATAATTAGTTGGTGGCAATATAGCTGCCACTGCCTTCTAAATGGTTAAAAAGCACCCAACAAATTTATTTTGTAACCATGCGGGGTGAGATGCGCCAGTAGTTGAGTTAAACGCGCATATGGTCATAGTCAAATTTTACAACAATTACGTGTGGAACACAAAGAACAACAATTTATCAATTTATCAATATAAACAATAATAAAGACAAAATTCATCAAGCCAAAATGGCATCGAAACATGCACAAACGGTTTTGCCTTTCTCGTACAACTAAGTTGTACCGAAAGGCTATCATTTCACTCCGAAAACGAACTTTTTATAGAAGCGTCTGAGACCCATAGTATTATATACCAATCGACTCAGCTCGACGAGCTGAGCACATGTCTGTCTGTCCGTGTGTATGTATGTGTGTGCACAGAAGCTATAAAAACATTAGACAACTTTTCGTATAGTAATCCTTAACCGATTTTCTCGCAACAAGTTTCATTCGACAGGGGACAAAGCCTTGTTGATCACTATTGAATTTTATAACGATCGGTCATTGCGTTTCAAAGTTATGAAGAAAATGGTACATCGGACCATATAAACCCCATATAAGGTTGGTGTCTTAACTAAATGCGAGAAAGGCACCACCAACGCTAGTTGGATTAATCTGGGTTTTTTTGGTAATTTTTCAAATACATTTAACTAAAATCATAAATTCATAATTCATAAATTAAAAACGGTTCTAGTTTTCTCTCAAAATCGGTTAAGTATCACTAAAATACCTTATCCTGTTCATGGCTTTGCACCAATAGTTGTGCTACCCGCGCTTCCCCTAACTCTTATCTGGAGATCATGTGTCTTGGATCTCTTTTTTACTTACTATCCTTAAATGCTGGATTTCTGTACAGGAACTTTTGTATCCTTTGGTCGTATCCACATAGAATTATGTAATGACCCATGTAAGTAGGCTTCAATCCTAGACATGACCTATTGAAAAATAATATGTAGATGAATTATGCTAAAAGTCACATAAAGAAATACATATATGCGTAAAACCCCTCATAAAAAGGAACTTACCTCAGCTCCATGGAAAGTTTATTGCTCTTACAGAGATCACAGTACAGTAGAGAGGCATTGGTAAGTAGAATTATATTGCCATGGTTGGCTAAATGCTCTTGTAGGAACTGGTGCGATACCGACATAATCTCGATGGGAATGCCACAGGACGATGCGTTGGCGAACTTTTCATTAACACGCGTTTCATCCTAATATGGGAGCACTATTATTTACGTATTCCAAAATCGGAAGTGATTTATATAAAGAACGGCCTTGACCTACCGCATTGAAGCATTTGTAGTACTCCTTCCCAAGATGCGATTGATTCGCACCAAATGTGGTGGTGAAGTACCTGTGCTTCAAACCAAAGTCCTTGAGGATGTAGCACAGGTCGATGGTCCACGTACTAGAATAGAAAGCCTTGTAATAATTACAGATACTGCGATAACTGCTTATTTAGGTTTAATATTATGAACCTACCTTTCTCCGAATCCACCATCGTTGCAAATATTTTTGAAGTCTGCTAGAAAAGTTCGCCTTTCGTTACGCCCCAATAGCATTAGAATACACGACAGGCCACAGTCCCAGTCGTATCGCTGGCGGAAGTGAACCAATGGGTGTTCCACAAATGCGGGAATAGTTTCTGGTGGAATGCCAATACATTATCAAATTTGTCCCCTGTCTGATGGAATAATTTATACCTTTCATTTTTACCTGGAAGCAAAATTGTTGATGATTTCTTTTTATCAATATTTATCGACATGTAAAAAATGAATCAGTCTTCTGGCTCGAACTAATGTTATCTACAGTAACTGATAGGACTTTAATGTTATCTGTTGTGCCACAGCAAGCACTCGCTGTGACAGTGACAAACCAGCTTCTCAATCCATAAATACAGAAGATCAATACACCAATGCAATATTACAATACTACATATATGTATATGTAGCACATACAGTATGCATCAAAAATAGAAGATATTTTTCTTTGCATTTGTATCTCTGGATAAACCGAATATAATATGAGTTTGAAATTTAATTTCTTTTCTATTCGATTAAAATATATGTGCAATACACATATATTTTTATCATAAAGTCTTTCAAAATTATTAATCCTACACATAGAATTGAAAATTTATAAATAAATAAATATTACAGTCAAAATAATTGTCACCTAATTTCCACTACGAAAAGTCATGTAGACCTTAAAAATTGAAACATTATTAACGGCATTACTAGAATCAAATAGACATTACTGATATATCATATGCGCATTAATAAGAAATATAATAAAGGTCACATGAACATGTGGAAAACAATATCTATTAGTATGGGAAAAACTTTTTTCATTTTTTTTGATGGGTTATTCGGTTATTCGGTTATATAGTTATTCGGTTCTATTTGATGCCCTGATGCTCTGGACAAAATTTCAGCCAAATCGGTCAACGTTTGGGCGGTGCTAAACTCGTTGAAGTTTATATGGGAAAATGTATGCAGAAACATCCAAAAACAGTGATTTGCAGTTGGACGGCACAACTTACGATGAAGAACTATGATACTCATTCAGATCTTGAAGAATTTAATACAAAATGTTATGCAGAAAACCGCCCTTGCTCGGAATTGCCAGTTTGGTTTGCAGTTTTCTTTTAAAATCGGAAAATGTTAAAACTAATTGGTCAACAGGGTAATTGTGTTTACTTATTCATACTTTATCATTTGCTAAGAAGGCTTTTGGAAACATTGCCTGAAGGGATCGTGGGTTTGAAAAGCCTTATTCCGGGCAAACGTCTTTTTCTAAAGAAGGAAAAACATCCATCGATGCCATATTCCGGGCAAACGCATATTTTTAAAGAAGGGATTACACCCACCATTGCCTTATTCCGGGCAAATGCCTACTTTTAAAGAAGTAATCACATCCACCATTCAGAAGGAAACACATTAATCATTGCTTTTCACTGGGCATACCATTATTCCGATGAAGGGTAACAATTTTCATTGTTTTATACCCAGCAAATGCTTGCTTTCTATTCAAGATTTTTCTGATGCTGTTCTTAATTATACTAAATGTCCTTCCTGTCGAATGACCTTAGGCCAAATAGTGTTATGTTAATGGCCTGCTACATTCAGGGATATGTCATTTTCAGGGTAATATCATATTCTGGGATATGTGTATCGGGAAGTATCATTTTTGGGAAATATCATTTTCGTTAATGTCATTTTTGGGGAAATGTTATTACCGGGAAAATGTCATTGTCGAGGATTTGTTATTCTAAGGAGTTCGCGCCATTTGTTTTCGGAGCATTGTACAATGTTAAAGAACTTCGGATGTACTAAATAAGAGGGATTTTAAATTAAGTTGTTTTCTGAACAATACCCAACCCCAATAACCCCCCCCCCCATTCCAAAAGTCCCTTCCAGCCTCTATATAATAGTTTCATTTGGGTAGACATTACGTGTTTACGTGTTTGGTTTGAATTGACCCATGCGATAAAAAGGTATACTAAACTGTTCGTTTAATAAATATACAATCCCTCTCATTCAACTATGACACTTCTACGCAGTCTGATATAGTCTTCCTTAGACAGATAATATGGGTTCCAAATTTGGTGGACATCGAAAATGGGTTCAGAAGCCATGCTGAATTGATCGATAACTAAACAATACCCCTCTCACACACCCTCCCCCTTTTAAAATAACTTACTCATATCCACTAAAATCTCTTCCTTAGGACAGACAATATTTGATACAAATTTGGTTCAAATCGGTCATGAGGCTCAAGATTTACATTGAGTCGATCGGTTGCTAAACAATACCGCTCCCCCCATACTCTCCCTCTTTTGTAACCACCTAACGCCGTCTCCTTATGATAATGAATTTGTGTTCCGAATTTGCTTGAAATCGGCCAAGGGGTTCAGAAGTTACACTGAGTTGATCAATAAGTAAGCAATACCCCTCCTATCAACACCCTCTCTCTTTCCCAAAGAGCATCACTGACCCTCCTATCGACGTCTCCTAAAGATAAAGAATTTGTGTTCCAAATTAAGTTGAAATCGGCCAGGAGTTCAGAATTTACGCTGAGTTGATCGATAACAAAGCAATACCCCTCCCCGCACACCCTCCCCATTTTTCAAAAAGCGTGCTTAGCCCCCTATCGTCGTCGCCTTAAGATAAAGAATGTGTGTTCCAAATTTGGTTAAAATCGGTAAATGGGTTCAGAAGTTATGCTGGAACATACGTACAAACATTGGGGCACAAGCTCTACAACTGTAAGGCCCAGACCGTAACAACCTGTGTCGTCGTTGTGGTGAGGAAGGGCGCAGGAATGCGATAAGGCACTAAAATGCCTCATCGGCGCCAGCAATAAGCACACCTGTAACCACGTTATGGGTGGCATCGGAGAGAAAAACAAGAAGAAGCCGTGCAAGCAACACAGCTGTGCAACTGCGCAGCAGCTGCTGTGGCAGTCGGTCTCGGAGTCGAGGACCGATATTGCCCCGGATGTTGCCCTCCTGTCCGACCCGTACAACGTCCCTGTCGATAACGGAATTGACCTTTCCTGTCAAAAATTGTATCTCGTTTTATTGTCTCAGTCGATTCTTTGGCTTATTTAAGGTCAACTTTCCCAAAGAATCCATATTATTTAAGTCTCTAACTATTTTTAAAATTGAAAATGAAACCGAAAAAGTGCTGCACGCTGCACGTGTGAACTGGGCTGAAAAATTCACCCGATGTTCGTTCAAAATCGGGCCAATCTAAAAAAAAAAAACAGCACTTTTTCGATTTTTGTTTTAAATTTTAAAAATACTTAGGGGCGTAAAAAATATGGAAAAGTTGACCTTAAATAAGCCACAGAATCGATTGAGCGAATAAAAATTTTTGACGGCGAAGGTCAATTTGGTGGCGCACTATATTATGGCGGCTATTTGCACGAGGGGACGGTACCCGATCCAAGAGGTAGTACACTCCTCTGCTGAGGGTGTCGCGATAGCCAAGATCAATGGAGTGGAGTGGAGTGGGGCAGCCGCTACATCAATCGAAGGGGTCAAGCATTACTAGAGGCGCTAGCGAAGCACGACGCAGTGCTAGTCAATGATGGTACAAGGAAAGAACAAGGTCGAGTCATAAATTGACGTAACGTTTGTCAGGCCTGGTCTGGCACCAGACTCGGACTGGAGGGTGGACGAGGGTTACACCCATAGTGATCATCTAGCAATTCGCTTTAAGATCAACTATAGCGTGCAACATCCGAGGTCCAGGGATCCCTGTCAGGTCCGTGGGTGGATGACCAATCACTTCGACAGTGAAGTTTGTACCGCGGCCCTGGGACTAGAAGCCAACACTGAAGGTCTAAGCGGGGATGCGTTGGTAACTGTCCTATCACGCGCATGCGACGCCACCATGTCGAGGAAAGGCTTGCCGAGAAATGGTACACGCCCGGTATACTGGTGGAGTGCCGAGATTGCGGCCCTTCGATCAACCTGCCTCAATGTTAGACGAAGGATGCAACATGCTCGCACCGAGGACGAAAGAGCGGACCGCCGTGAAGTGTTTCGAGCTGCGAAACTGGCCTTCAACAAGGCCATCAAGAGTAGTAAGAGAACGTGTTTCGACAACCTATGCGAAGGAGCCAACGCGAATCCGCGGGGTGACGCCTACAGAATAGTGATTGCCAAGACTAAAGGGAGCTCTTCACCCCCTGAACGGTCCTTTGATAGGTTGGCGAGGATTATCGAGGTACACTTCCCGTCCTGAGCCACAAGTTTCTTGCGTCCGGCACCGCAAGGCAATATGGGTGCGGCCGAAATGGTGGCTCCGGTGATGAACGAAGAGTTAGTCGCGATGGCTAAACCCCTGGTACGAACTAAGATTTAGGGTCTGGTGGAGTACCGTACAGCGCCCTCAATCATAGCCAACCCGAATATGTTCAGGCTTGCTATGCAGAGATGCCTTGATGAGTATACATTCCGGAAGATGGAAAAGGCAGAAATTGGTGTCGTTACCGAATGCCAGGAAGCCGCCGGGTGACCCATCGGCGTATAGACACGACGGGCAAGGGGCCGTACACATATTACGTAAACACTTATGGAGGGAGGGGAGGGGGGTCGGTCAATATCTTACGCTCCATATAAATAAAAATTCAATTGTATGAAAAAAATCTTACATGGGGGGAGGGGGGTCGAAAAACCCAGAAAAATTGCTTACGTAATAAGTGTACGACCCCCAAGTTGCTAGAGAGGATCATCCTTAACAGGCTGACCCCGTACTCAAAGATCAAGCAATCAGTTCGGTTTGCGAAAGGGTAAGTCCACGTTGGACGCTATTAACTCGGTGGTATGGACCCCCGAGCAGTGCTGCAAAGTGTCACCGTACAAGTCACGCAAAGCGTGACAATAACTAAATCCAGGTCATGTGTCAAGTACTCAATTGTGATGCTCAATGTGGATCTCACATGCTTGGTGTAACGATCACCATGAAAGTGACATTTTAGCAACTAGCGCTTGGTCACTCACCATGTCTTCACTTCTTCTGCCTGTGATCACCAGCATGCATGATAGGAAAACTTTCCTGATGTTGTGGTTGTCATATCCATGTCATCTTGACTATCGTGATGATCACTTGACCTATGCGGTGTTTGGTTCGAAATCAACACTCGACAGCAATGGAATAATCCACTTAGCGGAATTCGGCACCAACATTTCAAAAGGGCGTAACTGATTTTGTAAACAAAAGCTTCTCACGTCGCTGGTGGGTTAATTTGAGCCCACCCACGCAATCTAATACCACTGATGGAAGCACCGAATCCTCTTCTTTCATTTAATGGTGCTGGATTGCGTGGGTGAGCACAAATTAGCCCACCAGAGACGTGAAAAGCTCTTGTTTACAAAATCAGTTTCGCCCTTTTGAAATGTTGGTGCCGAATTGATGGATTTTGCTGTGATAAAAATGCATGAAGCCAAAATAGAATTTTTGCGAACATTCAAGTGTTTTTATTGTTTATATTGACTTTTTGTGCAATATTTTAAGAGGTGCTATTAAAAGAAAAGTACATACATCAAGCTCTATCTGGAATAAGGGCGAATGTCGCAAGAGAGATTTCTCTTCGCCGACTTCCCCTCTTTTAAATTAAAGTGACAAGCAGATGATTTCGTTGCGGTTTTTCCCCTCAGAATGAAAGAAAACAATGAAAACTTGCATTCTGAGGTGATAAACCGCGAAGAAATCTACTGCTTGTCACTTTTATTTAAAGAGGAAGTCGACGAAGAGAATCCTCTTGCGACATTCTCCTTTACCAGATAGAGCTTGACATAATTTTCAAATTTGATCCAGACTATCTTTTGAAAAGGCCAAATTTTTTATTGATTTTTCAAATGGATACAATTAAAAACGACGCATCCTACAAAAAATGTTGTATGGGTGACTATCGCAAAATCAGTCAAAGTTTCTAATAAAGATATCGGAAACAATTCAAATTAAGCCCTACACTGAAAAAATCAGTTTCAACAGTTTCAAAAATTAAAACTCGATTTGCGAAAAAACGCTTTTTTTGATTTGTATGAAATTGTGTCTCAAGATAGGTGATTATGTTCCCTACCAACCGTCCATACATCGCAAGCTTGACACTTTTAAGGGAAAAAAGTTTTTCTAACAAAAAATTTTTCTTGTCGTAATTGATTTTTTTTCTCAGTGTCAAGGAGTGCCAGTGGATTTAACATATACATACATATATTTAAATATTCCTGTACAGTCAAGCAGAGTACAATATTTAGGTCGTAACTAATCGCAACGGATAAAAATACACTGAAAATAATTTCGACAAGAAAAAGTTTTTGTTAGAAAAACTTTTTTTCCTTCAAAGTGTCCAGCTTGCGATGTATGGACGGTTGGTAGGGAACATAATCACCTATCTTGAGACACAATTTCATACAAATCAAAAAAGCGTTTTTTCGCAAATCGAGTTTTAATTTTTGAAACTGTTGAAACTGATTTTTTTTCAGTGTAGGGCTCAATTTGAATTGTTTCCGATATCTTTATTAGAAACTTTGACTGATTTTGCGATAGTCACCCATATAACATTTTTTGTAGGATGCGTCGTTTTTGATTGTATCCATTTGAAAAATCAATAAAAAATTTAGCCTTTTCAAAAGATAGTCTGGATCAAATTGGTAAAACTTAGTTAGAGCCATTCACAAATACGGCCCATACAAATTTCAGAACCCTCCCATACAAAATACGTTACGAGAGGGTGGGTGGGGCTTTCAGCCCCAGGTCCATTTTAGCGTTATGTAATTTGTGAATGAACCCTTAATTTAACTATTGATTTATTTAATTTATCAATTAAAAACGACGTCAGTCCAATCAAACGACAACAAAATCAATCAATAACGGTGCTCACCTGCACTTTTGACAGCTGATCGACCTGATGCTCTTTATGGCTCTCAGCTTGTGGTTGTCAATCTGGGTGTCACGCTTACCGAAGGTACTCACGTGTCAGCTTCTACATGTCACGATGCGCTTGCAGTGATTGTCAGTAAAGAACATCATTTAAAAGCGTGGTGGTTTTTGTTTTCATATCTGATCATCTGGTGATGGTCACGACATTTTGCAAGACTGCTCCCGAGGTAGCGATCCGACAGAAAAGACGAGGTATTCAATACGGTGCTAACGTGACACTTGATGTGAAGAATGCATTCAACAGCGCAAGCTGGGATGCCATCGCGCTCTCACTCTCGGCTTAGCCTGCAGGTGGGCCTTTACCAGATTTTGGAAAGCTACTTCCAGAACCGTGAACTATTATACGAGGTCAGAGAAGCGTTCCTATTACCATTTGGTGCGGGTTTGAATCTTTTTTGACCGCAGTTCCTTCTGGAGACGGAGTAGGTCCGACTTCCACAGAAGATGCGCCTTCGTATTTCACGACTAACATTATTATCAGCCATTATCAAGGATCCAAGGTAGATGAATTCATTCATTCATGAATTAATTCATCAACCACCTCGAAGGTATCCCCGTCTATCGTAACAATGTTTCCCAGTTCAATCAAAGTTAATTGCGTATTTCTGGGGTTTAAACCACCCGAATTGGACGTTAATTTACAATGTTATGAAAACTCGTATGTGAATATGTACGTTTTTTTTTTTAATCTTTCGTTTATTTGGAAGGCTCATTTGCCGTGAAGCGTTACGGAGCCGAAATCAAGTTTAACAATACATTTCTTGATTCTTATACATAGTGTTAGTTTTGGGGAACCGAAAGACTCGCGGTTTAGTCGAGGTTAGGGAATACAGTAATACAGTAGGAAAGGAAAGGATTTTAGGGTGCTTAAGTAATTACGATACTGATGTTCACAAAGTTGACATTCCTCGCATTTTTACATCTGTAACGGGACAAACAAACTTTTTTGGGAGACAACGACGAGAGGAAGACATACGGAAGGGATTAACGACAGACATTGAAATGTACAACAAGAGGAAGACATTCGTAATGGGGTACGACAGACAAGGGAATGGGCAGACAATGATTACAGTCTTACATCAGCAACTTTCAAAAATTGGTGGACCAGGGACATGTACTCGAGATCAAGGCCCGACAACACTTCCCTAATAGGCTTTGGTTGTTTTCCTCGAACCCGGAGATGTTCAGTTAGCGCAGATCTGGGGCCACGATGCTCCTCGCACGCCCACACGACATGATCGATGTCCTGATAATCCTCGCCGCAAACACAGAGATTTCCTTCCGAGAGCCCCACTCTGAAAAGATGTGCATTTAGAGTGTAGTGATTGGACATTAGACGACACATGGTTCGAATGAAGTTTCGTCCCATATTCAATTTTTTGAACCATGGACGCTTCGACACCTGCGGGCGAATTGAATACAGCCATCTACCCAACTCCCCATTTGTCCATTTCTGTTGCCAGCTGTTCAAGGTTTCCTGACGAACTAATGTGAAAAATTCATCGAAGGTGATTTTCCGATCGTAAATATCACCTTCCATAGCGCCCACCTTAGCCAAAGAGTCCGCTTTCTCATTTCCCGGGATCGAGCAATGAGAAGGGACCCAAGCCATGGTGATTGTGTAAGACCGTTGTGATAAGGCACTCAAAGCTTTCCGTATCCCATTTAGAAGATACGCTGAGTGCTTAACCGGTTTCATTGACCGAACAGCCTCCAAGGAACTTAGACTGTCGGTGAAGATGAAAAGGTGGTTAGGAGGTAGGGATGCGATTTGCTCCAGTGAATAGTGTATAGATGCTAGCTCAGCAGTATACACGGAACAAGGCTCTTTGAGCTTAAAGTAGGCGCTATGAAAAACGTTGAAAACACCGAAACCAGTGAAGTCATTCGATTTTTGACCCGTCTGTAAAAAAGCTTCTCTCCTCACTGGCGTGCCCGTATTTGCTTGCAAATAATGGAGGTATGACCTCCGCACACAGAAAGTCTGGTATTCCATGAACCTCCTGCTTCATGGACAGATCAAAAGTAACAGAGGAACTGTAAGAGTCTAAGAAGTTAGCACGATTGGTATCTACCGAAGAAGGGCTTACCTCCAGCGTTATGTACCAGTGGTAAATACTCATGAATCGAGATTGAGGGTTTTGTTCGAGCAGCTTCTCGAAGTTATCAATGACCAATGGATTGAGAACCTCACAGCGGATGAGGAACCGGAGCGATAATTCTGTTAGTGGCATTACTCCCGCAAGTACTTCCAAGCTCATTGTATGTGTCGAATTCATACATCCTAACGCGATACGGAGACAGCGGTACTGAATCCTTTGAAGCTTCAGCATGTGTGTTTTAGCCGCGGACTGGAAGCAGAAACTACCGTATTCGAGGACCGACAAAATGGTTGTTCTATACAACGTCATAAGATCTTCGGGATGCGCTCCCCACCATGTTCCGGTTATTGATCGCATGAAGTTGATCCGTTTCTGGCATTTTTGTGTCAGATACACAATGTGCTTCCCGAAGGTACATTTCGAGTCGAACCAGACCCCGAGGTATTTAGGCTCTGTCTCATTTGGAGAATTAAACTTAAAAGTGACAGTTGGAAAATTAGCAAATAACCCAGTCATAAGAATGGTTGGTGCTACCCAGCAATTCCAATAGGACATCGATGGAAAATGATTCAATATCTGTCAAAAGTAATCTTGCTCTGCGAGCAGGGTTATTTGATAATTATTGAAATGTCACTTTTGAGTTTAATTTCAGTTTAATTATCCAATTGAGACAGACCCTTAGAAGATATGCTATGAGTGATTGTCTTACCCATCAGTTGGAGCGGGAACTTTGCCGGCTTATGTTTTTTTGAAAAGACAACCATCTCAGTTTTCTCCGGAGAGAATTCGATACCCAGCTTCGTAGCCCAAGTAGACAAATTGTCCAAAGTATCTTGCAATGGTCCTTGCAGATCAACCGATGTTGGCCCCGAAACGGATACAACACAATCATCTGCAAGCTGTCTCAACGAGCAATTTGGCATGAAACATTCATCAATGTCTCTGACGTAAAAATTGTAAAGAAGGGGGCTCAAACATGAGCCCTGGGGGAGACCCATGTAGCTAATTCGTGAAGTTGCCGAGTCACCATGAGAAAAACTCATACGCTTCTCTGACAACAAATTGTACAAATAGTTGTTCAAAATTGGTGAAAGTCCACACTCGTGGAGTTTGTCAGATAAGACATCGACGCAAACTGAATCAAAAGCCCCTTAATGTCCAGACACACTGAGCCCATTTGCTCTTTTTCAGCGAAAGTAAGCTGAATTTCTGAAGAAAGCAACGCAAGACAGTCGTTCGTTCCCTTGCCCCTGCGGAAACCAAATTGTGTATCTGACAACAAACTATTCGATTCAACCCATTTGTCTAGCCGGAAGAGAATCATCTTCTCCAACAGCTTCCGAAGACATGACAGCATCGCGATGGGGCGATACGAGTTACAATCCGACGCGGGTTTTCCGGGCTTCTGGATGGCTATCACCCTCACTTCCCTCACTTCGGAACAATGTTGCACTCCAGTAACTGATTGAACAAGTTCAATAAGCGCCTCTTCGCGACGTCTGGGAGGTTTTTGAGCAAATTGAACCTGATTCTATCCATCCCTGGAGCGGAATTGTTACATGAAAGGAGAGCAAGTGAGAATTCAATCATCGAAAAGGAACGATCCATATCATCCCTGTCTGCAAAAGCATCACGTAGCTCTTGCCTCACCGGTACCGAATCCGGACAAACTTTCTTTGCGAAGTCAAGTATCCACCGCGACGAGCTTTCACGATCTTCGTTTACGGACGACGCGTTGCGCATTCTTCTCCCGACGGTCCACAGAGTTTTCATTGAAGTCTCGCGCGATAAACCTTCAACAAAAGTGCGCCAATATCCGCGCTTCTTCACTTTGACCAGTTTCTTGAACTGGATTTCGAGCGCGGTGTATCGTTTGTGAAGAACGATCGCCCCGTGTTTCCGAAATTCTTTGAACGCGGCGGATTTCTCGCGATAAAGTTGCGTACACTCGATGTCCCACCACGGACTGTAGGGTTTCCTACGAACCGAAGCTCCTGCCACCGGCCGACGTTGTGCCTAAAGAGCCCTTTCAAAAACCAACCGCGATAGAAACTTGTACTCTTCCCGCGGGGGAAGTGCTTCTATCGACTGTATGCCATCGCTGATGGCGTCCGCATATTTGCCCCAATCGATGTGCTTCGTGAGGTCATATGAAAGATCGATGGAAGCAAATTGTTTATGTCCATTGGAAATCGAAACTTCGATCGGCAAATGATCACTACCATGGGGATCTTGGACCACCTTCCAAGTACAGTCCAACGATAATGAGCTCGAACAAATGGAAAGATCTAGACGGCTATCTCTTGCTGGAGGAGCCACTCGTGTAACTTCTCCTGTATTCAAAATTGACATATTGAAGTCGTCGCAGAGGTCGTATATCATTGATGAACGGTTGTCGTCGTACAGTTCCCCAGCCTGTTCCGTGGGAGTTAAAATCTCCCAGGAGCAACCGTGGCTCGGGCATAACCGAGCAGATGTGCGAGAGATCTCTTCGAGATATCGCGGTGTTTGGAGGAAGATATAACGAGGCGATACTGAGGTCTTTTCCTCGAATAGTCACCTGACATGCGACAGCTTCGGTGCCAGACATCGGCGCAAGATCGACTCTATAGAAGGAGTGCTGTTTTTTGATCCCTAAAAGCACCCCTCCATATCGATTTGCCCGATCGCGGCGGATTATGTGTAACGAGCATGTCGTTTCATGTTTTATTGTTCAATATATGTTACTCGTAATACCCGTTATTTATTTAAATTAATTTAGTAATTTGCCAAAAACAGTTGAACCAGTCTAGAGCCCAAAATACAAATTCACTGCATTAGCGTTCATTTCCGTTCATGAGCGACACTCGCAAGAAGCGCAAAACAAAATTGGTTATGTGAGTTCCTACTGACGTTGTAAGCGGCCGTGGGAATTAATTGCCCAAATGGATCAAATCTGCCGGGTGACTTGTAGCACATGCTATCGCCCGCGTGCATCGATCCGTTGGGAATCCTTTCAGGATGCGTTGACCTTTGGCGTTTTCTTTCCACCTAAGATTTTGGGGCCGAACAGCGAGATGGATGATTGAAGCTGTTCGTGGAAAGAGACGCAAACATGCGCGAATATGATTATTTAGAGCGCGAGAGTAATTTTCGGAATCACGAAATTAACTGCGTTATGTCCGGTGATGCCAATTTGGCGGTTAATCTGAGGATTCCCAAGTTGATCAAGTTCACTTCGAACTGATCCGTGGAAGAGGCAGGAGTGGCCCAAAGTTCTCGCGCCGTGGGGTATTGTAGAAGGTAGTGACATGAAAGATAATCAATTAGTTAAACTTAATTAAATTCCAATTCCTTTCCCTTAGTTGTAGCAAATAGTAATTGTGTGGTATTGTTAAAAGGCGGTGTGTTATCGTGTGTGGCTTCGTGCAATTAAAGGTAATTCGTGCTAATTTGTGCTATTTGTATTGTGAAATTAACACGTGATACGTGTAACCAACTATTTGAAGGTTTCTTGCCAAGCCGTTCAACCGTCCGTGGCACCACAACCGGACTCCCAGTGGCCATTTCTGACCCCACCATCAGGCTCAGAAGTTCTCCCGGGGCACGCCGGAAGAGGGACGCTTCCGTTTTTCTACGCTCCCTAGGCAGGACGTACATCAGCGCATACGTTATTTCCGTTCCCCTAGTGACGACTAGGGTAACCTCGACGCACGTGTCGCGTCGCGCGCAATCGAAGAAAGCTATTCCGATGTTCGAGTGAACCGACCGCCAACCAGCAGCAGAAAGGCAATCCGCCTACCCCCGGCGGCAACAGAGCTTCGTCGTCGAACGAGAGCGCAGCAGCGAGTTCACCGCCACCCCCTTTCCGTTCATCCGGCGGCGTCATCATCGTCACCAAGCAAAGGTCGTGAGTACCCCTATATTATGTTCATGCGCATGACTATTTAATTCACGCCGCAACATAGTTTCCGTTGCGTGGCGTGCACGGCTATTTTTATAAGACCGTGAATTGAACATTCCGTGAATCGAAAACCCGTTGCGTTCGCAGGGCGAACGAGAGATTCAATAGCACGTTGTTCGTAAAGCACACCTAAGCCAAGCACACACACGATAGGTAGACAGGGACCATAGCATGGGAAAGGTTGAGTGAGAATAGGAAGAGAAGAGCGAAGAGAAATGAACACTGATGTAGAAAGCTAGATGTAAGAAATAAAGCTCAATGTGACTGGATAAAAGCTCATTTGTTCCGTGCGTATGCAGAAACATTTCAGTTGTAGAGTATGAGAAATGAGGAAGCGGGCAAATAGGTTTTCACAATAAATGTTGGTCCCAATTAAGTGAAATGAGTTGAGTGTTTTTCATGTCACACGTGTCCCGTTTGTAGTTTTTTGTTGTAGAAATTGTTTTACTGGGGAGGTTGGCTCCGAAACCAACCGGGCAACTTTTTAGTCGGACACGGGTCGGTTCGATTGGGAATTTCGGGATACTTGCCGGTGATGATAAAACCCCCTCTACATAATTCATCACTGGCCGTTAATTGTAATCTTGTTCTAGATGATTATATTGATAAACCCGAGGATAAACCGCATTAGTAGCGTACCTTTTCAAGAACAGTTTCAGTCAGCCATCTTACTTCCCGGACAAAATTCATAAACTGAGCCTTCTTCCCCTGAAAGGTCTCAACGGTCGGGCAACCCAAATATTGGTGGATGGTCTCCCTCGGGAGTGGCGCTTAAGCCATCTCACTTTTAAGCCGGGAAGGTCAGTAAGGCTGACGGTTATAACTGGCGCCCAACGAAATAAAGGCTTTTCGTGTTTCTTCCTTTAAAAATATATTTTTCTATAGTAGGAACATTTAGTTGAAATTTAAAAGTATTGTCTTGTATATTTATTGCACGTTTTTTCATTGTTAAATTATTTATTTATTTTTGTTGATAATCTGTTGCTCATTACATTATTTTCTCGTTGTTATCGTATTTCTATTGTATTATACATTTATATTCTCTTATTTATTATTATTTATTTTGTACTTCGTGAAATCTAACTTAATTCTAGTAAAATTCATTGGTACACGCTGGTAGTTGAATATTTCATTGCTCACTATTACGAGTTACATTAAAAATTGATCAATCGCTCAAAATGTTTCGCATATTCCCTCGTGCAGAAGATCTCAATCAAGAGGAGATCGATTTCGAATTTTTGGTTCGGAATCAACCACAGAACGTATTTAACCTTGATTTGGCAGGGAAACAACGGCATCTAAGAAGTTTGTTCAAGAATGACGCTAAAGAAGGAATTTGTCACAAATCACCTTTGTCAATAACGGAAGAAGTGGAACATATTCAGGGCAGAATTGATACTCTCGAGAAAGCTCTGGAGAGGAAAGTTGAAGCAAAATATGAATCCAGGGTTTTGCACTATTGGTATCAGGTAAAATGGAGTAGGGCTTCTGGGGAGGAAGAAAAGGAATTCGAAGAGCATTGGGTCAAAGGATCGAAGCATTGATGAAGCACTATCAGTTTGGGCCACCTCAAACTCCGGTTATTGGTCAAATCAATAGCATTCTTACAAACACCGAAGGGGCAGTAGGAGGTCAGGGTAGTGGGTCAACACCAAAGCGATCAAGCGCAGATTTCAATGGCGAGAAATCGACCGGAACCATTCCAAAACAACCAGTTCCGTCGGATGAACAGAAGTCGTCAGAGGTTACAGTCAGTCGGGTAGAGTGGGAAGAAATGAAAAGAGCGTTAGCAGAATTAACGGCTAAACTGGCCGAAACAAATCAACCAAAGCCGAATAATAACTCGTTTAATTTTGATATCCATACTAACTCGTCTCGGGACCCGGAAAGGAAGCCTGAACATCAGAAACTATTTTCCACCAGAAATGAGCCTCTAATAGGTGCACCAGAATCGGATATCCGTCGGGCTCAGCGTAACTCACGGACCAACGATCAAGAGACGAGTAGCGACGATGAAGTATTCCTTCAACCCAGCATGGGAAGAGCAGCACGGCAACCATACTCGGCCTCCAGGTGGTATCATGGGACGACCGGGAACAGCCAACAGATTAACCGAAGAGGTAGGGATCCGAGGGTTGAAGCAGAGGATCATTCTAGCTCGGAATATGACAACCGTTATCGCGGAACAGTCAGACCACACGGAGTAGGACCAAACCACAGACAACTGTATCAGAGCCGCATTGAGAAGTGGAAATTAAGATTTTCCGGCGAGCAGAGATCCGGGTCTGTTGAAAATTTCCTGTATAAAGCCAAAAAGTTGGCAGAGCGCGAAGGGATTTCGAAGGAAATTTTATTAAGGGATATCCACATGTTGCTAGAGGGACCAGCTTCAGATTGGTTTTTTACCTTTGTAGATGAGCTAGTAACGTGGGATAACTTTGAAACCTCGATTACGTATAGATTCGGGAACCCGAACATGGACCAGGGTATAAGGTCTAAGATCCATGAAAGGAAGCAGCTCAGGGGAGAGTCATTCATCGCGTTCGTTTCGGAGATTGAGAAGTTGGATCGTTTGTTGTCTCGGCCACTTTCAAAGCGTCGCAAGTTTGAGGTAGTGTGGGACAACATGCGCCAACATTACAGGTCGAAAATTTCGTTGGTGGAGGTTGAAGATCTCCAGCAGCTGATCCGGCTAAATCATAGGATTGACGCTGCTGATCCTCAACTTCAACAGCAGCCTGGAGATCATCATTTTCGTAGACCAGTAAATCAGATAGCAGCAGACTACAGTGACAGTGAGGGCGAGCAGTCACCTTCAATCAACGCGATTGGTGGCCGAAACTTCCGAGACGGTGGAAGAGAGACGGTACACGCAGCTGCAAGCGGTCAGCGGAACACAACTTCTGGGCGGACGGCCAATTCAAGTCTCCTCGCATGCTGGAATTGCCAAGAGCAAGGGCATGGTTGGAGGCAGTGCCAAAAGCCGAAAGTCATTTTCTGTTACGGCTGCGGCAGTTTGGGAAGAACCATCCGAACCTGTGAGCGCTGCTCCAGGTCTACAGGAGGTGATCGTCAGGGAAACGAATGAGGGGATGCAACGAAGGCGGGAAGTCGTTCATCCCTCCGACATCCAGAATTCCCAAGAAAACAACACCGAACGAAACGTTTAACCCATTTTCACAGATTTACCATATTAGGATCCACAATACTAAATGTCCTCACATTAGAGTGAAAATATTCGACACGGAATGGGATGCGTTACTAGATTCGTGAGCAGGGATCAGTATTTTGAATTCCTTAGATTTGGTAGACCGGTACAGACTAAAAATACAACCAGCGGCCATCCGGGTTACAACGGCGGACGGATCGACTTACGGTTGTCTAGGGTATGTCAATGTACCATTCTCCTTCAAAGGATTAACTAAAGTCATTCCCACGCTAGTGGTTCCAGAGATTTCTCGGCAGCTGATCCTGGGTGCCGATTTTTGGGACTCCTTCGGCATTAAGCCGATGATCGACTTGGGACGAGGAATGGAAGAACTGGAGACGGTGGAGTACCAGAACAGCTCACCATTGTGTTTTACGGTGGAGCCATCTGGCGAGATACCGAAGCTGGAAACAGTTGAGGAGGACGAAACACTCGAGATTCCGGTCTACGAAGGTCCAACTCAAACGACACCCCACCTAGACGAGATTGAAACCGAACACGATCTCACAGCGGAACAACGGAGACAACTAGCGGACGTAGTAAGGCAGTTCGAGTTGACAGGAGTGGGTAAGCTGGGAAGGACAAGCCTACTCGAGCATGAGATCGTACTGAAGGAGGTGCAAACCCACGGAATACACCTATGTACAAGTGTTCGCCTTATATACAGCATGCTATCGACGAGGAAGTAGAGCGCTTCAAGAGTCTAGGTGCTATAGAGGAGTGTCAGTAACCAAAATCGACAAACTGACCCACGATTCGAGTGGAAACTCATTCCAAATTCAGCGCAGAGGAAGGACATAATTCGTAACGAGCACGAAAAGGCTCATCTGGGGTACGAGAAGACGCTAGCGACGGTAAAACAGCGATATTTCTGGCCTCGCATGAATGAAGAGGTACGCAGATTCTGCAGAGGTTGCCTGAAGTGCCTGGTCAGTAAGTCTGGAAACATCAACGTGACACCACCAATGGGTTCTCAGAAGCCCGTCGAGTATCCATGGCAGTTTGTCACTCTCGACTACGTTGGACCATTACCGCCGTCAGGACGTGGTAGGCACACTTGTCTCTTAGTGGCCACGGACGTCTTTAGCAAGTTCATTCTGGTGCAGCCATTCAGAGAAGCTAAAGCTCATTCGTTGGTGGAATTTGTGGAGAACTCTATATTCCGATTGTTCGGCGTCCCGGAGACAGTATTGACCGACAACGGTTCTCAATTCGTGTCGAAACAGTTCAAAGAACTGTTGAACAAATATAATGTTTCGCACTGGTTAACCCCGGCCTACCACCCGCAGGTTAATAATACCGAAAGGGTTAACCGGGTTATCACGACTGCTATACGCGCCACGCTCAAAGGAGAGCACAATCACTGGTCGGATAATTTACAGGAAATTGCGGAAGCTATCCGAAACTCTGTTCACGACTCGACGAAACACAACCCGTACTTCGTTGTGTTCGGAAGGAATAAAATCTCCGACGGAACTGAATACTCGCGAATTCGCGACAACGTACCATCGACCAACATCACCGACAACACTGCGGCCGAAAAAAGGCAAAAGCTATTCGATCAGATCAAGGTGAATTTGTCGACCGCCTATGCAAAACATGCCAAAACGTACAACCTAAGATCCAACCCTAACTGCCCCACCTACGCGGTGGGCGAAACGCTATTAAAACAAACCTTTGAATTGTCCAATAAAGGGAAGGGATTTTGTCGGAAGTTGGCTCCAAAATACGAACCCGCTGTGGTGCGAAAAATTTTGGGGACTAACACCTATGAACTGGAGGATCAGGACGGGAAACGATTGGGGTCTACTTCGCCAATAGGTTGAAGAAGATGAAAACTCGTCCAAACCAATAAGTGGTAGCCTTTTCAAGCTATGAACCTCCTAGTGAGTGACCACAGATTACGATGAGAAAAACACCTACGGGGTAATTACATCTTCTAGGGCAATTTTCGACGGACTCGTGGGAGGAAAGTTTCGAGAATGGACCAAACACTGAGGGTACCGAGATTGTTCCTTAACCGACCGGAAGAGACTACAAAACAAAGCGAATAATCAAATTCAACTCGAGCGAATTTACGGCCCGGTTGAAGAAGGTGAAAACTCGTCCAAGCCAATAAGTGGTAGCCTTTTCAAGCTATGAACCTCCTAGTGAGTGACCACAGATTACGATGAGAAAAAACACCTACGGGGTAATTACATCTTCTAGGGCAATTTTCGACGGACTCGTGGGAGGAAAGTTTCGAGAATGGACCAAACACTGAGGGTACCGAGATTGTTCCTTAACCGACCGGAAGAGACTACAAAACAAAGCGAATAATCAAATTCAACTCGAGCGAATTTACGGCCCGGTTGAAGAAGGTGAAAACTCGTCCAAGCCAATAAGTGGTAGCCTTTTCAAGCTATGAACCTCCTAGTGAGTGACCACAGATTACGATGAGAAAAAACACCTACGGGGTAATTACATCTTCTAGGGCAATTTTCGACGGACTCGTGGGAGGAAAGTTTCGAGAATGGACCAAACACTGAGGGTACCGAGATTGTTCCTTAACCGACCGGAAGAGACTACAAAACAAAGCGAATAATCAAATTCAACTCGAGCGAATTTACGGCACGGTAAATATGTACATTCCTAGTTAGTTTACAGTAGATCTAGTACCCTAATATTTAGCAATAATATTAGTAGTTAGCCTATTTGTTAGAAGTAAATATCGAAAATCACTCACGAACTTATGAACTTTGTTTGGGGTACGTCATTTTTGTAAATATAGTCAATTTAGTCTTGTCTCGTCTTTTTCCATCTCTTGTACATATATTTCCGTTAATTTATTCACATAGTTCACTGTTTAGTTTTGTTTATTTTGTTGCACATCGTTCCTAAAATGTGAAATCAGTCATTAGTTTGTTGTAAAGTTCATTGATTTTGTAAATTAGTACGCTTTCTTACCTGTTTTGTAGTCGTTTCCATTATTTAGCGCAGTAGATCTCCGTTCGTAAGCAGTCCGTTCCGTTTTCGTCATCCCAGTTCACAAACATCGTATCCGTTTATCCTGTCCCAGTCCATTCATCCGTAAAATCCATTCATGTTTCTTTCCCATCATCCTTCAATAGTCATTCGTCCTAGTCGTCCAGTATCCCACGTATCCTGCTGAGGTCGGCCCAACTGTATATAAAAAAAAAGAAAAGAAAAAAAAAAAAACACAAACTTTACACCCAATGTTTTGGAACGAAAATCGTATACTCTCCTAAAACAGCACCCATCCGCGCTAGAACTCCTTTCGAACTGGTTCATTTTCACATTAGTTCACCGAATTCACCTTCATTCACGGTAGAATTTCACTATTTTCACTAGAAATTTGCTTCCCGATCACATTTCACTGCTGTTATTTTGACGTTTTTCCTTTTTGTTGATTACTTAGAATGTTTGATAGACTGGTATGAGTGCAGAATGAACTGAGCGATGAACTAATCAAAGCTCAGTCGGTTCATTTATGGTTTTGAATGCAAGGGGTGTATGAATGGTAATTTTGTGTTAATGTTTGTTTTAAAAATCTCTTGTAGAATTTTGTTGTCGGGTAAATCCCGGTGTTTAAAAATTCATTCAAGATGATAATTTTCGTTTCAGTACAACAGTTAGCGTTATCGCGGATAATTATCCGTGGCAGCAAGCTGTGTACAGAAACAGTTATTTTGATGAGAAGGATTGAATCTTGCGCGCTCGCTACGTGTTGGGCTTTAGATTGCAATTCCAACTCATCGGTCCGCGTCCACTTAGGTGGAAATTTTCGTGTACATTGTCTTCGTTAATCGGCAAAGAGTCCTGGTGTAGAAGATAATGTATCGTTTCGTGTCAGTTTTCGCGTGAGCTCACTCATCGTTTGTCGACGACTTTGAGTTGATGCCTTTTAAATGTTGTTCGTTTTCTTTTTGTTATTTTCCGATTTTGCGTGCTTGAGGTCATCAACAACAACAACAATAATCCATTCTATGAATCACTTCCGTTTGCTTTTTCGTCCAAATCAAGTTACCGTCTTTTGAATTGTTGTGAGTAGTTCTATTTTGTTATTATTTAATTTCGCTGGAGACCGGAGACATAATGTCGTTGATGGTCAGTGGCAGACATATTTCGTAATAGAATATGTGCTGTAAACAGAGAGGGAGTCAACTTCGGTTGATGATGAATCTATATGACCCCGAAATTTAAATAAGACGTTATAGCACCTCGCACTTTGTAAAATTGTAAATATATTCTGTGGTAGATTTAGGCCTACGAAAATTTGATTGGTAATTGTAATCTCCATTCCAATGCCAATCAAATTTTCGTACATTTAGTGGGGAATAATGTAACGAGCATGTCGTTTCATGTTTTATTGTTCAATATATGTTACTCGTAATACCCGTTATTTATTTAAATTAATTTAGTAATTTGCCAAAACAGTTGAACCAGTCTAGAGCCCAAAATACAAATTCACTGCATTAGCGTTCATTTCCGTTCATGAGCGACACTCGCAAGAAGCGCAAAACAAAATTGATTATGTGAGTTCCTACTGACGTTGTGAGCGGCCGTGGGAATTAATTGCCCATAAAAATGGATCAAATATGCCGGGTGGCTTGTAGCACATGCTATCGCCCGCGTGCATCGACCCGTTGGGAATCCTTTCAGGATGCGTTGACCTTTGGCGTTTTCTTTCCACCTAAGATTTTGGGGCCGAACAGCGAGATGGATGATTGAAGCTGTTCGTGGAAAGAGACGCAAACATGCGCGAATATGATTATTTAGAGCGCGAGAGTAATTTTCGGAATCACGAAATTAACTTCGTTATGTCCGGTGATGCCAATTTGGCGGTTAATCTGAGGATTCCCAGGTTGATCAAGTTCACTTCGAACTAATCCGTGGAATATGTAGGAGTGGCCCAAAGCTCTCGCGCCGTGGTGTATTGTAGAAGGTGGTGACATGAAAGATAATCAATTAGTTAAACTTAATTAAATTCCAATTCCTTTCCCTTAGTTGTAGCAAATAGTAATTGTGTGTGGTATTGTTAAAAGGCGGTGTGTTATCGTGTGTGGCTTCGTGCAATTAAAGGTAATTCGTGCTAATTTGTGCTATTTGTATTGTGAAATTAACACGTGATACGTGTAACCAACTATTTGAAGGTTTCTTGCCAAGCCGTTCAACCGTCCGTGGCACCACAACCGGACTCCCAGTGGCCATTTCTGACCCCACCATCAGGCTCAGAAGTTCTCCCGGGGCACGCCGGAAGAGGGACGCTTCCGTTTTTCTACGCTCCCTAGGCAGGACGTACATCAGCGCATTCGTATTTCCGTTCCTCTAGTGACGACTAGCAGAACCTTGACGCACGGGTCGTGTCGCGTGCAATCGAAGAAAGTAAAGTTCCGATGATCGAGTGAACCGACCGCCAACCAGCAGCAGAAAGGCAATCCGCCTACCCCGGCGGCAACATAGCTTCTTCGTCAAACGAGAGCGCAGCAGCGAATTCACCGCCACCCCCTTTCCGTTCATTCATCCGGCAGCGTCATCATCGTCACCAAGCAAAGGTCGTTAGTACCCCTATATTATGTTCATGCGCATGACAAATTAATTCACGCCGCAACAAAGCTTACGTTGCGTGGCGTGCACGGCCGTTTTGTAAGACCGTGAATTGAACATTCCGTGAATCGAAAACCCGTTGCGTTCGCAGGGCGAACGAGAGATTCAATAGCACGTTGTTCGTAAAGCACACCTAAGCCAAGCACACACGATAGGTAGACAGGGACCATAGCATGGGAAAGGTTGAGAGAGAGGAAGAGAAGAGAAACGAGAAATGAACACTGATGTAGAAAGATAGATGTAAGAAATAAAGCTCAATGTGACTGGATAAAAGCTCATTTGTTCCGTGCGTATGCAGAAACATTTCAGTTGTAGAGTATGAGAAATGAGGAAGCGGGCAAATAGGTTTTCACAATAAATGTTGGTCCTAATTAAGTGAAATGAGTTGAGTGTTTTTCATGTCACACGTGTCCCGTTTGTAGTTTTTGTTGTAGCAATTGTTTTACTGCGGAGGTTGGCTCCGAAACCAACCGGGCAACTTTTTAATCGGACACGGGTTGGTACGATTAGGAATTTCGGGATACTTGCCGGTGATGATAAAACCCCCTTTATATAATTCATCACTGGCCGTTAATTGCAATCGTGTTTCAAAACAATTATATTGATAAGTCGCATTAGTAGCGTACCTTTTCAAGAGCAGTTTCAGTCAGCCATCTTACTTCCCGGTACAAATTCAAAATCTGAGCCTTCTTCGCTTGAAAGGTCTCAACGGTCGGGCAACTCAAATATTGGTGGATGGTCTCCCTCGGGAGTGGCGCTTAAGCCATCTCACTTGTAAGCCGGGAAGGTCAGTAAGGCTGACGGTTATATATGTTGAAATCAGGAAAATGAAGGTTCACATCTGGTGTTAGCCATGTTTCACATAAAGCAAAAGCATCGCATTGTAATTTGTTAACTAAAAATTTAAAAATATCTAATTTTGGAAGAATACTTCGTCAGTTCCACTGTAGAATCTAAATCTTGTTATCCTTATTGACTAAGTTATCCATCGAAGTATACAAATGACTCGAGGAGTGTCATTTTCGAATCCAGTTGTTTCTGGAGATGAGTCAGAATAGGAAGAACAGTTTTGACCATGTTCTTCACGGGGTCGGAAGCATCAAAGAAGTTGAGGATGAGCTCCACGATGCCAGAAAGTGTGAACATTGGAGCGCTCGGGAGTTCTTCTGCTCGCTCTGTATGCTCTCTTTCTGGCTGAGAAATCGCAAAAAATGGGGTATCTGGGATTTTAGATGTTCCCGGAAGCGGTGGAAACTCTCGATCATCCCGATGTGAAACCACAAAAGTTGCTCGTTTTTGAGTATTTCCTCCCGCTTTGAATTTGACCATGTTGGATTGGGGCTCACTTTGAGGCTGTTTTCTAGGCTTTTTCGAGGGTCGCTGGCTCTGTTTTATTCTCTTCCTCGTTGAGCCATTGAAAACAAAGGGAACCCCATTTCCAACCTCGGAGTCAGAGCTACCTTGATCGTCCAAAGGAAGAGACGAGTAGATGGTGTCAGAAACGAGTGGAGGAGCGGCCTTCCTCAACATTTCGGCGTAACTTCGCCGAGAACGTTGCTGAAGAGACCGCTTCTGGTGGATTCGCTGCTGTATGTACGTTGGGCAAGCTTCAAGAGCATGTGGAGGGCTTTCGTTACAATAGACACATTTCGGTGCCGTCTTGCACGCTCCGTCCACATGCTTCTCTCCGCATGATGCACAGCGAGGTTTATTGCAACAGTACTGAGCGGTGTGGCCCAGCTGCTTGCAATTAACACAATTCATCACCTTCGGTACATACAGCCGAACAGGTAGACGAAGTTTGCCAATCACTACGTAGTCAGGCAGTGCGGGCCCGGAAAAAGTGACGCAGAAAGAGTCAGACGGGGAATAACTCCGCTTCTCTCCCTCCTGCGACACCGAATACATTTGTTTGCAATCCAGTATCGCAACAGGAGGCAAAGAAACGTTCTTGAAACGACCGAAACCTTGTTTCAAATCGTCGCATGTCATACTTCCCTCCGTCACCACCCCGCGATGTCACACACTGCTGACGGTAAATACACCCTATATTCGAGGGTGAAAAGCTCACAGGTGACAATCTCGTTGGCCGGTTTGCGATCACTGACCGTGACACATAGATAACAGGACCCAACCATGTCAATGGTCGTGACAGACGAAAATCGCTTTTCCAGATCTTTGCTAATCTGGCTGATATTCAAACGTTTGCCTTTGGGTCGAAAGAAAACAACATACGGCCCACTAGAGTCGTGAGGGTAGACCTTGGGACGGGGGCTCGTAGAGGAAATTTTAGCGTTGCTGGTGTCCATTTCGTTTTGGTTTGGAACACCCGAATGCAACGAAACATCTGACATGGAATACGAAGTACCCCGCCAACTTCGCTTTCGCGCATTGCGGACACGAAATGCGCCGCTGCAGCGAGGCACAATCTCTTTTAAAACTAAACAATTATCACAAGGGCAGAAAAAAAAACACACACACAAACAAAATAATGATTTGGGACAGAGGGGAAGACGAGTAAAAAAGAAAGAAAAAAACTATTCCAATAAGATGGAGAAGAGAGGAGAACAATGAGAGGGAGCTCAATTAAATACTTGCGTTCACACTGCTGTGTTGCCGGCTAACAGTTCTGGCAGCACACACTAGCTCGATGGACACTCGCCGGTGGTGCGGTCGAAGCGAACCACGCTATTGTTGGTGTTCTCGCCGCACCCAACACTGCAACTGGGTGGATGGATGGTGGCAGGACGGCGGCGTCTGTGTTGGTGGAGACGCACGATGGATGATGACTGTCGGCGTGGGACGATGATGCCTGCGCCTGCGATGGACGCCGAATAAACTGCACAGTTTTGCGTAGTTGCAAAACAAACGAAATGGCTACTTAACTGCTTCAGCTAAGCACCACTTCCACTCAAGCACTTGCTTCAAAACACTTTCGGAAAAAAACCTCTACCTGTACTTCAGGAAAAAAACCAAAAGAGAAGCAGACCGTGCGCGGACTTACAACCGTCTCGCTCGGATGCTCGACGTGGAATGAATATGTACGTTATGTGGAAGATATTGATTTGGAAAATGTATTGGAGGAAACCACTTTCCCTTCGATGGGACTCGAACCCATGACCCTACAGTACGCTAGACTGGTGCTTTAACCAACTAAGCTACGAAGGACCTCCGTCGGCCTTCGCAACCTAGCGGCTACTGAACGAGCTCGAGATCCCCAAATTGGACGCATAGTCAAATCACTTGCAATCCATTTCTCAAGCCAATACTTCCACATGTGTAAAGTACACGTCCACATTAGAGGAGCGTGGACTTCTGCTACCTGTTGATGGTGCTGGTTTGCGTGGGAGTGCTATCAGATTCGTCAAATCGACGTTTGAATCTTTGTTTACAAAAGCAGATAAGTCGCTTTGAACATTTGGTATTGAGTTAAAACTTGTGTATGTACTAGAATCGGAAATGAAAAATATTGACAAAAAAAAATTACAATTAAGTCATCGGATTACTGGTTTTGGGAGTGTGTACGACGCCGGAACAAAAATGCCACTCTCAAATGCAACAGACGCGCTAAAACAAGTGTTGTATCTGGGAAACATGAAATTCAGAGTACGACAGTCCACAGCAATATGCCAGATCCGTTGGCGGCTGAAGTATACCAGTACAAATCGGCGTTGAAAAGGAATGCATGAGAAGGGACTGAACGACCAGAAAAGATAATTCGTTTATGCGCGGCCGATGCCCCAATAGAGATAAATGATTGTGAATGTAGGATAGGAGAGACAGAGAAAGAGAATAATATATTATATTTTCTCCTTTTTAAGGTTCAACCTGCTTTGACCAAAACCACGCAGAGGCGAATTTGTCAACGGGAATGAGGATATAATTTACTAGAGTGGGGCGCAGTTGTATGGAAAAACGCAAACTTCGTCCGATCAAGTGAGATCAAGGTTTTTCTGAATCGTTTTGGGGCCCTAATCAACTGTGCAAAATATGGGCTCGATTGGTTGTGACCTCGCATGCCGCATCGCAATTTAAATTTACATGGAGATTAGTATGGGAAAACGTACTTTTTTACATTTTTGCTATTAGCGGCTTCGATTTATCACCAATCACGTGACTCAATACGTTAGCATATAGTCTGGAAGATGCCGAAAGACTTTGCCGAAGAAGGTACATAGCTGGAAGGTCTACAAAAAATGTTATCACGTTTCGAAAATTGTTTGTTCAAACCATATGCAAGAAATCAATGTTTCTGCCAGCACTACCGGACGACCTATGGTTATCGAAGTGCAAAACCCATCTTCCTTCTTGTCGGATTTTTTTCTTTGTGAAATGATTCCAGATAGCTCCTATTAGCTCTAAAGCCCTATAAGATCAATTATTTTGATATAACACTCAGTTAAATTATTGGTCTATGTAGTTCGGCAGTGCTGGCAGAATAAACGATTTTTTGCATATGGTTTGAACACTCAATCTTCGAAGCGTTATAACTTTTTTCGTGAACGTTCCAGGAACGTGCCTTCTTCAGCAAAGTTTTTCGGCATCCTTTGGGTTATACTTTAACGCAATGTGCCACTTGGTTTACGATGAACTGAATCCTCTAGTAGTAGAAATGCAAAAATATACGTTTTCCCATACTAATTTCCATACAAACTTCAAACGCGATGCGGAAAGCGAGGAAGAAACCAATCGGTCCCAAATTGGCTTCGAAAAACTATTGATTTGTAAAATGACCATGACGCCCCACTCTAATAATTTACCATTTGATCCGGAAGATCCATCAAAAATTAATAAGGAGTTCACTGTTACCTTCGGCGATAGACTATTTCTGCACAAAAATGTCGAGTTCGACGATGGCCGAATTATGCTTTTTTCAACCTCTATCCATTTATAGAAGCTTGATGAATCAGAAGTTCTTATCATGGATGGAACCTTTTCTTCGGCACCAGCAAGTTTTAAACATTTTTTAACGATTCATGGCGTGTTGAAAAATCTAAACGGTAACGTTTTCGTGCCGCTTGCTTATTTTGTGCCAGCGAACAAAAAAGAAGCAACTTACGAAAAGGCATTCATGCTGCTTAAACGCGGAGCAAAAGAATTCAAGATCAAGATTTATCCCACGGTTGGCTGATATCGAGACTGCTGAGATTAATGCAGTGACAAGCATTTTATCGGATGCCTCCAAGCGCGGATGCAATTTCCACCTAGCCAAGAATATGTGGAAGCATATTCAAAAGTTGGGACTTGTCAGCACATATAATGAATCCATCAAATGCCATATGGCATTTAGGCAGACAGAGGCTTTGCAACCGCAAGAAGTCAAACAAGGTCTAGCCGTCATCCGTGCGTCATCAACGATCTCCATGAAACCATTCTTCGACTATTTCGAAAAAAAAACATTTGTTTTAGGAAAACTTAAACCGAATGGACGTCGAGGAAAACCTCGATTTACTCCTACATTCTGGACGGTGGCGGCAAGTACCAAAGATGGCCTGCCGAGAACATCGAATGCCGTAGAAGGTTGGCATAATAAGTTTGCAAGGCTCTTCAAAGACAAAACGAACTTTAAACTCTATGAAGTGTTACGGGCATTCCAGTAGCAGGAGAAAGAAACATCTGCCCCTGGGGTTGAGCAACTAACAGGAGAGCTGTTTAAACACCGCCGAGGCACTGGCTAGGGCGCTGCACTGAATGATTAGCAAGTTTTGGGAGGATGAGGTTCTGCCGCAGGAGTGAATGGAAGGTGTCGTGTGTTCTATCTACAAAAAAGGCGATAAGCTGGATTGTAGCAACTACCGCGCAATTACATTGCTGAACGCCGCCTACAATTGTACCTTAAGGTACTCTTCCAAATTTTATGCCACCGACTAACACCAATTACAATAAAGTTCATGGGATAGTTCCAGGCGGAATTTATGGGTGAACGCTCTATCACGAACCAGGTGTACGCCGTACGTCAGGTACTGCAGAAATGCCGCGAATACAACGTGCCCATATATAATCTATTCATCGACTTCAAAGTCGCATATGACACAATCGATCGGAACCAACTATGGCAGCTATTGCACGAAAACGGATTTCCGGATAAGCTTGATACTAGCATGATCAAGGCAACGATGGATCGGGTGATGTGCGTAGTTCGAGTTTCAGGGGCATTCTCGAGTCCCTCCGAAACGCGCAGAGGATTACGGCAAAGTGATGGTCTTTCGTGCCTGCTATTCAATAACGCTTTGGAGGGAGTATTTAATACGAGGGGCAGGGATTGACATGAGTAGTAAAAGTCCGTCCAGTTATTTCGTTTCGCCGACGACATATAGGGTGGGTGTACCAATTGTCGCCATACATAAGAACAACTATTTTTTAAAAAATAGGTAAAATTCATGTGGGTTGACTTTATATATCAAGCGAAACGTTTTTCTACCTGCTCCTTAGAACAGCTGTGAAAACCACAATAAAATTTGTTATAATCATCAAAATTGATTAATCCATAATAGGAACGCATGCACCAGTTGTGGCACTATTCTTAATTTTGGTTCCTTATTTGGCAAATCCCATTGTTTTCTTATGGGACTGGCCAAATTGGGAACACTAGTGCGACAACTGGTGCAAAGGACGTCAAAAATTAGGCAAAATCAATTTTTACAATTATGCTTTGCTTGTTTTGGAGGAGATCAAAGGTTTTATCGTATCATATGAATATGCTTTATCAATATGAACTTGGTTTGCGGTGATTTGATTGGCCATTTGGCATATAAAGCACTAGTGCGACAACTGGTGCTATAGCCACAACTGGTACATCTAACCTACACAGAAAAATTAAAGAACCTAAAAAAAGTTTAAAGAACTTCTATCGAATAGAGTTAGTCGCCGCCAAACTGACTACCTTCAAAAAGCTAATTAGGTTCTCTACGGACCGAGTTCTGGACAACGCTCCTGGAGGAACAAAGCGCACTTGGAGTTTTTGAAAGGTGGCGAGCAGCGAGCAAGTTGGATCGATCAGGTGGAAGACAATTTGTGGACCTTCCGTAGACTGCGTGGTTGGCGACGTGTAGTCATGAATTGAGTCAGATGGAGAAGACTTTTATGTACATCACAGGCCACTCCGGTCTTAGACTGAAAAAAATCAATAAATATAGTTGTAGTTGGTAGAGCGTACCATTGGTGCGCGTACCTAAAGGAATCAAATAGACCCTATCTCGCGGTCCTTAGTCTGTTACCCAGCAACTCCTATCCCTACCTCCTCGTGGCGCTGGCCGGGATACGAGCAACCTTAGGAAAGATCGTGTAACCAACCTCGGTGTGAACTATGGTCGTATGCTGACAAGGAAGGGGGGATTGGCTCATATCTAGAAGTGCGAATCTGATCGAGCGTTTGTTCTCCATGTTAAGAGTGGCTGATCATCGTCCGAGTGCCAGCGAGCGACTCTAAACTAAACTGTGCACACAATATTGCATCGTGTCACCATGTAGAAGGCAGCCCCTTCAACGCGATGTAGGTAGCGCAACCCTGGTAAGGTAGCCGAAGATTCTACAGTTTCCAAGAGAGGATAAAGTAGAGCAAACGGATTGGTTCAACGGCAACAGACCCGGCAACGAATAAAGGACAACGATGGAAAAGTCGGATCTTGGAACGTGACAACTTTGAATGAACCCGCACGTGTTGGGCTCCTGGCTCGTGAGCTGCAGCAGGTCAGCGTGAGTGTTTCAGAAATCCAGGAAATACGGTGGCCCTGAACTGGAGAACGTGAATTCCGGGCGGTGGATCCCATAGCGAACACTTCATTCCACAAGTACCACATCTACTATAGCGGCGGTGACAGAGCAGAACGAGGAGTTGGCTTCATGGTGACCGGGAAGCAGATGAAGCGTGTTATCCGGTGGAAGGCGATAAGCGAGTTGAGAATGAAAGGAAAATTCTTCAACTATAGCCTGATCAGCATCTATGCCCCAACGATAATCCTGATGACGTGAAGGATGAGTTCTATGAGAGACTTCATAAGGCATACGGAGAGTTCCCAACACATGATGCAAAGATTGTTATCGGGGATGCAAATGCGCAGATCGGAAGAGAAAGTTACTTTGGCCCTGTCATTGGTACGGAAAGCCTTCATTCCGCTACTACAATAATGGTCTGCATTCCGTGCCGATAGTTCGAACGAGCCAGACGTGTGTGCTGTGTCTCATCGCGGATTGTGTTCGGTAGTGAAACGGCTATTGTGTGGTGCGCTCCTACCTACGGATCCAAGGCGATCGCTGTCGGTGAGTGAAGTAGCTGCTTCTGGCGACACCAGTGAAGCAGGCTATTGTTACTGCTGCTACCTACAGCAGCAGGGGCAGATAAGTGGCAAACTTTTTATTGTTCTCCCTTCTGTTTGATACAGAGTGGGACTGCTTAGAATTAATCGAATTAGTTTTTTTAAAGTTTTTTTTTTTTCTAATTTGCTATTAGTTTTAAGTTAGTATAAGCAAAATTATCCTTCCACCTTGCGGGGTGAGAATGGAGGCGGAGACTGGAGAAGGCAATGTGCCTGCTAAAGATGGAGGGCGCACTCGATTGTACCATGCGGCTTCGCCTGAGCCTTGGGTTGTTTACTTTCGGCAGAAAGTAAAAAGCCTAGATTTTCTCGGCATTAAACGAGATTTGACGCGTCGTTTTCCGAAGCTTGATTTTAGCCAGATCAACAGGAACAAACTACGCATCACCGCACCTACATACCAGGTGGCGAATGAAATTGCTGGCGACAGGGCGTACAATGTTGAATATATGGTTTATGTCCCCTCGCGGGAGGTCGAAATTGAAGGTGTGTTCAACGCAGCGAGCCTGACTTGCAAGGATGTACTTGCGGGAAAAGGCCGCCTAAAGAATGCAATGGAGTCTACCGTGGATATTCTGGACTGCAAGGAATTGCATTCAGCAGCCACGGTAGATGGAAAGAAGTACTTGTACCTATTGCAAACAACTTGGTCACACTGCCGAGTTTTGTGACAACAAACCACGTTGTGGCAAATGTTCTGAAAGGCATCGGGAGGAGTCCTGCCAGCAACAGGCAACAAAATGTGCTTATTGTGGTTTGAATCCTCCCCATGGTTTGCAGGAATGCCCGATGTACAAAAAGCGCACCCAAAAAGTGAAGCGCTCGTTGGTACAGCGCTCCAAGCAGTCGTATGCGGAAATGGTTAAGTCGCAAGACACATCCGCCACAGCCACTGCATCGACTGCTATTTCAGCCACCGTTCGTGTAAGTGATTATTATGATTCCATATCCATTGATGAATTGGACTCTGACGCAGCCGATATGGATGATCCTGCGGAGGTACACGTGCCCGAAAAGAGGAAGCAACCGTCTTCCCCGGGATCGCGCCGCAAGAGAACAAAAATCATCCATACACAGAAAAAACGAATATTGTTATAATTAAAAATGTTGTACTTTGTAACTGAAGAGTGAGTATTTTTCTTTAAAATAAAAGTCAAATCATTGACGAATACATAGGCGGAGGGGTGGCCATTTTTCCGGGCACCACTATATACCCCTGGGGAGTGACGGATTACAATTATTACAATCACTCGACCATTGAGAAGCCCCTCAATTCGAACCACGTCAGTTTGACAACAGTTGTCATTTTCATTTTTGTTTATGTTTTTGTTATGTTTTTTCTGTTTTTCCCTCGCGTGCCGCACAGCAACAACTTTTTCGGTTGTTCTTTTTTATTTATTTAAAGGTTATTTAAACGAGGTCGTGAAAAGTGGCATGTTCATTTTTGGATGTTTACCAAGTAAGTTTTAATTTACGGTCTGATTTAAAAAAATAATTTGCAATAGTTTTGGTGTTTCAGGTATTTGCTCAACCGGTATTTGCTGCGGGTTCAAAACGTTGAAACGTATCCAGAGTCGTCTCCACAAAAGTGCTTTGGAAATGAAAATATGTGTCCTGCTGTACGCTCCTGATGGAGCTGGTGAAACCGACTTGGTGAAAAATCAGGAATCACATCAACGACAACGGAACGATTCACAACTAAGCGGGGACCAGATCGCTGTCGTGATTGATTGCCCTCCAGGAAAGTTTGAGAAAAAAGGCGAGAAATTTTCTCCACATTTAACTGCTGCCGTAGCTTCATTGCTTCACCTTTTGGAATCTTTGGTCGCTCACAGGAACCATCCAAGAGGATGTAAGACTTCTGCATCTAATTATCAGGACACAGCCGCTTTTTGCGTGTGTGTTATTATTTAAAAGAGGTAGGTTTTGAATTTGTTTATTTGTCTGTACAGCAGCTCGATTGTAGTGTTGTTTTTTAGGACGAATCTGGACGAATGAGGAGACAAACTAGTACCGGACGAAGAGAGGAGCACTTTAGGTGAATGAAAATTTGGTAACCAAACTGCAGATTCCTCAGAAGGATTTGACTACAAAATGTGTGTTGCTCGCACTTGATTGAATCCGAAATTAATCCGCTCCAGCATTAACACTGGAGTAAACCGAGAAGGAAATCGATGGCGGAGGTTGTTGTTGATTAAGCCATCGGCGATACAGGAATGCGTATCATTGACTGTCATATGCTGGCGCATCGCTTGATCGAATAATACGCCGCAATGATAACTTATGGTAGTGGTCATTCTGGCCAATTATATCTATACGGAAAACAATGTGTATCTCAACCCGTGCGGACTTTGCAGCATAGATGAACCAATGGTGACACTCGGCTGACCCGTCGTAGGATCATCATTGACACCTGCGGAGGCGGGGGAGTACACGACGGTGGTTCTTTTTACGGTTATGACTTCACCAAGGTCAACCGTTCAGCTGGGTGGCCAAGTTGTTGGTGCAGACCGGAATCTGCCGGTGCTTGTTTGCAAATGTATATATCTTCTACAGTTAATTTGCCATCGGCCTCGCATAACTGCATTCGATTATGGTACTTGTCGGTAAGTTTGTGTTGACTGAAATGAACATATTTAAGTGTTATTTAAGTGTTATATATATTTCATAGTATTTTATTTCTTTATTTCAGCGAATATTACGGGAAATCGTAGTTGAATGGAAGATACGTATACCGGCTATCAGCTGCTTAGTCGAAAACATTTCAAACAAGACAATAAGGAATAAGCATTACACAGCGAGATCAAGGTAGTACACGCGGTGCCGCTTTGCCTAGCGGTTTTATGTTATCCTGCGGTTGGCTTTTCCGGATTTATTTTAGCGCATCCAGTGTTGATCTCAGCGGAAGTGCCTTCTGCCAGCCATCGGGCGTTTTAAGTTAATATTAATTTATAAGAATAAAATAAAAACATATTATAAATTTCGAAACCAAAACTATTTTTGTATATTTTAGAATTGCCTATTTACAATACAAATACTCATAATGAAAGTTCTTTCATCTTGTTGTTTTGAAAGCATTTTGAGAATACAAATGGAAAAACCCTTTTTTTTTTGAGAGAAAACTGTTGCTTTGACAAACAGATGAATCTTGCTGAAACACAGTTTGTGCCTAATTGATTGCTAAGTTCCTTGATTGCTTTATTAGTTGGTTGGTTGCTTGATTGATCGTAGCTTGCTTGAATGGTGAGTTCCTTGATTGGTTGACTGGTTGGGTGCTTGATATGTTAGTTGGTTAATTGGTAGGCTGCTTGATTAATTGGTGGGTTATTTGGTTGGTCGGCTTGTTAGTTGATTAGTTGTTTTGTTGGTTGCTTGAATGGTTAATTGGTTAGTTGGTTGGTTGATTGATTGATTTGTTAGTTGGTGAAATGATTATTTGCTTGAGTTAGTTGGTTGATTGATAGCTTGTTTTGTTAGTTGCTTGATTGGTTAATGGTTGCTTGATTGATTGGAAGTGGTCTTGAATGATTGTTTGCTTGATTGGTTAGTTGTTTGATTGGTTGGTTGCCTAATTGGTTGGTTAGTTGCTTGATAGGTTAATTGGTTGCTTGATTTATTTTTTAATTGATTGGTAGCTTGCTTGAATGGTTGAATGATTGGTTGCTTGGTTGATTGGTAAGATGCTTGATAGGATGGTTGTTTAATAGGATGGTTGCCTAATTTAGTTTATTGGTAGCTTGCTTGAATGGTTGATTTATTGTTTTGTTGTTTGCTTGAATGGTTTTCATGTTGGTTGCTTGAAAAGTTGATTGGGTTACTTGATTGATTAGTAGGATGTTTGATTATTTTTTTGTTTCATTGGTTGGTTGACAGGCTGGTGGGTTGGTAGGTTGTTTGAATGGTTGGTTGGTTGATTTGTTAGTTGGTTGAATGGTTGGTTGGTAGCTCGCTTGAATGCCTAATTGTTTTATTGGTTGGTTAGTTATTTGGTAGCTTGCTTAAATGGTTGATTTATTGGTTGCTTGGTTTTTTGGTTTGCTGGTTAGTTGATTATTTGTTTTTTGGTTGCTTGATTGGTTGATTAGCTGGTTGGTTGATTGATTGATTAGTTGATTTGTTAGTTGGTTAAATGTTTAATTGCTTGATTGGTTGGAAGTTGATTGGTAGCTTGCTTGAATGGTTGGTTGGTTGATTGGTAGATTGGTTAATGGTTGCATGATTATTTGGAAGTGGGTTAGAATGATTGTTTGTTTGATTGGTTAGTTGGTTACTTGATTCGTTTGTTGTTTGGTTGATTTGCTGGTTAATTAGTTATTTGATTGGATAATTGGTTACTTTATTGATTGGTTGCTTGATTGGTAACTTGCTTGAATGGTTGGTTGCTTGATTGGTTTATTGGTTGGTTAGTTCACTGGTATCTTGCTTAAATGATTAATTGCTTGATTGGTTTCCCTTGTCATAAGACGACCCAAGAAACACTAAGCACTATTATATTGCACATATGTCAATCACAAATCGGCATGCTAAATGCTAATTGCATTAGATCAGTTTTAATGATGTGAAGTTGCATTTATTTATCAACTGTCAGAAACGATATACTCTAGATCAGCATTACGAATGCAGCAATGCATTACTGATACTTTATTCCAACATGTCAAAGTAATGAACCATTAATTCGGTCTTATAATTGCCCTTTTCCACTTTTAGTCAACTTTTAGGGCTGTGTTTTTTACACGCATATATAGCTGTATGGTTACTTGGGGAGTTTGTACAATCCCATTGAATTCCACCACATGATTGTATCTGGACAGATACGTATTTCAACCTCAACAGTAAAACCGTCTTCAGTGTCTCGTACTTGACTCGACTCGACGACGAGTCGAGTCAAGTACGAGACACTGAAGACGGCCTAACTGTTGAGGTCGAAATACGTATCTGTCAAGATACAATTAAGTGGTGGAATTCAATGGGATTGTACAAACTCGTCATTCCACATCAAGCAACCAAACAATCAACCAGTCAAGCAACCAATTAACCAAATTTCCAAGCAATCAATCAATCAACCAACAATGAAGCAACCAACCAATCAACCATTCTACCAACTAACAAATCAAGCAGCAACCAACCAACCCATCAACCAAATAACGAACCAATCAAGCAACCTAGCAATCAACTTATTAACCAATCAACCAAGCAATCAACAAAACAACTAATCAACTAACCAGCCTACTAACCAACAAGCAACCAACCAATCAACCAGTCAACCAACCAACCAACAATGAAGTAACCAACCAACAATCAAGCAACCAATCAATCAACCATACTTCCATCTGACAAATCAAGCAGCAACCAACCAATCAAATAAGCTACCAATCAACCAACCAATCAAGCAACCAACCAACTAATTAACCAATCAACTAAACAACTTACCAATTAACGAAACGACCAACCAATAAGGAACCAATCAACTAAATAACCACAACCAATCAATCAAGTAAAGCAACCAAATAAGTAACCAACCACCAATCAATCAACTAATCCAGCAACCAACCAATTAAGCAAGCTACCAATCAACCAACTAACTAATCAACCAATCAACCAACAAGCTAATCAACCAAATAAGCAACCAACTAATCAACTAACCAGCCGACCAACCATTCAATCAACCAGTAAAGCAAACAATCAACCAAATAACCACCCAACCAACTAATCCGGCAATCAGCCATTCAGGCAAGCTACCAATCAACCAAGCAATCAAGCAACCAACCAACTAATTATCAACCAAGCAACCATTGAAGCAACCAACAAAACAACATATGAACTAACCAGCCGACCAACCAATCAAGCAACTAATCAATCAACCAGTCAAGCAACCAATCAACCAAATAACCTGATTAGTTGGTAAGATGAAGAACCAATCAACAATCAAGCAACCAACCAACCAATCAACCATTCTACCAACTAACAAATCAGCAGCAACCAATCAACCGGTCAACCAAATAACCAACAAATCAATCAACCGTCCAATCAAGCAATCTACCAATCAACCAATCAATTATCCAACCTACGAACTAATCAAGCAAGCAACAAAACAGTCGAGTCAAGTACGAGACACAGTTGTGGTCGAAATACGCGTCTGCAAAGATGTCAAAATAATTGGTGGAATTAAATGGAGAGTCCTAAACTCGTCTTGAACGGTTGAACAAAACAGTATCAACTAACCAGCCGACCAACCAATCAATCAACCAGGCAAGCAACCAATCAATCAAATAGCCTGATTGGTTGGTTGGATTGGCAACCAACCAACAATCAATTGGTTGATTAGTTGTTTTTTTTTGGTTTCTTGATTGGTTGATCAGTTGATTGATTGATTGATTGGTTGGTTATGCTTGATTAGTTAGTTGGTAGAACTGTTGATTAGTTGGTTCCTTGATAGTTGGCTGGTTGCTTAATTGGTTGGTTGATTGCTTCATTGTTTGTTGGTTGCTTGGTTGTTTATTTAGTTGATTGGTTGCTTAATTGGCTAATCCAGCAATCAGCCATTCAAGCAAGCTACCAATCAACCAAGCAACGAATCAACTAATCAACCAACCAAGCAACCATTGAAGCAACGAACAAAACAACATATCAATAACCAGCCGACCAGCCAATCAAGCAACCAAACAATCAACCAGTCAAGCAACCAATCAACCAAATTACCAACCAATCAATCAATCAACCAACAATGAAGCAACCATCCAATCAACCATTCTACCAACTAACAAATCAAGCAGCAACCAACCAACCCATCAACCAAATAACTAACCAATCAAGCAACCTAGCAATCAACTTATTAACCAATCAACCAAGAAACCAACAAAACAACTAATCAACTAACCAGCCGACCAACAATCAATCAACCAACCATTCAACAGTTCTACCAACTAACAAATCAAGCAGCAACCAACCAATCAATCAATCATTCTACCAACTAACAAATCAAGCAACCAACCAACTAATCTACCAATCAAGCAATCAACAAAACAACTAATCAACCCATCAAGCAGCCGACCAACAATCAACCAACCAACTAATCAAGCAATCAACTAATCAACCAACCAATCAAGCAATCAATCAACTGAATAATTAACTAATCAACCATTCCAGCAAGCTACCAATCAACCAATCAAGCAACCAAACAATCAGCCATTCAAGCAACCAACAAAACAACTAATCAACTAACCAGCCGACCAACCAATCAATCAACCAGTCAAACAACCAATCAACCAAATAACCAACCAATCAAGCAACCAACCAACTGTGAAGCAACCAACCATTCAACAGTTCTACCAACTAACAAATCAAGCAGCAACCAACCAATTAATCATTCTACCAACCAACAATCAACCAACCAACCAATCAAGTAACCAATCAACTAAATAACCAATCAATCAACCAACAATGAAGCAATCAACAAACAATGAGCAAACAACCAACCAGCTATTAAACTGATCCAAAATTATTTTCCAGATCGCTCACTGCAGGTAAACTATCAGAATTCTAAATATTTAGGACTTCTGCTAGATCAAAAATTAACTTTAAAAATCACATTGAAGGCCTTCAAGCCAAATGTAACAAATATATTAAGATCCACTTATAAACAGAAAATCAAAACTTTGTCTTAAGAACAAACTTTTGATTTACAAACAAATTTTAGACCAGCCATGTTGTATGCTGTGCCAATATGGACTAGTTGCTGCAATACCAGAAAGAAGGCACCTCCTCGGACCACCACGATTACCAGATGGTCTTCCTTCAGTGAGGTTGTGACATGTTCGTTTCAACAATTCTGTCGAAAAATCGCATGGCGGGAATGAGTAGAGCACACCGGTTGCTTCCGTTTCTTTATTGAACAAGGAAATAACGCCGGCCGCTTCTTTCTGCTTCAGGTAGGACACGAGATTACGCAGTGGACGCGTCTGAACACTGGCATCATCCGACGATGCCACCGATGACGTCGATCCCGGCAGGCCGAGGAAGATTGCGTGCGACGATGACGTCGATATGCGCTTCTGCACATCTTCTTCTGATAACGTTCTTGCATTCGATAACATGCCTTTCCTACAAGAAGACGAATCAGAATCAGCCGGACTGCGTCGCCTCGGTGAACGGGAGCGAGATCTATCGATTCCTGGTTCACGTGATCCAGAACGACGACGTAAATCATATTCGCCATCGGCTCCTGATCGACGCCATTCATCATTGTCCCCGTGGTGCGGTGGGCCATCACGATGTAAACCGCCACGGAAACCACCACGTCCGCGGAATCCTCCACGGCCGCAAAACGGTCTTCCACCCAAGGATGTTAACGATCATTCACTATCCACTCTTTGTGATGCATAATTCGGCAATAAGCTGTGAATGATTAATTTGAATTGAATTAAGCCTTTTAAAAGATTATTTTCAGTTTAATTTAACGAAGCTTAAAAACAATATATTCAGCAGAAATGTTAGTTTTAGTTAGTTTCAGGCCTCTAGTAAATACCTATTAAATTTTCCAAATCTTCCACATTTATTTATAAATATACACTGTATTGATAAAGTCACTTTGTGGTGATATTTATATCAGATTATATATACCGTACAAAAGGATGCAGCAGTGATGAATCGATTTTAGCACCTCCTCAGAACTGTCCCCGCATTCAACCGCCATACACCATCAGGGAAATACTGCTTCCACTTTGTAGAGCTGCGACTACTATCAGACTGGCCTTTAATTCTCTTGGACGCTGATTTTCTTCCTCCTCGAGGGCAATCGTCCAATCGATTCGAATTGAAGTAGAGATTCCTGGCGAAATGTTTTTCGCTGGTTGCATTGTTCCGAACCTGAAATGGCAAACGAAAGAAGATAATTGTCAGTTTAGGGAAGAATTTATTGAAGAAAAATATTACCATTGTTGTTGTTCAATTTGCACACTGCGTAGCCGAGCAGAAAAAAAATGACTCCCAATGTTCGTGGCCTGCTTCAGCGGATTGCCTTCTCCGGTTGCCGTCAAATCTCGCGTCAAACAGAAAGCCTCATTAACGTTATATTATTATTATCTTTTTCGATTTTCTCCGTGATGCACGATGCAAAACCGAAACGACGTCGCAAGGTGAGGGAGAAAAACAAACAGACAAACTGTCAAAACGTCAAGAGGGGTAAGTCAGCGCTCGTAAAATATTTATATGTATAATGTAATTCGTCACCCACGAGGGGTATTTTCTTCAAAATAAAGAAGAAGACATGGTGCCCGATTTTCTGATGGCTTTGTACCGGACATTTCGGTCTATGTATTCGTCAATGGTAAAATTCTTGATAGTATGTGTTTTGTTTACAAACATCACATTTGATTCTCATTAGGATACAAAACTGTCAGTGGGATACGATCGCACAATGTTGGCTGCAAAACAAACCTATTGTGTGAGATAGGGATGCCGCCGGGCTGATAAATACTTCTCGAGCAACATATGATTACGGCCGAAAAACCAACAATGCTGAACCGAGAAAAATGAGGTTCAAGTTTTCTATGACTAATTTAATTCATTTATTGAATTTGAAACTCATTTCATGGCCAAAACCATCTCAATACAATACGTAAATGGTTATATTATAACAGCAGATTAAAATTAATTGAAAAACCATTCGAAATCTACAAAATTTCAGCTAAAACAAAAATTGCGCCGTTTACTCGCATTACCGGCAACACGTCTGGTTTTTAAGCCGTTTGCTCAAAGCTAGTAACATCATCGGATTTGTTTAGATTTGTTAGCCAGAGTAGTTCTGCTATGCGATATATCAAAAACCTAGTAAGAATATACATTTTGAAATAACTTGAAGCTAGTTTTTCTAAATAAACAATGTAAAGTGAACGGCCTAAAAACCAAAGCAAACATTCCGCATGGTAGTTAAGGGCGCCAACAAAGGACTTAAAAACCACTAAGGTGCAAATGGTTCATGAGACGTTCACTCAAAATAGCAATAAATGTGTTTCTTAAGAGATATTAAGTACGGAGTTTTACCTACGATGAAGAATAATTTACAAAGCAATCGTTTATGCTAGAAAATGAAAAATCATGGTTTTGGTTTATAAGCCGTAATCATATGTTACGCGAGACTTCTCCACAAGAGAGCATGCTTTCAGTTTTGGGTGCATTAAACAGGGCTAATGTTAGGTGGTACGCAGCCAGAATCGATCATCGATAGCCAGCTGTTTTTGACGGTTCGTATTTCACATTTTTGTTTTATTTATGTGTGTCTCTGAATTTTGTCGCCCATTAACTTATCCTGAGTAGTTCCTTGTTCCGCACAAGTGCAATAGTGATTGTTGAATAGTGCTGTGTGGTATCTAGTCCAGTATATGCGTAGATTGCTTCGGATTATCCCTCTCAGATCATCCACAGCATGTTACTGCACAACATCGAAGCCAGATGAATCTGGCACCACCCATTTCGGTTACGAAACCGTGGCGGAAATGAGAAATGGCAAAAGTACACAAAGTATTCGAACAAGTGGCCTCCTCTACGACCTGATGAACGATGCAATGTCCTTCGGGTCCATCGCTTGTGGAAGGACATATTCATGGAACGCAGCGCCAATTGGCGGTGGTAATCGATTGTTGGATATGGCGGCGGGACCGGCGATATTGCTTTCCGTTATCTTAAATACCTGAACAATCAACCGCCGGAGGATCAAGTTACCAATCACGTAACAGTTTCGGATATCAATCAAAACATGCTGGATGTTGGTAAAGAGCGATACAAAAGGTAAAAATGTGTTACAATATCAACTTAGTTTTCAGACAATTAAATGTAAGAATAACAATATTTGTGTTTCGCAGATTAGACATAAAACCTAGAAACTGTACAATCGATTGGGTCTGCGCCAATGCCGAAAAATTGCCTTTTGCCGATAACTCATACACTGCCTATACAATCGCGTTCGGAATTCGTAATGTTACGCACATTGATAAGGTAATAAACAATAAATTAAACACTATCATAGATTACTAATGTAGTATGTTGGCTATTATGTAGTGCTTTCTAAGCTTATCGGGTACTTAAACCAGGAGGACGATTTCTTTGCCTTGAATTCAGTCATGTTTCCAACGACTATTTGAGATGGTAAGTAGAGGAATGTTTTTTTGTAATTTTTGCTACCCGATTTTCAAACAGATACTATTTTTATTCAGAATTACCTGAAGTGGTGTCTTACTTCTAAACTGATTATTGATTTTAAATATGAATCAAGATAGCAAGGAAAGATCGATTATATTAAATATATTAAATAAAATATTGTTTTCGATTTATCCTGCAGGATTTACGACCAGTACTCTTTCAAGTAATTCCTATGTCAAATCTGCCTAATCAATGGCAACCATACCAGTATTTGGTGGAAAGCATACGAAAATTCCCAAAGCAAGAGGAGTTCAAAGCAATGATTCAGGATAGTTTCAAGTCCGTTCAATATGAAGATCTAACATTTGGAGTATGTGCAATGCATTCTGGTTTAAATTATAAATCTCAAATCCAAAAGAAAAAAAAACTGAAATTTCATTGTTCATGATTAGTGTTTGATCTTCAATATAGAAATTTGAATGAACAAATTTAAGCGTGGCGCAAAATTACGAGGACGAAAAAAGAAATTGAGTGATAAGAGCGCCTCCGGTGGCAAACACGCCGTAACATCAATTGTCGATCAAGTTTTATTCGATGAAGGTAGAGTGATGGGTCGCTGTCAAAAGGCGGGAGATCATCAATGTGTTGTGAAAAGATTCTGCTACAAAATCTAAAATTTGTTTGTGTTGATTAATTCATTCGGCATCTCATTGTTTATTAACGTCTGCGGTAAGTACAAAGCAACTGATTTTGCTTGAGATATTCCGTATTTTTGTATACGCTTGAATATTGATGAAACATCGAGTGAGAAGAGCGAATCGCGATCGTTAAAATTTCACCATTTTGTTTACGTTCGAATGCTCTTTCGAACGAAGTGATGCTCATTTTTACTGACAGTAAAATCAGATGGGAAATCATTCAGACGAATTGGATTTGTTCGAAGTAACGACCGTGCGTAAACACAAATGGGTGTTTTCTCACGAATATTTGATATTTCTCTTGAAACAGCCGCTTTGGTGCATCAAACTAGAAAAGTTGTAAATAAGTTTCAACATGGAAAATGATAGATATACAAGTGAAAATATCAGCATCGTCAAGACAGGTATGTGAATTGAGCAAAATGCTGGTTGATTAGCAATACGTAATCAACGAAGTAATACCGAT